>NC_136070.1:749979126-750708293 GCF_964261635.1 Lissotriton helveticus | reverse complement strand
TTTATTCGAAGGTGAAACCAAGGTGTCTGTTCCAGAAAAAAGTCTTCAGCCAACGCGTTTCGGAGCAGGGAACTCCTTCTTCATGGGCTGTGCACTGGTTACGCAGAAAAGCTCTCAGGCGCCATGTCTGCATGCAATTAAATAGCCCCCCTATTGGGCCTTTCAGGTGAGTCACATATGCAATGCATGCTGGAACCTTTAGTTTTACACTTAACCTGTGTTATTACTCCAGTGGGTTCCGAGTAAACCAATGTTCATAAAATATATATATGAGGTGGCAGTGGAAAATAGGAAAGAAAAACTGATTGCAAAAATACTGGAGTGCGACATCCCTTTGTTTAAATATATTATATGGGGCCGGATTCCACCCAATTGATGTCATGCGCTGTGGCAAGGAATAACATTGTTTGACAGTATACATATATATATATATTTATTTATTTTTATTCCAAAGGTCCATGCTTTCAGAAGGCACGCATTTAATTAGTCAGCGTTAGTACGTCACATGTTTCCATGCATGCTGGGCTTGGTAGTCCGTTCTGTTCAATTACAGGGGCCGAGATGGGAACTTAGCCCAACCGAATGGCAGCAGCAATCCTCAACTACTACAGGAAAATGTCCCAGTGCACGAGTGAAAAATTAAACAGCTCAAAATGATGTATGGCGCGACGAGCCCACCATGGGCAAACAACTAATTTCTCTAAAGGACTACCAAGCCCAGCATGCATAGAAACATGTGACGTACTAACGCTGACTAATTAAATGCGTGCATCAGAGAAATATCAGAAACGTTAGAACAGAGTAATAAGCCCCTGATGAGAGGCGGATGGCCTCGAAACGCGTAGGGCTGACGATCGTAACACCGCATCACTGAGGAATGAGAAAGCTGTTGTGTGCCTTCTGAAAGCATGGACCTTTGGAATAAAATTAATCACACGGCGATCCAGCCGTGCAGAGGAGCACCGTCTGTTCAATTACAGGGGCCGAGATGGGAACTTAGCCCGACCGAATGGCAGCAGCAATCCTCAACTACTACAGGAAAATGTCCCAGTGCACGAGTGAAAAATTAAACAGCTCAAAATGATGTATGGCGCGACGAGCCCACCATGGGCAAACAACTAATTTCTCTAAAGGACTACCAAGCCCAGCATGCATAGAAACATGTGACGTACTAACGCTGACTAATTAAACGCGTGCATCAGAGAAATATCAGAAACGCCAGAACAGAGTAATAAGCCCCTGATGAGAGGCGGATGGCCTCGAAACGCGTAGGGCTGACGATCGTAACACCGCATCACTGAGGAATGAGAAAGCTGTTGTGTGCCTTCTGAAAGCATGGACCTTTGGAATAAAAAAAAAAAAATATATATATATATATATATATATATATATATATATATATATATATATATATATATATATATATATATTCACTGAAAAAACCATAGGTTATAGACCATATATAGTTAGGAATTAGCATTTAAAAAACCTTCTTTTACTCACACAAAACCATTGAAATTCCATATATAGTTAGTTGTACTAACTATATATCGCGCACCCGCAATCCACTGCTGATCATGTCACATATTACATCATTCATGACATGGTCAGTGACATCACTGATGACATCACTGATGACATCTCAAATGACATCACTGATGACATCACTGATGACATCTCAAATGACATCACTGATGACATCACTGATGACAACATCCAGTGACTGTATGTTTCTGTAAAGTTAAAATATGTCTTACATATTGAAGAATGAGTGGATTTATAAGTGTCTGGATGAAGGACTTATTAGGTGCATGACTGACTGTATGAGTGACTGATTAAATGTGTCTCACTGAGTGCATGGGTTAGTGACTAAACTGTCTTAATTTGTGCATCATTATGTCTGTTGTTCTGTAAACTGCTGCATGTGTTGATTAATAGCTATATGAGTAACTATATGGGTTATTGATTGGTTGCCTAAGTATTTGTATGGGAGACTGAGTGTGTGTGTGGGTGGCTGGGAGGTGTATAACTCTGTGCATAGATGTGTGAGCAGTTGATTCACTAGATGTATGGGTTCAAAAGTGCATGTGGAAACAGCTGTATGGGCGGTTGACTGTGTGCATGAGTGTATTGGTGAGTGAATGGATATCTAAGTGCTACATGTCAAAGTAAGTACATATATAAAACACAGTACATGTGAGAGTTGACATATATAAATAACTATGCATAAGAGCCAGTGAATGTGTGAGTGGCTGTATGGATCATTGTGAACTTGTATCAGGGATTGTATAAGAGAGTAAATATGTGTTAGTATATGTTTGAATAAGTAAGGTGTGTATAACTGTATAGTTAAGGAAATGGATGTGAGATTGATTCTTTGCATGACTGACTAGGTGTGTGAGTAACTCCATGGATGAGTGACAGTCTGTGAGTGTCTGTTTACACTGAGTGTATCTAAGTTTTTATTAGAGTCTGAAGAGATTCATCGTATTATCACATGAATAATGTCATCAGTGATGTCATCAGTGATGTCTTTTGAGATGTCATCAGTGATGTCATCAGTGATGTCATCAGTGATGTCATCAGTGATGTCATCAGTGATGTCATCAGTGATGTCATCAGTGATGTCATTTGAGATGTCATCAGTGATGTCATCAGTGATGTCACTGACCATGTCATGAATGATGTAATATGTGACATGATCAGCAGTGGATTGCGGGTGCGCGATATATAGTTAGTACAACTAACTATATATGGAATTTCAATGGTTTTGTGTGAGTAAAAGAAGGTTTTTTAAATGCTAATTCCTAACTATATATGGTCTATAACCTATGGTTTTTTCAGTGAATTTTCAAGGTTTTGTAAATGCTAATTCCTAACTATATATGGTCTATAACCTATGTTTTTTTCAGTGAATTTCATTGGTTTTTTAAAAGCTAATATCTATAGCTGTAAAATGTATTCTTCTTTAAATCAAAAAATATATTTTATATGTTTATTAATAAAAAAATTTTTATTATGTTTTGGTTCGCTCCCGGTCCGCGAACCGGGTAGCTTCCCGTTAGCTCAATTTGGTGCCGCGACTCGGTACGCGAACCGGTAAACGTTCCGTTTGCGCAACTGCCGCGTTAGAAATCAACATCGTGATGCATCGCGGAAGCGCGACTTATCGCGTTGTTGCGTAATGCGTCTTATGACGCGCCACGTTAGCGCACCCGGAAGTGCTCCGGTACGCGAACCGAGGCGCGAAGCGCAGCTCCCCGAAAGCGATCCGGGGTGCGTCGCGTAAGCGCGACGTATCGCGTTGCCGCGTAATGCGTCTTATGACGCGCTGCGTTAGCGCACCCGGAAGTGCTCCGGAGCGCGAACCGAGGCGCGAAGCGCAGCTCCCCGAAAGCGATCCGGGGCGCGGCCCGCAGCGCGTAACTTAAGCGTAACAGGTCATGTGACTTGTTAATAAAACTTTTCATTGGTTCATTTCACTTTTGGTTTCCTAATGATGTAAGGCTAGGTCATGTGACCTAAAAATAACACTTTTCATTGGTTTAGAACTATTTTTTTTCCAAAATGATGAAAGCCCCCACCTTTTTTCTCACTCTGACTTTCAACTTTGTGAAAGGAAGACCTATTTTGCTGAGTAGAAAATGGCTTCAGTAGTAGCTGCAGCTGGTGCACCACCACCACCACCACCTTCTAGAAAGAGAGGACCACCTCCACAGTTCCTTCCCAACACAGAGGAGGAAGAGGACGAAGAAGAGGAAGAGGAAGTACAGCCAAGACAGTTTTTACGTGAGGAGCCCCGGATATCTCACCACAAAAATAGTTTTATTTGGCAGTTTTTTTCTTTTCCTCAAGGACAAAAAAAAGTGAATGCTCGCTATGTGACATGCCTCATATGCAAAGAAGATTTATCTAGAGGCACAGATAAAAAGTATAGTTTCGGCAACTATACTATGCACCGTCACATGCAGAGGTGACATCCACTGAATTACAGCATGGCAGAGATGCGTGACCTCCAAGACAACCCACCAACTCCTGTGGCCAGGACATCGGCACAGGTAACTCTGTCGGGGCCAGAGGCACGGGAAACAGTGCCAAACATTCAAGAAAATTTTGTGCACATGAAGATAGTGTGTCTTTATTGTGGTAACCTACTCTCATGTGCCAATATGAGTATTAATTTGATAAACAGAGCATATGAAAACCACAAGTGCTCAAAACGCCCCAAAAAATAAAACATTTTTTTGCTCCTGTTGAGCCCTTTCTAATGCCTGTTTTTCGTTGTTTCCCCCCCAAAAAACCAAAAAAAACATAAAATTGTTCAAAAAATACAAAAAAAACAAAAAATGTTCAGAAAAATAAAAAAAATATATAAAACAACAAAAACATTAAAAAAAAAGTTCTTTTCAGAACTACCTCCCCTTTATAAAAAAATTGCTAGAATGTTTAGCACTCTGGCAACCTCTATTTCTTTTGGTTCGCTTCCCGGTTCGCTCGCCGGTACGCGAACCGGGAATGAACCAAAAACTAAAAAAAAAAAAAAAAAGAAGAGTAAGTATAAGGGAAGGAAACAGAGAGTAATGTTAAAAGAAAGACAGCTATAGGGACTAAACCAGAGATACTGTTTAATCGATCTATTTACCGAAGAAAAGATGGAAGAGGGTATAATTGTGAAAAACAAAATAGATAAGGAAGTGAAAGAAAAAAAGGAGAGTAGAAGAATAACAAAGAAGAGTTTCTTAGAGAATGTGAGTGAATGTTCAAAATAAGAATAAAACATGTGGAATAACAGAGAGAAAAAACAGAAAGCAGAAAAGAAGAAGTAACAGAAAAGGAATAATCGAAACAGCAAAGAAATGTAAATAACATAGGGGCATATTATCAACATAGGCGATAAAAGTTTTGCAGCTTTTATCGGCAGAAATGTGTCGCTAAAGCCGCTTTTGCGGCAGAAAACTGCCGCTAAAACCACTTTTGCAGCAGTTTCCTGCCGATAAAAACAGCAATAATTTTATTGGCTGTGTTCATAATATGCCCCTTAGTGTGCTTCAACTACACAGAGAAAGCATAATGAACAAGTAGTGAAAGAGTGATCAGTCAAAGACACTAAGAGTAATAGAGACGGAGTGAGTGAACAAGAGTGAGGAACTATGAGAAGAGAGGGACTGAGAAAAGGAGTGGAAGGAGTAGAGTAAGTAAGTAATAGAGAAAGGAATGAGGGAAGTAGCAAAGGCAGGAAAGTGAGGGTTAAAGAAATGAAGCAGTGGAACTAATAGTAGTTAAATGTGATAGAAATGTAATGAAAAGAGTACAAAACATTTACCTTATAATTGTCGTTAACTTAGTCACTTGTTATTTTTATACTTTCAATCTGTGAAAGAGAGAACAAACATTTGAAAAATATTAAAACATGTATTTAAAAATTAGAAAAGACAAGGGAAAAGATTGAAGGACAAACAGTTTTTCAACAACTTTGACACTTACAGAAGCCTCTGCTTCTCCATGCCCCCTACACAGTCCTAAAAATATACATTTTAAACTAACAGTATCTTGATGCAGATGAAGTGAGGCCTATCTTGGAACATGGTGCATCTTTTGCACTGCTGTTGTCTCACAAAAGGCACACAATGGCAGCGCAAAAGAGGTGCTCAATCATCATAAAACTGTTCCTAACATTTTAAATGATTGTTTCAGGATGGCAATAAGGTGTGTCCTATCCAGACGTTTGTTTCAGGTGAGGCCTACTCAGGGTTGCAGATGAAATTTAGGCTTGTTGAAGAGTACAGAGGAGATAATACACGTGAAGGCCTACCAATCAAGTAAGTCATGTCCACTTCACTCTTGAACAAAGGCCAGACCTCTTCTGTGTCCGTGGACAGGCCTAAACCTCATCTGCACAATGTCATTCGTAAACTTAGGAAACACAGGTGATGTAATTGAAAAATGTGGAGTTTCTTTTCCTCATTTCACAATCACATCACCTGTGTTTCCTTTGCTTAGGTATCTCATAGTGCAGATGGAGTCTAGCATATCAAAGAGTACACAGAAGTTCAGCAGTGTATACAACAATTTTGACATTTACAGAAGATTCAGCTTCTTATCTTGTTGGAGATGAAGTGAGGCCTGTCTTACAACATGGTGCATCTTTTGCATCACTGCTGCATCGGTTTCATGTGGCACGGAACTTTACAGCATGACACATCTGCCTAGATGCATCAAGTTGTAAATATGTCGCCACATAGCAAATCTTTTGCACCGCCGCTGCGTCACAAAAGTGACGCACAGTGACGCAAAAGAGGCATACATCTATCATAAATCTGTCCCTAACATTTTAAATGATTGATTCAGGATGACGATAAGGTGTGGCCTATCCAGAGGTTTGTTTAAGGTGAGGCCTACTCAGGGTTGCAGATGAAATTTACGCTTGTTGAAGAGTACAGAGGAGATAATACATGTGAAGGCCTACCAATGAAGTAAGTAATGTCCACTTCACTCTTGAACAAAGGTCAGACCTCTTCTGTGTCCGTGGACAGGCCTAAACCTCATCTGCACAATGTCATTCGTAAACTTAGGAAACACAGGTGATGTAATTGAAAAATGTGGAGATTCTTTTCCTCATTTCACAATCACATCACCTGTGTTTCCTTTGCTTAGGTATCTCATAGTGCAGATGGAGTCTAGCATATGTAAGACTACGCAGAAGGTGAGAACTGTATGGAACATGGCTATATAAGTCAAATAATCAAAATCTAAATTTGCCAAGCACACATGGGGGTGTATTTACAAGGACCTTCCACCACGGGGAAATGTCTTTAATTAAAATGGGAAAAATAACATCAAAGGGACTCAAATGCCTTTTAAATATACCCCAAGCAACCTATGAAACTCTAGCACTACATATCAAGAAACCTAATTGATTTCAAAAATCGTTTTTAAACACATCATCTAAATCAATTATATACCTACATTCAAGGGGAAATGACTTAAAATGGCCTAAGACACATGAAAGCGTTTTTTTAAGGCCCTTGCACCATTTTTTGGGTCGCTTTTAACATGGCTATGTTAGTCAAAGAATTAAAATCAAAATTTGCCAAGCACAGATGGGGGCATATTTACAAGGAACTTGCACCACGGGGAAAGGTCTTAAATTAAAATCGGAAAAATAACATCAGAGAGACTCAAATGCCTTATAAATATGCCCCAAGCAACCTATGAAACTCTAGCACTACATATCCAGAAACCTAATTGATGTCAAAAAACGTTTTAAAACACATCATCTAAATCAATTATATACCTACATTCATCGGGAAGTGACTTAAAATGCCCTAAGACACATGAAAGCGTTTTTTTAAGGCCCTTGCACCATTTTTGGGTCGCTTTTAACATGGCTATGTTAGTCAAAGAATTAAAATCAAAATTTGCCAAGCACAGATGGGGGCATATTTACAAGGAACTTGCACCACGGGGAAAGGTCTTAAATTAAAATCGGAAAAATAACATCAGAGAGACTCAAATGCCTTATAAATATGCCCCAAGCAACCTATGAAACTCTAGCACTACATATCCAGAAACCTAATTGATGTCAAAAAACGTTTTAAAACACATCATCTAAATCAATTATATACCTACATTCATCGGGAAGTGACTTAAAATGCCCTAAGACACATGAAAGCGTTTTTTTTAAGCCCTTGCTCCATTTTTGGATCACTTTTAACATGGCTATGTAAGTCAAATAATCAAGATCTAAATTTGCCAAGCACAGATGGGGGCGTATTTACAGGGACCTTGCACCACAGGGAAAGGTCTTAAATTAAAATGGGAAAAATAACATCAAAGGAACTCAAAAGCCTTGAAAATATGCCCCAAGCAACCTATGAAACTCTAGCAGTACATATCAAGAAACCTAATTGATTTCAAAAACGTTTTTAAACACATCTTGTAAAGCAATTATATTCATACATTCATGGGGAAGTGAGTTAAAATACCCTAAGACACATTAAAGCATTTTTGTAAGACCCTTGCACTTTTTTTGCGTCACTTTTAACATGGCTATGTAACACAAAGAAACAAAATCTATTTGTAAAACACTTGACACAAAGCAACATTTTAAATACACAACTTTCTTCATAATTTTCTCCCTAAACCATACTATTCTCTATCTAAATTAAATGAATCTTTTCTCACCTTAGCAAATACTTTGAGTTTCAAAACAGTCTCAGAAACACACCAAATTGTCTTTAGCAGAGCAAAAGGTATGCACTCCAGAGTCTGCAGCTATAAAAAGCACAGAAAAGCTGTAATTCATCACACATATCTCTCATGTCACCCAATCAAAACTCTTCCCTAACTTTTTTCAAATCAACACCCTTCCCCCCTCTGCCCTTTCTGCCTTTTTTGCATAGCAACCACCTCCTGAAAGACCTCTCATGTTTGCAAGTTCACACAACAATGGTTCAATTGAACTCTGAACTCTCAGTACACCTGCATATCCAGTGCAATCTTTCATAAAATGATTTTTTTTGACCATTCAAATTACATCTTTCAAAGAACTCATCCATGCACCCTAACTTTCTGTTTTCAGCAATCAAAATCCACCAATCACTGCTACTGCTTCATTAACACAGAAACTCCACAGTTTTTTTCATTTTAAACTCTTATTTTTTCAACTCCCATTTCATTGCCACACTTCATCTGACTGCAGCAGAACCACCTCTCACCATGTTTTCTGTCTGGATTGTTGGACATAGTTATATCCACTGGGCTCAAAGGTTTGCTGATAACAGAAATTTACCTAACCTCAATTTACAAAATGTGGAAATCAAGTGGATTGCCCACAGAGGATTAAAATGTCACCAATTGATACCATTGGTGAAAACCTTTTTGCATTTGCCAAAACCTGACCTGTTAATTGTGCACTGTGAAGGTAATGACTTGGGCACTTTGACTGGGGTAGGTCTGGAAATGCTTTTAAAGGACACCTTTGAGCAATTGATGGCACTTTTTCCTCAAACTGCCTTGGTATATTCAAATATATGCCAAAGACAGAAATGGAGGTGGTCAAACCAATTTTGTCCACAAATTGAGAAATCGAGGAAGCATGTAAATAAGTCTGTTTCAGCTTACATGAGAGACCATGGAATGGGCTCCATCTACAACAATAACTTGCGTTACTACATGCAAGATATCTACAGAGGAGATGGAGTTCACTTCTCAGATGAGGGGAACAGAATTTTCATCCTCAATTTAAGACTGTGCATTGGTACCTACTTGTAGGTACCTACATCAGCCACAGGACCCAAAAGCTCTTTTCAGAGCTACCCTACATCTGATCACTCACAATTATTATTTTACTCTAACTTTTTTCACTAAAGTACGCTCCCCGGAGCGCTACCCGGTACGCGCACCGGACGCTAACCGTGCGAATTTTTTTAAAAAAATGGTTTTTTTTCGCACATATGGGCCTCCTCAGCCACCCTCAGAAAACCTAGGGGGTCAAGATACGTCTACCGTGCCCCCTTCTAACCATTCTGAACATTATTTGCCCTCCATCTTGTATCTCAATTCTACCGAAACACAAAATGGTGGACTCCCGTAACGCTGCTGGTTCGCGTACCGGGGCGCTCACCGGGAAGCGCTCCATTAAAAAAGGTGGGAAAGTAATTTACAGAAGAAACCCTGGAGACAATGTCACCAAATATAGATTAACTCATACTACATACCAATCCCTACCATTTTCACAAATTTGGTTGGAATTCCATTTAGCCATTTAGCCTGTAGACCTCTCTAAATACCCTGAGGTAAATTACTTCACAAAACACATCTGAAGTGTTGGAATTGACAACCAATTAAAATGTTACTTTCATTTTCTACTTTTTTTACCTGACATTTGATTGGTTATGTACCTGAATATATATAAAAAAGAAAGAAAAACACAGCCATTTTGACTACTACTTCCTGAACTACATTGCAAGATCATTTTCACTCACAACTTAAACTTGTTTTTAAAAGGTAAGATGTTATTTTATAAATTTGAAAACATTTTCAGATAGTTATATACTATCCCTCTGTAACAGTTAGACATTGAGAAAGGCTTGTTTATTATAATTATAGATTGATTTAGGTTTCTGTGGTATAATTATGAATTTACATAGGTTTTTTCACAGGCACTTTTTAATAGTACTACTTCATGCCTCAAAAGTACCTGTCTGAACTTAAACTCAACAGTGCCCTATCTCTACTGATATATTTATTTTTTATTCAAATTTCAGCACAAAAATGCAAGGAGAACAGAACGTTTCCTTTGAAATTGTCCTAGACATGAACAATGAGGAAATAAATGAACCCATTGACTTGGAATTCATGGATGAATCACGAGACCATGAACTTCTACAATGTGTAGAATCTGTGGATTGTTTACTTCATTATGATGACGGTCAAATGTGGGAAGTTATGTTCACTCAAAAAGAGGACATATCTGACAGTCAAATGTTAGACGTTCTATTAAATTTTGAAAAACAATCCGAAAAATAAAATTATATTTAATATTAAAAAATTGTTTGTCTTTAATCATTTTTATATGTAATTCATAAACTAGTACCAAATTGATTATAATGTAAATTCATACTTATAGTATACTGTTCACAATTCCAAAAATACATTTATATTTAATAATCATTAATACTGCTACTTCAATAAAAAATAAATCAAATAAAAAAGAACAATCAATAAACATACAATATTTCAAAATATCATAGTCTATCATTCTTTTTTCCTTATAGTACGCTCCCCGGACCGCTTCCCGGTGCGGGTACCGGGCGCTCCCCACGCAAAAAAAACAAAACATTTTTATTTATTTTTTGCCCCGCGGGGCCCTTTTAAAGCCTCCACATCAAACCTAGGGGGTCAGGGAGGATCTACTATGCCCCCTTATGGTCATTTCCCCCTTTGTTTTGGCCTCCTCTTGTCTCTCGATCATACCGAGAGACAAGATGGCGGCCGCTCCGGACTGTTTAGAATGTTGACAGACACCGGAGAGCCAATCAGCTTCGCTTCGCGAAGTTCCGTTACGCGTCAGGTACGCGAACCGGGGCGCTGCCCGGAGCGCGCTTACAGATATATGTTTTTTTGAACGTTAATTTCTCAAAATCCACTGGAGCACATATATTGAGACCTAGCAAAGGCACATCGGGCTACCAGTCCCTACAATTTTGCCAAGTTTCGTGCAAATCCATTCAGCCGTTCGAGCTAAAAGTGAGGCCAACCGCCCTATGGAAATTAACATGGGAAAAACGCGTTTTGGGACCCCCCTTTTTTCTCGGCCCCCCTTTGACGACTCTCCTCCAAAATTTCAGTGGCTGCTCAGAAACAAAATGTTCAATTTTCCTGAAGATTTCAGCCAATTCCGTCCACAAACGCCAAAGTTATTAGACATAGAATTTTCAAAAATCCCATAGAGAAAAAATCCTAACTATATATACCTACTGGCGACCGCCAGTAGGTAATATATACATACATACATATATATATATATATATATATATATATATATATATCAAACACACAAGGGTTACCCACTGTGAGGAGCCCACAAAGAAGCACGCCCCGTGCCAGGAAGTCACCAGCTGCTTGGAACACTGTCATTCACATTGCAGTTCTTAAGGCTTTACGCGTTTCGGAACATCTCCTTGATCACAAGCCATTCATCACAAAACAGCAGCAGCCATATGCATGGGAAACACCCGCTTTTATTTAATGAGGGATTGCCTCTTCGAGCACTAAACCCCGCCTCTAGGCGTGTACCACATCGCCTTCTGGTCTTTGCAGTCCCCAGCATTCAAATGAAACCCCAGTGGGCGTCGCCGCTGTTCGTGAAATAACAAAAAATTAAAATCCAAGTGGATGAATGTGAATTAAATGTCCAAGACGCTGCATTTACTTGAACATTCCTTTTTGGGCGCTTCTGTCCTGTTACTGGCGTCAGGCCATCCCAACACCTCAGGTCCGCTGGAACAGCGGCGGTGCTCCTCGCGGCTCGGGTACAGCCGCTCAAACATCAAACACACAAGGGTTACCCACTGTGAGGAGCCCACAAAGAAGCACGCCCCGTGCCAGGAAGTCACCAGCTGCTTGGAACACTGTCATTCACATTGCAGTTCTTAAGGCTTTACGCGTTTCGGAACATCTCCTTGATCACAAGCCATTCATCACAAAACAGCAGCAGCCATATGCATGGGAAACACCCGCTTTTATTTAATGAGGGATTGCCTCTTCGAGCACTAAACCCCGCCTCTAGGCGTGTACCACATCGCCTTCTGGTCTTTGCAGTCCCCAGCATTCAAATGAAACCCCAGTGGGCGTCGCCGCTGTTCGTGAAATAACAAAAAATAAAAATCCAAGTGGATGAATGTGAATTAAATGTCCAAGACGCTGCATTTACTTGAACATTCCTTTTTGGGCGCTTCTGTCCTGTTACTGGCGTCAGGCCATCCCAACACCTCAGGTCCGCTGGAACAGCGGCGGTGCTCCTCGCGGCTCGGGTACAGCCACTCAAACATCAAACACACAAGGGTTACCCACTGTGAGGAGCCCACAAAGAAGCACGCCCGTGCCAGGAAGTCACCAGCTGCTTGGAACACTGTCATTCACATTGCAGTTCTTAAGGCTTTACGCGTTTCGGAACATCTCCTTGATCACAAGCCATTCATCACAAAACAGCAGCAGCCATATGCATGGGAAACACCCGCTTTTATTTAATGAGGGATTGCCTCTTCGAGCACTAAACCCCGCCTCTAGGCGTGTACCACATCGCCTTCTGGTCTTTGCAGTCCCCAGCATTCAAATGAAACCCCAGGAGCCCACAAAGAAGCACGCCCCGTGCCAGGAAGTCACCAGCTGCTTGGAACACTGTCATTCACATTGCAGTTCTTAAGGCTTTACGCGTTTCGGAACATCTCCTTGATCACAAGCCATTCATCACAAAACAGCAGCAGCCATATGCATGGGAAACACCCGCTTTTATTTAATGAGGGATTGCCTCTTCGAGCACTAAACCCCGCCTCTAGGCGTGTACCACATCGCCTTCTGGTCTTTGCAGTCCCCAGCATTCAAATGAAACCCCAGTGGGCGTCGCCGCTGTTCGTGATGGCCTGACGCCAGTAACAGGACAGAAGCGCCCAAAAAGGAATGTTCAAGTAAATGCAGCGTCTTGGACATTTAATTCACATTCATCCACTTGGATTTTAATTTTTTGTTATTTCACGAACAGCGGCGACGCCCACTGGGGTTTCATTTGAATGCTGGGGACTGCAAAGACCAGAAGGCGATGTGGTACACGCCTAGAGGCGGGGTTTAGTGCTCGAAGAGGCAATCCCTCATTAAATAAAAGCGGGTGTTTCCCATGCATATGGCTGCTGCTGTTTTGTGATGAATGGCTTGTGATCAAGGAGATGTTCCGAAAGGCGTAAAGCCTTAAGAACTGCAATGTGAATGACAGTGTTCCAAGCAGCTGGTGACTTCCTGGCACGGCGCGTGCTTCTTTGTGGGCTCCTCACAGTGGGTAACCCTTGTGTGTTTGATATATATATATATATATATATATATATATATATATATTCACTGAAAAAACCATAGGTTATAGACCATATATAGTTAGGAATTAGCATTTACAAAACCTTATTTTACTCACACAAAACCATTGAAATTCCATATATAGTTAGTTGCACTAACTATATATCGCGCACCCGCAATCCACTGCTGATGATGTCACATATTACATCATTCATGACATGGTCAGTGACATCACTGATGACATCACTGATGACATCTCAAATGACATCACTGATGACATCACTGACATCTCAAATGACATCACTGATAACATCTCAAATGACATCACTGATGACATCACTGATGACATCTCAAATGACATCACTGATGACATCACTGATGACATCATCCAGTGACTGTGTGTTTCTGTAAAGTTAAAATGTGTCTTACATATTGAAGAATGAGTGGAAGTATAAGTGTCTGGACAAAGGATTTAGTAGGTGCATGACTGAATGTATGAGTGAGTGATTAAATGTGTCTCACTGAGTGCATGGGTTAGTGACTAAACTGTCTTAATTTGTGCATCATTATGTCTGTTGTTCTGTAAACTGCTGCATGTGTTGATCAGTAGCTATATGATTAACTATATGGGTTACTGATTGATTGTCCAAGTATTTGTATGGGAGACTGAGTGTGTGTGTGGCTGGCTGGCTGGGAGGTGTGTGACTCTGTGCAGATCAATGTGTACTTGTATCAATGATTCTATAAGAAGGTAAGTATGTGTTAGTATATGTTTGAAAATGTAAGGTGCTCTATGTTTAACTGTATAGACAAGAAAATGGAAGTGTCATTGATTCTTTACAGGACTGACTAGGTGTGTGAGTAACTCCATGGATGAGTGGCAGACTGTGAGTGTCTGTATAGGTGTATGAGTGCATATGATAGTGTTGTAAAGATGAGTGATTGTATGTATGAATGATTGTATGGGTGAATGAGTGAATGTGTGTGTAGACATAGCAATCAGTGAGTGCGTATGTAGTAACTAGTATTGGTGTGTCAATGGTTTCAAAAATTATACTCTGTATTTAACACTGGGTGAAACAGAGGTTATATTAAAATGTGAGGAGATGCATTGTATTGTCACATGAATGATATCATCAGTGATGTGGTCATTGATGTCAAATCAGATGTCATCAGTGATGTCATCAGTGATGTCATTTGAGATGTCATCAGTGATGTCATCAGTGATGTCACTGACCATGTCATGAATGATGTAATATGTGACATCATCAGCAGTGGATTGCGGGTGCGCGATATATAGTTAGTGCAACTAACTATATATGGAATTTCAATGGTTTTGTGTGAGTAAAATAAGGTTTTGTAAATGCTAATTCCTAACTATATATGGTCTATAACCTATGGTTTTTTCAGTGAATTTTCAAGGTTTTGTAAATGCTAATTCCTAACTATATATGGTCTATAACCTATGGTTTTTTCAGTGAATTTCATTGGTTTTTTAACAGCTAATATCTGTAGCTGTAAAATGTATTCTTCTTTAAATCCAAAAATATATTTTATATGTTTATGAATAATTTTTTTTTTAAATATTTTTTTTTCTTCGTTCCCGCTTCGCGAATCGGGAAGCTTCCCGTTAGCTGACCTTGATGCCGCGAAATAGACCGCGAGCCGGTAAACGTTTCTTTACCGCAACTGCCGCGTTAGAAAACAACATCGTGACGCCTCCCGTCCGCATGACGTTTCACGTTGTCGCGTGATACGTCATATGACGTGCTACGTTAGCGAACTGGTACGCGAAGCGAGTCGCAAAGCGCAGGTTTCTGGAAGCAAACCGGGAGGCCCTGCAAAGCGCTTAACGTAAACACAGCAGGTCATGTGACTTGGTAATAACACTTTTCATTGGTTCATTTCACTTTTGGTTTCCCAATGATGTAAGACTAGGTCATATAATCTAAAATGAACACTTTTCATTGGTTGAGAACTCTTGTTTTTCCCAAATGATGAAAATCCCTCCTTCTTTCCTCACTCTGACTTTCATCATTGTGAGAGAAAGACCCTTTGTGATCACTGAGCAATGGCTTCTTTAGTAGCTTCAGCTGGTGCTTCCCCACCACCTCCAAGGAAGAGTGGACCACCTGCTCAAGTTATAATTCAACAAGAAGAGGAAGGAGAGGAACAGAACGACGAGCACGAAGAGAGGCAGTTTTTGCCTGAGGAGCCCAGGACGTCTCACCGGAAAGAAAACTTCATTTGGCAATTTTTTAAAATTCCCAAAGGTCAGAAAAAAGTAAATGCAAGATACGTAACTTGCCTTATATGTCAAGATAGACTGTCCAGAGGAACCGAGAAAAAATACAGTTTCGGAAACTACACAATGCATCGCCATATGACTAGGTGGCATCCTAACAACTACAGTGCTGCACAGTTTCGGAACGACCTAGATAATCTCCCTATTATGGCCAGAAGATCTGTTGTACCGGAAGTAACGGGACCAGAGGGCAGGGAGATGGTGCCAAATATACAAATGAGATTTGGTGAAGTAAAACACATCTGCGTATATTGCGATGGATTCATTTGCTACGGAGAAAGAAGCATCACTCTGATCAACAGAGCTATTGACTATCATATGCAAGTTTGTACGAAACGCCCAAAATAATAAATACTTTTTTTTTGTTTTGTTGCTCCTGTTGAGCCCTTTACAATGAATCGTTTTCATTGCCCCCTCCAAGAAAAACCCAAAAAAATATAAAACTGTTCAGAAAAATTCAAAAAAAGTAAAAAAATGTTCCGAAAAATAATAAAAAAAATATAAAACAACAAAAACAATTTAAAAAAAAAGTTCTTTTCAGAACTACCTCCCCGTTATTAAAAAATTGGTACAATATTTGGAACTGTGCCAACCTCTATTTCTCTTAGTTCGCTTCCCAGTTCGCTCGCCGGTACGCGAACCGGAAGCGAACCAAAAACAGTAAGTATAAGGGAAGGAAACAGACACTTATGTTAAAAGAAAGACAGCTATAGGGGAGTAAACTAGAGATACTATTACCCGTAATCCACTGCTGATGATGTCAAATATTACATCATTCATGACATGCTCAGTGACATCATCAGCAGAGGATTGCGGGTTTTTTGGCAACGTGCCTTATCCACGGTTTAATAACGCTGCCTTTTGCTTTATATACGTTTTCAAATTGTATGAAATATATACCAATAGGTCGTTATGAACCTTTAGGTAGTGCTTTTCTTCATGAGGTCTGGTCGCTTCCATACACATACAGATGTTTCAAAGATGATCAAGAAGTTTATCTGAATGGAGAGGAATGCACTGAGACGCCAGATCATTCACTAATGTGCAGGCACATACAGTTACACGGTTCATGCAACAAACACCGACCAAATATGGCTTGCGTGTTGCAAGGCACGCCAGTTCCTGCTATCATCCCCACGTTCAAGTTGTTGGAAAATGGTAGTTATTTGATGCTCAATAATGAAGATTGTTCTGGGTTAATTAAAAGTATTCCTTTTATCGTAACAGTAAGTGAACGGGTTATTTGCTGCAGAAATGTTCTATTTCCTCCCACACATGAACATAGGGAGTTTTCAATCTCGCCACAAATACCAACCTTGGGAGCAGATTTCAACGGCATGGCAAGAATAAGAGCTCTTTTGTCTCAGAGAGAGGTGGCCTTGAGTTCGGCCCGTGAAACTTTCGTGCTTCACATAGCGAACACCCGTACAGAGGTGCAGACCCTTTTCAATTCAGATTTGCCTTTCCATTTCAGCAAGATGGTTCGGACTATCTTTAACGCATCCTCCACAAAGGCCCTGGCGCACTTTTTTAAAGTTGTTACCAGTGGTCTCGTGACTTTATTTGAGAAAATCTTTGGAGTCATCCCTGCTTTCTTTCATTCTATTTTTTCCACTCTGCTTCGTGGATTGCCATTTTTACTTGCATTACCAGCGGACGCTCTTGTGCTTTTTTACATTTTTAAATATGGATGTCCCTCCTATGCAACCTCCCGCCCTGCAGCTGCTGACACTGTTCCGCAATCGCATGCTAGAATATTATGGCACAATGCCGTTGGCGATATTAAGCACGGCATATGGATTATCTTTTCGATTCTCCTTCTTCACCTGTGTCCAGCCTGTATTTCACTGCCTGACCTGTGATTTCGATTGGGCCATTGATTTGTGTCTCTGCGGACCGGTTTCTCCTGACGTCGACTTTAATCAGCTGATGACTCCTATCATTACTCACGAGTTGGTTTGTCCTGGCGAAAGGATTATGGCTGTGGCATTGATGCATGGACTAATTGGTCCCTGGAATTTACTGGCGGCAACACAGTCTTTCTTGGAACAGAGCTTTCTTGAAAACCCACCGAGCTGTCCTCTGATGGTGATAGAGGATCCGGTGCTGGGAGAGCACGTATGTTCTTTTCCGCTTTTAAATTGGATGGCTGAACTCTTTTCGGATGAAGACGGTGACTTCCTATTGGAGGCTGTTGCAGCTTATTTTGCATACACAGTTATGTCATAGACCTTTTTCATTTTTGATATGCTGAGTACTAGCATTTCATTGACAATTCATTGACTTATTTGTCAAGTTTTTATTATTTAGCTTGCCTATTGGCTTAAGACTCGATAAAGTACTTGGCTGTTTTATTTTTCTTTAGCATTAAATTTTCCTAGTTTTTAATATTTTACCTTGCGGACCGTCCACATATAAAGTTGCAATCTGCTCTTATGAGATGGCACTTCTATTATCTTATTCAGTTCGTTTCCGGATCATGGGGAGGTGTCATCTAGGTCCTGGATATCTTTACACCGTGTTAAGTTAGCATGGGCTCATTACCGGTTTAAACGCCATTTTTCCTTTTTTGCAACTTCTGCACACGACACTTAGTTGTTGCTTTAGCTTTCAACCTAATAGTTCATCGTGATTTACATGAGAATAATATGTTATTGCTCTACTATCTGCTTTACTTGTTAAACTATATCTGTACAGCGAGTGCTGAAGTTTCAAGAACAACACACGATACAGAATTGTTATGAGGTCTGATCTCCACGACTTCATACTCATAACATAAGTGCAGCTTCTGCCAATTCTGGGCATGAGGCGGGTTTTATATTGCTTTGCCGAACACACATACACAACACTTGATGCGGTTCACATGAAGAGAGAGCTGGTGTATGCTGATGTGATTCCTTCAAATCTAAGACACTAAAGTATGGGCACGCCCTAAACCAACACAAAGAGACCTTCTTAGCAAATAATATAATATGTGTATTAGGGAGGGTGAGATATAAGCAGCCGTGGGCCGTGGAGGGAGTTACGATGGGGCAGGGAGGCGGGGAGGGGGAGGGGCAGGATGGAGCCCTCTCCACCCTGCCCCTCCCCCTCCCCCCTGCCCCACCGTAACTCCCTCCACGGCCCGTGGCTGCTTATAAGTGTTGATAACTCTTATTCATTTACAGCATGTTAACATACTGTCACCATTCGCTTTTTATGTACTAGTAACTATGCTGGTAATTTTGCTACTGATAATATGTGTACTTGTATTATCTAAGATACTACGCCTGAGAAGACGGCATTAGTAAATAAACATTTCAAATACACATGTGTTCTTCTTAACTCCATGTTCTGGTTTCTAAGAAATATATAACGACCGACTGTTCATGAGTTCCACGTATCCTGAGGTACTATAAGTTCATATTCTGGATTGTCTAAACATTGAGAGTTTGTTATATCCAATGTGACACTGTACCTAGCTTGCTAAGGGGTTTTTGAGTACTAAGGTGAGTTTTGGGGCACCCTAATTCGCCGAGGTTCCAATCCTCTGTCCACAGTTCTGTGTGAGAACAGAAACCCTGCAACAGGGGCACCCCCGACCCTTCCTGGAGCTTCATCACACTTGCGATATAACTCCAGCAATGCGCCACCTTTACGGCACAGTTACATCACGCATCTGTGCTGTTTTTGCCCCATGATGCGCCGCATTGTAAATGCAGCACACCATAGGTGACGGAACAGCGGCACAGAATGACTAACACATCCCTGGTGATGCGCCAGTCATCATAAATCTATCCCTATGCTTCTTATCTTGTTCGAGATGAACCGCCATATGTATCATCAAAGTTTTTTGCATTTCCTAAATAGCGAACTTTAAGGAATAAATAGCGATTCTTTACCATTCCTAGTTTGCGATTAGCTATTTGCTAATTACAAATTACCCATTCATTTCCTTCATTTCCATAGGGCGGTTGGACTCACTTTTAGCTCGAACGGCTGAATGGATTTCCACGAAACTTGGCAAAATTGTAGGGACTGGTAGCCCGATGTGCCTTTGCTATGTCTCAAGATATATGCTCCAGTGGTTTTTACGAAAATTAACTTTGAAAAATATATATTGGGCTACATTGGCCTATATATATGTTGGAGCCCAAATGTAGCCCAATGTAGCCCAATGTAGCCCAATGAAGCCCAATGAAGCCCAATGTAGCCCAATGTAGCCCAAAGATGGCCGCCAGAGACAAAAAAAACAAATGTAGCCCAAATATCAGCCAGATGTAGCCCAACTATAGCCCAGTGACAGAATGACCAATCAGCTTCGCAAACCTCCGTTACGCGAAGCGGAGCGCTGTTACAGATATATATCTTTTTTTGAACGTTAATTTCTCAAAATCCACTAGAGCACATATATTGAGACCTAGCAAAGGCACATCGGGCTACCAGTCCCTAATATTTTACCAAGTTTCGTGAAAATCCATTCAGCCGTTCGATTATTATTATTATTATTTTTTTTTGCCCCGCGGGGCCCTTTTAAAACCTCCACATCAAACCTAGGGGGTCAGCGAGGATCTACTATTCCCCCTTATGGTCATTTGCCCCTTCGCTTTGGCCTCCTCTTGTGTCTCGATCCTACCGAGGGACAAGATGGCGGCCGCTACGGACTGTTTGGAATGTTGACAGACGCCGGAGAACCAATCAGCTTCGCTTCACAAAGCTCCGTTGCGCGAAAAGTACACGTCCTGGAGCGCTGCCCGGTCCGCTGTTACAGATATATATCTTTTTTTAAACGTTAATTTCTCAAAATCCACTGTAGCACATATATTGAGACCTACAAAAGGCACATCGGGCTACCAGTCCCTACAATTTTGCCAAGTTTCGTGCAAATCCATTCAGCCGTTCGGGCTAAAAGTGAGGCCAACCGCCCTATGGAAAACTCAATGTTAAAAACACGTTTTGGGACCCCCCTTTTTTCTCGGCCCCCCCTTGACGAACCCCCCCCAAATTTTCAAGGGCTGCTCAGAAACAAAATGTGCCATTTTCCTGAAAATTTCAGCCAATTCCGTCCACAAACTCCAAAGTTATTAGACATAGAATTTTCAAAAATCCCATAGAGAAAAAATCCTAACTATATATACCTACTGGCGACCGCCAGTAGGTAATATATATGTATAGATAGATAGATAGATAGATAGATAGATAGATATAAATATTCACTGAAAATACCGTAGGTTTCACACATGTTATAGTTAGCTGGACATTTCACTCATACAAAACCATTGAAATTCCCCCATTATAATTAGTTCAGCTAACTATAACTTCCGCCCGCAATCCACTGCGGATGACACATATTACATCACTCACGACATGGTCAGTGACATCACTGATTACATATCAAAAGTCATCACTGATGACATCACTGATGACATCATCCAGTGAATGTGTGTCTTTCTAAAAATTAAATATTTTTTTATATTTATATCTCAAGGTCGATGGAAGAATAAATGGTTAAATAAGTGTCTAAATGTATGGCTTTTTTGTGAAATTGATTGTATAACTGACTGATTAAGTGTATCTCACGTATCTACAGATTTACACTTTCTCGTAAGTCTTGAGATGTGTTATTCCATGGGTGTTGTGTGGGAACAGACACAGCAACACCCATGGAATGCCCCTTAAAGGCAAAGTGCTGCATTTGAATGGATCGTATTTTCAATTAGAGGAAATGCCACGCAGGGTGACTTTTCCTCTTCTTGTAATTATGGAGGAATCCCCAGCGCCATCACTAAGTTATAAAAAGTGACGTACTGGTGGCACAGGGGGCTTGTAAATCTGCCCCATAAGTGCTTAGGCATTGGCAGAGTGATACAATAAGAACATAGTGCTGGATGGCTGATTGATGAACTGCATGAGACTGACAGGAGGTATCCTAGGCTGCATGAGTACTAGTTCAGTATTTAGTGGAGTGTACCAATAGTATGTATCTGCTTAGAGGTTTTTAAGGATTATGCTCAGAATATTGTACATGTACCTATGTTGGTACCTAGGTCATTCTATAAGAACATCACTAGTAACTAAAATACAAACAGAGTGCTCAGTTAATTTATAAGTGCTTAGGTAGTGTCTCAATGCCTGAGTCATTCTGCAAGTGCATAGACAGGGACTGGGTTCCTAGAGTGCTAGTAGTTGACAGCAGGATACGTTTACAAGTGCTTATGTTTCAGCAGAGTGATTTGATAAGGACATGCTTCTGTCAGGATTATTGTAGGAGTGGACAGAGTTGCTTTAGAGACATAAATCAGGTCAGCAGAGCTGCTTTAAAGCCAGACAACCAGGTCAGCAGAGCTGCTGTAAGGCCAGAGGAACCAGGTTAGCAGAGCTGCTTTAGAGCCAGAGAACCAGGTCAGCAAAGCTGCTTTAGAGCCATAGAACCAGGTCAGCAGAGCTGTTGTAAAGCCAGAGGAACCAGGTTAGCAGAGCTGCTTAAGAGCCAGAGAACCAGGTCATCAGAGCCATTGTAGAGCCAGAGAACCAGGTCAGCAGAACTGCTCTGAAGCTTAAGAAGCAGGTCAGCAGAGCTGCTTAAGAACCAGAGACCCAGGACAGCAGAGCTGCTCTAGAGCCAGAGACCCAAGTCAGCAGAGCTGGTCCAGAGGCCGAGAACCAGGTCAGCAGAGCGGTTGTAGAGCCAGAGAAACCTGTTTACCAGAGCTGCTTTAGAGGGAGAGAACCAGGTCAGCAGAACTGCTTTAGAGGCAGAGAACCAGGTCAGCAGAGCTCTTTAGAGGGAGAGAACCAGGTCAGCGGAGCTGCTTTATAGCCAGAGAACCAGGTCAGCAGAGCTGCTTAGAGCCAGAGAACCAGGTTAACAGAGCTGCTTTAGAGCCATAGAACCAGGTCAGCAGAGCTGCTCTAGAGGCAGAGAGCCAGGTCAGCGGAGCTGAATTAGAGGGAGAGAACCAGGTCAGCAGAGCTGCTTTAGAGCCAGAGAACCATGTCAGCAAAGGTGATCTAGAGCCAGATAAGCAGGTCAGCAGAGCTGCTTTAGAGCCAAAGAACAAGGTCAGCAGAGTTGCTGTAGAGCCAGATTAACCAGGTAAGCAGAGCTGCTTTAGAGGGAGAGAACCAGGTCAGCAGAACTGCTTTAGAGCCAGTGAACCAGGTCAGCAGAGCTCTTTAGAGCCAGTGAACCAGGTCAGCAGAGCTGCTTTAGAGCCAGAGAACCAGGTCAGCAGAGCTGCTTTAGAGCCAGAGAACCAGGTCAGCAGAGGTGCTCTAGAGGCAGAGAACCGGGTCAGCAGAGCTGCTTTAGAGCTTAAAAACCAGGCCAGCAGAGCTGCTATAGAGCCAGAGAACCAGGTCAGCAGAGTTGTTGTAGAGCCAGAGAAACCAGGTCAGTAGAGCTGCTTTAGAGTGAGAGAACCAGGTCAGTAGAGCTGCTTTAGAGGGAGAGAACCAGGTCAGCAGAGCTGATTTAGAGCCAAGGGACCAGGTCAGCAGAGCTGCTCTAGAGCCAGAGAACCAAGTCAGCAGAACTGCTTTAGAGCCATAGAACTGGGTCAGCAGAGCTGTTGTAAAGGCAGAGAACCAGGTCAGCAGAGCTGCTGTAGAGCAAGAGACCCAGGTCTGCAGAGCTGCTCTAGAGCCAGAGACCCAGGTCAGCAGACCTGCTCTAGAGGCAGAGAAACAGGTCAGCAGAGCTGCTTTAGAGGGAGAGAACCAGGTCAGCAGAACTGCTTTAGAGCCAGAGAACCAGGTCATTAGAGCTCTTTAGAGCCAGTGAACCAGGTCAGCAGAGCTGCTTTAGAGCCAGAGAACCAGGTCAGCAGAGCTGCTTTAGAGCCAGAGAACCAGGTCAGCAGAGCTACTTTAGAGCCATAGAACCAGGTCAGCAGAGCTGCTTTAGAGCCAGTGAACCAGGTCAGCAGAGCTGCTCTAGACCCTAAGAACCAGGTCAGCAGAGCTGCCCTAGAGCCAGAGAACCAGGTCTGCAGAGCTGCTTTAGAGCCAAAGAAACCAGGTCAGTAGAGCTGCTTTAGAGGGAGAGAACCAGGTCAGCAGAGCTGCTTTAGGAGGAGATAACCAGGTCAGCAGAACTGCTTTAGAGCCACAGAACCAGATCAGCAGAGCTGCTTTAGAGGGAGAGAACCAGGTCAGCAGAACTGCTTTAGAGCAAGAGAACCAGGTCAGCAGAGCTGCTCTAGAGCCAGAGAATCAGGTCAGCAGAGCTGCTCTAGAGCCAGAGAACCTGGTCAGCAGAGCTGCTTTAGAGCCATAGAACCAGGTCAGCAGAGCTGTTGTAGAGCCAGAGAACCAGGTAAGCAGAGCTGCTGTAGAGGGAGAGAACCAGGTCAGCAGAGCTGCTTTAGAGCCAAGAGACCAGGTCAGCAGAGCTGCTTTAGAGCCAAGAGACCAGGTCAGCGGAGCTGCTCTAGAGCCTAAGAACTAGGCCAGCAGAGCTATTGTAGAGCAAGAGAACCAGGTCAGCAGGGCTGCTTTAGAGCCAGAGAATCCAGGTCAGCAGAGCTATTTTAGAGGGAGAGAACCTGGTCAGCAGAGCTACTTTAGAGCCAGAGAACCAGGCCAGCAGAGCTGCTTTAGAGCCAGAGAATCCAGGTCAGCAGAGCTACTTTAGAGCCAGATAACCAGGTCAGCAGAGCTGCTCTAGAGCTAGGAACCAAGTCAGGAGAGCTGCTTAAGAGCCATAGAACCAGGTCAGCAGAGCTACTCTAGAGTCAGAGAACCATGTCAGTAGAGCTGTTATAGAGCCAGAGAACCAGATCAGCAGAGCTACTCTATAGCCTAAGAACAAGGTCAGCAGAGCTGCTCTAGAGCCAGAGAAGCAGGCCAGCAGACCTGCTGTAGAGCCAGCGAAACCAGGTCAGCAGAGCTGCTTTAGAGGGAGAGAACCAGGTCAGCAGATCTGCTCTAGCTGACACTGACTTACTGACACTGACTGATTGACACTGAATGACACTGATTGACTGACTTACACTGATTGACTGACACTGACTGACTTACACGGACTGACACTGATTGACACTGATTGACTGACACTGACTGACTGACACTGACTGACTGACACTGACTGACTGACACTGACTGACTGACACTGACTGACTGACTGAAACTGACTGACACTGACTGACTACTCTACTACTCACTGTCTACTACTCTCTACTACTCACTCTCTACTACTCTCTACTACTCACTCTCTACTACTACCTCTATAGTACTACTCTCTACTACTATCTCTCTACTACTCACTCTACTACTCTCTACTATTCACTCTCTACTACTCACTCTCTACTACTCACTCTCTACTACTCACTCTCTACTACTCGCTTGCTACTCCTTGCTCTCTACTACTCGCTCTCTACTACTCACTCTCTACTAGTCACTCTCTACTACTCACTTTCTACTACTCTACTACTCATTCTACTGCTCACTCTCTACTACCCACTCCCTACTACTCACTCTCTACTACTCTAGTAATCTCTACTACTCACTCTACTACTCTCTACTACTCTCTACCACTCACTCTCTACTACTCTACTACTCACTTTCTACTACTCTCTACTACTCTCTCTACCACTCACTCTCAGTACTCCCTACTACTCACTCTCTATTACTCTCTCTACTACTCTCCACTACTCACTCTCTACTACTGACTCTCTACTACTCGCTCTTTACTACTCTCTACTACTCACTCTACTACTCACTCTGTACTACTGTAGTACTCTCTACTACTTTCTCTACTACTCACTCTCTACTACTCTATACTCCTTATTTTCTACTACACACTCTCTACTACTTGTGCTCTACTTCTCGCTCTCTACTACTCTCTACTACTCAATCTACTACTAACTCTCTACTACTCCACTACTCTCTACTACTCATTCTCTACTACTCTACTACTCTCTCTACTACTCACTCTCTACTACTCACTCTACTACTCTCTATTAACTCTCTATTACTCTCTACTACTCACTCTACTACTCACTCTCTAGTATTCACTCTCTACTGCTCTCTACTACTCACTCCTCACCCTCTACTACTCGCTCTACTACTCACTCTCCTACTCACTCTCTACTACTCACTCTCTACTACTCACTCTCTACTACTCTCTACTATTCACTCCCTACTACTTTCTCTCTACTACTCACTCTAGTACTCACTCTCCACTACTCTCTCTCTGCTGCCCACTCTCTACTACTCACTCTCTAGTACTCTCTACTACTCACTCTCTAACACTCACTCTCTACTACTCACTCTCTACTACTCACTCTCTACTACTCACTCTCTACTACTCTATACTAATCTCTCTCTACTACTCACTCTCTACTACACTCTACTACTCCCTCTCGGCTACTCTCTCTAATACTCTTTACTACTCTCTACTACTCACTCTCTACTACTCACTCTCTACTACTTTCTAGTACTCACTCTCTACTACTCACTCTACTACTCTTCACTACTCACTATCTACTACTCACTCTCTACTACTCACTTGCTACTCCTCGCTCTCTACTACTTGCTCTCTACTGCTCACTCTACTACTCACTCTCTGCTACTCTCTCTACCACTCTACTACTCTACTACTCCACTACTCTCTACTACTCACTCTCTACTACTCACTCTATACTACTACTCTCTACTACTATCTCTCTACTACTCATTCTACAACTTCCTAATATTCACTCTCTACTACTCACTCTACTACTCTCCACTACTCACTCTCTACTACTCACTCTCTACTACTCACTCTCTACTACTCTCTACTACCCACTCTCCACTACTGACTCTCTACTACTCGCTCTCTACTACTCTCCACTACTCACTCTACTACTCACTCTCTACTACTCTAGTACTTTCTACTACTTTCTCTACTACTCACTCTCTACTACTCTATACTCCTTATTTTCCACTACACACTCTCTACTACTTGCGCTCTATTTCTCGCTCTCTACTACTCTATACTACTCACTCTACTACTCACTCTCTACTACTCCACTACTCTCTACTATTCACTATCTACTACTTATTCTCTACTACTCTCTACTACTCTCTACTACTCACTGTCTACTACTCACTGTCTACTATTCTCTACTACTTACTCTCTATTACTCTCTCTCTATTACTCACTCTGTACTATTCTCTACTACTTACTCTCTATTACTCTCTCTATTACTCACTCTCTACTATTCACTCTCTACTACTCTCTACTACTCACTCTCTACTACTCTCTACTACTCTTTCTCTACTACTCACTCTCTACTACACTCTACTGCTCCCTCTCTGCTACTCTCTCTAATACTCTTTACTACACTCTACTACTCTGTACTACTCACTCTCTACTACTCACTCTCTACTACTTTCTACTACTCACTCTCTACTACTCACTCTCTACTACTCACTCTACTACTCTCTACTACTCACTCTCTGCTACTCTCTACTACTCTCTACTACTCTCTATTACTCACTCCCTACTTTCTACACTCTATTACTCATTCTCTACTCTCTACCTCTCTCTACCTCTCTCTCTTTTCTACTCTCTACCTCTCTACCGCTCTACTTCTACCTCTCTACCTTCTGTTTCTGCTGAGCGCGCTGCGCTGGTGATATCCTGCATTGCTGGCCTTACTGTAGGCTTTTTAATACGCCCGTTTTTTGTATCTTGGTTTTTATTATTTGCCTTTTTGCCCACTTTTTAACTCCACTGCCCACTTACCTGCAGTATAATTGTATCGAGCACCGCTGTTTGGCGGGTCCCGTTCCCGGCTCTCCTGATCTAGTTGCTTTTCGGCGGCCATATTGGGGGGGTAGAGGTACGCCCGGCGGCGCCTTTAGACGCGGGCCGTGTACTGAAGCAGGGAAAATCTAGGAAATAGCCCTTCTGTTTCTGCTGAGCGCGCTGCGCTGGTGATATCCTGCATTGCTGGCCTTACTGTAGGCTTTTTAATACGCCCGTTTTGTGTATCTTGGTTTTTATTATTTGCCTTTTTGCCCCCTTTTTAACTCCACTGCCCACTTACCTGCAGTATAAATGTATCGAGCACCGCTGTTTGGCGGGTCCCGTTCCCGGCTCTCCTGATCTAGTTGTTTTTCGGCGGCCATATTGGGGGGGTAGAGGTACGCCCGGTGGCGCCTTTAGACGCGGGCACAGTATAGTCATCCTAAGGATGCTAGCCGGATACTTAAGCAAGTCATACTGACGTGCAGCGGGATCGCGCAGCGGGTTTGCCGGATTTCTGCCAGAGTTATGCCAGAGTTCTGCCCGTCTGCGCCCGTCCGCGCTGAGGACGCGCCTGGTCGGGGAGATGACGTCTCTTCGGCAGTCTGTCAGGTACCTCGTTCTTATTCGCTTGCTGAACTGACGGCCCTGAAACCCTCTCCCTTATCTTGTCACCACAAATCTACCCCAGAGATTCTGTTAAATCTTTCTACTTGCCGTGTGTGTTCTAGCGACTCCCTCCCCATTTCGGGCATTGGTAGTATACAAACCCCCCTCATTGATGAGGTCCCTCTCAACTCAGAAAGGGGCTTCTTAATTAATTCCCGTTCGCTCATTAAGAACAACATTGCTTTCCATGACTTCGTGCTAGCTAGGAACCCATCGTGGGTCTTTATAACTGAAACTTGGGCCTCGGATTCGTCAGGTCCGGACCTTCTGAATGCAATCCCGGAAGGCTATGCGCTACATAGATTCGACAGAGTAAAACGTAGAGGGGGAGGACTGGCGATCCTCTATAAATCCTGCTCTGTCTGTCGCATAAAGGCCCTCTCCGAGCCCTCCGACTCCTTCCAGGCACTGCACTTTTGCATCTCCTCCTCTCCTTCGGTCTCTTTTACGGGTCTTCTTATTTATAGACCCCCTGGCCCTAGGTCCAATTTCAGCCATGATCTGTTCAGAATTCTGGAGCCTTACTTTGGTAAATCTCACTTTACTATTCTAGGGGATTTAAATTTCCATCTAGATGACCAGAGTTCGAAAGATACCCTTTCGTTGACGGACCCTCTCGCAGCATGTGGTCTTTTTCAGCTGGTAAACAGTCCTACCCATTTGGCAGGGCATATCCTGGACGGGGTGTTTTCCAACGACCCTAGGCTTTCCTCGGGGTCCCCCCGTACCATTGGCCTGGTCAGATCATCTGGCCGTGACCTTAGAACTGACTTCCCCTTTAGGACCTCCGTCCTTGCAGGTCTCCGCTAATAGACTCCCTAAGAGGTGCTTTAGGAATATTACCAATGAGGCTCTTGCCCCCCTTATAGGATCCGTGACTCTTTTGGCCACCAGAGATGCCGGCACTGCCGCACAGGAACTTAATAATTCTATTGCTAGAGCAGTGGATGTTCTAGCCCCGGCATCCCTTCGCTATTCAGCAATGGCTAAACCCTCTGCCCCTTGGTTTACAGAGTTTTTGAGACTTTTGAGGCAAAAGTGTAGAAGGCAAGAGAGGAAATGGCGGAAAACCTGGGAGCTGTCCGATAGAAATTGCCATAAGCGGTTTTTGGGAGAGTATAAAGCTAGGATTATCAAGGAAAAACTGGAATTCTTTTCCAAACGCACGGTGTCTCTTACTTCACCTAGGGAACTCTTCAAGATTGTCGACTCTCTGTGCTCCTTACAAGAACCGGACCCGGTTGTAGGATCACAAGAGCTTTGCGACAGGATCTCGGAGTTCTTCCACTCTAAGATTGTGGATATTTATCTCACACTAGAAGCACAGAGAAAGACTCTTGTTGTTAATCCCAGCGCGATCCAAGATAGTATAGACCCCTGGTCTAGAAATTTGGTTAAGACCCTGGCGGTCTTTCCCCCCCTTACCATTGAAGATCTTGACTTGCTGTTGAACAAAACGAAATCAGGTTCCCCGTTGGACCCCTGCCCTTTAAAAGTTCTGAAGGACTGTAGGGACTCCCTGCTACCACCCTTATTGGAGGTGATGAATGGTGCCATCCTTCAGGGGGTTTTCCCGGCAGTTTGGAAAAGGGCTATTGTTAAGCCCCTTCTTAAAAAGCTCACCCTGGACCCAGAAAACCTTACAAATTTTAGACCTATCTCCCTGCTCCCAGCCCCTGCTAAGTTGCTGGAATCTCACCTTAACTCACATCTCACCGCTTTTCTTGATTCCTCCGGTTACCTTGACCAGTCCCAACATGGATTCAGGAAATCACACAGTACGGAATCAGTGCTTACCATGGTGATGAATAATATTCGAATTAAGGTTGATCAAGGACAGTCTACCCTGCTTGTCCTTTTAGATCTGATGGCAGCCTTTGACACCCTGTCTCCCTCGACTTTAACAGCCCGTCTGAGGGAGATAGGGCTGCAGGGCTCAGCGTTGAGCCTGCTGTCCTCCTTTCTAGAACTCAGGGAGCAGAGGGTCAAGCTTGGAGAGTTCCTCTCCCCTGCCAAACCGTTGCAATGTGGGGTCCCTCAAGGGTCGGCATTAAGTCCGACCCTGTTCAACATCTATGTGGCCCCACTTGCTAGGTTAGTAAGATCGCAGGGGATGGAGGTTGTATCATATGCTGATGATACACAGATCATGGTGTCCTTGGCTCACTCGGTCAGCACCGCTGCATCCAGTTTCAGGAACTGCATGCAAGTAGTTGCAGAATGGATGATTCAAAATTCCCTGAAACTGAATGGTGATAAAACTGAAGTGCTGATCTTTGGCAAGGACCAGGATGTCTGGTCCAATGAATGGTGGCCTCCATCATTGGGAACCTGTCCTATTCCATCGACCTCTGCCAGGAACCTTGGTGTTATTTTTGACACCTCGCTGAAAATGAACCTGCAGGTAAATAGAACTGTGGCTACCTGCTGGGGAGTGATTAGGATTTTGAGGAGAATCATTCATTATCTTTCCCCCCAGGCACGTAAGCAGACTGTAGTCGCGTTGGTGTCCTCTCGGCTAGATTACTGCAACGCCTTGTATGCAGAAATCAAAAAGGGCCTTATTCAACGCCTTCGGAGCGTGCAGAACGGTGCGGTGAGGTTTGTGTTGGATGTTCCCATGTCCTTTTCTGCCACCTTAGCTAGGAAGAACCGTCATTGGCTCCCGATTCACACAGAATTGTTTTCAAAATTCTATGTCTGACTTTTGGAGCACTTCGGATAAATCCCTCTGACGCGTTAGGCTCCTTGCTAATTTGCTATTTTCCAAGCAGGTGCCTGCGCTCCTCCACCTTGAATCTTTTATGTATCCCGCGCATTAAAAAATCCAGATGGGGCGGTAGGGCTTTTGCTATCGTGGCCCCTCAAATGTGGAATGCCCTCCCCGCCGACATTAAGGCACAACCATCAATGTCCCTTTTCAGAAAAGCATTAAAAACGTGGTGTTTCACTAAAGCCTACTAATAAGCTTGCTCTGGGGATATCTATATATTTGGATTAGGCACATTGACGCCCTTTGGGCTTAGTAGCGCATAATAAATCGGATTTCATTCATTCATTCATTCATTCATACCTCTACACCTCTAGCCTCTCTACCTCTCTCTACCTCGCACTACACGCACACATATGCACATATAAATATGCATATTTATGCATTTATATATGTATGCGTGTATATATATATATATATATATATATATATATATACATACATATATATAATCTGCATATCTATATAAATACAAAAACAAATGCATGCATACATATACGTATATGCATACATATACATGTTATGTACATGAAAGTTTGAAAAACAGTAATAAAAGCAAAGCTAAAAAGCCACCTAATTACAAACCGAATTGCTTTAACTTAAAGGAGGGCGAGACCTATTGCATTTTCAATGCTTGTTTACTTTGTTTCCGTCAAGAGGGCATTCAAATGTGTCACACATTTTCCATGAATTCTGAATGTTAGCACTCTAGTTGCCATTAGGTCACTGTAGTAAAACTACTACTCACCAGGGAAGTCTGCTGCTGGTATTCAAAGAGCATGTTTCAGTCTGCATGTTAGAAATGTTTAATGAAATAGAAGAGGATTTGACAAGTCACTCAAAATGTGCCCTAATTGTTCTTTCTTAAGCACTAATCATACTTTCTATGGCAAAATGAACCCCCTCATATTTTTTTTCATTTTTAAATTAAATGTTTTAAGACTTACCACTTCATTCCAATCAAGATGGCTTCTGGTGTGCCATACTTTTGTCAAAAGTATGACTGTTAGCGCTCTAGTTGTTCTTTAGAACACTCTGGGACATTCTGTCATTGGGCTATACTTGGGCTACATCTGGGTGATATTTGGGCTACATTTGGGCTCTTTTGTCTCTGGTGGCCATCTTGGGGGACTGCATGTCAGAATTTTTTAATGAAATAGAAGAGGATTTGAGAAGTCACTCAAAATGTGCCCTAATTTTTCTTTCTGCAGCACTAATGATACTTTCGATGGCAAAATATACCCCCTCATTTTGTCCCTGTTTAAATTAAATGTTTTAAGAGTTACCACTTTATTCCAATCAAGATGGCTTCAGGTGTGCCATACCTTTGTAATAAGTAGGACTGTTAGCGCTCTAGTTGTTCTTTCGAACACTCTGGGAAGCTGCAGTAGAACACAAAGGAATCAACTGACAGTCTCTGTCCTTGTTGGATCTACATGTTTTACTGAGAATGTCAGACTTCATTCTCACATGACTGAGAAAGATAATGTGAATTTACAGAAAATATGCTTTCAGTTTAGCTTGTAGATCCCCTTCCAAACCACTGTGGGAAAAGCATGAGATAATAGTTTTCCTTCAAACATGATTCATGATATCCCAGCAGAAGGCTTTTTTACATGGTAAAATCACCTTAGAACACACCACAATTCCTAAAATGAGTATGGTACCATCAACAAATGATTTATAATGTAACTAAAGTCCTAAAACCTTCTATTAACTACAATATATATATATACGCAGAGAATCCACGACCCCTCCTGATCTTGTGCTTCAAATCAGGAAAGGGGGGCAGGGTATAAACACCCTGACCTCCTATGCATCTTAGGGAAGGGGGGTTCCCGCAGTGCCAAAAAGGTATTTTAAAAAAAATACGATTTTGGCGGGAGGTCGTGATGGATCTGCAGCTCCTACCAAAACCTTTTTTTTTTAATGAAGCGCTATGTGACTAATTGGCTGCTGGGTGGGCCTGGTCCTGGGGCATTTAAATAATAAAGCAAGGGGCCCCTGGAACCTCCCATCCTAGGGCGTATTAGACCACCACTTCCCCGGGGCTTAATCTGAAAATAGCCACCTCCTTGGGGCTCCAATTAGAAATAATATGGGTGGCTGTGTGTACCCCATCACTTCCACCTCCATGGGGCTTTTGTGAACGTGAATATGGGAAGACCCCCCTCCTTGGCAAACTGTAAGAAAGTAGGCGGGCAATTTGCCTTCCCTCATGTAGCCATACAGGTCCTGGGGACTGCCATCTCCCAGGAAAAGCTCTTGCTATGTCCCGGGGTCCCCACCGCCGAGACATAGTGGTTTGCCATGCCTTAGCGGGAGTTTTACCGCTCCCGCCAAGCCATAACAAACTGTGCTCTGATTCTAGCAAGCAAGAGCATACAAAATGCTCTTGCTCACTAAAAGCAGAGAAAAATTGCTTTTACAGAGAGGGAGCTGTATGTTAGCAGCTCCCTCTCTATAAAAGCAATGCCGGCTCCTGCCAGATGCAGGTACTGTAGGGGCGTTGATGCTCCCCCCACTGTCCACAACAAAAGTAACACGCCAGGCCCTGGGGAATGGGGTCCCCAGGGCTTAAATCGGCTGGGGATGGTGGCTGCTCGGCCCCCCTCCCAATTCATAAAAGGCCTGGCCCTGGGGAATTGGGTCCTCGGGGCCCAACTTGGCCCAGGTAAAGGTGGGCCTCCGTGCCCCCAATAAATAAAAAGAATCCAGACGGCGAGTCACTGGAGGCCCGTGCGCTTTTACCACCACTCTGCAAACGCTCCTCCTGGCACACTACTAGTTGTAGGATGAAGTCCACATGACTCCAGAGGGTCCTTAGGGGCCAACTACCCTTCCTGTTACCTCCAGTAAGTCCCACACAGTGGGATTGCTGAGAGGTTGTTGAAGGTCATGCCTCCTTTTTCCACCACTCAGCAAACGCACCTCCTGGTGCACTGCTGGTTAGGGAATGAAGACCCCTTGGCTGTAGAGTGCCCCTGCGGGCCAATAATACCTCCGATTACCTGCAATAAGTCCCACTCAGCGGAATCGTGAGAGGTCTTTGGAGGCTAAGCCCCTTTCTCCACCACTTTGCAAACACGCCCCCTGGTGCACTGCTGGTTGAGCCATGAAGTTCTCTTGAATGCTGAAAGGTTCTTGTGGGCACAGAAGCCCTCCTGTTAACTCCAGTGAGTCCAACACAGCAGGATTCCTGAGAGCTGGTCGGAGGCCCCATACCCTTTCTCCACCACTCTGCAAAGGCGACTCACTAGTTTATAAAAAAAACACAGAAATTCACTTTAAAAAAAAAGGTTACAGGAACGTTATAGTTGGGAAAAAGAATTTGAAAAACCTTAGAAATTCACTGAAAAAACCAAAGGTCACAGGGGCGTTATAGATAGGCTCAGATTTCACTGGTACAAAACCAGTAAAATACAGCAGTTATCTGAGCTAACTATCAATCAATCAATCATTTGTAAAAAGCACTACATACCCGCCAGGGTCTCAAGGCGCTGGGGGGGGAGGGGCGCTACTGATCGAACAGCCAGGTCTTGAGTATCCTCCTGAAGGTCATCAGGTCTTGGGTCTGTCGTAGACTCAGTGGGAGGGTGTTCCATGTCTTGGCTGCGAGGTGGGAGAAGGATCTCCCACCGGTGGTTGTTCTTTGGATGCGCGGGAAGGTGGCGAGTGAGAGGTCGGCGGAACATAGCTGGCAGTTGGGGGATGTAGAAGGAGAGCCGTCTGTTGAGGGTAGGTTGGGCCAGTCTTGTGGAGTACCTTGTGTCCGTGGGTGAGGAGCTTGAAGGATATCCTCTTGTTGACGGGGAGCCAGTGCAGGTTTCTCAGGCGGGGGTGATGTGGCCGTGACATGGTACGTCGAGGGTCAGTCATGCCATTGTAGTCGTTTGATGAGCTTGGTCGGGGCTCCCGCGTAGAGGGCGTTTCCGTAGTCGAGTCTGCTGCTGACGAGGGCCTGCGTGACTGTCTTTCTTGTATCTGTCGGGATCCATCTGTGGATCTTGCGGAGCATGCGGAGGGTGTTGAAGCAGGAGGAGGAGACGGCGTTGACTTGCTTGGTCATTGAGAGCGTTGAGTCGAGGATGATTACCAGGTTGCGTGCGTGGCCGGTGGGTGTCGGGGCTGCCCCTAGTCCCAGGCTGAAGGGTTGGAGCCGAGGATGAGGACCTCAGTCTTGTCCCAGTTCAGCTTCCGACAGCTGGTCTTCATCCAGTCGGCGACGGCCTTCATTCCTTCGTGGAGGTTAGCTTTGGTGGTGATGGGGTCGTTGGTGAGGGAGAGGATCAGCTAAGTGTTGTCGGCGTAGGACATTATGTTGAGGTCGTGCTGTCGGGCTACATGTGCGAGAGGGGCCATGTAAATGTTGAACAGCGTCAGGCTGAGGGAGGATCCCTGGGGTACGCTGCAGATGATCTCAGAGGCTTTGGAATGGAATGGGGGGAAGCGGATGCTCTGGGTTCTGCCAGAGAGGAAGGAGGTGGTCCAATCAGAGCCTTTGTCTAAGATCCCTGCGGCGTGGAGGCGTGCGCGTAGTGTGCGGTGGCAGACTGTGTTGAAGGCGGCAGAGAGGTCTAGGAGGATGAGTGCTGCGGTCTCGCCATTGTCCAGCAGGGTCCTGATGCTGTGGTTGCTGCAGAACCCTGACTGGGAAGGGTCCAGGATTCTGTTTTCTTCAAGGTATCGGGTTAGCTGTCTGTTGATGGTTTTCTCGAGACCTTGGCCGGGAAGGGGAGCAGAGAGATGGGCCGGAACTTCTTGAGGTCTCTTGGGTCTGCCTTAGGTTGTTTAAGTAGGGCGTTGATCTCGGCGTGTTTCCAGATCTCTGGGAAGGTCGCAGACTCGAGGGAGAGATTGATGACGTTGCGCAGGTGGGGTGAGATGGAGCTGCTTGCTCTGTTGAAGACGTGGTGCGGAAATGGGTCTGACGGAGACCCGGAGTGGATTGTCGCATGGTCTTGATGGTGTCATCGATGCTCACGCTGGCCCAGGCTAGCAGGGGGTCGTGGTCGATGGTAAATGGAGGGTCTGTTGTGTTGCTGTCTGTTGGGGCTGTCTGGGAGTTGAAGCTGTCGTGGATGACTGCTATCTTGCGGTGGAAGAAGATGGCGAGTGAGTCGCACAGAGGTTGCGATGGCGGGATGTCGTTGGTGTTGGAGCTGGGGTTGGAGAGTTCCTTCTACTATAACATATGGCCCCCTTAATGTGCTCCTTATGACCTCACATATTTAATCACTCATGACATAGTCATTGACATCACTGATGACATTTCAAATGACATTACTGAGGACCTCCACAGAACCACTCACACACTCAAGCCCCATACAACCTCTTGTATGCCCACTCCAATACAACCACTCGCATCACATACTCATTCACAGATTCATACCAGTACTCACACACCCACTCACTCCTCCATAGAGCAACTCTCACTCCTATTCACTCACTCGTACAGCCACTCACACAACCATTCACTCACCCATATAAGCACTCACATACAAACATTTACATACCCATTCACCCATCCATACAAGCACCCTTACTTCTGCTCACTCACCAATACAGCCATTTCAACAGACACTTACTCTCCAATACAATCATTCACATGCCACCTCCCTTAACCAAACACCCACTCAAACAGCCACTCTTTCACCGATACAGCCACTCGCTCACCCATACTGTCACATCAAACCCACTTACCCACCCATAGATCTACTCACACCGCCACTCACTCACCCTTACAGCCACTGACACACCCATGCACTCACCAATACCGCCTCTCGCCAGCATCTCACTCACCCACACAGCTACTCCACTGTGAATTAACATTGGACTACTTACCCCAGAATGCAATTTTGCGAATTAAAGTCCCACATGGGCGGGGTATATAATCAAGGGTCCATACAGCTGCCAGGACTCTGTTTATGCAGCCATTGACAAAGGGAGAGGAGCCCGAAACATGTTTGGCGCTTGCTGGCGGGGTTCAAAGACGACTTGCCTGCTGCTCATTAAAGGAAGGCGATATTTTTTGCTGTGTTGGCGTCTCAATGCAAGGCAACTTGGTTTTTTGGAGATGAATTGCAGCGTGCCTCGCCGCTGAGATGCCCCGCCACTAATGCTGTGGACCTGCAGTGCCTAGAACTTGGTACTACGAGGAGCAGTTAATGCCGATTTTTGTGAAGTTTGCTATTAGCGGACAATGTGGTGTTTCCCTGCCATGCGACCCACTTGGGAACTATAGTTTATACACAAATCCATGTACAGCAACCACTGTGAATTAACATTGAACTACTTACCCCAGTAGTTGGCGTCTCAATGCAAGGCAACTTGGTTTTTTGGATATATATATATATATATATATGGCGTAGCTTGTCACACCGAACCAAGAAAGTCCAATAATAGTAACAAAGAGCCGACCCATGAAGTGCTGGTGAACAGTGGTTTATTCTTTCAAAGCCAGCGCTGCCGCCATGACGCGTTTCACCTCCCAAGGAGGCTTGATCACATGACAAAGATATATATATATATAATATGCATATGCACAAAAGAATTCCCCAAGCCACCTCCAATCGATCGGCGAAGCAAACAAAGGAGACGGACCACTGGATCTGGCCTTAGGTGTATTTAATGGCTTGTGTGTGAATATATTGAATATCCTGTTTTTTCTAATAAGATCGTTTTTAGCACTTTTTTTATTCACAGGGTGTTTTTTAATCAGTTTTTTATGATAAGCTCCATATTTAATATGAATTGTTTTTATCATGCTTTATTATCTGACAAAATGTGGTTTTATCCTAAATTGTTTAGAAAGCATGTACTCTACACATTTATACAGGTTGTTTTATCATTGACTGTAGCACTTTATTCTCCAATATCTGCACGTGTTAGCTTTTTCTGCACTTTAGACATGAACTGTTTTGCACTGTTAATATCACATTAGAATGTACCCTCTTACTCTAGACCTCTTTTTTAACATGTGGTGCTCGCAATATGTATCATGTAGAATTTTTTTAATTTATCCTACCTCTTTAACGGAATTATCCGGTAATAAGTGAAAAAATTCAAATATGTATTCTGCTTGGAAACAAAGTATTTATTTTGTGAAATTTGCGTATTTGCACAGTAAGAACTACAATGTTTAACATGTTGTTTATGTCTATGGTCACATGACCTAGGTAGTGGGCTGGGACTGGTAGGCCACCTAGCAGTATAAAATCAAACGAGTTACAAACAGTAATTGCATGTGAGCAAGGGCTTGCTTAGCCCGAAACGCGCTGTGCACTTCCACCAGCTGTACCTTTGAAATAAAGAACCTGTAACTGATCCAGTGGTCTGTCTCCTGGTTAACGCTTCGCCGGTCCGTGTGGGGGGATTGGAAGTGGCGTGGAGGAGTTTTCGTGCATATCTCTCTCTCTCTCTCTATATATATATGATCAGCACTCCTACTAGTCGGCAATGGAAGCCAACTAACCAAACGTAGGTACAGACCACAAGACAGCTCTAATTTACTTCAACAGAGGTTTAATGTTCGTCTGTCCCCAGCATGACGCGTTTCGGCTGCGCCACGGCAGCCTTGATCACATGACCTCAAGAACCAATAGGTGCATTTTATAATGTGTGTGTCCCACTTAAAGAAACGTCAGCAGTGCATAGATATAAAGAAAATACTGAATGAAAGGAGATATTGTCTGAAACCACATAATTAACGGTCTAAATACAGAAGGAACAGGTAAAATGAAATATTCATACATTTTACACAATATATCATACAAACTGTTTACCTCATGGCTTTTAGTCAAAAACTAAAAAAATATATACAGCCATTAATCCTTCTTTCTCCTATTAGTCAGCGGTGAGCATAAATTAACTCCCCATAATCTGACTACTCTGACAGTCACAAACCTTGTGAACGTTTCAAGACTTCGGGAAAGTGCTTATGTTTTAACTAAATAAAGTGCTGAATTAGTGCAAAAGTGCTTTTTAGTGAGTTTAAAATCAAGAATTATAAATTCATATAAACATGGGAGTACATTGGTGATGGCACGCTTGTTTAAACCTCTATTTATGAAGAGTTACATGTCAACACAACTACAGAAGTGATTGTACTATGATTAAATCACAGCTGAAAACCTGATCAGATCACGTTTGTACTAAGTCAAAAGCTGAACATTGTGGCATAGTGCCCTTATTTCTACACAAAAAACAACCTAACGAATACAGGCAAATTCAAAACCTTATATCCTATTGTCTCATAGAGTGACCCAGGGATGATGCAGGGGAGGTATAGTTATTTAAAAAACCTTCATGCATGCTGAATACAAATATACAATTTTAAATAACCAGGCCATTTGGACAATCCAATGTCCTAACTCACTGAACTTCTGTCCACTTAGAACACTACAAGATGGTAACGAGTCAGGAGGGTGTCCAAAATTATTGTTAATCTACCCAGCTATAGGAAGCAATGGAGATCTTCCCCTGTATTTAATCCATTAGGGATCCTGGTATCTAACAGCAGAATGTATTTACTTTCAAGCTGTCTTAAGACTGTCTCCCTATTGCCCCCCCTGATGTTCTTGGGCACTGCATCGATGATAAAATACCTCAGGTCATTGAGATTTTTGTTATGAATTAATTCAAAATGCCGGGGGACAGGGTAATTAACATAAGAATTTACCACGGCACGAAGATGCTGAAGGATGCGATTGAAGGCCTGTAATTTGGTACTACCAACGTACCTGAGCCCACAGGTACACTGGAGCACATAAACCGCAAACTCAGTGCGGCAGGTGAAGTGTTCCTTGATCTTAATAGGGTTGGGATCAAAAGCCGACAGATACTCGCTAGTATTCACGCCGAACTTGCAGGCTCTGCACGAGATGCATTTGAAAAAGCCACACTTGTTGGAAATCCGATGAGGTTTAATTACCACCTCAGGGCTGGATTTAACCAAAACGTCCGTCATGGATGGGGCTCTTCTAAAGACCACTGAAGGCTCTTCTGATACAAGAGGAGCTAAGCTGATGTCAGTTTTTAAAAGTGGCCAATGCTTCTTCAGAATCCCCCTCACCTTTTTATGATCCTCATTGAATGTGGTTATCAGACTGATGTCCCTACTCACTGTCTCATCCTCCATGTCAACTGGGCTTGCAGTGATGTCAGTATTGATTGAGGAGAGATAAACCTCCCTGTCCAAACAGTTGGCTTTCTCCTTGGCATCTAGCAACAGGGAAGTATCGTACCCTCTAGCCTGAAATCTATCAATAGCCTCATTCTGACAACGCTCAAGATCTGATACTGTGCTACAGATCCTCCTCATCCTTAAAAACTCCCCGTAGGGGATGCTCCTAATCAGATGGTTGGGATGAGAGCTACTGGCGTGCAAAATAGCGTTGCCCGCTGTAGTTTTCCTGTGCAAGCGGGTATGAAGCCTCCCCTCCACATCAAGAAATTGAATAAGATGGGTGCTAATCTGGGAGGTGAAACATAAATTAAGACTGTTGCTATTGATCTTATCGACCAAATTAATTCGCTGATTCCACTGAACCCCTCCAAATCATGCAGATGTCATCAATGAATCGCCAATAGTGTATCATGCAATTGGGGAAAAATTCATCGAGTGTTCCCTTGAGGACATGCTCCTCCCACCACCCTACATGTAAACATGCATAGGTAGGAGAGAAGCATGCCCCCATTGCCACTCCTCTTAACTGTTGGTAAACCTCCCTGTTGTACAGAAAGTAATTGTTATTAAGACACAATTCTAACATTTTCAACAACATGGTACTGTGTTGGCTGTAAGAAATACTGTGTTTACTCAAATAGTATCTAACTGCATTCAGCCCATCCACGTGAGAGATACTAGTGTAAAGTGAATTGATGTCTAAGGCAATGAGTACATAGTCATTCTCCCATTTGATGCCATTGATTTTAGACAGAAAGTGGCCAGTGTCCTTAATGAAAGATGGCAAGTCCTCCACAAATTCATGCAGGAATTCATCCACATATCTAGAAATGGATTCTAACAAACTCCCCTGGGCAGAGATGATGGGTCGCCCAGGCACCGGAGATACTTGTTTGTGGATTTTCGGAATTAGTCAAGTCAAGTCAAAAACCACTTTATTTCGATTTAGTTAAAAATCATAAAAGCATTCTACAATCAAAGGGAAAGGGACAGTACATATTCATTTAGAGATTACTTTTAAAGATTACATGCATCAATAAAAAAATATATATTCACAATTTTAAAACAGCTAAAAAACATCAATCATAATTAATATATTCACATTTAAAAGAAAACCGCTATAGAGGAATAAATATTTAGCTAAAAAAATCAGGTACAAAAAATTTTCCATTTCATCCTTTCGTGCAAAACCCTTGTGTTACGTTTTGAGTAGTCTCCTCCTGATCCTAACAGCAGCAACAAGATAATTGGCCACGCTAAACATGACCAAAGCTGAATCCAACAATTGGAGATACAGGAGGGCAGGTTTTGCCTGGTGGAAGGCTTTGTCCTTCAGTAAAGGTATCAGGTATTTCTGTCTGGGCACACTAAAAAAAGGACAGAACAAGATAAGGTGCATATTATCTTGCGTTGAGAAATTGTCGCAATTACAGACAGGAGCATCCTCCTCCTTGTACCAACCTTGGCTATCACAAAGGACCATGTAAATCTGGTTAAACCGAAATTTAACCAGAAGCCACCTATGAAAAGGGATGTTAACAATGGCAAGGTACGGTTGTATAGTACAGCAAGTGATGGTCAGGAAATGGGCTCTGATCGTGGGTTTAGTAAGTTGGCGTTCCTCCCTCTCCATAAATTTCAATTCGGAAAAGTTGAGCTTAACCCAATCTAAATCAGATTTCTTTAGACCTTGGGGGGCAGAAAAAATCTCTGGACGGCCAAGGTCCAAAAACACTTTTGAATGTATGATAGCCAAGCTATTTTTTTTGAGTTACCCAATTTTAAACAGTCGGCCAGTATTTTATGGTTCAAACCTAGATTGTTATTGGCCCAGGTCCTAATCCATAACAAAATAGGAGCCATTAGAAGGGTATCAGTGATATACCCTAAACCAAGTTCCTGGTGAACTGAAAACGAGGCTGTTGATTGGGGAAGCCCTAATATGGAACGAAGGAACTTATTTTCTTCCCTTTGAATAGATTCGCCATTCACATAACCCCACAGACCTGAGCCATACCTGGCTATAGCCACCGATTTTGCCCTGTACAAGTTTAATAAAGCAACAGTTGGCTTCCCACCCAGTCTCCTCGAAAAACTTAAAATAGCATTGGCCGAGCTCCTAACTGCTTTAGTTTTAGCTGTAATTTGAGGAGCCCAGCTTCCCTTGTTGTCAAAAATTACACCCAGGTAAGTAAAAATTTTGACATTTGTGATCACGTCACCATTGCAATAGAACTGTTTTGTATTATTTTTGACGGCCCCAAAGGCCATGACGTGAGATTTGGAGTTATTTATCACTAAGTCAAGTGAAGACATAAAATCATTAAAAGCATTTAAGAGTCTTTGCAAACTTAAATGGGTCCGAGCTATCAAAGCTGCGTCGTCCGCGTACAGGAGAACAGGGATGCGTGTATCCCCTGCACGCGGAGTGTCCAAGGTAGCAGTTAAAAGAGTCTTCTCTAGAGAATTTATATAAAGAGTGAACAGCATGGGTGCAAGAATGCAGCCCTGCCGCACGCCCCTACTTGATTTGAACCAAGCTGTACGATTACAGTCATGATCCATTCTAATAGAAGCTTTTAAATCCTTGTGGAGTTCTGCCAAAAAGTATACAAGTGGAGGATCAAGTCCCAATTTTAACAACATGGTCCACAGCCGAGCTCTATTAACCAAATCAAAGGCCATGGACAGGTCCATAAATGCTACAAAAATTGACCCTTTTTTTGCAATAGTGTATTTCGAAATTAACAAATGAAGATTTAAGCATTGGTCCTCTGTTCCTCTGCCTGCACGAAAACCATACTGGGCATCTGTTAAAATATCGTTGTCTAGAGACCAACTGTTAATTCTTGCTAACAAAACTTTGCCCAGAATCTTCATGGAAGAATCCAATAAAGAAATTGGACGAAAACACTTGGGGTCACTTCTTAGGCCCTTTTTAAAAATGGGTACTATGATTGAACATGCCCAAGTTTTTGGCAAACCCCCCTCATACACACAGTTAAAAACATTGGCTAAGATCTCAGCCCACATCTCAGGATTGAGTTTGTATAGGTCCAAAGGTACCCCGTCTGGGCCGGGAGCTTTATTAGCAGCAGAACCTAAGATTGCCAGTTCTACTTCAGATTTACTAAATTTTAACTGAGTAGGGGGAGTTGGGGAGCCGGGCATTACAAATGCCTCAACTAGTTCATTTGAGCCATATATGTTAGAAAAATGTTTAATCCATTCTGCTTCAGGGATGTTAATTTCAAGATCCGTGTTGTTAGTTTGAGCAAATAAAGGATTATTAATTATGGACCAGAATTTGGAACTTTGTTTAAGGGTTACAGAATCCATTAAAGAATCCCATGCTTCATCTTTGATGGCCTTTTTTCGCGACCTAACCGCAATAGCATATCCTTTTCTCAACTGTGCTACCAAAGACCTATCTCTAGGGGATTGTTTAAGGGCTTTCAGCAAAGCCGAGTGTGCCTTGGAGCAGGAGCGATCAAACCACCCAAAGGCTGGAGCAGGACCCCTCCTTGGTTTAGCTATGAGCTCTTTTTCTACTCTGGCACAAATAGCTTCGAAGGCACTAACTACCTCCTTCCCCCCCCTCTCTCCGTCCCTACATTTCTCAATTTCTACTGCCATGTTTTGTTCAATTTGGGCATGAAAATCCTCAGGGCAAACTTTACACCATTTAAGGCGCCTTCCCTGGTCTCTACTCTTTACGTCCCTCGCAGCGGTAGCCCTCAAATCCCCTTTGTTCAAGCCAGAAAAAGCGTCCAAAACTAACAGCACCGGGTTGTGGTCACTAAACCCGCTTACAATTGCATTATAAAACAATACATGACGTAAGAGCCCCGGGGACATAAAAAAGTAATCGATAATCGATTCGCTTCCTCTTGCATTATACGTGACCACACGGTTTGTTGAATCTGAGAACCCTGGTTCATATAAATCATTAGATGATAACAGATTTTCCATTGCCACACCCTTCGAGGTATGTTCAAAGTGTGGCAACGATGTGTGGTCTGGACCGGTATCGTCTACAATCTGGCAGTGTAACTCACACAAATGAACATTAAAATCTCCCATCATAATTAACTGAACAAAAGTGGTTTGTTTTGACATATAATTATTTAAAAAGGAGGATAAACCTTCTAAAACAAAATTAGGGGGTCCCCCCTGGATGGAGTTGTAACAATTTATAAACACAATCTTATTCTTGTCTGCCAGAAGTATTTCCACCAGCTGGAAAAAGTTTGAGGAACTGGGGATTTCTTTGACTGTCCCTGCTAATTTAACTGAAACTAGAAGTAACAGTCCCCCTCTATCCCTTCCAGCCGTGGAACTCTGCGCATTGACAAAGAATGAAATATAGCCATCTACCCAGAGTCCCTTTTCTTTTGACCAAGTTTCTTGTAAGGCAACTATATCGTGTTCCTTCACTTGTTGTAGCCAAATCGGATCAACCTGTTTGGCCCGTAGGCCCGCGATGTTCCATGATAATAACCTGATATGCCCCCGACCCAGTTCTAGAGGGTCGTTTATAACAGTATTAACCGTATCATCTGATGTGGTAGCCTCTGCATTAACTAGGCATGGGACAGTCAGGTTATCATGCTCAGGCTCTAGTCATTCAATATCTATTCGATCGGCTAGAGCCGTGAACCTATTTGACAACAACAAGTCGTTTGAAGGACTGATCCTTACAGAATTAACTAGGCCACTGCCCTTGGGTGGCTTTGTCGCCCAGTCATTACCACACATAGGCGAGATAAGTTTGTCCTCCGCCCAAGTATTTTTGGAAAAATGTGACTTGTTGTTCTCACTATCGCCTGGCCTATAGGCTCGAGGGTAGAAAAAGCCAAGGGGCATCGCTCGAACACCTTTTCCTACAGGGTCCAAAGGAGAGCCATCCCAGAAGAGGCGGCTAGCGACACTTCTAGATTTAAAATTAACAATTACACAATCTCCTTCTACATTTTTCTTACTTGTGCCCACCCAGTTGACCCTTCTACTTGTTACAATATTGTCTGCGATGTTACTTTCTCCCGTGCAATTAGCATTACACCATTTTTTAACATGCTTAATAAGAGTGTCATGATGTTCCACCACCCCATCTGCAAGTTTAGGCACATTAACCAGAATTGCTACAAAAGGTGTTGCATCCGGAGGTAGATTTACTGGGGGTACCCTTCTCGCCACAACCCCCCGCTGGTCTCTAGGCCTTACTGAGGTATTTACACTGGGGGCCGCCTCCATCATGGGAATATATATCCCCTTATCCACTTTCCCTTTTTTTTGTACAGGGTTATCAGTTACCACTTCAGAAGTAACAGTCGATCTATTTATAGAAGGACCCCAAACATTAGGGGCAGGAACCTGCACAACTGAGGGACATGGTACCATAGATATAAGAGAAGAGGGGGCCCGACTATTAAGAGCATCATTGAATCGCTCACATTTTGCCACAAGAGTCTTGACACAATCCCTCAGAGTCTCAGTAATGTCAGAAGCAATCTGGATTAATGCGGCTTCCAGTCTTTCTGTAAACAATTTTTCCAGTAATTACGCAATGCCCTCCTCAGTTACATAAGTTGGCTGTAAAGGCCCAGGCTGGTTTAGTGTAGTCTTGCATGCAACCCCCGGGGTCGAAGGTAATGATGGTATCACTGTTTCGGGCAAAACCGGTAAAGGAAGAATTGTGGAGGATTGTGGCAGGGTGGGTCTGCAAGAATCAATGATGACCCTAGGTTCCAACGGAATGCAGTTTATAGCAGACGCACTGGATGTGTTAACTGCCCCAGGGCTGGTAGCAAGACCCAACTCACGCTCTGACTCTGCAATCTGCGTTGATAGCTCCCCCACCTTAGTTGTTAAGTACGTAATAATACTGGTCGTGTACTTTGGCACCTTAGCTTTAACTTCGCCAGGCGCCGTTGTTGCCAGTTTTCGCTTACCCATGGTGAAAGGGATGTGGCCCGTCCCGTCCCTGGTCGTCCTTGGACGGCCTTAAACGGCCCGCCCTCTGCCCGGGCTCCGCCCGGCGTCGCCCGCGCGCGTCCCGCGACGCGGGAGGAAGGGCTCGGTTTTGTTCGCCTCCCTACGGAAGCCCCAGCAGTCAATCGGCGTCCCCGCAAGGCAGGGGACGCTGGGAGTTGTAGTTTTCCTTGTCTCGCCCCACTCGGCGGCCGCGTGTGTCCTGCGGCAGCTGAGGCACAAGGATGTCCAGGAAGGCTGCGGGTAGGTGGCGTGCTGCCGATATGGCCCTGGTGCAGTTTAGACCCCCCGGAATTAGATAGAAGAAGGGTGTGACAGGGAATTCGTTCTTTAGGAAAGCATGTTCTTGCTTGCTCAATAAGCCCATTTGTCTCCACTGATTTAAATCCTTGTGGGTTTTGTCTTTTAAGCACTTAAGGTCATTAAAACTGCCCTTTTTATAGCATGTGGTATCACTTAAATGCTTTTCTGCTTACGCCATGTAGAGGCTACGAGGCCAGATGACAGTGTTACCTCCCTTATCAGCTTTGTTGATAATAAGGTTGGAATCACTCCTTAGTTTTTTCATCAATATATATATATATATATATATATATATATATATATATATATATATATATATGCATATATATATGCATATGCACAAAAGAATTCCCCAAGCCACCTCCTAGCCAATCCATCGGCAAAGCAAACAAAGGAGATGGACCACTGGATCTGGCCTTAGGTGTATTTAATGGCGCAGGTAGGCAACAGCAGCAATGACGCGTTTCGGGCCCGTGGGCCCTTGATCACATGCAAAGTGGTTACATACTTTTCAAATTTTTATATGCTGTGAAATAGTGAACACACCCCCTGATTGGCCAGATCTGCTTGGTCACGTGACCATGAACATAGTAGAAACACTTGCGTTGTAACTACGATGTAAAATACATGTCTCTTACAAAATAAAGTGCATAAATGCTTAATCTATCAGGATAAATCCTTCATAATTCAATCCATAAAAAGCATTACACATTCATCCAAAAGGACATAAAAAAACTAGTCAGGGAGAATTTGGACACGATAAAAGGTGCATAAAACATTTCAAACATCAATATATTCATAAAAATAATTTTTCTAAAACCCGTAACACTTATGTCTCCTGTGCAAAAAACGCTGTGCAAAAAACAAGTTATTTACCACTAAAGTGCCACGTGCATGATGTGCCGATATGGAGCATGTGTAAAAATATGCATAACAATAAAAAGACTATCGTTGTCTAAATTAATTGCTAAAATCACATATATCACACGAGTCTTAAAATACCTTACAACATCATAAATAGAAAAACGTGTGCAGCCTATATAAAGATAAAGGAATAATGAAGAGAGGACAACATTTCATAATATTTACACAGAAATGGAGCTGTTTTGGGAGGCAACAGGGAACCTGACTGCCTCCGGGGAGAATACCAACAGTCTGATGGAAAGTTTTTTCATAAGAAAAATAATTAGAATACAAAGTATACTAGGTAACAGGGAACCTGACTACCTACGAAATGGCTTCTGAGTTAGACCCAAAGGGAAGCAGGGCAAAGCACTTGCAGAAAGTCAAAGAGACACGAGAATAAAAAGGTGTGGAGACTCACAGCAAAAGGGATGATTTAGAGGAAGGTGTACATATCCTCTGAATTATTCAGCCCATTCAGCCATTTGCTGTCAAATTCTAAAATCATTGTAGTCTCCAACTGCCTTAGTCTCTGGTTCCTATTACCACCCCTTAGAACTTAGGAATGGAACCCACTACATAGTAAGAAAGGCAAGCTACGTCATTATTGTGTTTGCTCTTAAAATGAGGCGCTACTGGGTAAGTGGGGTCACTGTGAAGGATGGCTCTAAGATGTTGTAAGATCCTGACATGCACCTGTAACTTAGTACTGCCTATATAATTCAGGCCACAGGTGCATGTCAGGACATAAACTGCAAAATCTGTCTTGCAGTTGAAGCTGCCTGCAATTGGAATATCTTTACTACAAAAAGGCGTTTGGTTGTGCGTTTTGTTACTACCGAATTTACACGCCCGGCAGACGGAACATTTACGAAACCCCGCTGCGGGTTTTAACCACATACTTTTTTGTATAGTTTCAGGGCTACTTTTATCTAACAATGACCCCATATTTCTCGCCCTACAAAAAGTGATTACCGGCTTTTCTGGTAACTGTAAACCTAATATGGAATCAGTTAATAAAATAGGCCAGTTTCTTTTAACAATGGTTCTGATCTTTTTCTCCTCATTGCTAAAAGCCGTAATCAATCTAGGGTAGTCAATTGTTGCAGTGGCGGGCATTGCCTTATTTTCTGCCGCCACAATACTGACGGAATCATTTGAAAGAGACTGTCTCTAGGGCGTGTTTCTGCCTTCAATAACGCTTTATGTAAAACGGTATCAGAATAGCCGCGTGCCCTGAGCCTGATATTCATTTCCTGTACACATTTTTCAAAGTCACCTGGCGTACTACAGATCCGTTTTAATCGTAAGATCTCACCATACGGAATGCTGCTAATCATATGTTTGGGATTGAGGCTGTTGGCATGAAGGGTGGTGTTCCCAGCCGTGGGCTTTCTAAACAGAGTAGTCTCAAGTCTGCCATTTTTGACATATAACTTCACGTCAAGAAATTCTATTTCTTGTTTACTTATACTGGACGTGAAATTGAGATTGAGGGGATTTTTGTTGCTCTCTTCACAAACAATAAAGCTGCCTCCTCATCTCCCTGCCACAAAATAAAAATGTCATCAATGTAACGTAGATACTTGACAACTTTCTCGCTGACCCATGCATGATGTTGTGTGTTGAGGACATGTTCCTCCCACCAGCCGATGTGTAAACACGCGTAGCTGGGGGAGAAACAGGCCCCCATAGCTACACCCCGTAATTGTCTCCAAACATCTTTTCCGTAAAGAAAGAAATTACTGTTAAGGCACCACTGAATGAGGCTGATGATTACCTTGTTATGCTCATAGTACTCTACAGGACGTTTGCTGAGAAAATGTTAAATAGCATGAAGCCCACTGCTATGTGCAATACTCGTGTAGAGAAACTCTACATCCAGAGTGATCAAAAGCGTGTCATCATTCCATTCTAATGCCCCAACCTTTTGCAGGAAATCGCTAGTATCTTTTCCAAAACTGGGTAACACTTTCACCATATCCTGCAAAAAGAAATCTATGTACTGTCCCACTTTTTCGCCTGCACTTCCTATAGCCGAGATGATGGGCCTTCCCGGCGTGGGACTGACATTTATGCACTTTGGGGATTAGGTAAAACACAGGGAGGACAGGGAATTCATTGTGCATAAATTAAAATTCCTCTGAAGAAATCAAACCCTCTCTGCGCCACTTATTCAACAGCTTAAGGAGAGTCTCTTTTGCCTTGTCATATTCTTTATAGAAAGTTTTCTCATAGCAATTCTCATCCTGCAGCTGTCTACAAGCCTCACTGATATAATCCTTCTTAGGCCAAAGGACGACGTTGCCACCCTTGTCCGATGTTTTGATTACTATCTCAGTGTTCTTACTTAATTTATTCATTAGGGTGGATATATATATGCCCTCTGAAAAACTAAAGTTGAATGAGAATTAAGGTTGCCTACTATATTAACACTGGCTTTGCCATTAAAACCAAAACGTTCACACAGTTCCAACATAAAATTCTGACATTAACTTGTCCCCCAGCCTTCCCATTTTCAGTCAACTTTAAAACCTACCCCTCTTTATCTCGTAAAATTAGATGTTTCGGACAAATCTGTTGGGTCTCGAAGTCTTTATAGGTCGACTAATGTCGCCATTAAGTACATTGTACACTATTGATACATGGTGAGTGTGTGGGTGTGTGTTGGTTGGTGTGTTTGCACATTGTGGTAGGTATAATAATGGATGCTCAAAATGACACATTCGAGAGGGAGTCATAAGTTATGTTTGTAAGTGAATATGAGGCTATATGATAGAGTGACGAAGTTCAAGAAGAGACAGTGTAGAGCATTGGTAAATTGTGGCCGTGTATACATGATGGAAGTTATCTTGGTATATGATGCTTACTTTGTGCCCCATAATGCTGGATGTGTGTGTGTACAATGGTGCATGTTTCAATGTATTATGATTGGTGCACTGGTGTATAGCGGTAAGTGTGTGGGAATTTAATGGTATGTAGATTTATGTTGCCATGTGACTGTGGAAGTGTGGTTGTCTTAATCTTGATATGTTGGGTGTACTGTGCTGGATATGTAGGTATATATATGGGTAGGATGTATTATATTTAGGGTTCCTGGTTTTCCGTTTAAACAGATTTTTCCATATAAATACAGACAGCAACTATTTTTCCTTTGTCTGTATTTATATTTAGAAATGGCATCTTACTAGTAAATGTTGCCGCGCTGCCGTGCTTTAGCCCAGAGTTTCCACATCCCTGTTCCTTTAGTTGCTGCCCCAGCCCTTCTTTAGAATTCGGCATCTCCAGGGCTCAGCTGCTCAAGTAAGCTCTGCGCCAGCCCGTCGCCATTTCGCAAGGTACGTGTATTTCTGTGGCCTCATGGGACAGATTAATGGCGGCCTCACAGCGACCCAGGACACTACCCCTTGAATGTTGCTTTTGACAGTCTGTCCCGCTGTAGCCTCTGGCTTTGCCCCCCCCCCCACACTTATGAACCGGCAGCACCAGGGGGGTTTGTATCAGCAATTAACGTTCATTGAGCCGAAGGATTAGGATAACTGCAGCTCAGGGATTGTGATTTGTGTTTTGCAAGCTGTGCTTTCAAATAGTCGTCTTTGTCTTGTACAACTATGATCTTGAAAATATACACTTTCCTGAAGCGAGGTGATGGACAGCACCTCTGCTTTTGAGACCTTGCTGAAAGCCTGCACAAAGTCTGGTTTATAATCTATTAAAATATCTTTACTAAATCTCCTATAAAGAGACACCACATTGGACACTGTACTCATGGTAAGAATGAGCACCCCCTCCGAAAAAACAAATGCAAACCAGACCAGCATTATGGCTTAATTTTACCATCCTTTGAAAGATGAAAGACTGAGGTGACTCTGCCTACATTTGAGCTTATGATATGTCAGAAACCACCACTTAACTTGCTGAGCCATCTGATAGACTGGCTTTACAGCAACAGTGCTGGGCTTGGAACAGAGCACTGGCATATCAGCAGGTTAGGCTTCAGTGTGCTGATTCAGGCAAACTGCATTTGTGCTTTCCTTTACCTCCATGTGCTATCAAATTAAAGACAGCCCCGTTGGTTTCTATTTTGTTTTAAACAGCTGGATTTTGCGCCCTTACTCGAGTGTGGTTGTTTGTAAGCCTATTTTGATGCAAGGGAGTGTGACTTGCGTATGATTCCTCATGTGGGTGGGGGGCTTGTGGTGTCTTTTGCATTGTGTTCGGTGTGTGTTGGGTTTGTTGCCATTTAGTTTGTTGTTCCCTCAGCTCTTGTATCTGTGTACAAGCAGTTGCACATGTGATTTTTAGGACTGAAATAAATGTGGAAAAATACTAGCTGTAGCGTCGTCTTTTGCTTGATGCAAAAATAAATGCGGATACAGAAAAAATGCCCAAAAAATAAATACGGATAAATAAAGACGGAAATAGCAAAAAAATAAATACCATAAAACCGGGAGCCCTAATTATAATTAAATATATTGGATTTTGTGATGAGTCTATGATAGATGTGTGAGTTATGGTTGACTTGGTATGGTGGGGACGCACATTAATACTTCGGAATTTCCAAACATTCTAGTATTTGTGGAAGCAAGGTTTAATATGCCACTCAACCTCAAGTTCCTTTCTTTAGTATAATTGATCTCATTTGGGTATTTTGGGCGTTTTTTTTTAAACACAAAGTGGTTAAAGAATGTTCTTTCTCTATATTAGTTTAACATGCTTGTTGTGTGTATATTACAATGTTTGGATTGGTGTTTGTTTTCATGCTGTTGATTGTACTACTAATGGTATAGGTTTCTGAATGTGATGTCTGTTTAGAAATAAATACATGCGTTCTAATTGTTAAAACATATTAGTACGGTTGTGCAAATAACATTTATTTTATTGTATTATCCTGACCTATATATTTTTTACATTCTTTAAAATTTTGCTTGGATTTTTAAAATGTTTTCTAATGTTCTGCAAGTAGTCAAATGATGTTACTTGTTTTTAGCTGTAGTTGTTTTCATTTTTTCTTAGAAATCTTTAAAAGTATTTTAAAAAGATTCTAGAGCTTTGAAGATGCCATTCCACGGTTCAACTAATGTTTAGATTTCTGGTGAATCCTAGGTGTTCCAGGCAGAGAAATATGCTCAAGTAAATAACTTATAGATGGGTTTGAGTTGTGTGAGAATGAAAGTAAAGTGGTTTCGATTTTTTTATGAGATGAAGAGCAGTGGTTCCAACCTTGCAGAAATGTATAGTCATCACTATCCTCATGTAATTATTCTACATGTAGGAGGTATAATCGTGGACATATTCCAAGTTTACACCTAACTATCGTTACTCATGCCCCATGAGTAGTGACTGTAAATGAAGGTTTTTTTTAGATCTATTGTTGGTGCAGATTCTACTTGATCTTCTAGCAGCAACATGAACCAGTATTTTGTTTAAAAACTGATAAAAAAAATATTTCCTGAAATGTCTTCATTTATATCAATGTTTGCAAGCATATCTGCGAACATTGCGGAATATATGTCCTATTGAAACATTTTGTGCATAATCTAGGCTCATCCCTCTATCATTGTGTGTGATTCCAGATGTTCGCTATCATTTCCGTGGTGCACAATTAAATAATAAAATTATTATATATAGGTATATTTTGATAAAGTGGCTGTAGCCATTGTTTTAGTTAAAGGTGTCGGCAGATAGGTTAGTCGCTGTAAAATGGTTATCATTCTGTATCGTCTAAGTTTCAATGAAATGCAAAAGTTGTTAAATGTCAGGCTTACTGCATAGTAATAAAGGTTAAAGGGAAAGGTTAAAGTGGTCTTCTAATAAGAAAAAAGTTTTAAAAACCAAAAAAAACTCTGAAATTCACCAGTTATACACAAATTATAGTAGTATAACTTGCACCACTGTAGCTCCGATATGTGATCAGTGATATATGTGATGTACATACTGATGCCGCGAAGTTTACCAGCTAGGGTTATTTCTAAACACCATAATCACCTGAGCCCATAAAACATTCATACAAAGAAGCTGGTAATCATACGCTGAGGTTCTGAAATCTTATCTCACTTGAATTTTAACTTACTTGTACACCTTTTCTTACCAAATTTCATACCTTAGTACTTAAGTTCCTCTGGTCATTAGATCAGGTGGTTTGAATAATAGGCATAAATAACATTTACTTTGTTTCTTTGAATAACTTCAGATTCAGGCGAGTTTTAAAGACTTTATCTATGCAATAGTATGTGAGTCAAATACCAATACATGTCAATGACCAACTTCTCAAGGAGAAAAATAATGGTCAAAGCAAAAATCTTTAGAGACTGAATAAAATTTCTAGACATTAGTACCTGAGTAGGGTGAGGAAGGGATACGATATAAGGACATACCACACAGATTTATATTTATCTAGAAGGGTGCAAGGACCAACCCCTGGCCATGGGCTGGAAAGAAAAGGGCTCCCGACTAGTCAGGAGCCAACCGGTCAGGACAGGTGCAGGACAGTTCAGGTAACCTCCTCTACGTGCAACACCAGCATTACACCCCTCTAGGGTGCTACTCTCATTCTCCTTCTAGATGGACAGAGTCTTCTCCTTCAGCAATCTCCATATTCTTCTTCCAGAGTGCTCGACTAGCCCTCTGAGCTCCGTGGCATCCACGATCTCCTTCAGCAAAGCGTTGGGTCAGTGACAGGTCTGTGACAAGTCGGACAAACTAACTGACTGAGCCTACCTTAGTTATGCCATTTTCAGGATATGTACCATCCACCAAATGTTTCAATATTCGTGTATTCCCTTCATTTGATTGGTCAATGGGATGGGGAGAGGTCGTCACACCATACTAATGTGAAGTCATTTTCTTTAGTTTAATTGTTCTGAGTTCCTGCCCTTAAATTTACTTTCCCCAGCTTTATTCCTCCCAGCATTATTCATATTATTTTAATACAATGTATTTTATTTATACACATCTTCTTCCCTTCTCCGGGTCAAGAGGTAAAGTTCTCAGGCGCATCACTGGTAAGATGGGAATTGGCAGCCCTTCAGTGTCACCGCTCGAGGTCTTCCAGTGTTATCAGCACATGCACAGACGGTTTTCAAAATGGCGTTTCCAGTCACCCTTCAGGCCCAAATACGAGCTAATAGTAAAGTCAAAGAAAGACACATTAGAATATGAAAATAAATTAATGCACTGTATACCACTTTTTTCTACTCTAGTCCCATTATTTGTTTTAACTATGGAATTAATAGCTTTAGCAGAACATGTGAGGTTTAGTTTGAGAAAAAGCATATGCATTAGCATGTGAAGTTCAAAGCGGCCATCTTAGCTTCTACTGCGCAGCTGCAAAGAATTCCCACCAAAAGCGAAAGACGTCATACTACGTAGATGCAGTAGACGCATGCACAGAAGAGTTCCTGTGTTTTCGGCAGCCATATTAAGACATTCAAGTTACTGTTAGTAAAGCACATTTAAAAGCTTCCCCTAGATACAGAAAATGTCATGCGGTGCAATTATTAGTACTTCCAAAACATGTTGCTTAATTCGTTACATGTTATTTTGAGAGGGTTGAGTTCAAGCAAGTTTCTTTACATATGAAACCTTGCTCCATCAATACATCGTGGTTGAGAGGTTACTGATGTACGCATCGCCTCCCTACAAATATTGCAGGAATCCAAAAAGACCTCGATACGACTGGTCAGGTATATAATTTCAATGCTTCACTTTGATGCATAGGACTTCATGGAAGATTAGGCAGGCCCCTGATTATGAGCAGTAGTGTTCTGCAAAGCAATAATCCAGGAGATAGTACCTTGTCTTTTTATTTTGATAAATAGACGTTCAGCACTGGCATCACAAAGCCTCAATTGTATGCGTTAAAAACAGTGAACAGATATCTCCGTTTAAGATATCGATCAATAGCCATTTTTTTAAGAAGGGCTGAAAAGTTAGTCATTCAAACAGAGCCTAATTGCTAACTTCAGTTACCAAAGTAATACTTCCTAACAGAAATGGTTAAAAGAGCCACCTTATAAACCAATCCATAATGGTACAATTAAGGAGGTATCATAGATGGCAGCGTTCATTGTTGCTCACTGCTGCTATCACTTTATTAAAAGATTTAAAACTTTATTTATAGAACCAAATTTTACACATGTACGCAATCACATGATAGTTCAGTAAATCCACCTTTAATTTGGAACTAGGGGTGTCTCTCCAGTTCAAACAAATCAAAGTATTAAGCAGCAGACATTCTGTGAAATCTATTTATATTGATAAATCATTGCGTACATTTGTAGGGAGAGCAGTAGTCGGCTGCTTGGACAAATTCAAAGACTTTAGGGAGATTGAATGCTTTGTATAACCTATGATATCTTTTGAAGGAGAACCCTGTTACAAGGTTAGTAATTGACAGATGTGTGGCAATTAACATTCAGGAAAGAAACTTCTGCATCAAACAGTTCAAATATCCAAGAAGGTCTGTACTTAGTGCTCCACTTATTCCCTACACTCACAAAAAACTCTCTATCGAAATATACTCCAACAGAACTGTCAGGATTCACGACAATAGCAAAGCCACAGGCCTGCTAAGTATCACGCATCAGGTGTGACGCTCATGCATGTTAGTGTGATCTTCCGCATCACTGCACTGAAATGCTTTGTCACACATTTAATGCCACTCTGAAACTCTATGCTAAGCAGGGTTCCAGCGCGTGCCGCCGGCTCGGTTGCTTCCCGCAGACATGCTGCCAGCAGCTGGGCTCAGTAAGTTAATAGTTAAATGTCTGCGCTAAGCTCTTGAGTGGCTGAGAGTGCTACATTGTAACATCTGCCCGGAGCCAGCCTCACATCGGCGCCACGCGGCTTTCAGACGCACGCCACACTGAGATCAGAGAGTAGATTGAGGCAGGTGTGTCGTGTATTTATTTTATTTTATTTTTTATTTGCAAGCTTATACCGCGCTGGGAATAGACTCCCTGGGGAGTATCTCCGCGCCTTTGGCAACATCAGAAAGCAAATAGCCCTATCATGTATTAATAGTGTACCACAGTATCAATAGTTAAATAAAAAAGTTTTTAACTTTTTCCTGAAAGGAAGATGTTCCCTGCAAGCTCTGATTTCCAATGGAAGTTCATTCCAAAGTTAAGGGCCAGCCACTGATAAGGCCCTACCACCCTGACGTGTTTTCCAAAATCTGGGGACACATAATAGTTCATGGTCTCCAGATCTCAGAGTTCTTGCGGGAATATAAGGGGTGAATTTCTTAGTTAAGACCTCCGGGCCGCTACCAGACAGGCACTTGTGGATAGTGCAACAGATTTTAAACAGCACTCTCTGTTTTATGGTGAGCCAGTGGAGTTTTTTAAGAAGTGGTTTTGAGGGGGTCCTGGCCGGGGCATTAAGAACAAGGCGGGCAGCCGTGTTCTGCACGACTTGAAGTCTAGCGATGACCCCTTCATTGGCGGCTAGCAACAGACCGTTGCAGTAGTCCAGTCTACTCAGCACGAGTGACTGAACTAAAGTTTTTCTGGTGGAGTCAGGTAGCATGGGGAACACCCTACGGAGAAGACCAATAACATGGAAACAGGAGCCCACAACATGAGTTGCGTGATGTTTTAAGGTAAGCTCCTGATCCAGTTTGACTCCCAGATCTTTCACTACCAGTTTTGGCTCTGGGACTGGGCCGAGATCAGAGGGCCACCAGTCCGGAGTCCACAGTCGCTTTGCTTCCCCAAAGAGCATCACCTCCGTCTTGGAGACGTTGCACTGAAGGAGATTTGCTGCCATCCAGTGTGCCACTTCTTTCATCCCTTGGGCAAAGGAGTGATGCACTTCAGGAGTCAAAATTTTAAAGGGAAAGAGGAGTTGTGTGTCGTCTGCATACGATACAGGGATGAACCCGTGGGATCTAACGATGTTAGCTAGGGGTGCCACGTAGATATTAAATAACGTAGGGCTCAAGCAGGAGCCCTCTGGCACCCCCTTTGAGATCTCCACCTCCTCTGACTGGTAGGAGCCCAGTATTACTCTCTGAGTGCGATTGCTGAAAAAACTCCTCAGCCACGCCAGCGCCTTGCCACCCAGACCGATGTTAACTAGTCTGGAGGTAATCATTCCGATTCATAAAAAGGGAAGTAAAACCCAGGCAAGCAATTTCCGTCAAATAGCACTTATGGACTCCGTGGGCAAGGTATTTGCAGCAGAAATCTTACACCGCCTAAAAGAATGGGCCTTCACGACTGGTCAGATACCGATGTTTCAAGCAGGTTTTAGACCTAAACATTCGGTAACTGACAACATCGCAGTTATCCAAACCATCTTTGACAAATATATAACACAAAAAAATCAGGTTGTATACGCTGCTTTTATAGATTATTCAACGGCGTTTGACCGGGTAGACCGACCAACATTGTGGGAAAAATTGAGGAAACTTGGCATAAATGAGCAACTACTACAGTCTATAATTAGCTTGCACACCAATACTTGGTGCCAAGTCCAAATGGGGGGAGAAAGAGGTTACACTGAAAAAATCAAAACTGAAAACGGACTAAAGCAAGGGTGCCTCCTAGCCCCAATATTATTCTCCCTCTACCTAAGCGACTTGTGCCATTACCTGCAATTAGGCTCCAATCTACCTCCAAAAATTGCTGATAAAAAAATAATTGCTTTACTGTATGCCGACGACATAGTGTTGTTGGATCTTACCCCCTTCGGACTACAAGCGTCACTTGACATTCTGCACAAATACTCCAAAGAAAACTATCTAGTCCCAAATATTCAAAAAACAAAAGTGCTGGCTTTCTCGGGAAGGAAACAAAGCGCAAGATATTCCTGGAGATTAGGAGGGGAAAAGATAGAAGAAGTTAAGGATTATCCTTACCTTGGCAGGATCCTTTCAAAAAACGTATCTAACACCGCGCAATTGAATAATTTGTCAAGGAAAACAGATATACATGTCGCGGCCCTTCTGAGACTTTATAGCGCAACAGGGAATAGACATTTCTCCTCTCTGATAAATCTATATAAAGTAAAAATATCTCCTGTACTTTCTTACGCGATGGAGTACATCCCCATAAAACAATGGGCTTTCATGGACCGAAAAGAGGGGAAGATCTTAAGAAAAATTGTGAAACTGTCAGATGCAGTCCCTGTCCAAGCACTGAGATTAGAACTATCAGTGACAAGTTCCTATGCAGTAGCAATTGCAAATGTAATAAGGTGGGCCTACAACTTATTGCACGCAAAAGAGAACACATTAAGAGCACTGTTGAAAAAAGAAACCTTTGAGTATGATGCTAAAAAGCAAGTCTTCAGAGAGAATATGGTTGAAGCATTTCGAGTAGCAAATATTACCGTTGAAATGCTGTTAAATTGGTCACCAGCACAACTAAAACTATTTTTAAAATGCTTCACCCCAAAACTCAGCTACGAAGCGGACTCTCGACACTGCACCAAATTATCTACCTATAAACCATTTATTGATTCCTTAGAATTTAAACAGAGTCGGCCTTATATTGGGCTAACCTTAACACATGGTGCAAGGAGAACAATTGTTATGCTTCGACTGGGCATCCTCCCCTTACTTTCATTTACCTCAAGATGGTTCCCGGGGGAATCGGCTTTATGTACATTGTGCGCTGGGGGGGATCAGACTCTGGAACATGTTCTATCTGTATGCCCGAATCAGATCGTAGTTTCTGCTCGCACTAGATTTTTGGCACCAATATATCGCTCTTGTAGAGTCACGACAGTGAGAGAACTTATCGCTCTTTGCAAGCAACCTCTGAACGAATTTGTTTGTTTTAACTTGTATAAATTTCTAAAAACGTTTTTATCTTTGTATTAACGAAATTGAATCTCTTTTTATATGTAACTTGTATAATATATTTTGTGGTCCTCTGTTGAGTACCAGAACAAATAAAACTTTTTGACTTTGACTTTTTGACTTTGAGTCTGGAGGTCATGATCTCGTGTGACACCGTGTCAAACGCCGCTGACAAATCTAATAGCACCAGGATAACGGAAAACCCCTTATCCTGTAACATGCGAAGATTGTCAGTGACGGACAGCAAGGCGGTCTCGGTGCTGTGCCTAGGCCTGAAACCCGATTGAGAGGAATCTAGTTCCCCTACACTCTCAATATAGTTGGATAAATGCCGGTTGACAAACTTCTCGGCAAGCTTCCCTAAAAAAGGGAGAAGAGAGATGGGTCTCAGGTTCGTAAGGTCAGTCCATGGGATGGAGTTGTTCTTACGTAGCGGCCTCACCAGAGCACGCTTCCAGTTGAGGGGAACATCACCCAATGCTAAGGATAGATTAAGCACCTGTTGAATCCCTTCTCCTAGATCATCCCTTAAAAGAGACATGATCCGAGCTGGAACAATATCTAACGGGCAGCCACTCTTAGTTTGATTGATTAGAGTGCCGATTTCCTCGATAGATATAGGGGGGAATTCAACAAGTTTATTAGCATTGACTTCTGTTGTGCAGAGGTGAAGTGGAGCCATACTATCCCCGGTACTCAAGATGTTAGTAGAGGCGTTCGAGGCTAAGATCTTAGCATAAATGCCTTCTATTTTCCTCACAAAAAACTGCGAGATGTTGTTACAAAGTACTTGGGACTCAATGCCCTCGGTCTCACAGGCTGCAGACTTGACAAAGGACTGTAAGATCTGATAAAGGACTTTTACATTTTTTCCTGCCGCTGTTATTTGGTCTGCTATATGATGTTTGCGAGCAGATCGAATAGCTTTATGGTAATTTTTAGCCAGTAAATATTGTCTTTGATACCTATTGGCTTTGTCAATGCCTTTTAGCCATGCTGTACAGCAGTGTTTCTCAAACTGTGGTCCGCGGACCCCCAGGGGTCCCTGACACATTCCCAGGGGGTCCACAGGCAGCAGTTTTAAAAGCACTGCAAAGTATCTTGTTTAATTAACAGTTTTCAAAGAACAATAAAAGTGTCAAGGTAACTCCAGTGATTAATGTCCATGCTGGAGAGATGAGTTTTGTCCAGTAGCAGCTATGACTTCTCTAATGTAGCACAGAGGGTTGATCTGCCTACTGCAAAGAATGTGTACCATGCATTTTAAAAAACAGTATTTTAATGCATAGGTCAGTGGGTTGCTACTTTTGTCAGAGAGATTCTTTTGTTAACCCCTTCCGTGCCGATGAGGGCTCCCGGCCGTCATGCATCACGGTGGGCGTGTGCTGATGGTGGCCTGGAGCCGTCATGACCACGCCCGCGATCGGAATCTGCCGCACAGGTGCAGAATTCCGGCCGCGGTCAAGAGGTTAAAGTGCAGTTCATAATTGACAATTGTAATCTAGCACAGTGACCTATAAACTGTCATCAAACAGCTGCTTGCAAACTGCAAGGTACAAGTTTGTGACTTATGTTTTTTCCCAGTCTTTTATTATCCTGATGCTGCTAAAAATGTTTATTTGGGTGGAATTACATTTTTATTGTTAAAGTCAATGCTAACTACTGTGTAATGTTCTGAATCCTGAGTTTGTGCTTCTCCAGACCAAGCACTCTTTACAAATGCCTGCCAGTATGAATGACATGCGAGTTCTACACCTTGTAGTCCCCTTTGCCTTATGGAACATTTTCTATACACTGATTTACACGCATGATTCACTGTCTCTATATGTGTGTGATGTAAAGTGTGCTGACATCCTACAATGGGATGAGAGATGCTATAAAAAATGAAATACACGTGACAGAGGGGCTATGGAGAGATGAGAGGCACTGTTCCAGGGTGATAGTGGGGGAATCATTGAAGAACCCCCCGAAAGATTTTTCGTATTCTGGTGCATAGTCAGGTCTTTATTTAATATTCTTTAAAAGCTAATACAATTCAATATATAATGATAAATTTGTTGTAGACTGCACCATTATTTCCTAAATTTCTTAGGGGGAAAGCCTCCCAAAGCCCCTTTTGTAGTGGTCTGGCTCACTCACTGCACTTGGTGTGCTCCGTATGGGGACTGGTCTGAAATCAGATGCTTGGGGTTTCCAGTCTGGCCCTAGCAGGAGCCTCGTACTGCAAAATTAAACCAACCATCGAAAAGTTAGTCATGGAGATGCAGCACCAACCTTCCCAATAACCTTTTTCATTTTCTTGCAAATTCTTTCAATATAAAAGACAACAGAAGTGGCGGAGAGTGTTGTTAGCCTCCTTGGCTTAACCACACACTCCGCCACTTCAGAAATGCAGGGCTGCACCATATGTAGAAGAATATGGTGCAGCCCTGCGTTTCCCCTGTGCTAGCGCTACACTTAACAGGAGAAGATTGTCTATGTACAGGAAGGCAGGGGCGGTGGGTGACATTTGAAAGTGGTGGGGCGCACAGTGATTAGCATGCTGCACCGTAGCGAGCGAGCGCAGCGAGCGAGCCCGAACCCCAAAAGGGGGGTTTGGGGGGATAACCCCCCCACGAAAATTTTGAAAAAAAAGAAGAAAAATCGTGCATTTTCAAGCAAATTTGAGAAAGCAGGAAGGTTAATAAAGCAATTGTGAAAGTGCAGTTATTACATTAATAGATGGCATAACATAGGTAGCTGCTTATTCAGTATAACCACAGAGCTTCATACATTCCATCCTATTATGCTCAGGTGCTGAATTCAGACTATAAGACTTTCATGGAAATCTCAGCTCTAAGAGTAGAAAAAGTTGCACAGCAGTTGGGAAACAGCTTTCACAAAGCATTGGGAACCACGCTTGTACTCAAGCTGGACAGCCCAAAGCAACTAAAACCAGAAAATAAAAAGCAGGCAACTGTGAGTTACAAACTACAAAGACAATGGTAAGCAATAGGTGAAATGTATTCCCAGAGAAGCTTTCAGAATTTCCCCACGATGTCATGAGCAAACCAATTAGCTGCACCGTCTGGTAGGCTTCAACCTAAAAATGAGGCTCTGTGGAATAAAATGTTTGCCTAGGATCACACAGTTTGGATAAGCAGGGAAGCCGGTATTGCACGTTATCTGATTTTATGTTTTGAGATTTGGCCACCAGATGTGTGTCTCTCTCTCTCTGTCTGTCTCTGTCTGTGTCTCTGTCTGTGTCTCTCTCTGTGTCTCTCTCTCTGTGTCTCTCTCTCTGTGTCTCTCTCTCTGTGTCTCTCTCTCTGTGTCTCTCTCTCTGTGTCTCTCTCTCTGTGTCTCTCTCTCTGTGTCTCTCTCTCTGTGTCTCTCTCTGTCTCTCTCGTCTCTCTCTGTCTCTCTCGTCTCTCTCCGTCTCTCTCCGTCTCTCTCCGTCTCTCTCCGTCTCTCTCTGTCTCTCTCTCCCCGTCTCTCCCTCGCCCTCTCCCTCACCCTCACCCTCTCCCTCACCCTCACCCTCTCCCTCACTCTTTCTCCAAATTGCAGTTTTATATAGTGCGAACTCGACCTAAAGGTATCAGAGCGCTTTACATGAGCTGGGAGAGAACACACATCCTATACTTCGTAACGTGTCCCTTTATATTTGTGGCAGGATGTCGAAGTGTTCTACAACCTCTGTCATGCTTGGTGGTAATGATTTACCCATTCAGCGCTCACCTTTGGCCAGTTAGCATCCTTCGTGAAAACAAATTTGATGCCACTCCGCTTTATGCAGAAAAACTCCACTCCCCTGCTTTCGATGGTTCAGATGTCTCTCGCAATAACAAGTAGTATTTTCATTGTAGCCCCGCAGAAACTGCGGCTATAGCGATGGCAACGTGTATGACACTGACAGGACACTGTTTAATGGCCCGGAAACGTTTTTTTTTCATTCCAGCCTCGCAATAACAAGTTATTCTAAAGAATACCGTCTGTAATAAGTCTGCAGCCTCGCAGAAATCATAAGATGTGAAAACTGCAGGGCCACACAAAAGGGGAGAGGGTGTGGTCTGACGGCTAGCGTGGCCAACTTTGGTGCTGGAAAACAAGGTTCGAGCCTCGTATCTAGCTAAAGTTTTTTTATGACACTCACGAGTGGCTCTATTTCTTAATTCAACCCTCGATATTTCTTAATCCAACCCTGGTGGCTGGCTGGGTGGTTCATGGATGGATGCGTGATGGGTGGGTGGATGGATGCATGCATGATGAGTGGATGCATGATGGATGGGTGGATGGATGCATGAATGATGGATGGGTGGATGGATGAGTGGGTGGCTGGGTGGTGGATGGATGGATGATGCTTGATGTGACAACGTGTGTGAAAGGACACTTTTTAATGGTCCTAAAAAGTTTTATTTCATTCCAGCCTCGCCAACATTTCTGGCATGACAGGTTAAGTGTCACTAAGTCTTCTTACGTGGCAATGGTCCACAGGTAGTGAACAAAATACAAAATGTGCCTTGTGCTATTGTTATGGACACGTTCCCCCTGGCAGCCCACGGGGAAACGCACGGTGCCCACTGCGGCCAGTCCAGCCCTGTCTGTGTATTTATACACCTTAACTTATAATTCAAGATTTTTAGGCAACATTGGGCTTGAATTAGCTAAAAATGTATAATAACATGCAAAGTTGCCCCTAACTCTGAAGCACACTGCTAATTCTGCTGTTTGGCTGAAGCTCAGACTCTGACGCACACCGCTAATTCCGCTGTTTGGCTGATGCTCAATAAAGTGTGATTACCTCCCACCACCTTCCCAATTATAGATTATAGCACGCTGCATACACTTGATTGACTAAGGTTTTGTTGAGTGTGGAGGCTTGAGGTTTCATATGCTGTGAACAGCACAAAGTACACTCTGCACTTCCAGGTGTGTACAAATGTACGAAAGCCACTAAACAATAACAAACAAAACCAAGGTATTATTAGTAATGTGAATTAATTTGCTATCAAAATGCCTCTCTTTCTGTTACCAGGCACATTATGGTAGGACAATGGCCACGCCTGCATTGGACATGTTTAATTCAACAGAAATTCAACAGAAATAATGAGAAACAGTTAACCATTAAACCTTTCCCTCAACATCAGCCATTTCCTCGCAAACCAAGACATACCACCTTACATTTCTTAAGAAATACATTTGTGACGCAGTTCTTGGCAAACATGTCACGAATCTCTGGCGAGTTAATCCACTGCTACTCATATTGCTTAAAACACCAATTGCGAACAAACATTTCTCAACCCGAGACGCCTTTCCCTCTCCAACTGGCAGCTAATTTTCATTTCATTTCTTGCAATATTGGTTCGGAGATAATTACTTTTAATGTCAGAAAGATTTAGTTTAATAATATATCATCTCTATTAGGCTGCGGGGCGGGTAATTAAAAGTGTGCCGGATAGCAGCAGGGAAGCAGATGGCCTTTGCTTACACTGATGCAGTCGGTAAATAAAAGTGAAAAGTCAATGGCAAAAAGACGGGGAAAATCTGTTGGAACTGAAACCTGTTAATGCACCAAACATTAGCAGAACACTGGCATGTTTAGAAAATAAAATGAACAGGCGTCCCCGGCCCCGGGGCCCACGCCTCTGTGCAACGGCTTGATGTGTAGATTTTGCAACGTAAACACAAGAAACCCCCGTCCTTATTTAAAGTGTATATTTAAGAGCACATTTTGTATAATAATTATATGGCTGCTGTCAGGGCCTAGTGCCACTGCCAGGCCGGGCCACAAATGAGGAAGAAACAGAGGCATTGGGGCAAAGGCTGTGCACGGTGATGAGTGAGAGTGATTTGGATTGAAAGGCGCACTCTTACGACACCGGCCTTCGGATTAGTGCACGCGGTGAACCCCTTAAATCGTATAGGATTTGAATGTTCTTTTAGTTTCTAGGTGTTTTGCTGCCCTAGGCAAGAATTGAAAAATGCCGCCCCCTCCCTTTTACTACCATGGCCTCTCCATGATACCAGGCTTGCATGCCTCAATCACAGATCAAAATGGAATGCTAACCCCAAAGAACACCTCCCCAGTGTATAGCTGGCAAATACTCCACGTTATTTCAACTTTGTGTCCCATTCCTATTTAGCAGTTTTTTGTAACACGTATGAGGCCAGCAAGGGTCAAAACGCTTTACATATATAACAAGATGTGACAAAAATAAAAAGCAACAGCATACAACAAACATTATGGATAATAAAGCAGAGGTAAACAACTCATCCAATTGGGTACAATAAGAAAATAAGGAGTATAGAAGTGCTTAAGTAAGTCTTAATTTGCAGAATCTGTTAATTATATTTCTAAACATATCCCTCGCTTAATAGCATTAGATAGCCGGATGGACCGAATTTTTTTTCTGAGCCAGAAAACACTCTTTAATAGTGATATGGAATTTGGAAACCGAAAAATGTTGCCAAGTTTGGTTGGAAATTGACCTCCAGTTTTAGACATTGTAAAATCCACAGTGGGTACTTCAAAAGAAGATATTCATGGACAGAAGTGTTGAACTTCGTACTGTTATGGTTGTTTGACATATTTTCTTTGCACCGTTTATAACAACACTGTATGCATGTTTCCGAAATTTGCTTTGCTCAGTTTATACCATTAATTTTACCCAAACAATTTGAAATGAAAACTAAGGCTCCACACATTTCGATAAAAAAAAAACGAACGGCGCTCGTCGCTGCTGAAAGTACCATGTATACACTCTCTTTACACTAAAAACAATGAGATTCTCAAATGCTTTGCAAAGGCATTCAAAGCTTCACGCCCACTCACACGATTAGTTGATAATATGAAAATAATTGAATATTTTGGGATTTGCACATCATTCAGAGACGAACAGGAAACAAATTAAACCCTTGACTCTATACTGGTATTTTTCACTTTACTCTGCACGTTACAAATACCTGTCACTGGTGTTGTCAGAATAATTTCAAGTTTTGCACGTAACAACCCTGCCGCAGCACGTGTGGTGTGAGGTCCCCAAAAGCTGTTCTTTCCTCTCGTCATCCAATGAAGAGCATCTTAAAAATCCGACAACAGGTACACCTTGGTTACGACTCTGACCCACTTTAATATACGAAGCATTAAACTGACTTTAAATAAGTGAAGACAGGTAGAGGAAATCGGAAATCTAGTTTATACTGATTGACAGGGCAGGGCCGGTAGTAGGGGGTAATTGGGGTTTGGTTGCACTGCCCCATAAAATTGTGTGATTGGTTAGCAAAAAAGGCACGCAAAAGACGACCCACAGACCAGCGAAGAAACCACCCGCTGCTGCATAAGGGATTGCTCTGTACAGCCCGGACTGTCAGTGCTTGCTTGTATTGTATTTTATTATATTGTAATATTTATGTTGGCTTTCAACTGCCAGGAGAGCACTGAACCCCGCATTTATGGTAGTTGTAGGCTACGGCGTGTTGGCTGTGTGGTTGGAAGTGCACGGCTTTTATTTCGTACAATCTGCTGTCCACAGTTTGTATTTGGGCACTAAAGTCTTCGTGAATGCTGCATTTGGACAAATGGTCCGAATTCTGTCCACTAGCTAAAAAGACAAGAGTAGCTTTTCCCACAGTGCGAGGCAGGTATTGGGGTCAGTAAAAAGCATGATATATCGCTCACAAAAGAGGATGAAGGGAGGACCCGCTGCCGCATGTCTTGAGATGCATGTGAGCAGTGCTTTAAATGGAAAGTACAGGTACTCATTAACATTAATCATTCCTAATCCCAAGTTCAGGTTTTTTCCGCCCTCCTCCTTTTGCCGCCCTAGGCGGCCGCCTAGTATAGCCTAATGGTAGAAACGGCCCTGACTTTATTGAGATCACACGATGAATTTATTTTTATATATAGTCTTTTTTCGCTGACCATGTTGTGGAAAATCACATGTCCCTTTAAATCATGGCCGAACATACACTCTAACACTCAAGTGATCAAGGGAGTAATCCCGAAACACGTAGGGTGTTGCTGACACCCTGCCGGTCTTTTGTCAATAAATTCATGTTGCTGAAACGTCTACTAACGTGTCCGTGGCTGCTGTTGTTCAATTATTGCGGCGTTTTGTTGGATATATATATTTATATATATGTTCTCCAACAAAGTGCTCTGCTGCAAGGACGCACTCCACAACAGCTGGCTCCCAAGACCTTTCATATTGAAAACGGCAAGTGCATTCTGAAAGCTCTTCGTGCCTGACCCGTTTCGAAGCAGAGCTTCTTTCTCAAAGGCATTGCATGTAGATTTCCGGCGCTGTTGATGCACTACGTTACGAGTTTGCTTAAGTAGCTCTCCTAACATAGCACAGCGCATTATGGTTAAACGCAGTGCGCCAATTAAATTATTCCCCTTAGTGGGTCCCGAAAATGCTTCTATAATTATTGCAGTTATTCAACCCTCACTGAGCTTCAGGCAGCACTCCGGTTATTATTTTAGAATTCTGTTGTGCCATTAAGATTCTGTAATGTTCCCAGCTCCTCCGGCCCCACACAGCTGTGCGAACACCCCTTCACGACCGAAGCCGTCGTGTATAGTTTGTTTCTCCAACAAAGTGCTCTGCTGCAAGGACGCACTCCACAACAGCTGGCTCCCAAGACCTTTCATATTGAAAACGGCAAGTGCATTCAGAAAGTTCTTCGTGCCTGACCCGTTTCGAAGCAGAGCTTCTTTCTCAAAGGCATTGCATGTAGATTTCCGGCGCTGTTTAGAGTTTGCTTAAGTTGAAATAGCACAGTGCATTATGGTTATTGCAGTGCGCCAATTAAATTATTCCCCTTAGTGGGTAGATTTTGCCATCACTTACAGAGCATGCCACAGCTTTCTTCATAGTATGTCAGTTTTAGTAAATGAAAATATTTATACCTGATCAAGTAAAGTAAGTAAGTACTCTGACACTCTCGAGTCGAGAGAAAGGGCACACACAGGCTGGCTCCCGCACACGGTCCACACGAGGCGACTGGTGGCGAGTAATAGAGAGAGGATCTGACCAGTCAGCAGCGCCGCAAAATGGCCAATCACTGCATGACTACATGAAGTCACACACAGTGATTGGCCATTATGCAATCCCCACGCGCGGCATCCAATAATGGATTGCCCTGCCCTGCTGCACGGTGACCAGCCAATCCATTGGCTAGGGGGGCTCACCGACTGCTCGCCCTGTGTCGCCCTTGAAAAGCCGGCCAGCTTAAACAAACACCCCCCTGGTCACTCTCTATGGGGGAACACTAATGCGCATGCTCGAAGTAGTTTCTGCCCCCCTGTCACTTGCGCGCTAGTTACCTTGGCTGGCTGGCTGTCTGCTGCTGCAGCTGAGTGAGTGCGTCACGTGGACTGTCACTCAAGCTGCGCAGCAGTCCAGACCAGCCCCTGCACTCCCGGATAACTCGGGTGCTTCCCAAATTCCCGACGGCGCTCGCTCGGCGATTAACTTTTTCAACAACAGTCAGTGTGTGTGTTTATTTTATTGCAGCAGCGTCCATGGGGCTTGTGGGGCTACGCCCCTACGCCCCAATGGACGCACCGCTGCTGCAGGAAGGTCCCCCTTTCTGCACATAAACAATCTTGAAATTTCGTTTTGTCACTTCTTTGTGTGCTGCTTAATGCAGCACACATGGAAGTTACAAAATGTATTTTTTTTAAAAGATTGTTGATGTGCAGGAAGGGTCACCTTCCTGAACATAAACAATCAAAGGAGTTTTGCAAAAATGAGGAGAAATGAAGCATTTCACCTTGTTTTACCAAGTTAACACCAGGTTTCCCCTGGCCTTAATTTTGTTGCTGCCTCCCATTTACGCTGCCCTTGAAAATAGGGGGCACCGTCAAAATCAATGGGTGTTGCTGGGGAAACGCCCACTGCAACACCCACTGTCCACCCCTTTAACGCTAAGTATTGGGTGAAAGGGGGTCTTATTTACAGGGCACCCTTAAGCCACGTTAATTGGCTTAATGTGGCCTTGTAAATAAGGCGAAACCCCTATCGCCACGGGAACGTCTCAAAAAGTGATGTTTCCATGGTGATAGGGGCTTGTAAATATGCCCCTAAAATCATTAGTAATTTGAGTATTTGTTTTGTGTGCACACGTGTGTTGTTTTTAGGTCTCGTGGCGATTACAGCGCAAAGAGCTGTCTCGCCAGAGACCTATAGTCACTGGCTCTGCTTCCCAGGAGATGGGCACGTGCAGCCTCCGGAATCGGATCAGGTCTCGCGCTCACTGTGCCCATCTCCTGTCTCCCTTGCAAACCACGGCCCGTCAACGCACATGCACCGAAGTCACAGCACACCAGCACCGGCCCGACCAAGTAACTCTCACTGCAATGATACACTTTTAATAAACCGGTAACTTGAAGCGTCACCGAACTAAAGAGAAGCTTTTTGTTGTGTTGCCGTTTCCGGTGACCCACGGTTTTACATTGCAATGCTACTTTAATATTTCTTTCAACACAAAGGCTGAGGCGGTGTCTCGGAATGTTGTTACTTGCAATGGCCTCTGGGTGTCGCCGTGGCCCGCAAGCTAAGTAAATAGGGACCTCTTGATGTCTCAGTTTTTGAAGCAAAGAGAAAGTGTTTTTTGAGTTTAATTTACATTTTTAATGTATTGTATAATAACCAAAATACATGGTACTAGCTATAACTGGTTGAAATAATGCACTTTGCGTGAGCAACACACACCTATCATTTAGCCAAGCATTGGAGTACATCTGGAATGGAGATCGGCCCTCGACGGATTGATTACAAAGTACCGACAAAGTTCGTAGCGCCAGTTAAAGTGCCCCTTTTCTGCTTAAAGATCACGTCTGAGCCTGCTGCCAGATTTCCGTGGGGCGGCGATGGCTAAGTAAGTGTTCATTGTACATGTTTACTAGATGGAACTTCCTGCCCAATGATTTTAAACCCTGTCGATTTTTTGGGAAATGGTTGTGAATCGCGGGTTAGGAGCTATCGAGTTTTACGTTCAGTGATTTTTATTTCCATCAGTCAGTAAGGTGTGCTTTATGACGGTCGAAGCCATCACCTTTCAAGGTCCACCGAAAGTATCTCATTTTCGTTTGGTCATGTACTAATAATTGTAAGAATCTGTTATTTGTGAAGAAGTGTGAACCAATGTGCTAGATAGAGCAAGTTATTTACTGTTATTACCCAACCAAAGTTAATACTCATTTACCGAGAATAGTAGGATGAAAGGCTGGTGGTCATAACCAGGATGCAGGGTTTGGCAGCATTTCCTGAAGCTTCTGGTTGCCCGACACCAATCCACTCTGCAACGCTCTAGGTCCCGGTAGCACCAACAGTCCAGGGCCCATTCATGGAGCTGTTCTGGCATTTCTCACAGCGGTCAAAGTAGTCAATGGGTAAGTCACATAAGAAATCTAAGTCAAAGTGCCCTTCAATTTTATCATGCCACTCCCAAGTCTTCAGGCAAGGCACTGGAACGACCCAATAGTCTAGGTTCTGCTCCCAGACGTTGGCCACAGAGCTTGAGACAGGGTCTTCTACACGCCTCCCAGAATTTCCTCAAGCCGGGCGACTCTCACTCAATTAAGAGTTTTATGAGGCCATGTACCTCATATTTAGGCAGGCCAGCCCCCTCTGGAGTGCCTTGGGCCCGACTGGTTCGGCAGGTGCCCCCCGTAATTTCAGCTGGTTGTCCAGGCCTCCATGTCCAAAGTCAACCCTGGCGCATTCCCTACCACGCCACCACCGCATACAAGATCCAAGAGGTGGGCACCTTTGGCAAGGGGACATTCACTTCTACCAGCCTTGCACTGTGGTCTATGAATAACACATGCCTTTTTTCGGCCAGCATTCCCACACAGTGTGGGATTCGGGTGTTCAAGTGCTTACCAGTGGTCTAGGAGGAAGCCCAAGCCATTGTGACACCGGCTGTTTCCAATTGCAGAGTATCAGCAAAGTTCACCATACACTGTAGACTGGATATGACCAACTTGCTAGGCCGAGCAATTGCATCGTCAATGGACATGCCCTCCAATTGCACCTTCCTCTTTGGTGACAAGGCAGATTTGGGTCTCGAGTAATTTAGAGACAGCAGATCCAGTCTTTGAGCTCCCTTAAAAAGTCTGCAATATAATTCTGGCAGTTAGGTGTCCCGCAATCAAGGCAGTATATACCTGCTTTTAGGATATGTTTGTGGCTCGGTGTACTTCCAAAAATGTTGATCCTCTCTCGCCACCTTAGTATTTGTTCTCTGCTTTGGGCACAGATAAAGGGTATCTATTTGCCTTATCCTTTTTAGGTTTCGCCCTGGCGAAAGCGCGCGAAGCGCGTTCTCGCCGCTAGGCCTATAGTCAGCTCAGCTTACAAGGAGGCTAGAGGAGACAAGAGATGGGCACGCGCAGCCTGCCGTAATTGGATCAGGTCGGGGGCGCGTTCACCATCTCCTGTCTCCTTTAGCCTCCAACACACACAGGCACACCTTCCCCTGCTTTCGCGCACGCGCACACACACACACAGAGACACATGAGCGCACCTACACGCATGCACACACACACGAGCGCACACATACAGAGACACACACCACACCTCGCCCCCCGCCCCCACACACACGAGCGCACACACACGCACATACAGAGACACACCCACCCCGCCGCCGCCCCCCCGCCCCCACACACACACACGAGCGCACACACGCACACATACAGAGACACCCCCCCTCTGTACAACTAACCCCACTCACCGCATCGGCGCCACTCCAGACTCTGCAGCCTCCGCGGGGCTCTCCCTCGGGCATGGGACACCGCGTCACCACTGCTCCTCTCTGGGCCAGCTACTCCGTGGGCGCGGGCTTCAGAAGATGGAAGTCCCGCCCCAAAACAGGTTTCGGTTTCGCTCACAGCTTTCTTCAATGCTTGTTTCAAAATGCTGACGACAGTCGCAAGTGCAAATGAAGAAGGGCTGTCTTCACTTGTAAAAGTGAAATGAATAAGTTTACCAATATTCCTTGCAGGTTGGGGAAGAACACTTTATAAAACTTTATAGCTGCCTGCAGCTTTACCATTCTTACAGCTATGTAAGTGTTAGAAATGGGATCCCTGGCTGGCCAGGGCTTTCGCCAAAGTCAGTCAGAGACCACCACTCCTAAGTCAGGGCAAGGGAGTTACACGCCAAGATAACCCCTGCTCACCCTCTAGGTAACGTGGCGCGAGCAGCAAAGCTAAACTTGGAGGCGATGTGAGTTAAGTATTTGCGCACGCACCCCAGCAACAACACCCAAAGGCCCACCACAAAGGAAACTCCACACAAGGTTATATAAAAATAGCCTTTGTATTACACCAAAACACATTAGATAAAAACACACACTTTACAATGTGCCAACAGGCACGGGCAGAATTTACAGGGGATATGTACAAGACAGGGCCACCTGAACCACTGTCAGGAATCAGCACTTTTAGAAGTAACACTTTTAGAAATAGCACTTCGAACCTAGAACATAGAATGTAAATCACTGTAGCACACAACCAGTAACTACTGGTAACCAGGACCTCACTAGCACCACCTGCACTAGGAGAAAAAACAGCCACCTAAGTATCACAATACCTGTAGGGGTATAAGCACATAACACATGATGCATAAACATACATTCGGCGGTGTAAGGAAGGAAAACACATGATGTATCAACAACACATTCAGAGGTGTAAGAACAAGGCACATGACGCATAAAAACACATTCAGAGGTGCAGGGGAGGAAGACACATGATGCCTAAAAACATTCAGAGGTGTAGCAATAACAATTGCGCAGTAATCACATTGGCACATAAATCATAAATGCGCCAGAATCACATTAGCCACAACCTGTGGCAGTCCCTAGGCCAACTGGCCTCCCTAGGGCTAGGACGCCCTGTGTCCCAATGTCAGGGCCTAAACGTGGCAGCTGCACACGAAGTGCTGGGCAGCTGTGTGAAGGTGCTGGGGCCAACGTTGGAGCCTTCCAGGCTCTGAATACTCTAATTGCCCCCTAGAGCCTCTCTCAAGGCTCTAAACACGAATGTGGCACCTTTGAGCCTCGCTGGGCTCTAAACAAACCAAGGTGATGCCCCCTAGAGCCTCCGTGGCTCTCTGCTGTGCCTCAGGACGAGGGGGCCAACGAACATGTGGGAGCCTCGTAGGCTCAATAACCCAAATGAAATAAATAGGCTGCCTCTCCGGGCTCGTCACTCCAGTATGCCCCCTGAGCCTCGTGGGCTCGACAGAAAAGCTCCCGCTCGTTGGAGCCTCTCTTAGGCTCGGGAAATTGTGCCCGGTGTTGGGGGAGCGGCCCGCTGCTTGCCGGGGCCGCTCTCTCACCAAAAATGCACCCTTGGAGCCTCTCAGGGGCTTTAGCACCCCAATGCCACAAAGCTAGCACAGCCCAGGGGGGCGCGACCTCACTCCACCCTTCCGCTCCCCCAGCCGGTTTTCCACTCACCGGCTCTCTGTGGGAAGGTGCTGCAGCTCTTCTGTGTGGCGGCTCCTCGAGAGCTCCCGCTCCTCGGGGGCTCTCCCCACACTTCCCCCTCTCTCTCCGGGGCTCTCCCTCGCTCTTGGGAGCCCCGGGGGGAAGACAAGGCGCCGGCTCTCTCCTCGTCGCGGCTGCGGGCGGGACTTCCGGTCTTCTCCCGGGTGGTCGCGCTGCAATTGGCCGGCTGGCCAAACACTTCCGGGTCGCCGCGGGCAGTGCGGCGGCCCTTCTCAGGCACCGCAGGCGGGGGATCAACTTACCGAGGGGTGGGCTCCCTCGAGGTAAATCGGTAAATAGGGGCAAGGTCCTTGGGACAAAATACTCGACAATAAGCGAGGTGGGCACTCGCCAGTGCAGCAACACAGCACGCAGGCAAAAGATGCCGGGTGGACACCGGCCAAAGCACCCAGAGCGCTCCCAAGCGCTAAATGAAATTTAAAGCGCTCCCTGCGCTAAAATGGCAAATAAAGCGCTATTAAGCGCTGGGTCACAACAAAGCGCTCTCAAGCACCAAAAGGCAATCAAAAGCGCTCCCAGGCGCTAGGGGCCAACAAGCCCAGAAAAAGTCCTTCTAGGCAGGCAGGGGGGCAAGGCTGGGCCCAGAGCCAGCTCACTGGGTCTCCAGGCAGGGAGACAGTCCAAGTGGCGGTCCTCTGGCCCAGCAACAGCAGCAGCCCCCTCAGGCAGGATCCTGGAAGAGAACAGTTTGTGTGGGGACACATCCCCATTTGTATACACCACATTCCTTTGTCTGTAGGTGCAGGGTGGGGGAGAAACCAGTTGCAGCTGGTTTTGGAGCACCCTTGATGGCCCAACCACCCCTTTCATTCACTGGGGAGGCTAGGGTCGTAGACACACCACAGGGGGCGGAGCCAGCATTGTGTGGGGGAAACCCAGCCCCATCCAGGACACAGGTTCACTCCTCCCCAGCCATCAGCATGCTAATCTCCACTCTCACCACCGGGCAGACCCATCATGACTCATGGAGCCAGCCAGCTCCAGCCAATCACACGCCAGCACCTTCACAGCACACACATAGCCATGTCTAGAAGTGGTACTTCCGCACAAGACACAATCATGCCACATACATCATTGCGAAGCATGTAATCACACGAGTCCACACATACCAGACTCGAGCCTGTACACCCCACGCATCAGGAACTACCAGGGACACATACATTCCCCATGCATTCCTATGGGAGGGCAGGCCTATCTCACCACATGCACTCAAAGTGCGCACGCACTTTCCACTGGGACACAGTGAAAGTGCGCAGAACCCAAAAATCACTACTACTGGGTCACAAATAAAAGCAAAAAGTCTAGGGGTGAACCTGCCAGAAGGGCCAAGTCCAACAGTAAGTTTAACTTGTGTTCAAGGAGTTTTCAGTCCAGAGAGTGGGGAGTGGAGACCAACGTCCGCCACTTCCAGGGGACGTGCCGAACCTTCCAGATCCAGCCCGGGATCCCTCCGTTTCCTAAGCGTCAGCCGAGGTAAATTCCGCGCCTGGATTGAGTGCTAACCGTGAGGGGTGCAGGTGCAAGACTGGAACCGGCTTAGGATCACGACTGTGCTGCACCTAGGAATCCGCCGCTGGGGTCCGCTCTGCTTGGAGCGAGCCTTGCCTGCTGCCCTCCCTTCAAATGTCCACCTGCTGTGAAAAGTCAAGTGCCTCCCTTGACCCACACCTCTGCTCGGCGGTATACTTGAACCCTGCCAGAGGTCACTTACCCTATTCCATGACAGGTGTGGGTTTCCTGTCTCTCCTGTAGTTGTTTTTCGTGTCCCACCTGTGTCAGGGGTCGCCCTGTTACTCTCCGGGGATAGCACTACTGGATGCTGCCCCTTCCTACCAGGGGTGGCAGTTTAGCCCCACCCTCTTGTCACTTGTAAGGTTTCGCTTGACTCTGCCTGAAAGATGTGACCTTTCTGCCTCTACAGTGGTTAGCTTAATGTTCCAGGTTTGTTATGGGGCTTACTCGTGCCACATGCTGGGTTTTGCTTTACTCTGTGCTCCCTGACAGTTTGGGCATATTGCCGTTTGATGAGCGATAAGTGCACCCCTTTCCCTCATGCTGTCTAGCAGGTGTGGCCCTCCGAGCCAAACCATTTTTTCTGTTACAATAGGTTGACGGGAGTGCCCACGAACACTTCCGGGCTAGGAACGCAGTTCATTGTTACTTCGCCACAGCCTATCCCAGCATGCGACACCTGTTTTACCTTCTAGAGCTGGTCCACCCTCCTGTCACTAGCCACGACTCTTCAGAGCTCCCCACAAGCCCTCCAGTGTGGGAGAGTAGCCTATCTTCAAACTCTGTATGCTTCAGTGATGTCACCTAACAAACTTCAGATATTGTACCACTGTCAATTATCTGTGTGTTGACAGGTGCAGCAAGACTACAAGAACAGTGCTTCCTTATGAAAGGAGTTGGAAATGTATAAGCAAAACAAAAATTCAAATACTTTTAAAGAATTCCTTGGACTAATTTATCAGAATGGCGTGTTCATGTCTTTCTGATGCGGCAAGACCCTGCGGCAATTACTTGCTTAATAAAAAGTAGCTCCAAAATATAGCATGAAGATTCCCATATTGGCCCAGATTAAGTGCAAGACTGGTGTTTGTACAAACTAGTGCATGAGGCTAAAAGCACGCAACGTAAGTCAACATTCTGATACTGGTGCATTGTTTTGACTTAAACCACAACCCGTCACTATTTGGTAACAGAGGTGAAGTCCAGGCATTGAGTAATCATGTAAGATTTTTAGTAAATCGAAATTTAATCAGCGAGGCTAAAATTATGCCAGGGTCTGTACTTCCTGGTTTATTAGTCTCCAGAGACAAACTGTCTTAGATTTTCTTTTCCAGCAGTGACCTGAACCTGAAACCCCTTTTCCCTGCAAGCAGCTTCACAAGTCAAAGGAGCCTTTGTCCTGTCTCACATGGATGGCAGCAACCCTATACTCTGCCTGGGCAGCACCTCTCTGGCACCCTTCAAATGCGCAGTTAACACTTCAGCGTGTTTAATAAGCACTCTGAAGAAACTCCGCCATTTTGCTTGAGCACTGTAGGAATTACATTGTTTCCTCTCCTATGCTTCCATCATCTTGACGACTAGCTGCATCACCTTCAAAATCATCAGAAATGGCACCTCATACAAATAAATGTATCATGCAAAGCAGACTAGTATGTTGCCAGACTATATAAGTTAAAAGAGGACGAAATACTTAAAATCTTGTTTTACCTGTCGCCTGCCCAAGATCAGGAAGCAGGCACACCGAACCGGCACCTCCTCACCACTTCTTGTCAGCCAATAGCAACCCCCAAGACCAGCATACACAGAGAACTACACTGCTATAGCACAGCACTACCAACTGCCTGCCTTCCTGCCCCTACACTGTTACCCCGCGGTGCAGCCACAGGATAGTGGCTACATTGCCCGTGTCTGCGCGCAACACGTTGTTCCTGCCATGGAGGTTTCCCACAGCCGGGTGCAGTTAATAAGTACAGGGACCCAAAGATATGTGGCATCGCAGAATAAGAACGGACGTGGTACAGGGAGGCTTTTTTTATGTATTTATTAGTTTTCACTTTTATATAGCACAAACTTTACCCGCAGGTATCAGGGCGCTTTAAATCAGCATACTTATAACAAGCAAGACTAGCACTCTATATTACTGCCAACTTTGCTTAGCATAAGCAACAGCTAACCATTCACAAACGATGTTTATTTACCAATTCGAAAAACTCAAACTTTAATGCTGCGAGACCTATTGCATTGTAAATGCTTGTTTCGAATTACTGTGTTAATGTTTGAAATTTAAATCGTACAAATTGCTTGGGGGTCCCCGGCTTCCAGTGGTGACTCAATGGGGGTCCTCAGGAGTCAAAAGTTTGGGAACCACTGCTGTACAGCTTCAGCAATATGTTATGCAGCATTGCAAAAAGTTCAGTGGTGATTTGATCCCCTTTCTCAACATGTTCTCTACAACAGGTCGTAAAATAATGGACAAGACTAGCGATGAAAGACTAGAGATGCAATGAGAGGAGTGGCTCCAGTTCATAAATATGAGTTTATCTTCACAGCGCTTGCAGTCATTCTATCGTCATCCTTTGAATTTGTATCTCCCACCTGCGCAATGAACCCGAATAGTTTGTTCATTGTTATAGAAGATAATATTATGGCTCCTGAGCTAGTTACCACACTTGAGTCAAAATTGGTGGTGGATCCAAGTGTGTTTATGGAATGTGGGGACACAAGGAATAGAAACCTGAGTGAAGGTGGGGGTCAAAATGACTGTCTAATGCTTGATAGTGTTGGTACTAGAGGTAAAGGTACTACGATTGTCAGTTGGAATGTGGCAGGACTAAAATCCAAGGGGAGGGACTTGGGTTGGTTAAATTTTATTAATACCTACGACGGGAAGCATGGTGTAGGGATGAGGTCAGTTACGAGGGATTTGCTTCCTATAACTTACCGGCGGTGGGTGTGGGACCAGGTAGAGCCAAAGGTGGCCTTCTGACACTTGTATCAATTCTTAGCCCAATCGTTGTAAAAAAGTATATACCTGTGGGCGACCTTGTGCAGATTTTTTGGCTTATTGAGGATAAAGACCATAACATCCTACTGATCAATTATTATAATAATATTTTTGATGGCACCAGGGCTAAAGTAGTAATAGACTTAGCTGGTGCCATTGAAAATTTATGTCGGGAAGTGAATGTTGTATTTGATTTTATATGGGTTGGGGATTTTTATATCACTTTATGCGAACTGTCATCACTAAAGGCTTGTAGGGTTACTAATAATGCCGGATGGGATGTCTTGCACTTCGGGCACAACAGCTATGGAGAAGCATTGCATAAGCTCATGAGCTGTTATGACCTGGACATTTTGGAGTATAGCAAAGATGCAAATGGTCTACCCATCCCTACTTTTAAAAATTGGCATACTAGCTCTGTAATTGACCATGTGATTGTCTCTTCTAATATTATCTCTTGCTGTGCTCCCCCTAGAATTGATGTAACACCACTAAGTGACCATAATTGTATCATCTTGGACACTACTTTTTGGGCAGGTAGCTCAGTCAAAGTAGGTACTACAATCACTAATGTAGAACCACACAGGACCAATGGTGTAAGGTTAATATGGGTAGGAGAGAGGGCCCATGAATTAATTAGTTCCATTGTTAAGGAGAGCCTGTTGGACATTGTTTTTATTTTGGAAAATAGATCTGATCAGGAGAAGGTTTTATCTTCTTTTAATGAAATTAACAAAGCTATTAATGCCAAGTTCACTGGACGAAGCAGTGGGCAGGGTAGGAATGGACCGGGTTGGTTCGATCATCACTGTACCGCCGCATTAACTGATATTAAGCTGGCACTAGTGAAAAAAGCCCAGGGAAAATAATCTGATTATTAAACTGAGACTGGCATATTAATGTGTGCTCAAACAGAGGAAGAGCGAGCTGCAGGAACAGGCCTGGAATTCCCTCAATCAATCAGCAGAGCAATCAAATAGTACCTTGTTCTGGGCCACGGTTAACTCTTCTTTTCTTAAGGACGAAAAGACACCTGAGCTAACCTCTAATGTCTTGAGTGATGGATGGATAGTCCACTTTTCTAATATTTTTGACTCAAATAGAACTGTAGATAGTGAACCCAATAGGTGGGCTGTCTTGCCGCTGGATATTTCAGTTAGTGAGGTTGAACGGGGCATAAGTGCTAGTAAGGGAGGGAAAGCCCAGGGCCCGGATGGGGTGCCTATAGATGTATTTAAAGCTGCACCAGTGGTCTGGGGACCTCTTTTGGTCGCCGTTTTTAATGCAGCCGTGTGTACTGAGGCCCCTGCAACCTGGGGAGAATCGATTATAGTGCCAATTTACAAAAAGGGAAGTAGGTCTGATGCAAAATATTATCGCCCCATTCCTCTTCTTGACTCCTCAGTCAAGATTATGAGCAGAGTCATGCTTGTTAGATTAGAGGAATGGGTTGAGCAGGATGGCATTCTGGCTGACAGCCAGTACAGAGTCGGGGTACACTCGACCAGTGCATCAATCTTGATTTACTGATCGGGAAATATACTGAAGCGAAACCTGGCTCCCTGTACCTCTGCTTTGCAGACCTAAGTAGTGCATTCGATATGGTAGACCATTCCATTTTATGGCCAACCTTGTTGAAGTTAGGAGCACCTTGTGGCATAATTTTCTTTCTCGCAAGACTGTACGAGAAATTGCAAACTAGCGTGCGCTTTGGAACCAGAGGAGAATGCACCCCAAAATTCAGTGTTAAAAGAGGAATTAGGCAGGGCTGTGTTCTGGCCCCCCTCCTTTTTATATTATTTATTAATCGAATTGATGCTATTTTAAAAAAAGTTAATGCAGACGCCCCCCAGATTAAAGGTGCCCCGGTGCCGGTGTTATTATACGCCGATGACGCTGTTTTACTCTCTAGAACCCCTGTGGGATTACAGCGATTAATGGACAGTTTCTCTTCCTTTATTAAAGATAGAAAATTAGTAATTAATAAAGGGAAAACATATACAATGACCTGTGGGGCCAAAATCAAACTTTTAAATGCTTTTTTTATTGACAGTGAAAAGGTGCAACAGGTTGACAAATTCTGTTACCTAAGTATTACCTTCTCTAAAGACAGGAAATGGACTAACGAATTTAATAATATTCGGAATAAAATGGCAAAGAATGCCCATGGTATCTATAGATTTGCTGCGAAGGTTGGGGCTCGCCGTACCAGGGATATGCTCAAGATTTATCAGGCTAGATGTGTGTCCGTAGCATTGTATGGGGCGGGAGTATGGGGCCATAGTTGCGCCTATAATCTGCAGCTGGAGGAAAATTCATTCCTAAAAAAAGCTCCTGTTTTTGCCAACCTCCGCTCCAACCGAATTGATCCATCATGAATTAGCCACCAATTATTTAATTGATCTGTTATCCCTTAGGCCACTGATGATCTGGCGGTCTATTTGGCTCAAGGATGAGAAGTCTTTTAACAGATCCCTTATCGAGGATTGCTTATTGTTGGATAAATATCTTGAGATACCCTGGGTTAAATATGTTGTTGCCTGCTTCTCAGACATATTTAACTTGAACATTTTACTTGACCCCGGTGCAGCATCGAGGATAACTAAAGCTGAAATGAAAAGTATATTTTTGTTATATGCGGAAAGGAAGCGGGCATTTACCACTGGATTAATGTCCACTGTCATGTTTTATAATCAATATAGTTCTGGGGAAGGTTTCCCTTTTTATTTAACTATGGTGACTAGGCATTCACATAAATTTGTGCTAACCAGACTTAGATTTGGTATGGCACATTATCTAGTGGCCCATCCAAACATTAAAAAAGACCCGACTGGGCCATGTATGTGTGATGGCGTGTCTACTCAGAGCACTTTCTGCTGTTTTGTAAACTGTACACGAACTTTCGTATTACCTTCTTGAAACCTATGTTTGTTAAATATGGTGTACGCACAGTTAAACATGCTATGGCTTTAATTTTTAACCTGCAATCTGCAGACGTCTGTTTTTATACTGCAATGTTTTTAAACTGGTGCATCAACTCCAGGAAAAGTATGTGTTTTTAATGAATTTCTGACTGTTAATTGTAAAATTATTTTATGAATCGGGAAAAATATGTGTGTCTTAATGAATTTTTTTGACCATTAATACTAACTGTACAACTTTTTTATGAACTGCTGAATTTTTTTGTGGTGCTTTTATGGTCATCTATATGTACCGAATAAAGCTTCATGAATTGAATTGTTCATTGTTACAGTGGTGTACCATCTTTTGAGATATAGCTTATCCTTCGGAAATGAATTACTTCAGTTGACTCTGCGGCTGCATACTTAGGTCAAGAAATCCTAATTGTTTTAAGCCTTTGGCTGACAGGTCAGGGTTGAATCAAGCAACTAACTTCCCTGAAATCAATCCAGTCTTACGCTTCGACCACGTTTTGCACTATCTGGCTTATTTTGCTAATTAAATGCTGGATCTTGTGCAGAGACAATTTAGAAACCTCAGTCATTTCAATGTAGGCGCAGTTTTGCACATATCATTCCTTCTTATCTTGGTGCATTAGCAGAGCTTTATGTTGTGTTCCTGCTTGTGATTAGGTTCGAGTTAGGGCTGAGATAAAATAGCACAGCTCTCTGTCTGTGCGCGCGCGTGTCCCAGTGCTTTAGAAATGGAATATGTTTACGTTGAGGAGCATTAAAAGCGTCAAATTAGGATTTATGTATGCCTATCGCAGCATCATCTGTACTAAACGGTAAAGGGAAATGGTCAGTGGAAACTGCCTGTGGGAGGGGAAAACTGCCCACTTGCCCTTTTCCTGCCTTGGATGACCAGGGATTACTTTTGAGTAATCCCTTAAATAATCTCTTACTACCCGGCCATTACCGCTTGTTGGATAAAAAGTACCCACATATCCACGTCCGTTAGTGTTGTAATGTTCTCTGTGATTACTACATGTTTTTGTTACAAAGTAGCACGTTAAATCAAATTTCTTTTATCAGGTTGCTTCTTAGTATAAGAGGTGACTGGGAAGTACCTGTGGGGATCTGGAACACCTCGGCAGAGTTTATCATTAGCAGTCATTGAGGATACTACAGTCATTTCAATGTCTTTTGTCTGATTTTCCCTTGTGAGGCTGCTCTGTTTCACCTTACGCTGCTCGTATAAGGTTTGGTTTTAGCTGCAGTTGTGAGTGCCACACCAAACAACATTCAGCAGCAACAAGCTGCCCCACACCCTGGCACTGGTGAGACGTGCTACAACTGACACGAACCGCCCGACAGTTTATCCTAGTTCATCTTGCAGATTTCTTCTGAGACTAGGCTGTCCCACGTGGACCATCCTATGTCCCAGGCTTCCGGCCTCTTTGACACCCCTAAACTCACAACCCCCCCCCCCCCCCCCATCCTTCCCTCGCCCTGGAGGGAAGGACCGCTTGACTCTGGATAGTGGTGCTAAGGCTGCATTTTATTGAAAGTTTAAAATGATGAACATGAAGCACCACACTAATAATCTGTCATTAAATGTCATAATTCTCACAATTGTGCACATCCTCAAACGTATCATGTTGTTCCTTGTCTAGACGATGCATTTTCAATAATAAAATCATAAATCGCCATTTACCCTCCTTACTTGTACCTCGACATTCACCCACCCTGTCGTACATCATTCTTTTTTATCCTACACCATTTTGCTGGTTCATTATTTCCTTTGTAGAGCAGGTTGAGGCTTCCCTTGCTACAAATGTGCGGCATGCAAGTGTCTCTAAGGCCGTGGTCGGGCTGTAAGTGCCATGCCTGCTTTGCCACTCTCCATTGAGCTCTTTTGCTGCTCTTGGTGTCCCTGCCGGGAGGTATCTCGAAGACTGCCTTGCTGGACGCCCATTGCCATCTACCAGACTCCGGCCGTCCTAACAAATTTAGTAGTGCAGGTGAAACTGGGTCCTCCTCCCCCCCCCCACACCCCCCCCCACCCCCTCCCAGCGGCTGCAAGCCCGCCTGATTTGTAGGTGTGGGTGGGACAATGCTGCCCACTACGGCAACAACGCTGCTGGCATGCTCACAGCCTTTGAAGGCTGAGGTTCCGCTCTCCCCTCAATCGATTGGCCCATGCGAACAACCCTTTAGCTAATCAGGTGCTTTGGCTTTCCACACACGTGTGAGCCTAGTAGGAGGGGCAGTAGACCACCCACAATGGGCACCCTCTAACCTGTGATCGCCTGCCTCCATTACAGGCGCCCCCAGTCCACATTACCTGCTTCCCTTTAAGGGTCTGGCTTGCCTCCCTGGCTGCTCATTAACCTGTCCCAGGTGGACTACCTTCTGTCCCCAGGCTTCCGGCATCTTTGACTCCACCACCCCAACCGCCCCCATCCTACCCTCGCCCCGAACAGAAGTACCACATGACTCCGGATGGTGGTAAAGGCTGCATTTTCTGACAGTTTCTTAGCATGTTAAACCCATGAACTTGAAGCCTGCACATGTAATTCTTGTAAAACTGTATCCTATGGATATAGCTCTTGTAATGAACCTTTAAGTAATTCTTGTAAAGCTCTCTTATACCCTCTGGGTCTTGTTTGGGCTATAAAAAAACTCAAAAAAATGATGTACCACACTGCCACCTTGCATTACATTTTAAATGCTTTATGTAAGCTGAGATCATGATTCTTCATGAGCTGAATGTTGTGCCCTGAAAAAATAAAAGGAGAAAAAAAGTGATGGTTAGCTTTGGTTATAAGACCTTGACAAAAACAACAAAACACCAGAAAAATCAGGTCTCACTCCGACCAGCCTTTCCAACCTTCTCAGAGTTACCAAAATACACTATGTGCCAACTGTTGTTTTTTCGGAGAATTTCTGTTTTTTTAATCATATACTGCATTGAACTGTGCCTTGTGTCTAACCTCCTGTTTATAGGAAACTTCCACTGTCCACCGCCTGTAGCATAGTCTTAAGATAGGCCAGGTATGCACCCAACCCTTTCTGCTTTTAATTTTTTTTGGTATGGTTCTCAGATTGCTATATGAGATTCATGAACCTTCATAGACTTGACTTGTGGACCTATGTTGGACCATCCGCGGGGTCTGCAAACCTCGTTTCAGGTTCATGGAACCTGCATATGTGCCAGCATAGGCCACTGAAGCTAGCTATGGGTGTGCTGGCCCTTGCCAATTAACTTTCTGCCAAATTAGCTGGACTCCGCCAGAATCTGTGGTTCTCATGGCTGCCCTTGGACTGCTAACCCAGCCTTAAGACCTGTGAAACCCTCTTCAAAATTGGTATTTAATCGGGTGCGGCCTGTGGCTCCCGCCTCATGAGCCTGGGGGTAATGGCATGCTCACTCTGCCTTCCTATGTGCCCTTTCTATTTTTAGGTCTCGCCTTCACAGCGCGCATGCGCTTCAAGGCAAAAATACCTTTTCCCGTCGCTTTGGCTTTTCAGCCAAGCACGTGCACAAGTTACATTGCCTTCAATGGCAACGCGTGCACATCAGGAGATTCACTTGCGGTAGTGCGCGCCACCATCCTCTCTCCCCCACGGTGCGAGGCGCGCGTGTTTGTGCTTGTTACTTTGTGTGTATCTGTCCATATATTTAATTGTAGGTGGACTCGTCAGTTTTTTGTGAGTGACCCCGTATATACCCCCTCTAAAATCCCTTAATTTTTTTTTTTAACAGACTTTATTGATGACTCCATTATCGTATACAATACAGTAAAATTGCACAGAAGCAGTCTTTTTCTTTTAAGAGTAATTACATTACATTGCATATGCTGTATACGGATTCTGTGTATTCATTTGGTGGAAGTTGCACTTCCAACAATCACAATCTCAAGTAATACCGTTGGCAGCATAAATTAAGAAGACTCAATATAGGATTTGTCAAACACCAAGCCACGTACATTTCAGTTGAACAATAATAAACCTGTATAACCCCAACTCCTCCCCCCAACCCACCCACTCCTGGAGAGTTCTTCTCTCTACTGCGAAGAAAACTAGGGTGACACATTATAAACTGCACGCTCTACAGGCTGTAGCTCCCTTAAGGTATAAAGGGCGGGCGTATATCATAGAATCTGAGGTGGAGGAATTACTAGGTGGCATTATGTGCTATGGAGGCGGGGTATCTTGCGAGGATACTGTGTCCATTGATTCCAGCTCAATCAGCCTAACCTCCCATTCCAACGTGATAGGCTGTTTTCTCAGCCCTCTCTCTTCCTCTCTGCGAAGAGCTGAGCCCTCCGCTCTTCCCCACTGAAGCAGGTCAGCTTGCCAAACAGTGATCGCGGGACATCTGGGGGATTTCCACCTCATGGTGATAGCTCGCACTGCCAATATGAGAGCTAGGTCTAGAAATTTTAGCCATACCTTCTGTACTCCTGAGCGCTTACGAAGACCTATGAGGCAGTTCAAAGCGTCAGTGGGGACCGGTAATTGTGTGACTGTATTTAGTGTGTGGCACACACCACCCAGTAAGCTCGGAGACAGGGGCAAGACCATACATATGCAGGAAATCTGCCTCCTCTCCTCTGCAGCGGGGGCAACAATGAGGGGAGTCCGGGACCATGCGATGAATCCTCTTAGGAGTAAGGTATGATCTATGAAGAATCATCGATTGGATGAACTTTAGTTTCGCGTTACACGATACCTTCCTAGGGTGTTCTAACATACATTTCCAAGCCTTATCAGTGAGTTCATCATCCGCATCCCCGGACCAGTGCGCTCTCAAGGAGTGTGATTGCTGCATGCGCTCGGACACCAGTATACAGCCACCGCACCAAATGCCCCCCAGGTCCCATATAGTATAAGAGTTGTACTAGGTCATGCAGATTGGGTTCAGTCCATTGCGGGGCCCATGTGTTCCTAATGTAATGTTTCACTGTGGCGTGTAATACGTATAGGCAAGGGGGTGCGCCTGTAGCTCTCACGAAGGAGTCATGATCAAGTTAAATAACGTCTCCGAAGAATGCACCGATATCCTTCACTCCACTATCCGTCCAATCCTGTATCCTGGCCCTCGTGAGCCTACCTTGTGGTGTAGGGAAGCCCAGGATGGGGATGTTAGGGGCATAAGGGGTCACCACAGAGGTGTAAGACAGTGCCTTCCTCCAGCAGTGTAAAGCTGTTTTAAAGAGGGGGGGCTATCTATAGGAATCTTGGCTTTTGGTAACAGTAAAGAGTGTAGTTCACCCCGGTCCAACCTTTGAGGCGTAAACCCAATCTCCTGCAGATTCCTCCCTGCCGTCCAGAAGGAGAGCCACTGGAGTTGACTGGCATAATAATAACTTCGGAAGTCAGGGCCCCCAGGCCGCCATTTTGGGTCCCCAGCTGTAGTTTCCGCAGGCCTATGCGCCTGCGGCCGATACCCCAGATGAGGTTCACCAGTATAGTATTTAGTGAGTTAAAAATGGACTGTGGAAGTATCACAGGCAATTTTACGAAATAATATAAAAGGCGAGGCAGCATCACCATTTTCGATATTGCGATTCTCCCCATCACCGACAATGGTAGAGAGGACCAGAAGGCCACGCTGGCTCGAATAGCCATCATAGCTCGCCCTATGTTGCCTTCAATCTGATCTGCCTGCCGTCTGTAGACACAAATACCTAGATATTTAAAGGTGTCAGGGTCCACTAGCAGGGCATAGGCACCAAACTTTAAGTTAAGGGGGTATGGTATTTCCCAGAAGAAGTAGGCTATCGACTTCTCCGGATTTATAGCTAGGCCTGATCGGCGTGCAAACTTGGCCAATACATCAGGGAGCGGGCATTATCTGCTTCCAGATCCCGTAGAAACAAAAGCATGTCATCCGCATAGATGGGTAACAAGTGGTCCACTCCATCAATAGGGATGCAGAGCTGGGTCTCTGAGCCTCGCAAAGCTATGGCTAAGGGTTCTAATGCTAGCACATATAGTAGGGGAGATCGTGGACACCCTTGTCGTGTACCCCTGTGAATAGTGTATTGTTTTGATATTGATATGTACCTGCTAGTGCGAGCCCTGGCTGTGGGGGATGTATACAATGTTCGCACCAATTTCAGGTACGTATCTGGGAACCCGAACCGTTGCAGCGTTGCGAACATGAAGTTCCAAGAGAGGGAGTCGAAGGCCTGCCTAAGGTCCAGCGCTATGCAGCCTGCCGATGGGTACGTAGAGGGGGTAGCCGTCATTACATAGTGTAACTTTCTGGTATTAAGGGAAGTTCTCTGGTTCGGCAGGAACCCGCATTGGTCCCCGTGTATGAGTGTATTGAGAAATGGCTGAATACGGTTGGCCGGAGCCTTATTTAAAATGTTATATTCCTTAGCTAGCAAGGAGAGGGGTCTATAGTTAGCCAGCTCTGTGCTATCCCGCCCCGGTTTAGGTATTGATGTGACCAGCGCTTGCATGATAGAGGTCGGCAGGTGACCTGTCTAAAATCCCTTCATGAGGCTCCTCTGTACATGTAGTGTCCTTGACACACGAGTGGTACATGTGCTTCACTGTGCTCCAGTACATTTCATTGGACATTTGGTGCTTGTGACTCGCTTCATGGATTTCTATAGGGATTTAGCGGAAGTGCTTCACTGTTCCAACCTCTTTTTCAGGGGAGTGGGGTCGCAGGTCATACGTCTGCAACTTGAGCAGATTGTATTGTAATTGCATTTATATAGCGCTTACTACCCCTGACAAGGCGTCGAAGCGCCTTTTCGGCGAGTAGCACGCTACTCCGGGACCGATAGAGGATTAGTGTTGAATTAGTATAGTGAAACATACAAGTACATTTTAAGTGGTGGATAGGTTAGTCAGTTATTTGGATTTGAAATCATAGCAGAAGGATGGAGGAGGACAAAGGTTTGTATTTATATAGCGCTTGTTGACGCACGCTATTCACGAAGCCTACAAAGGATTAGGGGTGAATTATTATGGTGAAATATGAAGTAATTTCAGTGGTGGATTATAGTCAGTTACTTGGAGTGAGAAGGATAGCGGAGGGATAAAAGGGGAAGAAACATTTGCATTCATATAGCACTTGTTACCCCTGATGGGTGTTGAATCGCTTTTATGGCGAGTAGCACGCCACTCCAGAACCCATAAAGGATTACTGTTGAAAATTAGTATAGTAAAAAAAAATGAAGTAATTTGAGTAGTGGATATGTTATTCAGTTATTTGGGTAGTATATTAGTATAGTTTAATGTGGAATTTGAGAAGTGAACATGTTAGTCTGTTAATTTCGATTGAAAAGGATAGTGGAGGGATAAAAGAGTGAAATATTTTTTTATTTTTTTTAACAATTTTTATTATAATTCGAAACAATCATAGGGCATACATAGAGTCACTGTGTGTATACATGGTGGTTGATAATCGCTTGGTCTAGATACATTTCAGACAGATGGAAAACAGATGAGAAACAACAGTAAGCGTCATTACATTTGGGTACATTTGTGTCTATGCGTAGGCGTCCCGCGCGCCCTTTCCTACTCAGTCACTCTCACTGTCCAACGCCGGGGGTTCGCATATAGATCCTCTGTACTCGTTCCATGCCCCCCATAGCCGTATCCATTTCCTTGGGCATTTTCGGTTTACGTACACTGTTCGTTCGGCCAACATTGCAAAATCAAGATCAGAACACCAGTCCCTAAGTGTCGGTGCCCCTTGGGCCCCCCAAAATTTAGCTATATTTCTCTTTGCGTACATCATTCCTATCGTCATCCAATTCTGGGTAGAGTGTGTGAGATCGTTGGGTTCCCAGACATTTAAGAGATAGCATTTAGGATCCGGGAGCACCGACTCTTTAACTACCTGTGACATGCTCCTCATTACCTTAGTCCAATAATCTGCGATATATGGGCAATCCCAGAGGGTATGGAAGAATGTCCCCTCCTCCCCGCATCCCCGCAGGCAGTATTTATGTTCAGTTCTTCCCATCGCATGTAATACTACCCTTGTATAGTATACTCAGTGTAGTATTTTCAATTGCACCAATCGAAGTCTGGAGGGAATAGCAGCTTCCCTCTGGAATGAAAGTGCAGTCTGCCAGTCCAACTCGTCGAGTTCCTCCACCTCCACCGCCCATTTGTCCTTTAGTTTTGAAGTTGGGTCCGGTAGTTTGTTAATAAGCTTACGATAGACTAGGGAGGTCGCTTTTTTGGGCATGTGCTCCGTGAGGAGCCTATCCTCCAGCGGGGTATAATCTGGGACGTCATCTTCAGGCTGGATAAGTGAACCCAGAGCATGGCGAATTTGCAAGTATCTAAACCTTTCAGTTGGAGCCAGGTCATACTGTTCCACAAGCTGCTCGAACGTTAGTATGGCACCTCTTTTCCAGAGGTCCCCCACTGTGGATATGCCTATCAGATCCCAAGCCTGGAAGCCCTTACTCTTGCGCAAGCGGCCCAGTTGGCGCGATGTCCAAAGTGAAGTCATTTGCGTAATGACGTTTTTACACTTAAGGCGGGTCTGAGCCGCGTACCATATGTTAACGGTGAGGGCTGTGGGTCCGGTAAGGGCAGAGGTGCCCTTTCTGTCATAAAGTGCAGCTAGTACGCCACCACTACCCAAATCATATCTATCCGCTTTAAATGCGGGTTCAGTCTGGGGCGCGTGCAACCAGTGATTAATAATCTTTAACTGAGCCGCCCAATAATACAATTGGATATCGGGGAGAGCAACTCCGCCGTCGTACCAACCCCGAATCAGTTTCTGTCGGGAGATGCGCGCCAGCTTACTACCCCATAGAAGACCCGAGACCAATGAGTCTACAGACCTGAAGTATGTTTGAGGGACAGAGAATGGGGTCTTTTCGAGTATGTAGAGCAGCAGAGGCAGTGTTTTCATCTTATATAGTGCCGCTTTCCCCAGAAGGGTTAAAGGCAGGTGTGTGCCAGTGTTGTACATCAGCGCAAAAACGCTCAAGTGGGGGCACTAAGTTGCGTCGAAAAAAGGCCTCCTGAGTAGGTGTCACCCAGACCCCCAAATATTTAAAGGAGTCTTCAGCAATAATCAATTGGCAGCCTGCCGGAAGTTGAGGTGGGGGACCTTTGAGAACAAATAAAACAGATTTGGACCAATTGATAGTAGAGCCCGAAACTCGTCCGAAGATTTAAAAAAATATTGAGGAGAATCAGAAGGAGCGTCTGGGCCGGGTCAGGTATAAAAGGATGTCGTCAGCATATAGCGATATGCGGTCCTCCCATGTCTCAGTCCAGTTCAGCCCCTTCACACTAGGGTCCCATCTGATCCAAGCCGCCAGTGGCTCCAGAACGAGAGCAAAAAGCAAGGGTGATAAGGGACACCCTTGGCGAGTGCCGCGACCAAGCGGGAAGTCCCTTGAGACGTGGCCGTTAGCTACTACCTGTGCCAGCAGGTTAGTATACAGTAACTTAACCCACGCACAAAAATTGGGGCCAAAGCCAAGATGCCGGAGAACCGCAAATAGATATGGCCATTCAACCATGTCAAATGCCATTCGGGCATCAAGGGACAGAATCACCGCGGGTTCAGAGAGATTTGGGGTCTGTGCCATTACCGCGTGGATCCGGCGCAGATTACGGGCCTTGTTTCTATTTGGCATAAAGCCGGACTGGTCAGGGTGGATCAATGTTCCCAGATGCGGAGTTATCCGATTAGCTATTATTTTGGCCAGAATCTTGGCCTCTGCATTAAGCAAGGATATCGGACGGTAAGATGCACATTCGTCTCGGGGTTTGCCGGGTTTAGGTATTGCAACAATTGTGGGAAGACGCTGATCCCGCGGCAATTCCCCTTTAGTTAAACTTTCAGAAAACATAGCCAAGAGGTGTGGGACTGTTAATTCAGACACTTGCTTATACATTTCAATAGGGATCCCGTTGGGGCCCGAGGCCTTGCCCGACTGCAGTGAGTGAACCACAGCAGCTACTTCGTCTTTAGTAAAAGCGGTTTCTAGAAGCAGGGCATCCTCCTCTGATAGAGACGGCATTTTTATGTCTTTAATGTATGTTTGAGCCTCTACCGTCGTGAGACGTGAAGTGGAGGTGTATACCTGCTCATAATAGTCAGCTAATGTATCGACTATATCTACTGGTGCAGATACTACTATGTCCTGGGAAGTGCGAAGTTGTGGTATCATCTTCTGAGCCCTTTATTTCTGGTCTAACCATGCTAGAAGTTTTCCAGCCTTATCCCCAATTTCATAGATAGTGTGATACGTGCGTTGGAGTCTCAATCTTACCTGTTCCCGCTGATGCTCGGTGAGCTCGCATTACTTAATGCGCAGCCGTCGTGCCGTCTCCACCGTGGGGTCAGCATCATGTTGCGACTGCAGCTCGATCAGTTCAGCTTCCAGCGCATCCAACTCTAGTCTAGCCGCCCACTTATGACCCGTTATTGATGCAATAGCCTGTCCTCTCAGCACAGTCTTATAGGCCTCCCAGAGGATGTCCGGTGACTGTACGGAGTCTACATTGTCCTGAAAATAGTGTTTTGTGACTGCAATCAGTTCCTTTCGAATCTTAGGGACCTGCAAGTACCCAGGAGAAATTGGAAAGATTTGTTTCCGCGCCGTGACTTGTTGAGGAGTATGTCAAAACAACCGGTGAGTGGTCAGAAATGCCCCTAGGCCCTATCCGCGTCTCAGTCAAGTACGGAAGGCTATCAGCGGAGAGGAAAAAATAGTCTATACGGGAGAGAATACCATGTACTCCGGAGTGGAAAGCATATCCACGGTCATTAGGATGGTGGTATCTCCACCCGTCCGTTAGGCCAAGTGCGTCCAGAAAACTACGTAGTCTGGATTTCCCCGTCCCCTGAGGCTTGCCCGGATGGCGGTCCAGCTCAGCATTTATGACTGCATTAAAGTCGCCTCCTATAATGAGCTCACCGTCCGGCAATGTCAGCAAGAATACACTAAGGGCCGTCAGTGCCACAGAGTGGAGGGCTGGTGGAACGTATACTGACACTATATTAAACCTCTTCCCTTCCCATGGGCACGTAATTGCAGCAAATCGTCCCTGGTCGTCTCTCCATACCTGCTGAACAATTAGTGGGAAACTTTTACGAAGCAGTATGCCAACACCCCTAGAGCCAGTAGAAAACTCTGAATGTGCCACCATTTTATAACCCCAACGGTCCAGTGCCTTACAAGCAGAACCCACTAGATGTGTTTCCTGGAGTAGGGCCACAGCAGGTGCCGTTCGGCGTATGTACTGTGACACTAACCCTCGTTTAACTTTATCCCCTAAGCAATGAACATTCCAGATAATCAAAGTCATGGGGGACACCGGGGCAGCCAGGGGGACGCTAACTTATGCAGCATTGCGCACAGTACCCATTTCTGCCATCAGCATAATGCCAGCCTTGTAGACCAATCAAGTCAATATGTACCTCATAAATCACAGCAGTGAGCCCAAGCCCATACTTTAAACTTACCCCTTCATACAATGTCGTCATTATTTCAGAGAACAATACAGTTTTAAAGCAAACAAACTCCCCGTCCCTCCCCCCTTAAGAACTGTCCTCCCCCTTCTTCTCACCCCCCTCCCTGCTTCCCTGCCTGTGGATATAGAACGACCCACCCCCCAACTCGGCAGAGTGCCTGAACCCCTCTTAACCATGCTAGAAGCGCAAAGGGGAACTGAGCTCTCCGCTCAATGGCCTTTTTTAAATTGACTACTATAAGGTACAGCCTTAACATGACCTTAATCTCACACTACACGATCAGAACATGTCTGAAGGAGCAACAAATAAAACATAACATACACCCATAGTCTTCCGATACTATCAGAGCCTCAAACAGTCTGCGCCCTTACTTGCATCATCGCAGCACCCCTCCCCCGCCATACCCGTGTGCCTCCCCGACATCCGGCCCCCAGCGAGTCAAAAAATTCGCTTATTCCTGATCATTTAGACCACTGGAGTCCTCCGGAAGTTCTATTGCTGTCTGGTCTGGGACCGCGTCGTCTCCCCGCTCCTTCCTCTCCCGTCGATTGCCACTCCTGCCTTTGACTTTTGTCCAGCCGTCCATCCAGTCCCAGGCTGCATCCGGCAACGCAAAGAACAATGTTTTACCGTCTCTTTCAACTCCCAGTTTTTCCGGAAAAAGCATAGCATACTTTATTTCTCTGCTACGCAGTTCCTGCTTAACGGCCTGGAAGCTTCTTCGCTGCGCCTGGACCCGGGCCGTAAAATCGGGAAAGAAAGATACTTCATAGTTGTCTATTTTGAGTGGCGGGCCGGTCCTTGAGGTCTGAAGGATGTTGTCCCTATCCCTAAAATTAAAGACTCTGGCAATCAAAGGTCGTGGTGGGGCCCCAGTCTTAGGCTTTCCTCCCGGAACCCGATGAGCCCATTCTATAGAGAAGTAAGCCGAGAGGGACTTGGGCTTCAAGTGTTTAGTTATTAGTTCCTCTACGTAAAGGTCTGGAGCCGGCCCCTCTGTTTTTTCCGGAACACCTAGAATTCCTATATTATTTCGATGGGCCCGCCCTTCGTAGTCGTCCAGCTGCTGTGCCATTCGGAGCTGTCTGGCCTCCATTTCGGACATTTGACGTTGAAGCTTGGAGGTATCTTCCCGCAACGCAGTCGTTGCAATTTTAAGCTCCTTCACTTTTTCATTTACCTGCTTAAAGTCAGCTCTTAGCAGGGAGACCTCTACCGAAACAGAGTCTATTGATGTGCGCATACCACCTATAGCAGCCATGACATCATGGAGCGTCGGCTCCGAATTTGACGCAGATACTAGGTCCCTTTTATCTGCGTTCGGCGAATTACTTTTATCTCCATTCTTGGTCCATGCGAATTTGGACAGTTGTTTCTGGGCATTGCTTCTTGACCCCCTTCCCCCCGAAGCCATCTTAGGAGTCGTGGTGCTAATGCGTTAGTGAGAAGGATAAGGGGGAGAAGCACATGAACTCTGCGACAGTGTCGATTACGGTTCTTCGCTATCCAAGTCAATGATCGTGGATAATGCAGGAGCCAGGTTCGCCACCATGCCTCAGGTGGCAGCTGCTGTCCTGAGCCGCCTTCCACGCACTGTATCCCCCTGCGGCGGCCACACACTCCAAGACTCCAGCCACCAATCACCCCTTCCAATAGTAATCAATATGCCGGGGGGGAGGGAGGGGGGGGGGAACAATCATCCCGCCCCAGACACCGCTGTAGATCCCCAGGGCCAGCAGTTCCACATGTCCCCAAGGCCAAATCAGGGGCCGGGGGGGGGGGATTGGATCTGTACTTATGCCCCATAAATGTCCTCCAAGGGCCGCCCCCAGGTACCGCTTCCAACGGCCAGAGTAATGCAGCCCCCGGTCTCAGCGTCGCTGTAGTGGGCAGGGGGGGGAGCACACCCAGAATGCAGACCGCAGTTGCCAGAGATCATGTCTCCTACCTCACGCAGTCAGGCCGATCCAGGCCCCAAAGTACAGCAGTCATGCGCCGGTTAGGCGCGGCTCTTCTCCGAGTTCAGAGTTCATAGAAACAGAGCGGCCGTCTTGCGGGGGGGGGTCCCGAAGTCCCTCAGTCGGGTCCCCGTAGTTCCAGGGCGCTCCGGGTCACAGCAGGACCCACACACGTGACCTCTGCCGCACCTCCAATTACCCGGAGCTCTCACCAGGCCGCAGTCCGAGTCCTCAATTTAGGGTCCGCCCCAAGGCCAGCCTCCGCACCTCTCACGGGTCTCCGCGGACCGGGAATCCGCCCGCTTATACCACGGGACGTCAGCAATCACCCGCACTGAGACTCGGCGGGAACCGCAGGGGAGACCAAGCCGGGAGGGGCCCGAGCACCGCAGGGCAAAGATAAAGTCCGAGAGCTGCCTCAGGCTCTCTGAGTCGCCATCTTGTTTGCTCCCAGTCCCGGAGGCCTCCGGGACCCAAAGTCGCCCAGGGGGAGTGCTGCAGGTAACGATGTCGGTCCGTAGCCTTCACAGGGGTGTCAGGGCATCGCAGGGGCTCCGTTGCAGGAATTTCAGCCGGGTGTACAGGCTGTATACTGGAAAGCGGCCAGGAACGGAGCGTAGATCAGTTAAGCTGCAGCCATCTCTCTCGTCTGCTAGCCACGCCCCGAAATATATATATATTTTTTTTGTTTTTTTAGGTCTTAGCAATAGGAGGAGGCTTTTGGATGAGTAAAAGAGTTTTGGAGGGGAGGACTCAGAGGGAAGAGTTTAGAAAGGTTTGTTTTAGGGGATCGGTATAGTAAAAGAGGTGTCAGATGATACAAGGAGGGGTAGAGTAGGAGAGAGTCTAGAAAGGGTTATTTTGGCAATCATAGTAGTGGCATGGGATTTGGGATAAATGAGAGAGTGGATGTAGAGGATATATTGATAGATGTATAGGATGAGACATAGAGTAGTGCATTGGAAAGGAGTAGTAGAAGAAGTTTGAGATGAGTCAGAAGGTTGGGCTAGAAGATATATTGAGTGAAGTATAGGCTGAGAAATAGGGTAGTGCATTGAAAATGCTAAATTAGAAGAAAGTGATAAATATGTAGATCCATAATTACATTGAAAGTATATGTGTTGCAAGAGTTACAAAGTGTGGTGGTATGCAGTGTGTGTGTTGTGCATTAGTGTTATTATGGTAGAAGGGAGAGGAGAGTGCTTGTTGGACAACTGATGGAAGCATGATTATAAGTTTGTTAGTGATAAAAGGTGGTCTGTTAGGTGTAATTACAGCAGGGAGAATGAGTCTGAATGGGATGTAGTTATGTATTGTGTTGATTGGTGTTGTGTTAGTGATGAGTGTATTGGTTAGTGGTGATGGTAGATATGTGTGGTAGTTGGGATAGTAGGGTGTGTAGATGTGGTTTGGTTGGGTTTGTAGTGCAGGCTGGTACATTAATCTGTGCATAGTGTTGTGTGTGGTGTACATTTGGTGTGAGTGTGTTGCTCTGTTTGTGGATGGTGTGGGATGGGTATTGCTAAATTAGAAAAAGGGCAGCATTTGGCCCTAGTCCCGACCAGTCTCAAACAGGCTCAAACAGGCAACTGCCCTTGTCCTCTCTGCCCTTAACAGGCTCAAAGAGGCAACTGCCCTTGTCCTCTCTGCCCTTAACAGGCTCAAACAGGCAACTGCCCTTGTCGTCTCTGCCCTTGTCCTCTCTGCCCTTCGCTGAGGCGCCCTAAGCCTGGCCTTTTTTATAACACTAATAATCAGGTGACCCCTTCAGCCAATGGGAACCTTAGCCCTAACACTATCCAATCACAACTCTAGCCCTAAAATCTAGGAACCAATAGGAGACCAGGACCTTACAGCCAATCTTAGCCCTAGTCCAAGCACCCAATCATTTCAAAAACTGGCTTGTGAACACAAAATGGTGGCTGGGAGTGCACTGTTTTAACATACAGGTCGTAGCACCGAGCAAAGGAGAAATTTGGAGGGAAAACAGAACTGTCACTAAGGAATGAGAGGGACAAACTACAGAGGTTGGACTGAAAATCCCACAATTCAACACCCTAAATGGAGGCAATCGTGGGCAGGGAAAACCACCAATTTAAAACACAACACAGGTGATAAAATATGCAATTACAGGCAGGTTCAAACTACAATTTTTAACTGTAACAACCACAGGCATGGGCAGTAAACACAAAGTGAAAATCGGTTTTTAAACAACTTTTTGTCTTGGGAAGAGACAGCACTAGTCTGTCTCCTTACCACTTCCTGGACTCTGCTCACTGCAATCTGGGGCACAGGTAGGCTGCAACTCACAAGATGGAGGAGAATGATTGGGGTGCACCCAGCAATGCCTTAAGGGGCCTGGGCAGGTGTGAGAGGAGGGCTCAGACTTGCCTGGTAGCTGAATAGCCAATGGTCTGCTGGCCTGGGGGTGAGGGCTAGGCAGCTGCTTCTCCCGTTCAGAATCTCCTAGGAGACAGACAGACTCAATCCACACTTTGGACTTCAGCAGGTAAAGGGAAATCTAACAATACTGTTTGAATAAAACTTTACTCCCCCTGCTGGCCAAAAAACGAAGTGCACAGGCCCTAGTAAAACACAGTTTAAACAGCTCACAGAAGCACCCTCTGATGTAGAAAAATCCCTGTTGCTGGGGGGAGGCAGGGGGGTTGATTTCACTGGCTTGTAAACACAATATGGTGGCTGAGAGTGCACTGTTTTTACATACAGGTCTTAGCACAGAGCAAAGGATAAATTTGGAGGGAAAACAGAATTGTCACCAAGGAATGAGAGGGACAAACTACAGTGAATAAAGAAACACTTGCCCGCAGACACCGTCAGCTGTGGACTTTGCACTCCCCGCGGCCGGCATTTACCGAGTCAAAAATATAAACAAACTTCATTCACCACAATAACAGCCGAGACAAGGGTGCCTGTGCTACGTCAGGACAAAAGGACGTCTATGCCCTGGATTGCAACATCTCTACGCTGGCCTGCGCCTACACTACTTGTTTATTAGTTAAAAACGTACTGCATAGTTGTTCACATTTCTGTCTCATCAACCAATGAGTTATACTTGGTACGAGTTTAGAGTTAGCCTGCACTGTTGGGTGATTCCAGGTTCTTCAAACGTATTCGAGGTCGGGCCCCCATCTCCTAAGAGCTGCTGAGTTATACCTTTGTTTCATTTTCTCTGCTGGATGGTACCTGACTAAAGTGCAATGACAATTGTTAATCTTAAATCAGCACATGAGATTCCCCGTCTGTGAGTGCAGTGCAGAAGTGTCCTGTGCTGTGTTCCTAAAAGGATCCTAAGTAGAGTGCTTCAGATGGACTCGAATATTCCAGCCTGACCCTTGGACTTGCGGCTAGTAAGCATGCATCAGCCTCATCAGATGTGCAAACACCGTGCTGATGGCTCATTCAGAGTCCCCTTCACTACACAACTGATCGGTGGCTCGGATTTTGGGACCCTGGCCCTGACCAGGCCGTCGTGTCCTTGTGCTCTCGGATGATCCACTCAGTCAATTAAAAGTTCATTGACACAATGAAGGCTAAGGAAAGTTCATTAACAAACAAGCATTGGCATAGCCAATAGGTCTCGCCTTTGGGACCTTATAAGTATTTAGTTATGCAGCACAATATCCTTACTGCAACAACATTAACTGTTGCATGGCTAAACACTTCTAAGGTCCTAAAGGCGAGACCTGTTGGCTATGCCAATGCTTGTTTATGCTGTACTGGGGGCTGTGTCTATGAATCTGGTAATTGTGGCCACAAAATGTTTCCTAATGTTGCAGTCCGCCAATTAGAGAGCTTTGGTAGGCACCCTCATTCAGTCGGATTTGAGAATATTTTTATTTTAAGAGTTTGGTATAGCGAAGGCCTATACATTTACAGTCCAAATATCCCTACAGTGTAACTTTTTTTTGCCGAAACCGGGACACTATTAAAATGCTATTCTCTCAAAAACTTCTAAACTGATTTCCACCAAATGAAGTTAGAGCACTTCCTTGAGGAAAGGTCTGCTTGCTTGCCAGGTTTGGCGTAATTCTGTTGATCTATTTTTCCTGTATTGAGGAGCTAAGAATTATTTGGCAATTACAATGAAAACTGTCACTTGGAACCATCATGCCTTTTTGACCCGCTCTTGACTGATCTGCATAAACTTGCCATGAAGAATCTTAAATGGGTTCCATTTATTTTGGGAAATTCATGCAGATTCGCTCTTAGCACAATAATAAAAAATGCATTTACTATAGAAAGTCTGACCTTACCATAGCTACATATGCGCAAGTGCCGCTTGTGTAACGTATCCTGAACATGCAGGGGAGCGATCATAAATGAGATGAGATTAATGTCCCTGAAACAGAAGAAAATGTTCAGTTGATATGCTTTCCAGGCGTAGCTATAGAAATGCAGAGTATAGGACGCACAGGGTGGGCCGCAGGTTCTGGGGCTGGTTCAATGTCTTGCGTGACTCGAGCTGTGCTTGTGTGGTTTCCATGTGCGCGGATCTTTAATGCCGGGTTGGATGAGCTATTAAAGGCGTTGCAACGTAGCATTGGCGTTTGCTGTAGTTGCTGTAAATGTTAGGAAGGCAGATAAATGGATAGTTGTGAACGAAATACTTTCAAAGGGAAGTCCTTTTCGGCACAAGATTAGCACAAATTGCAGTTCTATTTGCACTCAATGCATCTCTTGGTTTCTATAAACTATTTAAGTGTACCGTCTACAGGTAAAGTGAACAGTGTTTCTATCCGCTTCACATATCTAAATATATTACTATCTGTGTGAACCTAATAACTGTATATCCATGTGTAACTATATCTACTGCAAGTATACATATATTCTAGCCATGTAGCTATATTGTGCAACTGCGCGAAATGTTTCACTGTACTACCGTAATCTGCAATATGTAACTATCCTAACTGCAACTACACATAAGCATTATATAACTATGTGCATTGTCATTTAATTGAGTCTTGAGAATTCCGACCAGCAATGTAACAGATTCTGGAGAAATCGAGGTGAACGTTGAATAGTATGATTACAGCAATAAGAGGCATTCCAAACCAAAACCGTCAACAATATCTAACCAGGGCACAAGTCCTATAAAAAGAAGTGGGGGGACTGACAATATGCAAATGACCTCATGACGCCACGTGCTGAACGTGTCCCGGTGTCTGAAAATTACACCGGGACACGTTCAGCATATTTCTGTGGGGCCCAGCTTCTTGGCAGGGGGGACTGCGTCCACCCTGTGAAAAGAGTGGGGGACGCCGTGTACCTGCGTGTACCCCTGACTGGAGCCCTGTATCTAACCCATTACTGTAAGGAGAGAGGTCGAAGTGGATAGGGATACGAATTTCCAAGCTTTCTTAATTTGGTCAAAACGGTTCCCATACTTAGTGTTAAAAAGTCAACCGTCTTGTTGCGTTGCTTAGGTTGAAATAGCAGAAGAAGGGACTCGTTTTCTATGTGAAGTGTGAGCACTGCATTTTCTATGCAGCACCTGTATTGTAGGTGAAAGGGCAACAAAAAAAGTTACAAAATAGTTTGTTCTTTCTATCCACTTCTCTGACCCCGCCCCCACATTCACTTACCCCGCCCTCACATTCACTAACCCAGCACTCATTGTACTCAGGATCATAAACTTTATTTTTATGGGTAGTCATTCTAGACACGTTGACTTGAATTTGCTATTCCTTTACCACCTGTTCTTCCCTAACCTCCCTCCCCCATCTAGTGGCTGCCCTCCCCCCCTTTTAGAACTGTTAATTTCACACCTTCTCAGAGTGCCTAACCTTCACGTAACCCCAGTAGTATGTCGATGTGTGCAGGGGCGTAGTTACAAATGGTGTAGGGGTGCAGTGCCACCGCAGCCCGGAGGTACAGCAGTGATAGCTGCATTTTACTGTCTAAGCTGGATGGGGGACATTTTTACCTTTCTTGCTTTAGCGCCCATTGCGCCCTTGCTACGCCACTGGATGTTTGGACCTGAAGTCCATGTTTTGGCCTGCCCTTCACGGCTAAAGAGGTTTCTCTGTTTTCAAAGTGAACGACTAGAGAGCCCTTGCAGATGTATTTTTTGTAGTTCGTTGTGGCACATAAACGCGAACGAGGCGCACGTTCTATCAGCATAGTAAAAGCAGTGTGTTTAGAAGCTGCCTTACGACATTTCCAAAATAAAAGCGTGGGCTGAGGCACATCCTTCGGCCATCTGATCTGTCCATACTCGATCCTGAACCGTTTTCCTTTGTCCTCCCTTCCCCTTCGGCGGCCCAGCACTTTTTGCTGCTCTGCACATTGTCGGGGTTTTGGAAAATGTGTCTCTGTCCGAATGGTGATTGCGTGTGAAGTCACCAGTTACGATCAGAGGGCGAGTGGGTTGTAATCATGTCTGGCATGTGATCTCATCCCACACGCCCTCTGGCTAGCTGTTAAGCTCAAGGACCAATAATCCTCAGACTCGGTCAGTGTAACTGGTTGGCCGCTGGCCAACCCTCTCCTCTGATGCCCACAGACCACGGAACATGACTGACTCCGTTTTTAAACCCTCAGCCCATGCGTTCTGTGACCCAGGTGTAGGTTCCGTGGGCCGTGATAGGCTCTGTGGGTTGGCCACAACAGTTTGAGAGACTCCAATGTTAGCCGTCACAGCAGCACTCTCACCACTCTGCTGCGGACTGCCTTTCTCCCCCCGGACTTGCTGGCTATGGCAGCGCTCTTCCTGGACTTTCGGACTTGGACCTCTGCACTCCCCGCCATTTTCTTTTCTTTTTATTACTCGCTTCTTCTTCTACCTTTCTCCTCCGCCATTTTAGCAACCTCTGACCTCTCTCCTCTCTGTCCTAGAGACCTTTCTATTGTCTCTCCTGTTGCCTCTGACACACTCCTCGCTGTCTTAATCGTTACTATCTGCTTCCCTCTCTCGTTTGTCTCACTTTCCTGTCCTTCTCTGTCCCTCCCCTGGTGCTGTGACTGCATCCCCCCTACGACTGCATTCCCCCTGTAAATGTGGGTTTACTTGTAAAGCGCACTGCCACCCTACTCAGGGTATCCTGGCGCTGTATACCGCTGTGGAATCCTTCCTGGTTTTCCCTGTGAGATGCCCCCTACTGGGCACCCCCAAGGTGGAACCAGGCATCCCAGCGCCACTGGGGCCGTTGTGGAGATTAAGCAAGCTATTGCCCAGAGTTGCAGAGTGGGACCCATGATTAGAGTAGGCGACAATGCGAGAATTGTCGAGTCTGCGGACATTGAGCCCGATACCCTGCCGCGTCGGGAATTGAACCCTGGTCCCGGGCCAGACCTCTGCATCAGGGTCTGCCGCCTCTAACCAGTGAGCCACACTTCTCCCTCCAACCCCCACTTAATGGAACTCTGCTTTTCTGTATATAGAGATAACTCTAATCACTAGTATATGCAGTAGTCTGCTGTGCTCTCTACCATTCCTATGTGACTCTTAGAGTATATCCCGTCATATCCCTTCCCTATGTATATAGAGATAACTCTAATCACTAGTATATGCAGTAGTCCGCTGTACTCTCCACCATTCCTATGTGACTCTTAGAGTATATCCATGTGTATCCCTTCCCTATGTATATAGAGATAACTCTAATCACTAGTATATGCAGTAGTCCGCTGTGCTCTCTACAATTCCTATGTGACTCTTAGAGTATATCCAGTCATATCCCTTCCCTATGTATATCACTAATCACTAGTATATGCAGTAGTCCGCTGTGCTCTCTACCATTCCTATGTGACTCTTAGAGTATATCCATTTGTATCTCCTCCTTGTGTGACTTTACATCTTGTACATTTGCAATTTTTTCTGTTTGTATCCTCTATGTAACGTATGTAATCCTAAGTCCTTATGTTTTTCAACTGGTTCTTATGTAAAGCGCTCTGACACCTTCGGGTAAAGTTCGCGCTATATAAAATCGCATAAATAAATAGACAATTGAGTTGTGTGTTGCAGAGTGGTCTTGTGAAAGGAACACGCCTTATAAAGGTAGAACTTTAATATTATTAGAAAGTTGCCTGTGGGCTAAAGGTAAACAAAGCAGACTGTTCAGCTTGCTGGGAGCTCGCCGTTCAGAGGCAGGTGTGCGGAGTTGCGCACCTTCTCAGGTATTTCCTCCTGCTGACTCAGTCTGCCCCGCCCGCCCCTGCCAGGGCGGGAGGAGGGCCACCGGCTGTGCTTCTGGGGACGCTCTTTAAAAGTTGGGATTCTATCTTCGTTCCACGTTCATGTCCGACAGAGCAGACACGCGGGGTCCTGTCGCAGCGCCTAGACACTGTTTAGCAGTATTGAACACTATATACCACCGGTGTTAACCTGCTCCTAGAACAGTGGTTCATCCTTTCCTGTCGGCGTGTGATTAATGCACATGCCTGGTCGATTGCCTCGTTCTCTGCTCTTGTGACCATTTAAGTTATCCCAGATTTCATATCGCTGGTTGTGGCTCGCGCTCGAATCTGAACCTTTTAGGGGTGCAGTCGGATCTTGGACTCGTTGTTTGCTATTTAATTTTGACATGGAGGTGCTTATTCTCCCAAGGTCGAAGCTCCTGAGCTGGAAGACATCCACCGTCGAGGCACTGGATCGCAACTTCCGAAAGATGGCGGGGGAGCAGATGAGCGGTTCCCAGTCCATGATGGATCTCAACTTTCAGTGTAAGTGCTGGCTCTGGGATATCCTGGGAGGTACGTGGGAGAAATGTTACTGAGGTAGGATGTTACGATATGATGTATGGGAGAAAGACTGGAGAAGAATCGCCATAGCGATGGATTCTTAAAGTGGACGGGGACGGATCAGGATATGATATGAAAACAGAGGGGGTGTCGGCAGGGGCGCCACACCACCCCTGCCGGATCCTGTGGCCCCAACCATACATTATGAACCCCCAACTAGGGTGACCAGGCGTCCCAGATTTGCCCGGACAGTCCTGGTTTTCCAGCAGCTTTCCTGGCAGATTTCGGCAAGTTTGGCTCATGTCCCGGTTTTTAGAGGGGGGCGACTAAAAACAGTTAGACACCTTTTTTGGTTGTTCTAAAGCTGTGCTAGTTAGCAGCTGTTATAAGTAAGCAATTTAATTAATATGTATGATGTTGGTTCTTGAAAGTACAGTTTATGTATTTTCTTAATGCATCTTCTGTGATCCATTGTTGATGAGAGCGCCTTGCCGTGGATGAAAAATGTAGTCCTTCTAATCTTTTTCCAAAATGTTCCGCTTTTCGGTTCTCAAGATCTGGTCACCTTACTCCCAACCCTTCAGGAAGCCTCCTTGCATTACCCCAAGCTCAAAGAATATCTGAGATATGGGAGACTAAGATGTCCCTCGTTACATTCTGCAGGCTTCCCCTCCATTTTACGCTACACCACTGGGTGTCGAACCGATATGAACAGGATATAAAATTGTGAGTGGTGGGGAAAAGAGGTCAGAATATGAGATAACTCGACCCAACCGAAGTAATGCTGCGGGGTAAGGTCGCAAAATGCTATGAGGGGCTATCTGAAGTAAACAAAAAAAATGTTTTTAAAACGCAATGTATGATACTGGTCGGAGGCTTGGGAGTCAAGGGTGTGTTGTAATTGGAATGCAGAAGCTTGCGTGTAAGAAGTCACAGTGTGTATCTTGAAGTAGGCATAAGATGTGATGCTAGGAGTTACTATCGCAAACTAGGATCAGACAGTTAACCGGTTAATAATGCCCTTGCATATAACACGTGAAACATTTCTGAAAAATGTATGGTCTGAGAACAAATGTACAGCCTTAAGTTGTGGGAGACGGGGAGCCAGGTGACCATCGCCTGCCTTGTCCTACAAGGCACGTATTTACTCTCTCCAGGGGAAGCGAATCTGCTTATTCTAAGCTTGGAAGAGAAGGGCGCAGCCCGCTCGACAACTGCACGTGTGTGGCAGGATAGGAGGGACGCATGTCACTAATCTGAGAGCCACGTGAAGCGCCCAGCGTGCCTCCCGGCAGGGAGTGAAGGAAAGACGTATTGGATCACTTGGGCGAGTGCCCAGGAAAGACTAGTACTGAGGCGTCCTGAGGAAGCCAAACCTGATCAGGGAGTACTGAGGGTGGGTGCGCACAGGGAACCACGTCTCCCAGGGGGTGTAGAATGGCACCCAAGGCAAGTAAACAAGGATTGAAAGCAGTCCAGTCTGCATCATTGGCAGCAAGAGGGTAGGGTGACCAGAATTTTAAAGCCAAAAACAGGGACATTTCAAAAAAATAGAAGAAGGACTGCAATTTTGCGCTCTTCAGCAGAGAATTACAGAACAGGCAGTAAGAACATACATAAAACGCAATTTTTAATCCCAGTAGCCTGCCTGTTAATTAAATTGCTTTCTTGAAACAACTGATAACTATCCCTGCTTTGTAAAACATAAAAAACACCACCCACCGTTTTCAGTCGACCCTCTCCAAAAACGGGGACATGAGCTAAATTTCTGGAAATTTGCTGGGACAGCTGCTTAAAAACAGGGACCGTCCTGGCAAAACGGGGACGCCTGGTCACCCTACAAGAGGGACGCTCCTGTTGCAGGACTTTAATACAGACAGCTCTGTGTGCCCCTTGAAGACTCGCCCACGCCAAAGTCCGACCCTGCCCTCAGATGTGCATGTGGAGCGGGCGCCTCTATGTTTAATGAAGAACACGATCCCAATTCTGGGGCTATGAATGTACAGCGCCTGCATTGTTTTGCAAGCTTCTGCACCACTTTATTGCACTAGAAGAATAGCCCTTCCTATAGGGATAAGTTTGGGTTTGCGTATAGCGCACTTATAAGCGCCAGTTTTTTTTTGTGAGCTAGAAGTTTTGTGAAGTAAAATCAAGAAACTCTTTTTAATACAGAAACAGAATAACATTTGATTCAATTGACATTTTGTAAACAATTGTTAAAGTAATGAATTTAAAACACTCATATTGGAGTATATATAATATTACAGTAAGAACATCTATGAGGTTTAGCGATATATTAACAGATATTCTTATAACTGTAAGAAGAATACTGTAATTAAATAGAAACTTTTAGAGTCTTGTAAACTTGCTACAACCTTGAGAAGTTTCCTTAAAAAGAACTTGGCATTCCGGTGCCATTTATGGGCTGGACTGGTCATTCTTCCACTCTTTCATTTTCCCGTGGACTGCAGAGTTCAGGGTAGTGTAGGCGGTTATGATCCAGGCGTCCCCCCGTGGCCCTTTCTATCCGCAGTCTGCTGAGCAGTTGAATATTTTTGCCAGATCCGAGTTTGAATTCTTGTCCGACCCTGGGCAGTTAGTCACAGGTCGGGTTACGGGAGTGAAATGACCAAGACATGGGATTCTTCTACTGGTGGGAAGAGTTCAGCAGTTGTATTTGCCATGGCTTAAGGGTTAATACATGGCGCTAGGAGATCAATCATCCTGCTTCGGCTGGGCATTTTACCCGTCCAAACTATAACAACGAAATGGCATCTAAACGAAACCACACTGTGCAGCCTATGTAATGGCGGGGAGCAAGACTTAGAGCATCTACTGTTCACCTGTCCCAATCCAAAAGTAGTAGCGGCAAGGGCAAAACATCTGCACCCCATATATGTCAGATGCCGTATTACCACCGTAAAGGAACTGATTATCACATGTAAATCTCCCCCGAATGAACTAGTATGTTATACATTTTTAAAACCTTTTTTTATCTTTGTACCAACATGAGAAGTTTTAAACGTTGTAGTAATTGAACCTTATTTGTATAATATTTGTGGTCCTCAGTGGAGTACCAAAGCAAATAAAAATAAACTTGAAACTTGAACTTGGGTTAATACAAAGGTACATATAAGTTCAGGGCTTTAAGTGGGCCGGGTCTCAAGGGGTCTGAGCACCGGCAGTTTTATTCAGGGGGCCTCGAAACTGGTCTCTATCGGGCTCTGTTTTGAGCCCTGGCGGTCCGTTTTTTTCCCCAGATTGCAGTGACAGCAGTTTGCTGTCACTGCACTCCGGGAAAAAGTGCCAGGATGCAAAACAAAGCCCGATAGAGACCTGTTTCGAGGCAGCATATCGATGTGCGCTGCTCACACTGCTCACACTTCTCGCTAGTGGAGAAGTTATGGCATGACGTCATGCCAGGTGAGCATTGTGGAGGAAGGGACATCCTTTAAAGAGTCATTTTCTTTCTGGATTTCCCTTCTCTTTCTGAAACTAAAGAGCAGCAACATTGTGGTAGGGTCACCAGGGCTTTAATTGGAAGCTTTGTCAATATTATATACAAGCCATAGTGGCAGCTTATTTATCTTATGCAACTAATAACCATTAACAAAGCCAATAGTCCTTACTTGTTGTAGGTATGATGTTACTTGTATCACAGATCTGGATGCCATGACCGAAACAGCAAAAAACAAGTCGGGCGGCACACTATGCTAATCACAGATTTTAAGTGTGAGTGTTTTAAAGCCACGCCCCTAAGTACACTGGCCACGCCCCTTTGAGAGACCCCCCAGTTTTTTCGTCCCACTTAAAGCCCTGTAAGTTGTATAGAAATACCCAGGTACACGCGCACTATGATACATTAATAAACGTTAAAAGACAATGTAACCCATCAAAGAGTGTGAAAGCACCCTCATAGAGGTCGGTAGTACTGATGCAGACAGTCAACACTATTACACAGGCTGTTAAAAAGCACCCAAAGGCAATCAGTGATCGGAATCCGAGGCGCAAACATAGCTCGTAGGAGACCATATCACAGTAAACAGGAGTGCGGGCAGACCTTGGTGTCACCTGCATACCTTACCAGCTCAGCTAGGATGCACTTCCCAAGAGGATTGCATGCCAGCCCTTTTGAGGAATTTCTGGGTAAATGTGGCATCACAAGCTGCCAGCTGCAAATAACATTCTGTTGGTATGTCACCATGGCAGGCCCGTGCTAGCCCTCTAACTGCGGCGTCATCTTATCTCTACAGCCTTTGCCGCACAGAACATCGACGAGAAACAGATGGAGCTGGACATGGCGGCTGCCAAGATGGATAATCTTACCAAAGAGCTGGAGAGTATCTGGTCCAACAACTCCCGTTCGGCCACGAGTCCTGTTCCAGGCAAGGTAAGTGACATTTTTTCAGGGGCTTGGTCAGAGGTGGAGCTCCCTCTGGGATGCGCAGTTCCGGTGTGGGCTGGCACTGACCTTAATGGCGGGAAGGGCATCCTCTCATCTCCTCGCCCCTTGCTGGCAGTGCTCCCATCAGGAGGAGTCTCTCCATACCCCTGTACCGTTAAATGTTCTTCTGAAGGTTACAACTATGCGTATGCCCTTGACATGTTACCGTAGCCAAATCATTTTCTATGGTATCAACATGTGTGAAAGTTCTGTAAGAAATATGTATAAAAAATGTGATATGGTTCTGTGTCAGGCCTTCCAGTAAATTGGATTTTCCCACGAGAAGGTTCATTACAAATATGACAGAGCTGAGAAGCTTTTTGGAGCTTGGGGTGTTTAAGTCTTTGATAAAGGTTAGCTACTATCCATTTCAACAATCTTCAACATCAGACAGGCACTTCTTTGAAATGTGAATGTGATGATGGGATAAGTTTGAGGAACGGGCTTGACTGGCTCCTTAAAAGACTTAGGAAACCAATTTTGATCCTGTTTGCCCTCTCCATGTTGCTGCTTTCACAACTCTGTCATGTGAGGAAGCACAAGGTTATCACCCACGCACTATCAATAGAGAGGGCACACACTGTCAGACGCAAGCCAGATATTGTTGAATGCCACACATACAACAAAATTGAGAGGTGTAGGATCTGCTTCTTATGATTACCCCCACTTTTTGTTAGTTGTGATGGTGTTTTTGACTAGTATGACTGGGATCCTGCTAATCAGGACCCCAGTCTATCTGCTTCCTCCCTAAACTGTTATGTTATTCATTTCAGTACACTCCAGATTGGATACTGGCGTACCCTTGTCAGTCCCTAGTATATGGTAACCATATGGTACATGCAATTGTAAAGAAACTTTTCTGCACTTTTGTCCTTTTTAGCCTCTAAATTTTAATAGCTTTTATCTGGTTTTAATTATTCATGTTTTTAATCGGCATAAAGACTTTGGCCAAATTAAAATGTCTTTTTGGGATGTACTACAATATATAACTAATGAACTGACAAAATCTGTTTATCAATGCTATATTGTATATGAATTTCTACTTTTTATGGCATTTTATGACCGAAATAAAGTTTGTTGAAATGGAAACTGCAACCTTGTACCTAGGGCATAGGTACCCAAGAGATCTCCCATGGGCTGCAGCATGTATTATGCCACCCATGAGAGACCAAGCAAAATGGAACTAGTAATTTGGTGCATGCACCACTTACTAAATATATAGGTTTACTATATCTAAGGGTAACTGCACTTAAAACCTATAAATCACCCCTGCAGCAGGCCTTTACAATCCTGAGGGCAGGGTGCGGGGTTATAAGTGAAAGAGTGCCTCTGCATGAGCAGGACACCCCTGCAGCCTTCGGGGTAAATTTTCCCGGGTTTTCAGTGAAGCAGCCATATACTAATGTAGAGGGGCATAATGTGACGCGTGATGGCCATTGTCAAAGTCAAAAATGTATTTATTGCACAGTTACTTAAAACCATTTGAAATATATCACACTTTAAAATGCAAGGGAATGCTTAAATGACAGTTGTAACTCTTCTTTCTGTATCAAAACATAAAACAGTATAAAAATTAGAAAATTAATTAATTTAAAAGACATTATCGCCGAGTTGTCACTTCTTTTGTACAGATCGAGTGTATTTTTGTGCAATTGTCTGATTCATTAGCATTGTCCAGTCTGGAGCGAACTTCCTGCATGTATCTCCCAATTCTGGCCAGATCAGTTGTTAGTGTGCAATCAAATCTAGCTGTAACTGCCTCTTTTGTCGTTCGAACACCTTTGCATAGCCATATGGGTTTTAATAGCTTCCGCTGAGATTGTAAGAGCCCCGTGCAACAGCACATCAAGTGTGGCAGTGATTCTGTTTTGAAATCGCATATTCTGCATCGATTTTTATTTTCCAAGGTTTTCCAACTCGTGTTTAGCTCTTTTATAGGGAGAGGTACAATTCTAGCCCACTGGATGTTTTTTAGGGCCTTTCTCCCAAGTGCTTGATCAAGATAGGGCTGGAATTTATATTCCTTGTAGGTTGCTGTCACCCCAGATTGGCCTCTCACTTTTTCAAGATTTGTTAAATCGATTTCTCTTGACAATCAAAAGCAATGTTTGTTTATTGCGTTTTTGATAATCGGATAGGTTATGCCTCCCTGGCTCCAATTTTGAAATACCAAGCCTAAAACTTCTACTGCTTCCTGCAGATAAGCCTGCCATGGATTGGTTAGGCCATCATAGATGGGTTTTAACCTGCTCTTCAAGCTCCCATCCGGCGCTTTAAGTACAGAATAGTAGTATTTTGCATGCGTGCCTAGGCATTCTTTGCTCTGCTGCACCAGGCCAACTTCCAGGCGAATGCTGCTATTGCGTGTGAATTTTGGTAATTTGAAAATAATTTTACACGCCCGACACTGCTTTATCCATCATTGCACTCACCTTTTCCTGGGAAAGCCTGCTGGGCGTATCCCGTAACTGCCCTTATTTTTGCTTGTACTACCTTTCTGATTGGAATGGTGGTGAGGCTCTGCATTTTTTCCTGTAGCTTGCACAAAGCATATATAGTTGATTCAACCTTAGATTCCATTTTATGTAAGTGCATATTAGCTTTTCCTGAGTCGCTCAACCAGCACACAAGGTAGTTGTTGAACTTTGAGACGGTTATTGTCTCATTTCCCAGGTGCCATTTTAGGAATGTTTTTCTTTTACAATTACCGAAGATCAGAACTTTGTCTTTTCTGGATTTATCTTTAATTCATTGCTCAAATTGTAGGCATTTAGAGCACGCAGGGCCTTTTGTAAGCCTATTTTCGTATGATCCATCACAACAAGGTCATCAGCATATTGTAAGATTCGAATTTTGCTGGCACCTATTTCCGGAACTGCGAGGTTTGCACTTTGTATTATCTTGCCCAGGTCTGCAGTGTATACATTAAAAAGTGTTGGGGCAAGTACGCATCCCTGTTTTAAGCCCCGATTTGTGAAACACTTTTTTGTTGTGATGTTTGCCAGTTTAACTCTGATCCAAGTATTACTATATAGTGAGATAACTGCATTAAGTAGGCCAGTAGGAATTTGCCAGTTGTGCAATTTGGACCAAAGCTTGTCACGTGGCACTCCATTGAACGCTGCTGAATAATCTATGAAGCAAGCAAAGACTGGTTTATTTTCCCTGCAATTGGCTTGCTGAAATAATTAAGATATTGCCGTAATGTTGTCAATAGTCGAGCAGCCTTTGCGGAACCCTGTTTGATAGAAGGGGAGGATTTCGTTATCTTCAACCCATCTGGTTAAATCTGTCAGCAAGGTGTTTGCATAGCCTTTCACTTCGATGTCCAGCAGGGCTATTAATCTATAGTTTTTTGGTTCTGTGTTATCACCCTTCTTAAATATGGGCTGTGGGATTGACCCGCGCCACAAGTCTGGCACTTTGCCCTGTAATTGGCATTCGGTGAATAGGCTGGATAGGACTATCCCCCAGTAATTTGGATCTTCCCTGAACATCGCAGCCGGGAGACCATTGGGTCCTGGTGCCCCATATTTTCCGTATCTTTTTAATCACTTTTTCAATCAATCAATCAATCAGAGTACTTGTAAAGCGGGCTACTTACCCGTGCGGGTCTCAAGGTGCTGAGGGGAGGGGGTGCCGCTACTGCTTGAAGAGATAGGTCTTGAGGAGTCTTCTGAAGGCGAGTAGGTCTTGGGTCTGCCGTAGGTGAGTAGGGAGGGTGTTCCAGGTCTTGGCAGCGAGGAGGATCTGCCGCTGGAGGTTGTTTGTTGGATGCAGGGGACAGCGGCGAGGGCGAGGCTGGCGGAGCTGGCGGGTGGGGGTGTAGAAGCTGAGTCTGCTGTTCAGGTAGGCTGATCCGGCGTTGTGGAGTGCTTTTTGTGCGTGGGTGAGGAGCTTGAAGGTGATCCTCTTGTCAACGGGGAGCCAGTGTAGATCTCTCAGGTGGGGCGTGATGTGGCTGTGGCAGGGGACATTGACGATCAGTCGGGCGGAGGCGTTTTGGATGCGTTGTAGTCATTGTAGGTATTTGGCTGGGATTCCTGCAAAGAGTGCGTTGCAGTAGTCCAGTCTGCTGCTGACTAGGGCCTGTGTCACTGTTCTTCTTGTTTCGGTCAGGATCCACTTGTAGATCCTGCGAAGCGTGCAGAGGGTGTTGTAGCAGGAGGAGGAGACGGCGTTGACCTGTTTAGACATGGAGCGGGAGGAGTTGAGGATGAATCCTAGGTTGCGTGCATGGTCGGTGGGTGTCGGTGCTGTTCCCAGTGTGGTCTCCACCAGGAGTCATCCCAGGCTGACGGGGTGGGTCCGCGGATGAGTACCTCCGTCTTGTCCGAGTTCAGCTTCAGACGGCTGTTCCTCATCCAGTTGGCGACAGCCTTCATTCCCTCGTGGAGATTGGTTTTGGCGGTGTGCGGGTCCTTGGTGAGGGAGAGGATGAGCTGGGTGTCGTCGGCATAGGAGATGATGTTAATGTCTTGTTGGCGGGCCACTTGTGCGAGGGGGGCCATGTAGACGTTAAACAGCGTCGGGCTGAGGGATGAGCCCTGGGGGACGCCCCAGATGATGTCGGTAGCCTCGGATCGGAAGGGCGGGAGGCAGACGCTCTGGGTTCTGCCGGAGAGGAAGGACGTGGTCCAGTCAAGGGCCTTCTCTTGGATTCCGGCTTCTAGGAGGCGTGTCTTTAGAGTGCAATGGCGACCGTGTCGAAGGTTGCTGACAGGTCCAGGAGGATGAGGGCTGATGTTTCGCTGTTGTCTAGTTGGCACCTGATGTCGGCCTGATGTCGGCAATGAGGGCTGTCTCGGTGCTGTGGTTTCGTCTAAACCTGAACCTTGACTGGGACGGGTCCAAGATGATGTTGTCTTCTAGGTGGCTGGCCAGTTGCATGTTGACGATTTTCTCGATGACCTACGCCGGGAACGGGAGCAGGGAGATGGGCCAGAAGTTCTTGCGGTCCTTGAGGTCCATCTTGGGCTTCTTGAGGAGGGCATTGATTTCGGCGTGTTTCCAGCTTTCCGGGCATGTTTCTGTTTCGATGGAGATGTTGATGACCTTCCGAAGTAGGGGTGTGATGGCAGCGTCTGCTTTGTTGAATACGTGGTGTGGGCACGGGTCTGAGGGAGAGCCTGAGTGGATGGAGTTCATGGCCTTGCGTGTCCCGTCGTCGTTGATGTTGGACCAAGAGGTCAGGTGGTTGGCGCTGGTGGTGTTCACAGGGGAGGTGGGGTCTTCCGTAGTCGGGGCGGTCATGGTGTTGAAGCTGTCATGGATGTCAGCGATCTCGCGGTGGAAGAAGATGGCTAGTGAGTTGCACAGTTCTTGTGAGGGCTGTATGTCGTTGGTGTTGGCGCTGGGGGTGGAGAGTTCCTTTACGATGCTGAAGAGCTCTTTGCTGTTGTGTGCGTTGTTATCCAGGCGGTCTTTTAAGGAGGATCTCTTGGCTAATCTGATGAGGTGGTGATGTCTGCGGGTGGCATCCTTGTGGGCTGCGTTGTCCGGAGTGCGTTCGTGGAGCCATATCTTCTCCAGTTTCTGGCATGCGCGCTTGGAGGTCTGGAGCTCGTCGGTGAACCAGGTGGCTCTCTTGCTGGCGTGGTTGTTGGAGGGTTTCTTGAGTGGGGCGAGGGTGTTGGCGCAGTCGTCGATCCACTGTCTGAGGTTGCGGGCTGCGGTGTCTGGGTTGGTGGGGTCGGTGGGTGAGGGTGGTGATCAGCTGGTCTTCGGTGACTTTGCTCCAGCAGCGCGAGGTAGCTGTTGGGTGCGGTGGTGCGTGGTTGGTTTATTGAAGGTAAAAAGGATGCAGCGGTGGTCGGTCCAGTGGAGTTCGGTGGTGTGGTCGAAGGCGACGTGGGTGCCTGTGGAGAAGACTGGGTCCAGCGCGTGGCCAGCGGCGTGGGTGGGTGCGGTGACAAGTTGTTTGAGGCCGAGGTTGGCGATCAGGGTGGCAGAGTTGGCGTCGTTGTTGTTCTCGAGGTGGAAAATCAGGTCCCGGAGGAGGATGTAGTCCGTGGAGGCGAGTGCGTGGTTGCTGGCGAGGTCGGCGATGGAGTCGCTGAATTGAGCTCAGAGTCCTGGGGGTCTCTAGATGAGTGTTCCTCTGAGGGTGGTGTTGGGGTCGGTGTGGAAGTGCAGGGGTTCGGCAGTGTTGAGGGTGTCATCTGCGTGGGTGGCGACCTTGAGGGTGGACTTGTCGACGATGGCTATTCCTCCTCCGGTTCCTTTGGCACGATCCCTGCGGGTGATCTTGTAGCCGTCCGGGATGGCTATGGCGATGTCAGGCGCCGAGGAGTCCTTCCACCAGATCTCGGTCAGGAAGGCCACGTCTGGGGCAGAGGTGTCGAGCAGATCCCTTTTTCGACGGCTATCACGTCCTGGTCTTTAAGCATGGCTGTGTATGTGGCATTTGTGGGTTCCGCATCGTTGTTTATGCTCTTTTTATACACCATAGCGCTTACAAATTTAGTGCTTTCTTCCTTCTCTGCGTATGTTGCGTCTACGTGTCTAACCCATGCGTCTGCGTGATCGGCGTTACTCCGGGCTACTCTATTTTTATCTAGCTCTGCTATATATTGCCAGTGTTGTCGTTGTTTGTGAGGTTTAGTTAATTCGTGGATTTTGATCCACTCTTCTTCAAGCCTATTTTGCTTGTTTGTCCAGAGCAGATGTCTCTGTTCTTTGTGTAGTTCGTTGTACTTATCCCGTGTATTTTTCAAGCTGGTGATCTTATATGCTCTTTTTGCCCTTCTTAAATTTCGAGTTATATCAGCCAACTTTTTATTATTGACCGTGGATTGTGAAATGGTCTTCTCCTTAGGGTTGGGCTACGCTTTCTTCAGGCATGTTTTCAGGTCATTTGTCCACTCTGACCAATTTTCCCTATTGGTGCTACGCCTGAGTTGTTCCCTTTGTGTTCTTGTTTTACTTTCCAATGTTTTAGAGCCGTCACCTGATGGGTGTTCCATTTTATTCTTCTCACCAGGACATGTTCTTCGACCCCTGTTGATAGACCGTTGTAATTTTTTCTCGTTCTTTGTTAGTGACATTAAGCTCTACCTGGAGTAATGCATAATCGCTTGTCATCTGTCTTCATTTCAAAATCCTCAATTTTGGGGACTAGCTGTTCACATAGAAAAATATAATCAATTATGGAGCTGTTCTTAAATGTAATTCGCCTTTGAATGTTTAGTTCTGACCTTTTATGTAAGTACTCAGCTGAAGGAAGTTCGTAATCTAGTAAAAAGTTATTAATAATTCTTTCGGCACCAGTTAGGTAATACCTTTCAGACTGGTTTGTTCCTAAGTGGTGCAAGTTGAAGTCACCTACAAGCAGTTTCGCCGGAGACCGATGTGTGCCTAGAATTTCCTGCATTGTTGTAATCATATGTTGTGTAGCCTTTAGTTTCCATTGGGCTGATGTATTTAAATATACATTAATTAGAAGCAAAGAAACAAATGTTCAATGTTTTCCTTGCCGCTTTTTCCTTCTATTAGCAGTGCTTGTAACATATTTGAATTGGTGTTTATATTCCTGACAGTTAGTTGTATTGCGTGTTTAACATAAATCAAAATCCCAACTGATGGTCGGTCTTCCATAACGGTTATGTTTGGTGGCAAGTTGGTGGAAATTCGCGTACCCTTCCAAGTGTACCGGTTCAATGGCCCAGATTTCTTGTAGGCATAAGATGTCGCCCTCTAGCAATTAATTTTTTTGCTGTCACTTGTTTTAGGGTTTTCTGTAGACCAGCCACATTCCAGGAGACAAGTTTGAGACTTTGGTGTATTTTTTGACCTTGTTTACTAGTGTATCCCTCTATTACAGGTTTGTTCTGGACTTAGCTTTAAAGGCCCTCGAAGAGTCCACCTTGTACTCTTTGGCGTCAGGTATAATGAGTGGAACTCTGAGTGTCACTGTAATTCCCATTGTAGTTCTCCCTCCATTTGGTTGATTGGTGTGCCTCTTCTTTTATTGTTCTATGGGCAGTTGCTTCCCCCTGGGTACTTACAATGATGCTTGGGTTAATATAATTCTGTTCTGGTTGTTTGTTCGAGGTGCCTTTCAGTATACTACGTGGGTGTTGCTTTCCTTTCTTTGTCATTGGCCATGTTTGATAATTCAAGTAAGATTTGCGGGTATTTTTCTTGCTCAGGTGTCGTCACTGCTATACCCAATTTATGTAGGTTTCTGTTTCCGAGAGGACAGCTTCAGCGATGTAATGATTTATCCACGTCACTACCGGGTCTTCCTGGTTGGGGTTTTCGTCCCTTGATTCAAAATGAACGCTCTCCATATCAGCACATGTTATGTTTGACAACGAAGGAATGTGTTGTAGGAGCCTTAGTAGGTTGCTCCTATTTATGATGTCATGTCTTCCCTTTGATTTATAAGATGGCTGGAAGACGGTTTGTTGTGCGTCTCTTCTGTCAGCCGGGTATGAATTGCTGAAAGTTGTGTTGTGCAGGGGTTTAGTTACATTGAGCTTAGTCTCAAATGAAGGCTTAGATGTAGCCATTTGTAGTTGGGTATTTCCTTCCCCAATTTTGTTTTTGGGAATATTCTTTTAGTGTTTTATCCAGGCTGATTGTTGTTGTGTCCTTGAGATCCCTCTTTGCTGCCTCTTCTTGCTCAGATTTCTTCTGAGTTTCTCTAATGGCCAGATGTTCAACTTTCTTCTGCTTTTCTCTGGTCGCTGGTTCAATTGAACTATTCACTGTCACCTGCTCATTACCTGATTGTTAGTTTACTTTTGACTGTTTGGAGAAAATTGGGTATGGTTTTTCATTTGATTGCTGGTCCTGTTTCTAGTTTAATATTGTTGCTAGTTTGTTTGAGCCATGTGTAGTCTGTCCCCAGCTTCTCTTAAGTTGTGTTGTCTTCTCAGCTTTTTTTTGTTTATTTTTTTTTTCATACGTCTGGTCATGTTTAATTGTGTCAATTGAGTTAAAGCTCCTTTTTTTTCCCTCCAGATTTTAATATTCTATGGTAACTGTCGATTGGTTGGCCTGGACTGAGTCAGTAACTACGCTTACTTTATTTGGTTCCTTTTTCTCTGTCGGTGTTCTGAGGATGTACTAGAATATTATGAGGCTTATTGTCTTTGATTGCCCTGGTTCTTAAGTCCTCGATAAGGGTAGTCAGAACTTCCGGAATTGTTGCCAGTTTGTCAATTGTTGGGCAACAGGCACATTCCGTGTTTAATGTGGTAGCGTAGGCCTGAGCTCGCTTGATTAGAGAGTTCAGATCAGCCAGTTTTTGGTCAATCCCTGAAATTGCATTGGCCATGATGTTTAGCAGATCGGCTTGCACACCCATCTTATTTGAGTGGTAGTTTAGTGCCTCCAAAGTGAGTTGTGATGTTTTGAAGAAGATATCCCATTTTGTCCCTGAGTACGTTGATGATGCTATTTTAGCTGTTAGTGCCGGAGCGTGGGTGTCAAAGCTGTGGTTGCTATTTGCTCCTTCAGGCAATTTTATTATTGGAGATGATTTTACAGATTGTGAGGTTTCTTCTAGTGCTTTGATGCTCTGATCTGCTTTGATGTTCTGATCTGCTTCCTCATAGTATGCTTGCTTAGGTGTTTGGTTAAGAATTTTAACTTGGACCTCTATTCATTGTTGAGCCTTGGTGCTGGTACAATGATCTTGTGCTTTTTGCCCAAGAGCTTTAATGTTCTGATCTGCTTCCTTATTGTATGCTTGCTTTGCTGTTTGGTTAGGTGTTTGGTTGAGAATTTTTGCCTGGGCCTCTATTGGTTGTTGAGCCTTAGTGCTGGTGCAATGTACTTGTGCTTTTTGCCCGAATGAACTATCAGGCACCTCATGTGGGCATTCTGTCACGTGCGGAGATTGTTCTCTAGATGTAATTAGCTCCAGATCTGTTATGGACCCCCATGAATTATCTTGACGTTCCATTGGTCCTTGATGTAACATATGCTTGGTTGGGCCCATAGCAGTTCTTGGGTCTTTTACGTTGTCCGGGTACTTTATATCGTATACACTGTTTGTATCCTTTAGTTGTATGTTCCTAGCATTCTTCTTTGTTGGTGTGATTGGTGGGGGTAATTGGTTATCTCCCTCTTGTTTGGTGAGCAATATACCTGCTGGGTCTTTTAAGAATTCAATCTTACTTGGTCCATTGTTTGTTCTTATAAAGGGGCAAAAGATTGGCGATATTAGTGTTTGCGCCTCCCATTCAGTTTTTGCTTTGTTGTTGTTCGCCGATATTCCTTGCGCTTTTCTTTTCTTGTTTGTTGCCAGGCAAGGCACTCTATCTCTTCCAGACCTCATATTTTATTATGTTGTGTTGTGTTCTGCACACACAGCACCTCAATCCGGGGCTGGGAGCCTTGGAGTCAAAGAGCTGAAATCCTCGCCCCTGACTCCCAGCTGTAACTCCCTCGCCTGGTCTGGGCAAGGCAGGGCCGGGGGGGCAGGTATAGGCAGATATGGGCACCGAGAGCCAAGAGCCAAGAACCTGGGGAGAGCAAGCAGTGATTCAAGCACTTTAGACAGTTGCGGTAATCCTCCTTGCTCCATACCGCTCAGTGACTCTGCGTAATCCACAGCGGTGCCAGAGCAGTGACAGAACGAGAGAACAAAGGATGCTAAAGTTCATTTGTCTATTCAATGAATAAGACCCTTATACGTTGTGGGTGTCCCATTTTGAAAGCGCCAGATGCATAGAGCCGTTGCAAGACTCAATTGTTTAAACTGTTTGTGTGTTTTGGTTATTGGGCGCCATACAAGTCACGGAGCTATTTATTTTATTTTTTATTTTATGTAGCTTATAAAGCGCACAGCTACCCCCGGAGGGGTGTCCCGGCGCTGGAACCTGAGTCTCAGAGGGGAAAAAGGGAACAGACAGGGGGAATGACAAGAAGATCAGAGTCTAGAAAAGAGCCAGGTTTTGAGTCTGGCCCGGAAGACAGATTCAGAGGAGCAGAATCTGAGATCGACTGGCAGGGAGTTCCATAATTTTGCAGCAATAACGCTGAATCCTCTGCCACCCACTCTGGAAAGTCTGAAGCGGGGAGAGATCAGGAGGCATAGGTCATTGGATCTTAGAGATCTGATGGACCGGGATATTAAGACTCGTTTTTTTAGATAGTTTGGTCCGCGATCATTAATGGCTCGATGAGTCAGAGTGAGGATCTTAAACTGAATTCGGCTAGCCACAGGAAGCCAGTGCAGTTCCCTACGATATGCGGCAACTGACTGATGATAAGAAATATTACCAATCAGCCTAGCTGCCGCATTCTGGACAATCTGAAGCCGGTCAGTCAGGTATTGGGGAGCTCCGGCATAAAGACTATTAGCATAGTCCAGGTGGGACGTGATGAGAGCGTGGGTGACTGTCCGGCGGGAATCCAAAGGGAGATAGGGAAGGATTTTCCGGATCATGCGTAGCTTTAGGAAGCAAGCCGAGGTCACTTTTTGAATCTGGGTCTTACAGGATAGAGAGTCATTGAAATGGAAGCCTAGGTTGCGGGCCGAATGGACGGGAGAAGGAGCGGGATCTAATGCCGTGGGCCACCACCAGGAGGAGGGGATGGAATTTTTCTGGTTAAAAAACAGCACCTCTGTTTTGTCAGCGTTGAGTCTTAGATGGTTTTCAGACATCCAATCACTGATGTTGTTAAGACACCGACGGAAGTTGGAGAACGCGGAGTCAGAGTGGCCCCTAAAGGAGAACACTAGCTGAGTGTCATCAGCATAAGAGACCACCCTGACTCCATAGGACTCCACCACGCCGGCCAGAGGGGCAAGATATATGTTAAAAAACAGAGGGCTGAGGGCCGAGCCCTGTGGCACCCCGCAAGATAAAGGTTTTTCCTCCGATCTAAAGGGCCGCAACAGCACTCTTTGACTTCTTCCAGAGAGGAAGGACTCGATCCAGCTGATGGCAGTGCCGCCAATGCCCATCTGCCGTAGTCGGTCAAGGAGGATGGAGTGGGATACCGTATCGAATGCCGCGGACAGGTCGAGGAGGACCAGCATGGCCTCCTCGCCTCTGTCCACGCACTCTCGAATGGTCTCCGAGACCTCCAGCAGAGCCGTCTCCGTACTGTATCCCGCCCGAAATCCAGATTGCGAGTCGTGCAATAGTAAGTTGTTCTCCAGGTACTCCGTGAGTTGCAGCTGCACGGCTTTTTCCAGAACCTTAGCAGGTTTGGGGAGGAGGGATATAGGGCGGTAGTTGGAGAATACAGTGGGATCGGCATCTGCCTTTTTTAGAATTGGGATCACCAAGGCTTCCTTCCAGGTGGTAGGGAAAAAGCCATGGTGCAGAGAGGCATTCCAGATGGAGAGGAACGGGTCGGCTAGCAGGGGAGCCAATTCACCCATAGTTTTGGCCGGAACGGGATCAGTGGGTGCGCCAGACTTGCAGTGAATGAGTAGTCTGAGAGCATCCTCCTGGGCAAGTTTATTGAAAGCATGAAGGGACGGAGAGTTAGGGGGATTGGTAGACGCAGTCCGAGGCATTGGCTCTTTAGGGAAGGAGACGCAGAGTTTATCGATCTTTTCGAGAAAGAAGTCCGAGAGTCCTTCACATAGTTTCTGGCTAGCTGAGACCTGAGTGGTCCTAGCCGGAGGGGTAATAAAATTTTTTACAATGGAGAAGAGGGTTTTAGAAGAATTATGGGCCTTGGCAATTTGGAACGAGAAGTGGTCTTTCATGGCTGTTTTTTTATGTTTGAGAAATTTTTTCAAGGCCGCCTTGTAGGCAAGCTTAGCTTCAGGATCGTAATTTAACCTCCACTTCCGTTCGAGTGCTTTACAGCAACTTTTTTCCTCACGGAGGGAGGTGGAGAACCAGGGAGAGGAAGGACGGGATCTGGAGGAAGTAATGAGTTTCTGGGGGGCAATGTGGTCAATAGCGTTGATCAGGGCGGAGTTGAGCCTGGCGATGTTAAAATCGATATCCGGGGATAGATGGTCCGTCTGGAAATGGAATATCGGGTCAAGGGAAGCGCATGTGACTTTGTGCCACTTCCTCCCCAGCTCTTTCCTGGGCACAGGAGGGATAGGTTTGCGGTCTAAGGTCAGAGAAAAAGGGATAAGGTAATGGTCCGACCATGTAAGAGGAAGGGAGGGAGAAACAGTAATAGTGGGGAAATTGGCGAAAATAAGGTCCAGGGTGTGACCCGCCACATGAGTAGGACCGGTAACAAGTTGAGTAAGATTAAGGCTATCCATGATTTCCAGTAAATTATTCGCTTTTGCGCAGAGGGAGTTATCGATATGAAGGTTAAAATCACCTAGAGCCAAAAAGTATTGATGTTTCAAGGCTAAATCAGCTAACTGGTGGGTGAGAGCGGTAAGAGAAAGGGAAGCCGCCGTGGGGGGGTTATAGATTAGAGAGCCGGCTAGAATGACAGCCGAGGAATCAGATACTGAGAAGTAGAGGGCTTCAATGATACCAATGTTGGTGAGTTTGGTAATAGTCAGCTGGAAATAGGATTTAAAGATAATAGCTAATCCGCCTCCCGATTTTCCCCCTGCACGATTGACACATTTTATGTCATAGCCAGATGGAATGGCTAAATAAATGTCCGGGGAGGATGAGTCAGTCATCCAAGACTCAGTAAGGAATAAGATATCCCACTCCTCGGAGGAAATCAACAACCAGATGTCATTGGCATGGCGGGGGAGAGACCGGCAGTTGAGTAAGCCTGCCTTCAACGTCCGATGATTAGACGTTGAGAGCTGCGGCGTGGGCTCAGAAAGTGAATGGGAAAAAAAGGGCGGGAGAGTGAAGTTGCACTGGGGGCAGTGAAATGGAGCTGATTCAAGATGGATAGGATTGCAGGGGGTAGTGGCCGCACAGAGGGGGAGATTCAGAGAGTGGAGTTGGGAGTTGGACCAGCACCTACGAACAGAATCAGCAGCATGGACAGGGGGACAAGCCCTGGGCCCGGTCCAGGCCCGGACGGGCCCAGACGGGCTTGCCTCTGGCGCGCCTTCGGCGCGCAAACGGCGCGCCCGCTGCGCCCGTCCGCTGCGCCTCCTAGCGAGGCACATGATTAATACCCAAGCGAGAGGGCGTCACGGGGGTGTGGCCAGCTGAGGTGGGCGTGTCTAAGGACGCGTCTCGCCCTCAGTGATGGCGGAGAAGAATCGTTGCAGCGCTGAGAAACGCTGTTCAATGCAGGGGTGAGTAGGTCTTAGAATTAAAACAGAGCACAACAAAGTATTTTAAAAACACAGGGTTCACTCCCGGCTTCCGCCTCAGGAGACTCAGAATTCGTCAATGCCGCGCTGTCAGCTGTGCGCGCAATTTAACAGATTTCAGGGGGCGTGGCCAGCTGAGGTGGGCGTGTCTAAGGACGCGTCTCGCCCTCAGTGATGGCGGAGAAGAATCGTTGCAGCGCTGAGAAACGCTGTTCAATGCAGGGGTGAGTAGGTCTTAGAATTAAAACAGAGCACAACAAAGTATTTTAAAAACACAGGGTTCACTCCCGGCTTCCGCCTCAGGAGACTCAGAATTCGTCAATGCCGCGCTGTCAGCTGTGCGCGCAATTTAACAGATTTCAGGGGGCGTGGCCAGCTGAGGTGGGCGTGTCTAAGGACGCGTCTCGCCCTCAGTGATGGCGGAGAAGAATCGTTGCAGCGCTGAGAAACGCTGTTCAATGCAGGGGTGAGTAGGTCTTAGAATTAAAACAGAGCACAACAAAGTATTTTAAAAACACAGGGTTCACTCCCGGCTTCCGCCTCAGGAGACTCAGAATTCGTCAATGCCGCGCTGTCAGCTGTGCGCGCAATTTAACAGATTTCAGGGGGCGTGGCCAGCTGAGGTGGGCGTGTCTAAGGACGCGTCTCGCCCTCAGTGATGGCGGAGAAGAATCGTTGCAGCGCTGAGAAACGCTGTTCAATGCAGGGGTGAGTAGGTCTTAGAATTAAAACAGAGCACAACAAAGTATTTTAAAAACACAGGGTTCACTCCCGGCTTCCGCCTCAGGAGACTCAGAATTCGTCAATGGTTATTCCTTTTCAAGTAACAACAGGCATGAGTGTCCTGCGGCTTCACAGTTTTATGACCCCTTCTGTATCAGCCCAGTGCCTCCAGTGGCTTCAGTATCAGTATCCGCCCAATTTCAGCCCATCCGAAGAAAGAACTACTCTCCCCCTTCTCACCTTCAGCCGTCTAATCCGGGCTTGCTGAGTGGCTCACTCCCTCTCTTTTGGTGCTCCGCTCCGCACCTGCTCAAACTGCTCACTCTGTCCAGCCACGGGGGTCATGTTGCTTTCCTCGCAATGGAGGAGGTGAGGGCTCTCCTACTTTGGCTCCCCTCACACTGCTCTTGCTGACCCACACTCTGGCGATGCTCGGCATGGGGGCTCTGCTCCTACTCCCCCTGCTGCTCCTGCCGCTCGGCCTTCCCAAACATGCTGGATAAGCGCTGGGGAAGGTGCCGAAAACATTGTCCTGAGCCCTGAGGAGCGGCCTACGGATGGTGTCTGACGGACCGGTAGCCCCCCGCTAACCCCCCCGCTGATACCGGTGTCACTGCTCTGGCACCGCTGTGGATTACACAGAGTCACTGAGCGGTATGGAGCAAGGAGGATTACCACAACTGTCTAAAGTGGCAGGAGCAGCAGGGGGAGTAGGAGCAGAGCCCCCATGCCGAGCATCGCCAGAGTGCGGGTCAGCGAGAGCAGTGTGAAAGGTAGGACTAACCGTGAGAGGCAGCGGTACGGCGTCCTTGCTCCCCGCACCTCACCTCTCGGTCTCGCACTTTGCTTCGGTAAACAATAAAGCCTGAGCTGGATCCAAGATTGCAGAGCGTGATGGCCGTTAAGAAAATGGCTGTAACTAACCCTATCGTGTTTGGTGTCAAAGTTGTTGCAATCATACCCCCACGCCGGTAACCGGTAAATACATATTTTTATAACTACTGTGTGGTTCTCTTTTCATTTAATCTATACTATAAGATTGCATTCTGGTAAAACAAACTGCTTAACACTCCTTCAAGACGTAGCCTGAAGGCTGCTCTCCACAGCTATGAAAATTAGCCTTTTTAGGGGCCCACCGGTGCAAGGGTTCGCCCTTATCTGTCCACGGGCCCTTAAACCAACAGAGAAGAGATTGGCACTGAAGCTGAAATTCAAAAATAACAAGTTTATTCACTCATGAGTGAGACCACGTCCATACAACACCCTCAAGTGTTCCAGGAGGTAGTGGTTTGAATACACAGACCATGGGCCTTATATACTGTGTTTGTTGCGGAGTAAGCACGTAGACTCAAATAAAAGGTACAAACATACACAGGAATAGCTATCGACTAACATGGGCAGATGGATATCAATTAGTCAGCAAAGTGGGATGGGAGACAGAACTGCTTACATCAGTAGGATATGATAGACAGTTACATTTTCAAACAGGTGCATTCTAGCAGCTACAGGCCTCTCTGAGCTCATACATTGCTTGAGCTTAGAATAGAAGGAATTAACTAAAGCTGATGACTCAAGCAGAATAGAAAGGCAAGCAACAGTGAAGACGGAAGAATCACATGGCTAACAAAATGGACTCCACAATCAAGATGGCTTCAGCTCATGCTAACAGCAATTATTTTCGATTTCCACACAGCTACCACTTGGATAGCTTTGTAAAGGTTGCCTGAGACCTCTCAAATCACCATAATGGTTTTCTGGACTGGTACAAGGTGCCCACTTTAATTAGTGGACATCATATACCAGGCCAGCTTCTCACAAAAGGGCTTTGTAACTAACATTTTAGCATTGTAAATTGTAGTAATAGACCAGGAACAGGCTGCAGCTTCCCTTTCCACTAAAAAGCAGCACACACAAAGTTAGTGTTTGTGCTGCGAGCTAAGTTTACAGGATATTGCTGGAACTTGTGGAGGTCTTGGGCTTCTGCAGCAAACCTTAGCCCTGGCCTTCAATGACCATGGTGCGAAGTCTGAGGTTTGGCACTTCACTGTATTTTAAAACTGCCTTTGGCACACCCATTCTTAGCCAAGTAGAAATAAGTTGACTTGCAATAAAGAGTACATCAGTAGCGGCTGTGGAGGGAGTGCTGCGGGTGGTAGGGTGGGGCGGGGGACCGGGCAGGGTGGGGGGTAGTAAACTACGGCTCACCGCCGACTGGAGTGATGGAAGTAAATAAATAAATAAAACAAATTTCATTGCGTGCGCTGAAATGCCATATGCGTTTCAGCACGCGCAATGAAATTATTTTTATTCATTTATTTACTTACATTACTCCGATTGGCCATGAGCCGGAGTTTACTACGCCCCACCCTGCCCCTCCTCTGCCCCACCGCCCCGGGACACTCCCTCCACGGGCCGCTACCACTGTACATGATTGAACATAACCTCAGTCAAGCCTCTGGAAGTGTTGTTTCTAGATGCATGGCGTTGTGAGCACACAACATCATGTATAAAAAGTACAATTCATAGTGTAAGGCCATTTATTTCGGTAATGACAAATGGTAAAATCTGCAAATGAGACTCGATGGGTAGCTTTGCTGGAAAGACCCAAGCCTTTAGAAGCTGGTACTACAAGAGGGCTCGGCTGCCTCCAGCGTGACGCTATAACGTTGGTGCAACAATATTTAAAGCAGCTCTAAATCTGTAAAATCTCTGGTACCGTTTAGCTAGCCTATGGCATCAGCTAGTATGATTTGTGTGGCATCGGGGATTGCACTGTTGTAGATAGGAGCCTTTTAATCCTAGCTGCAATGCCACAACTCGTTGATTAGTCAACACTGGTGACATCACCACACCTCTGCTCTACAATATCATGGCAACCCCAAAAAATAACATGTTAAATCGGTAGGCCCAATTCTCTGTATAGCAAACTGATGCACAATTGTTTTAACACGTGTGTTTAAAGAGAAATCGCACCTATTCCATACAGGACAGACCCTTTACAGCGATGCTTTATTGGGCCAGCTAATTTTATAGGCCATTGTATCAGGATTCGATGATGGCGCTACTCTTAATTCCATCTCAGAAAGCATGGCCTCAATCCTACGCTCTCCATCTTGAACTACAACCACAATTGAGAACACATACAACATTAGGAGAGCCTCTCTGAAAACCTGCTATTAAACAGGTGGAGCTGATTTAAATACAAACCTAAACACAAATGGTTATTGTTAAACCACATTGGGGACACCCTTGCTGCCTTTCCTTGATTTTTCGCCAAGCTCCTCACCTGGTTGCCTGCTGTTGCTGCGAAACGGGCACTCACTGCACCGTCTCGTTGCTCTACTCGCCGCTCTCGCGGACCGCAGACTGCCGAGGCACTACATCCCCCAGGATGCAATGCGGTCTCGCGGGAAGAGCCGCAAGAAGGATCTCCTTCACCCTTTAAAAGTAACTGGGAGCCCCCACGGCGCGGGACGCCTTTGCTTCCTTTCCTTGATTTTTCGCCAAGCTCCTCAGCTGGTTGCCTGCTGTTGCTGCGAAAGGGGGACTCACTGCACGGTCTCTTTGCTCTACTCGCTGCTCTCGCGGACTGCAGACTGCCGGGGCACTACATCCCCAGGAGGCAGTGCGGTCTCGCGGGAAGAGCCGCAAGAAGGATCTCTTTCACCCTTTAAAAGTAACTGGGAGCCCCCGTGGCTCGGGACGCGCGCTGGCTCACCCGGGGCGGGCCCGTCTCTCGCCCGTCAGAAGCCGGAAGAGGCTGGGCTGGGCGCTGTTATTGACTCCCTCCATGCCGAACTGTAAGCTTGTGATTATTGTGGGTATTGTGCCTTTGAGGTTGGCTAGGGCTTTGTAACTGGGTGGCTCTGTGTTACCTGATTAACATGAGTAAAAGGAAGGTCGGGGATAGGGTGGTGGGCACCTTAGATGCCTTTCTAAATGGAGCCAAATCTGTCCTGATACATGAGATTCAGGCTACAGAGCGCCGGCTCTCGCTTGAACCCATTCATTCAAGGGGAGGCTCTTTGCCCAGCGCTCAGATACCCCTCTTGCAGACCAACACCGAATCCCAACCTGCATGCGACTTAACATCCCCTAGTACATGGGTACTCACAAACTTTCTCTCAGGGGCCAAATATACAGTGTGGTTTGTGTCCGAGGGCCGCACCAGTGGGGGTGGGGTCAGTGGGGAAGGGGGCGGGGCTAGAGCAACAAAAAAAACTGTGACCATGAGGTTGATCACAGGTCCTGCAGCGGACGCCTTCGTCCACTGAGCCACCAGACCTGGCATACACACATCTCTCTTTCTCTTTCTTTCTTTCTCTCTCTTTCTTTCTCTCTCTATCTCTCTCTGTCTCCCTCTGTCTCACTCACTCTGACTGTCTCACTCACTCTGCCTTACTCCCTCTCACTCCCTCTCTCTCCCTGTCTCCCTCTGTCTCCCTCCCTCTGTCTGTCTCCCTCCCTCTGTCTCCCTCCCTCTGTCTGTCTGTCTCCCTCCCTCTGTCTGTCTCCCTCCCTCTGTCTATCTCCCTCCCTCTGTCTCCCTCCCTCTGTCTCCCTCCCTCTGTCTGTCTCCCTCCCTCTGTCTGTCTCCCTCCCTCCCTCTGTCTCCCTCCCTCTGTCTCCCTCCCTCTGTCTCCCTCCCTCTGTCTCCCTCCCTCTGTCTCCCTCCCTCTGTCTCCCTCCCTCTGTCTCCCTCCCTCTGTCTCCCTCCCTCTGTCTCCCTCCCTCTGTCTCCCTCCCTCTGTCTCCCTCCCTCTGTCTCCCTCCCTCTGTCTCCCTCCCTCTGTCTGTCTGTCTGTCTCCCTCCCTCTGTCTGTCTGTCTCCCTCCCTCTGTCTGTCTGTCTCCCTCCCTCTGTCTGTCTCCCTCCCCCTGTCTGTCTCCCTCCCTCTGTCTGTCTCCCTCCCCCTGTCTGTCTCCCTCCCCCTGTCTGTCTCCCTCCCCCTGTCTGTATCCCTCCCCCTGTCTGTATCCCTCCCCCTGTCTGTATCCCTCCCCCTGTCTGTCTCCCTCCCCCTGTCTGTATCCCTCCCCCTGTCTCCCTCCCCCTGTCTGTCTCCCTCTGTCTGTCTCCCTCTGTCTGTCTCCCTCCCTCTGTCTGTCTCCCTCCCTCTGTCTGTCTCCCTCCCTCTGTCTGTCTCCCTCCCTCTGTCTGTCTCCCTCCCTCTGTCTGTCTCCCTCCCCCCCTCTGTCTCCCCCCCTCTGTCTCCCCCCCTCTGTCTCCCCCCCTCTGTCTCCCCCCCTCTGTCTCCCCCCCTCTGTCTCCCCCCCTCTGTCTCCCCCCCTCTGTCTCCCCCCCCTCTGTCTCCCCCCCCTCTGTCTCCCCCCCCTCTGTCTCCCCCCCTCTGTCTCCTCTGTCTCCCCCCCTCTGTCTCCCCCCCTCTGTCTCCCCCCTCTGTCTCCCCCCCCTCTGTCTCCCCCCCTCTGTCTCCCCCCCTCTGTCTCCCCCCCCTCTGTCTCCCCCCCCCTCTGTCTCCCCCCCTCTGTCTCCCCCCCCTCTGTCTCCTCTGTCTCCCCCCCCTCTGTCTCCTCTGTCTCCCCCCCTCTGTCTCCCCCCCCTCTGTCTCCCCCCCTCTGTCTCCTCTGTCTCCCCCCCTCTGTCTCCCCCCCTCTGTCTCCCCCCCTCTGTCTCCTCTGTCTCCCCCCCTCTGTCTCCCCCCCTCTGTCTCCTCTGTCTCCCCCCCTCTGTCTCCCCCCCTCTGTCTGTCTCCCTCCCCCTGTCTGCCTGTCTCCCTCCCCCTGTCTCCCTCCCCCTGTCTGCCTGTCTCCCTCCCCCTGTCTCCCTCCCCCTGTCTGTCTCCCCCTGTCTCCCTCCCTCTGTCTGTCTCCCTCCATCCCTCTGTCTGTCTCCCTCCCCCTGTCTCCCTCCCCCTGTCTGTCTCCCTCCCCCTGTCTCCCTCTGTCTCACTCACTCTGCCTTACTCCCTCTCATTCCCTCTCTCTCCCTGTCTCCCTCTGTCTCCCTCTATCTCCCTCCCTCTATCTCCCTCCCTCTGTCTCCCTCCCTCCCTCTGTCTCCCTCCCTCTGTCTGTCTCCCTCCCTCTGTCTGTCTCCCTCCCTCTGTCTGTCTCCCTCCCTCTGTCTGTCTCCCTCCCTCTGTCTGTCTCCCTCCCTCTGTCTCCCTCCCTCTGTCTCCCTCCCTCTGTCTCCCTCCCTCTGTCTCCCTCCCTCTGTCTCCCTCCCTCCCTCCCTCTCCCTCCCCTTGTCTGTCTCCCTCCCTCTGTCTCCCTCCCTCCCTCTGTCTCCCTCCCTCCCTCTCCCTCCCCTTGTCTGTCTCCCTCCCCTTGTCTGTCTCCCTCCCTCTGTCTCCCTCCCCTTGTCTGTCTCCCTCCCTCTGTCTCCCTCCCTCTGTCTGTCTCCCTCCCTCTGTCTATCTCCCTCCCTCTATCTATCTCCCTCCCTCTCCCTCCCTCTATCTCCCTCCCTCTGTCTCCCTCCCTCTGTCTCCCCCCCTCTGTCCTCCCTCCCTCTGTCCTCCCTCCCTCTGTCTCCCTCCCTCTGTCTCCCTCCCTCTGTCTCCCTCCCTCTGTCTCCCTCCCTCTGTCTCCCTCCGTCTGGAACACGCCGCCTCAAAACGCCTTCCCTGTCGTCCTCCAGTGCTCTAAGTTGGTCCCAAGGGTTGTGATGTCACTGAGCACCAGGTGGGGGGTTACGCGGTCTGGGTCTCAGTTGAATGAGCTGGTGTCCACTGCGCACCCTGGTCTCGTCTGTTAGCTTGTTGGTCTAGTGGGGTTAGGTAGCAACCCCCTCCTCCTCACTCCTCAGGTTGCTGGTGTGGCCCCCTCCCATGCTTCACAAGAACGAGCAACGATGAATCACTGCCTTTATGCTCCCAGGCCGCCTAGTCTAAGGCTATTGCTATCTTGACGATCATATGCAGCTGGACGAGGATTGGCAAGGTTGCGATGTGTTTTAGTCTCTCCAGGGCCCCTTGGCCTTTTGCGTGCAAGGCAGCGTTATCTCCTAGCCCACGCTAATGATTTAGCGGTTCCTGTGGTCTTTTGTAGGGCTGACCTTGGCCCACTGTATGTGGTCAATGGTGCTTTACAGGAGGGCACGCCACTCAGCTGCAGGGAGCACTCGCGTCGGGCTGGGACATCCCCGTATTTTATGCCTTCTTCTGTTGAACGACGAGGAGAGATCCCGCTGCGCTCGCACAGATCACACTGTGCCGTCCAGATCCCCAGAGTGCAGCCGCGAGCTGAGCTCTCTGGCCAGGAATTGCCCCGGAACCACCCTCCTCCCCAGCAAGCCCGCACTATCCTCTGTGCTCACTAGTCTTGGCGGGGGGCACCCGTAGAGCTCCATATTCTCCCCCGACCCTCGCTTCGTAGACAGCATCATGGAGCACCATAGAGGACTGGGCCACCTCACCAGCCAGCATGCGTTTTGACACTTGCCGGGCTATTGGATGCTGAAACTATGAAATTTCACAATTCAAAACCCTACCTCTGACATTCCCGTTTTGAAAAATGAGCATGCTTTTCTCAAAGTGACTTTAACCGGGACTGGCAACTTTAATACATTTTATTTTTCAATATCTGGTTTCAAAATATGCATAACTATGTACTTTTCTTACTCCTAACACTTTTTGAATATATTTCAGGAGCTAAGCATATCAGTGAGTCATACGATGTTTAGTTAAGAACTTGTGAATAAACACACATATACATTTTAATTTCTTATGATAAAATGTGATTGTTTTGTAGCATGTATTTTCATTTGTATTTTCACATGAGGTAGAGTTGTTTTCTGCCACTCAGAATATATTAATTATGACTGTGCCTTGTAGGTGCTGATTACGTGACCTGGGTTCATAGACACTGGTCATTTCAATGGAAAAAGTTTACGGCATTAAGGGAGCAGGGGGTCTGCATGGATCTGCATCGTACAGCCCCCAGACTTCTCGGGGTGATCTTCTCCCGAAGGACCCCTCCTACCAGCCGCCCTGGCTGAGGCAGCTTACGGGACACACACACACAGCCGCACTTGAGCACTTCACAGGTCTTTAAAAGACCATTTGCATGTTAATGGGGCTTTGTTGCATTTCACCTCTTCTTAGGCCCCTGCAGCTCCACTCTATCACTGGAATTGCCCCGGCCCCGCAGCAGAGTCTCTCAGAGTCTCTCAGAGTTGCGCTGCTGAAACACTTAGTGTTTGCAGACACTCTAAAAAAAAAATTCAAAAACACGGGTACGATGTCAGCAAGGAAGGCTTGCCGGGCTGCCAGCGGCTTGCGGGCCGTACTATGAGTACCCGTGCCCTAGTACATTATGTGCGATGCCTACGTCTCCCTCCTTGGGCTCTCCGCTGATTCAATGTAGTCCGGTGAGCCAGGTTAGGGTGCAAAACTAGAGGGAAGAAAGCTTTGGGGGGGGTAAGAGTGGAACCGCCCACAAAAAAAAGGAAAGGTTGTGGTACAACCAAACTAAACCCTCTGTCTGCTATATCTGAATCAAGTGGGGCTTTTGTTTTTGGGAACCCGGGTGTTAATTCCCCTGCTCGCCCAAACTTCCAGTTTATTCAGGGTGAACTTTGCTTACTATTAAGAGAACAACTAGCTGCTTTTATTGATCCCATTATGAAAAGACTAGATTTAGTCGATGCAAGGCTTAATAAGATTGAAGAATCCCTAGTTTCTGCTATTCAAGGGAATCCCTTGCAGCCGACTAATCAGTCTAAGGGGGGGGGGGGGTCCTATGTAATATCTCCGGGGATACACACAAGGAACAACAGGGAATTACGGCGATTGTCCAATCGAGTGCTGATCAGCCACAACCAGTATTGAGCGTAGTCTGCCCCCCACCTGCCAGTGCTAGCAATGGTAGTTCTGCTCCACTGTTACAGCCTCACAGGGTAGAAGGGAATAGGAGGCAGGATGACCATGGTACAGAAGGGGGGCCTGCCACGTTACCAAGTCTCCACCTCCCCCCTGAAGCTACACCATACACTATTATTCTTGCGAATGTACCCCCACTACCTTCGGGATCCCGGGAGCATTGGTCCACACTTAAAAACAAGGCTCTCCACTTTTTGAGTAGGAAGACAGGCATTGGCTACAAATTATTTGATGAATTTAAAATGGTGCAAAGTATCAATTGGGTTGGCCACTCACTTAAATCCCTGCCTAGTGACTTTGTGGTATTGAGCTTTAGGTCACCCCCATTTGTTCGCTATATTCTTGAGATGGCTGGGCGTTCCCAACCTACTGCAGAAGGAATTAGACTACTCCCTCTTGTTTTTTTCTACAATTGTCATACCAAGCCCAGAATTAGGGAAGCACGGGTACCCCATGTGGCACAGAAGTGGTATGACTACCCCATTTACACTAACAACCGCTTTGAGTTACTTTCATCACTCGAAGATATTGACTGACTGAGTGGGAATGATAAAGTACTGGGGCTATAGGCAATGGGGATAAAAAAGGGGTTGCCATGAACCCATTAGTTAGTTCTGATAGGGACCTGGGAAGGGAGTGTGCCTTCCCTAGGGATTCTCTAACAATTGGTTCTGGGACTATGTGTAAGGGAAGTGTTGGGCGAGATATTCCAACTGCAATCATGGCTCAACCGCCCCTTAGAACTCCTAGCTCAGGCCTAACTCCAGTAATGGAAATTGATATATATTAGGCTAGGATTCGTAATGGGAATAGTGGCCCTAGCACCAAGAGACCCTTTTTGACCCTTTCGTCATGGAATATAGCGGGGTTGGAAGCAAAAACAATGTCTACTGATTGGTCGGCATTTATTGAGTGCTCGGATGTATGTGCCTTTCAAGAGACATGGTCCGTAGAAGGAGTTTTTCACGAAGGCTATTTAAACTTCTCTAAAGCAGCAATCAGGGGACAAAGGGGTAGACCAGTTGGTGGGGTGACTTGCTGGGTACGGCAATTTGAGGGAGTAAGGGTGGACAAGGTTTTCGTTGATAGCCCGGATATTCTGGCTATAAGGGTCAGCTCAACAAAGGGCCTGGATATAATTATCTATAACGTGTACTCGAGGGGCCAACCTGGCGGCAGAAGTTCTATTGTCATTACAACCTTTGAAAATCACTTGACCCAAGAAGTCTATACTAGCAACTTGATCATCGCTGGTGATTTTAACACCTGCTTCGAACCATTAGATTCTGAAGATGGCTGGTTAAGTGATGAGGATGCACTATGGGGTGTCCCTCACTTGGAGCTTCAACCCATTAAGAAATGGTCCGAGGCAGCACTTCAACTGAAGGGGCTGTGTCTGGGAAGGGGCTTGAGGGCGGTCAATGGAAGGACAAAGTCGGATAGCCAGGGCTCCGTCACCTTTGATAATGGTAGGTCCAAAAGTCGTACTGATTACATTCTCGTGAATGTGGAGCTGTGGCCTCTAGTCCTTGACATGGAGGCACAGTGCAGACCCGAAAGTGACCATAACCCCCTTGTCCTTAATATTAAAGATAAGAGCTTCGCTAGTCAAATACAGAGGGAAGGCGATAGCTGTCCCAACTTGTTATCTATTTCCAACGACTTAAGAAGGGTAAGGTGGGCACGGGTAGCCACTAATGAAAGGAATGTGGCGCAGATTAGGGCTATGGTAACTTTTCTGAATGTGAATCCCTGGAGGACCTTAATGCAAACCTACTGGGTGTTCATAATCTCTTTAGTGGGCTGAAAAGGTTTTTTATAAATGCCAAGCCATCCAAAAAGACTAGAACGCCGAAGCCTAGCACGTGGTATAATAACACGTGTAGACTAGCCCATACAGCCTTGGTGGAAGCCATAAAATCAAGGTCTCAGGGTAACATCAAGCTGTGTTGAGCAAAATATAAAACAGTCCTAAGACAAGCTAAGAGAGATTGGGATGAAGAGCGCTGGAAGGACCTGTTAAATGCTTGCAAGGGTAGGAATATGATTCAATTCTGGGATATACTCAAGTGGGGGAAGGGGCTGCAATCAAAAACCCCGAGTAACCACGTCGATCCCCAGCAGTGGGTGTCATTTTTTGAAGCACAGTTTAAAGTTACCCCTGGTAGTGCTGAGGTTGCCCCGCTCATTATAATTGATGACCCACTGGTGTTTACAAATAGAGAGGTGGAGTCAGTGTTGAAACTAATCCCGAGTGGCAAGGCTCCGAGGCCAGACTGTATTCCTGCTGACTTATTCAAGCAGGATCAAGATTTATGGGTCCCATTTTTTAAGACACTAGTTAATGCCATAGCGAGTGGAGCACCGCTCCCAGCATCTTGGTCCGGAGCAGAGATTATTCCGGTCTACAAGAAGGGTGACCGCTCTGCACCGGATAATTATCGACCAATTAGTTTCATCGATGCTGTCCAAAAGATTGCTGCTAGACTGATATTGGGCAGGATACAGGGATGGATGACTGACGCCGATATCTTGACACCTTTGCAGGCAGGGTTCCGATCTCATATAGGGACTATAGACCAAGCCTTCAGATTTGTACTCATTTTTTGGAAGGAGGTCATCGTAGGTGGGGGTATGCTCTTTGCAGCATTTGTGGATTTAAAATCCGCTTTCGATCAAGTTCAAGTTCAGGTATTTGTATAGCGCACTACTCACCCAGAGGGTCTCAAGGCGCTTGAGGGATGGTGGGCGCATTATTTATCGAATAGCCAGGTTTTTAGCTGCTTTCTGAAGGTGGGATGGTTCTGAGTAAGGCGAAGGTGAGTGGGGAGAGAATTCCAGGTTTTGGCCGCTAAGTAGGAGAAGGATCTTCCTCCCATGGTGGATCTGTGGATGCGCGGGATTGCAGCGAGGGCTTGACTGGAAGATCGTAATTGGCGGGTGGGTTTGTAGAAGGACAGTAGAGCGTTGAGGCATTCGGGTCCTAGGTCGTAGAGGGCCTTGTGTGCGTGGGTGAGGAGACGGAACGTTATTCTCTTGTTGACGGGGAGCCAGTGGAGTTCCTTCAGGTGACTGGAAATGTGAGCTTGACGGGGGATGTCCATAATGATTCTGGCAGAGGCGTTTTGGATGCGTTGGAGTTTTTTCTGAAGTTTGGCTGTGGTTCCGGCGTAAAGGGTATTCCCGTAATCTAGTCGGCTGGTGACCAGTGCATGGGTGACTGTCTTTCTTGTTTCGGTGGGGATCCAACGGAAGATTTTTTTGAGCATGCGTAGGATGTTGAAGCATGAAGATGAGACTGCATTGACTTGTCTGGTCATCGAGAGGGAGGAGTCTAGGATGAAGCCCAGGTTACGTGCGTGATCGGTAGGTATGGGTGCTGGACCCAGGGCCGGTGGCCACCATGAGTCGTCCCAGGCAGAGGGGGAAGGTCCTGAGATGAGGACTTCTGTTTTGTCGGAGTTTAGTTTTAGACGGCTGGTTTTCATCCATTCGGCTACTTCTTTCATTCCTTCATGTAGATTGGTTTTGGCGGTGTTTGGGTCTTTGGTGAGGGAGAGGATCAGCTGGGTATCGTCTGCGTAGGAGATGATGTTGAGGTTGTGTTGTCGCGCGATGGATGAGAGGGGACTCATGTAAACGTTGAAGAGGGTGGGACTGAGAGATGATCCTTGTGGTACGCCGCAGATGACTTCGGTGGCCTCTGATTTGAATGGGGGGAGGCGGACTCTTTGGGTTCTTCCGGCGAGGAACGAGATGATCCAGTCCAAAGCTTTTCCTTGTATTCCGACGTTGCTGAGGCGTTGTATGAGGGTGATATGACAGACTGTGTCGAAGGCGGCGGAGAGGTCAAGTAGGATGAGGGCAACTGTTTCTCCGTGGTCCAGTAGCGTTCGGATGTCGTCTGTAGCTGCTATGAGGCCGGTTTCGGTGCTGTGTTTGGCTCGGAAGCCGGACTGTGAGGGGTCGAGGGAATTGTTGGATTCGAGGAATGCGGCGAGTTGATTATTGATGGCTTTCTCAATGACTTTGGCGGGGAATGGGAGGAGTGAGATGGGGCGGTAGTTCTTAAGTTCAGAGGGGTCTGCTGTGGGTTTCTTCAGAAGGGCGCTGAGTTCGGCATGTTTCCAGCTTTCCGGGAAGGTAGCGGAGTTGAAGGAACAGTTGATGACATCGCGGAGATGGGGTGCGATGATGGAGTCTGCTTTGTTGAAGATGTGGTGGGGACATGGGTCGGTTGGAGAGCCTGAGTGGATGAAGTTCATCAGGCGGATGGTGTCTTCAGTAGTGATTGGGTTCCAGGTGCAAAGGTTGTGAGAGTGATGTTTTGGTTCGGATGTGGGTGGATTGGACTGTTCTTCGGACTGGTTTTCAAAGCTGTTATGTATGTCGGCGATTTTGTTGTGGAAGAAGGATAAAGAGTCGCATAGGTCTTGGGAGGGAGTGATGTCGTTGGTGCCGGCGGTGGGGTTGGTAAATTCATTGACGATGTTGAATAGTTCCTTGCTGTTGTGGGCGTTGTTGTCGATTCGATCCTTGAATGCTGATTTCTTGGTGGATCGGATCAATTGGTGGTGTTTGCGGGTGGCGTCCTTGAAGGTGGTCAGGTTGTCGGTGGTTGGGTTTTTTCTCCAGGTTTTCTCGAGGGTGTGACATAACTTCTTGGATTTTTTGAGGTCATCGTTGAACCAGGGGGCCTTTTTGTTACCTTGTTTGATCTGGTGGTTTTTCAAGGGTGCTAATTCGTCAGCGCTGTGGGTGATCCATTGTGTGAGTTTTTTGTGGCGGCTTGGTTTGGGTCCGATGAAATGGCAGGAGGGTTTTGGATAAGCGATGTGGTGAGTTGGTCGGCGGTGATTTTATTCCAGTTTCTTCTAGGAATAGGTTGTGGGGGGTTGTGAGTCGTGGTCTTCTTGTAGCTGAAGTGGACGCAGCTGTGGTCCGTCCAATGAAGATCTGAGGTGTGGTCGAAGAAGATGTGTTTGCTGGAGGTGAAGATAGGGTCGAGCGTGTGTCCGGCTAAGTGGGTGGAGGTGTCCACAAGTTGTTTGAGTCCGAGATTGGCCAGGTTGTCCAGGAGGGTGGTGGTGTTGCTGTCAATTTTCTTTTCCAGTTGGAAGTTGAGGTCTCCCAGTAGGATGTAGTTCTGGGAAGTGAGGGCATGTGGGCTGATGAAGTCAGTGATGTCTTCGTTGAATTGTGTGCGGGTTCCTGGTGGTCTGTAGATGAGGGTGCCTCTTAATGTGGTCCTGGGGTCGATGTGGATCTGGAAGTGAAGGTGTTCGGCGGGCGCGAGGTTGTCGTCGGAGCTGGTCGTGATTCGGATGGTGTTCTTATGGACGATGGCGATGCCTCCCCCTGTTTGGACGGTGCGGTCTTTTCGAATGATCTTGTAATTGTCCGGGATGGCTATGGCGATGTCGGGTGCTGATGAGGCGTTCAACCATGTTTCAGTAAGGAAGGCGACGTCCGGCAATGTAGTGTCGAGTAGATCCCAGAGTTCAGTGGCGTGTCTGTGCACCGAGCGGGTGTTCAGCAGGATGCATTTCAGGTAGTTAGAGTCGGAGCTGTGTTTGGGGGAGGAGGATTTGGTGTGGGTTCTGATGCAGGTGAACTTGCAGGACTGGCAGGTGAATGGTCCATGGGTGTATCCTGGGGTAGCTGTGCAGCATTGTGGTAAGCGTCCGGGGTTGAGGGCAAGGAGGTGAGCGGCGTCGTACGCTATGCGGGTGGAGCGGGTTTTGCGAGGACCAGGGGGTCTGGCGCTGGGCGTGGTCCAGGCGCGGACGGGCGTAGACGAGCTTACCTTTGGCGCGCCTTCGGCGCGCATGGGGCGCGTCCGCTGCGCGCAAGAGCATCTGTCATATGTGGATGGGGGAGGGGCGAGGTGGGGTCAGCTGGGAGGCGGGAGCGGGGTGGAGATCAGGGCAGGGAGGCACAAACAACAACAAACAAAATGGCAGCAAGCCAATAACGTAACAGGACTGGGGCAGGATCGGCAGTATCGCGAAGCAAATGGCAGTGGCGTCGGCACAATCAGGCAAAATAACTCTGCAGGCAGCACAGCAGCACAAGTACAAAAGTTACAATCAAGCGCTACGATCAAATGTGTCTCCGCAATTAATTAATTATTAATAGGCAGGCGGGGCAATCTCTCGCTTTCAATTTCAGTGAAAATAATTATGCAGGCAATCAATATGAATGAAGTAGTCATGCAGGCAGAAGCAGAGCAGGGCGAGAATCGCTACGATACCAGGTGAGGGCGAGGAGCAGCGTGTGGAGCGACCGCTTCTGCTGGGAGCAGGACGGTCACAGCGCAACCACGGCGGAGCGGGCTGGTCAGTATCCGTGGGAGGGGGGGTCAGCTGGGAGGCGGAAGCGGGGTGGAGATCAGGGCAGGGAGGCACAAACAACAACAAACAAAATGGCAGCAAGCCAATAACGTAACAGGACTGGGGCAGGATCGGCAGTATCGCGAAGCAAATGGCAGTGGCGTCGGCACAATCAGGCAAAATAACTCTGCAGGCAGCACAGCAGCACAAGTAAAAAAGTTACAATCAAGCGCTACGATCAAATGTGTCTCCGCAATTAATTAATTATTAATAGGCAGGCGGGGCAATCTCTCGCTTTCAATTTCAGTGAAAATAATTATGCAGGCAATCAATATGAATGAAGTAGTTATGCAGGCAGAAGCAGAGCAGGGCGAGAATCGCTACGATACCAGGTGAGGGCGAGGAGCAGCGTGTGGAGCGACCGCTTCTGCTGGGAGCAGGACTTGTTCCAAGGGCAAAATTGTGGAGAGTTCTATTGAATGTAGGGATGCCCAAGGAGTTAGTTACTATTTTGGTAAAATTTCATGAATATACCCTTGCGCAGGTTCGTTAAGGGAAAACCAGGTGAGGTTGATGGAAAGCTTGAGGTAAGCAAAGGCGTCCAACAGGGCTGCGTCCTGGCACCCACCTTGTTTTCTTTATTCATAAATGGGGTGGTCCAGTACTTCGTGAATCACCCTATGGACGCGCCAACGTTAGCTGATATGAAAGTGCCCTTGCTCATGTTCGCGGACGAAACCTTGCATTACCTCCACTCAGTCAACCATCTCTACTATTCCCCCCAACCCACTCAGAGCCCCTAGACACAACAGCAGAGGGGTCATCGACAGCAATCTTAAAAGCGTCCCACTCACCCAAAACCCTTCACTCTCCCTTATCACTCCCCAGCTTAAATGCACTCTCCTAAATTGCAGATCTGCCGCTAGACATGCTGCAGACATAGCCGACCTCATTATTTCAAAGGAACTAGACCTTCTAATATTAACCGAAACGTGGTTAAAAGAATCCTCCACCCCTCTGATGGACATTATAGTCCCCCGAACTACGACATTATCCGATTAGACAGACCCGGTAAGATAGGGGGAGGCATAGCATGTATACATAGGAGTAGCATCACTATTACTAGAGCCATCTCCCCTATCTTCCTCACATGCGAATATCTTTGCCTAAATGTCAGTAGCAATGGCAAAACAGCGTGTTCACTTCATATCCTCTACCATCCACCAGGCGACAACCTTATATTCTCAGAACAGCTCATGGAACTGATCTCAACCAACAATGGACGTCAATCACCCAAATATACCTTGGAGATTTCAATATCCACTGCAATGACAACAAAGACTCAGTGGTCAACTGCCTCAAAAGCTTCCTCAATACCCAAACCTGCAATAGCCCCACACATAAAGGATCAACCTTGGATCTAATTATCTCCAAAAGTAACGTCATTCAGCTGGAATCGATACAACCCTGTGACTGGTCTGACCACCACGCTATCACCTTCTTCATCAAAGAAACAGTAAAATTTAGCTCAATTCAAGTCACAAAACCAAAGGTATGGAAAAGAGACCTAAAACGCCTCAACCTATACTCATTACCCGTAGCAACCTGCAACCTGCTATTGCCACCTGCTGGCATCTCAGACGTCAATGACCTCACCACCCAATTCTATGACCTCTATTATGAACGAGGTTGCCCCCCTTCAACTTAAGAGAATTTCCACTAAAGACTCTAAACCGTGGAATAATGGCCTACCCAATGAAGACAGAAGATCTCTCAGAGCCCTTGAAGGTAACTGGAGATCAGTCCCTTCCTCTTTGCACCTTAAACTACTAAGGAAAAAAAGAAATGCTTATTACAAAAAGATCAGGCGCACCAAAGCCGACTTCTTTATCCAACAACTAGACCAAGCTAAAAATCGCCCTAAAAAGCTTTTTGAACTAATCAAATCTCAATCTAAAGATGCACCTCTACGGCTACATAATTCAGACCAACCGCAACCCAATTGTGAACAATTCTCTGCCTTCTTTACTCAGAAGACGATCAACATCAAGACTGATCTCCTAAATGATAGTCTACTGTGCTCGCTACTTCCTATGCATAACCTCCCTTCTATCCTGCTTCTACACTCGAAATCCCCTCAAAGTACGATCTGAAAAATGAAGCAACATGGTACTCCTTTCACAACTACACTGAAGAGGCCATAGGAAATATTTTCAATGTCCTGAAACCTTCCAACCACCTCATCGATCCACTTCCCGCTAACGCTGTCAAAGACCTAACACCGTAGCTTCTTCCGCTATGGACCAAAATCATTAATACTTCACTGCATCAAGGATGCATCCCAAACGCCCTCAAAGTCGGACAGGTTTCACCCATCCTAAAGAAACCCACTGCCGACCCCACTGATCTTAACAACTACCGTCCTATTTCCAATATCCCCACCATAGCCAAATTACTTGAAAAATGCGTACACCAACAACTGATTAAGCGTATTGCTCACTTTGACCTTCTTAACATTCATCAATCAGGCTTCAGAGCAGGTCACAGCACGGAATCAGCCATGACACACATCATCGATGATGCGCTACAAATCCTTGACCAGAACGGATCTTGCCTTCTCATTCTTCTAGACCTATCCTCAGCTTTCGATACGGTCAAACACGAGAATCTGATTGATAATCTCAACTGTAGGATGGGTCTGTCTGGAGTAGTATTAAATTGGTTTTCCTCTTTTTTACATAACCGCACACAACAATTCAAGATCAACAACAACCTTTCCAAGCCAGCCCCAGTAAGGCTGGGCGTCCCACAAGGATCTTCTCTATCACCGACACTTTTTAACCTATTAATGGAGCCACTCACTGTAATGCTACAGGAGTCTAACGTGCAATATCATATGTACGCGGACGATACACAAGTTTATCTTAAGATCAATACCTTAGAAGACATTAAACGGCTTAATACCACACTCAAGAATATCCAAAACTGGTTGGCACAAAATCACCTCAAATTGAACTCTTTAAAGACAGAATTCCTCCTTATTTCTCCACCTGCTAATATCCCTGCTATGCAAGACCTAATCCAACATATCACCACATTTAACATTCAACCTACTATCGTTGACTCTTCAAAATCCTTGGGTATAACCCTAGACAGTAAACTCTCTATGCAGAAACACATTAGCAACGCCACAAAGGGAGCAAACTTCCAGATCAACATTTTGAGGAAGCTAAAGCCCTTCTTGCCAGCCAGTGACTTCAAGACAGCTGTTCAAGCGCTAGTTATCCCTCGAGTGGATTATGGTAGTGTCTCACTTTGCGGCCTCCCAAAAGTCATCACAGCCCCCCTGAGAGCCTCAATAAACACAGCAGCAAGACTCGTCACGGGCTCGAGAAGAAGCTCTCACATCTCCCCTGTTCTGAAAGCCTTGAATTGGCTCCCGCTTGAAGCAAGAATTCATCTAATAATAGCATGCATGACACACAAGGCCTTACACCACAAGGCTCCTATCTACCTTGCTCAGAAACTGACAATCTCTGGCAGGTCTAGGTCCTCTAGGGGGGCAGACAACCTACTTCTAAAACCACAAAGATTCAACAAAAAGAAAACATATAAACGTACCTTTTCAGGAATGGCACCTAGGATTTGGAACTCTCTTCCCCCAGAAACCAGATTGAACACCTCTACCGTCTCCTTCAAAAAGGATGTAAAAGCGATCCTCATCGCAAAATATACGTGACTAGACACTAAACCTATCTGAAGAATAATTCTGCCCATTTGGGGAGGTCCTTCCACTTTCCCCAGGAGCGTGGAAGCCATGGAACTTAAGAATTCGAGACATTCACGTTAAGTCTTCTACTACTGTTTTTCATCTCTTATTTTAATGTTATCCCATCTTTCTGTCACCACGTATTGTATTCTGCACCCTTTTATTATTCCTTGCGCAATTCTTTTTACCTGTTTTTAATTTGTCATTCTTCTCCCTATGTATTATGCAATTCTGAATACTGGAAAGTGCTCTGATATCCGCAAGGATCTTGTCCGCGCTCTACAAAACCTTCAAAATAAATAAAATAAAATAAAATCTAAGACGAGACCCGGTCTGCAGTTGGCACTGTCGCGTTTTGAGGTGTTTTGCCGCGAACATGAGCTCGTGGTTAATGTAGGGAAAACAAAGTTTATGGTGCTCCACGGGTCAAAGCCAGTCAAAGCACGAGTTTTTATGGGTAGCGATCTATTGGAGCAGACAGATGTTTTTACCTACTTGGGTGTCACATTTAGCGACAAGTTGAGTTGGAAGCCTCAAGTTGAGATTTTAGCGCTGAAACATGCCCAGCTAGCCGGTGCCCTGATAAAGGAGCACAGGTTGTCTCTAACCAAGCCTATTGCCCCTATTGTTAAGATTTATACGACCAAAATTTGTCCAGCCATTTTATATGGTGCAGAAATTTGGGGTTTCAGTAACTTATCTTCACTGGCTGCAGCTCAGAAGAAATGTATGAGATCTATAGTGGGGCTGCCCCAATCCTCCCCTAGTATTCCACTGCTTCTTGACCTTGGTTGTCAGGCAGTTGAGGATGTTGCAAGATATAGACTGCTGGCTTTCTGGAGACGTCTCGGGATCACCCCGGAGCTCCACCTTTATGCAAAGGCGTTGCTGGAAGTAAGGGGGTTAAGCCGCTCACATAGGATCCCATGGCTGATTGGTATCAAATCCCTGTTGAGCGACATGGGTTTGAGGACTCTCTTGGATTACCCAGAGACACCTGTATTTCTGTCAAAAAGGTCCTATAGAGCAGCGTACTGGGAATTGATTAAAGTCAGAAGATTCTCTTCCCATATTAGCCCGTCCCTGTCGAGGGATTATCTCGAGATTAAAGATGATCCCCTTTTGGAAACCTATTGGGACCTTATAACGAAGCAACAAGATCGTAAACTGTTTCACCAGTTTAGGGTAGGGACATTACCCCTTCGTTGGCTAACAAGTAAATGGAACCCTGCTATTAGTGAGAAGTGCCTTTTTTGTCAGGATTACATAGAAAATATTGATCATTTTCGATTTGTCTGCCCGGTTTACCATAAACCTCGAAGCATCTGGTTGAAACCAGTATGCCGGTCTCTGGGTACAAGTTCAGTGATGGCTGCTAAGAGACTATTGAAGTCTGACTCCTCCGATCTAGTAGTAATTGGAATAGCTAAGTTTTTGAGTTGGGCATGGGTACTACGCGCGAAGAACGGGGGGGCGAAATAGTTATGTAAAGCCCAGCTAGGCAATTGAACTAGTGCTGGAATTAGTATGCTTAATTGAGCCTTCCTCTTTTAACCATGGTATTTGTCTTAAGTCTTTATGCTGGCGATATATTTAATCTTTTTTAGAATTGATTTTATATGTAAATGTATATGTATTTATTTTATTAACTGTGCTGATACATTAGATGTAGTCCTTAACTATTGAATTTATGGTGTATTTTATGGATGAAATTTGTATCTTGTCTTTTATGATAAAAAAATCGCAATAAAGACTTAAAAAAAAAATCACATTGTTCTTTGCTCCAGAATGCACATATACCGCTGGGACAAGAACTACAGGTTCCCTTCCCATCTCGCCACAAAAAAGTTGTGAAACTAGAGCCGTTGTCAAGCACACGCCCCCAGAGTCTATCTGCGTTTGGGTAGGAGCCCCGCCCGTGGGCTGGGTAGAAAGTAATAAAACTGATGATGATTATGTAAAATATAAATTTAAAAACTAAAACCATGTACTCGTTTTTTTCTAGCCACGCTTCCATCTCATGGAAAGTCTTTTGCACATTGTTTTCTTTTGTTGTGTGAAGACATAGAATAGATTTTTGCTTTGCGTGTTGCAAATAAATGTGCCCCAATAAAGCATTTTATCGGCGCAGCTAACTTAAATCTTAATTTGTAAATACATTATTGCCGTACAAATAATCAAACAGGATTTTATTTCACTGCACTAATTACCTCTGTGTTGTGGTTCATTCAGTACGCTGCTCAATAACTTTTACTTATGAAAAACAGTATGGCATGGATCATATGTGCAGATCTAGAGACTAGTATGCTGTGCGTTTATTACCAGCTCTGAATGTGGTGAGCGGCCATGAGTCAAGAGAAGCAAAACTTCCAGTGGATCAGTCATGATGTTTTCCCGCTCTATCAACAATTTGAAGGTGACGTGGGCCCGCAAGTACGGTTTGTGCCACGCTATCTGGCATATGTAGCAGCAATAAGCAAATGTATTTGATTATATTAAGAGCACATGGGGGGTTTGGGGGGCAGCCGAGCCGCGAGGTCTGCCCCCCGGGCAGATTTGGGAGGGGGAAGGGGGGAGAACAAGCGAACGGCCATTTTGCCGCGTTGGGCTGGCTGGGGTCGGACCAAAAGCAGCCCAAAAGGAGCCCAAAGCCCAAAGCTTAAATAGCGTTCCAGAGTGTTCCCAGCCACCATTTTAGATACTGAGACCTGGTGGCTGGGAACGGGTTTAGTCAGGAGCTTTTTGTCTAGTTTTGTCTTTCTTGTTAAGTTTATTGATTGTTAGTTCTTCGGCGGCTTTCGCTATTTTTAAGGGGCTTGACGAGGGGCGAGTCCTCGATGCACTACACGGCTGGGCGAGGCGGGCGGCCATCGCCTGCGCGCCGCCACAGAAGTTTGCGCTTTCCCAGGTAGGTCTGTGACAGGCGGCGCGGGAAACAAAATAATGTAGGGAGGGCGACGAGGCGCGCTGCAGCGGCGCCCCGCAGTCTTTGGGAATGGAATCGGCGGGGAGGGCGGCGTTTTGGTTCAGAGCCAAAGGACAATTTTGTAATTCTGGTTTTGGGATGGAATTGAAATGACCACACATTGTATGTAAATGGAGCATGCACAATGCGGTTGTAGGCTAATGCACGCATGCATAGTACTCCTCAGGCACTGCCGGCTGAGGCGCGTGTGTCCCGAAATAAAGCAGGGATAGCCGATCTGTCAAGAAAGAGATAACGTTTTGGGTGAGAAACAATTAGGTCTGCTCTGCGCCACTTCTATATGGAGGGCTCAAGTGCATCTTTGCACATTGTTTGCTCTGGAGGACGACGCGAGGTCGGGAGGTGGCTTGAACAGCAGCCCAGTCAGACACCCCAATCATCGTCCATTTTGATAGAAGCCCGCCTGCTTTCTCTTTTCTCCTAAGTCTGAATTTGTGTGACACCACCCATGTCACAGACACCAGTGTCAGTCACAGCCAGTGAAGCCCCCCTTCGTGTGACCACCCTGACTAGTGCAGGGATGTGGGAAACAAAATTCTATTAGGTATTTCTCTTTAGAAACACCACATAACTGTATGAAAACATTAAACACACAGCACCGGCAGGAACACCGGGGGTAAGGGGGGTTAACAGGGAGAGGGTACGAGGAGGTCGGGGGGAAAAAAGGGGGGCGGGGAGGGAGGGGGGCGCGGTTCAGGGTCCCAGTACACCAGCAGTACTTTTCTTTGGCAGGGGGGCGGCCGGCGTGGGGCTCCAGACTTGGTATGGCTTGGGGCGGCCCGGCGGCACCAAGGAGAAGGGAGGGCTGTGCTTCCTGCAGCAGGCCCGGAGTACGCGAGGGTCTCGACGCGGCTGGTTACGAAGGCCCCAGGCGGGCTCGCCAGTCCCACCACCCACAGGGCCCCCAGCGGCTTGGGGAGTAAGAAGGCCCCAGGCGGGCTCGGCAGTCCCTCACACCCACAGGGCCCCCAGCGGCTTGGGGATCGACAGCAGCCATGGAGCAACGGCACAGAGGAATACTTGACTAGTCTTGGTATCAAAGATGAAATTGTGTTTACCAATCAAATCAGCGGGGGACTTGGTGAGGGCGTCGCCTCTTTATAAGACAATGCAGGTGACATTGGGGCTACAATGGTGGAATGCTCGCGTACAAGCTTTACATGCCTTGGGGCCAAGGATATTCAATTCATTGTCCTGTGCTTTCCTTCTACACGAGTACAATGCAGTTGACATTGGGGGCTACAATTGTGGAAGGCTCGCATGCAAGCTTTACATGCCTTGAGGCCGAGGATATTCATTTCATTGTCACGGGCTTTTCCTTATACACGCTTAAGCACACTGGTACTATATCTAGCATAGGAGTTCGTCATTACCACATCAGGCTTTCTGGGAACCTCAACGTATGTCGCCAGTGGGGTAAGATGGATGGGCAACCTGCGACAATCAGTCTAACGGGAGGATTGGGTGGTCCTTACGCGGGCAGCAAGGGTAAGGCGCTCTTAGATGGAACGAGGTGGTGGTGTTAGCTGAGACAATATTTTGTATAGTTGTGGGAATAATGGATGAGGCCTGTGGTTATGCAAAGCTATGGGTGGATGTTGAACTACATTGGACGGGAGGTTGTGGTATATTTCTTTTCCGACACATTAGTTCCAATATATACGAGAATAAGCTAGCGCGAGATTTACAGATGGAGGACGCGGCGTATGGTCAGTGTTCCTTTTTCGACAAGCGGCAGTAAGGGACAGGAAAAGGGGCTTTTTGGGGATCATGAGTACCCCTGAGTGGGTAGCAGTGGGTAGGTTGTTATACAGAGGTTGTGGCTCGCAAGGTCGGGCAGGAGTGTGTGGTAATCGCCGGTGTGAGGTTTGGTCATGCAGCCACGTAGGAGATCTCTATTGCAGGTGGGAAGGGAGACATTAGACGGGGTAAACGGCGACAGTAATGCTATGCCTTTAAAGTGGTCCAAAGTTGTCGCAGTGAAGTTGGGGATATTGGGGCTATTAGCCACGTGCCCGTTGTGTTAGAGGCAAAGTCAGACATGGGACTCCATACCATTATGGCCGACACGTTTGCCGTGCAGTTGGGTCACGTAATCGCAGGAGCGACCATAGCGTAGCTGCACCGCACCAGCGAAGCACTCGACGGTTGAAGCGAGTTTCGTGAGAGGAGGACTGATTCAGGCAACCATGCGTCTGTAAGTTTTCTACCGTGGCTGGGGGTTTTTTGTGGGGTTGTACAGCGCTATGCACGGAACTCGGTCATTATGTTAGTTTATCACGTTATGTTCCCTTGCGAGGTTGCACGGGCAAAGTACAGGGGATGCACGTACAGTTGGATTCATTCATGGGGGCGCTAAGGTCTCATAACACGATAGAATATCGGTACTGTTGAGGCATGTGTGCAATTTTAGTTTCTGCTCAAAGAGAGGCGGAGGGTATAAGATACGGAGTGGTGCATGGTTACACAGCATTAGGACGCGACGTCAATTCAGGTGGTTGCGGTGGCGGTCGTTGGTTCCTTTTAGGAGCAGACGTTAGGTCTTCGTTGCCGGTCGTGTTGGTGAGTAATGAGGAGCAAACATGGATGTTAGAGGAGGGTGCATTTCGCCTAGTAGTATGGGGCGGCACCACGGATGGGACAGCCGTATGGGACCTGGGTTACGTTTGACTCCACGAAGCTGTGATGGGGTAGTGGTGTTCGGACACGTTGGGAGTGGAATAGGTGAGGGACATTATGAATATGCGCTTGGGGCATTCCGTGTGGGGTGGGCAGACGATACATATACATGTTCTTAGGAGATGGGTCGTAAATATGTTCTGGTTGGTGCATCTGTGATTTTACAATAGATTCATGGTGCAACACTTGTCCTGGCGAGGGTATCTGGGATAATGGTGTGTGAGAACAAACGTCAACGCTATGACACTCTTCCATGGATAAGACTACTGTGCAGGGTATTGGGTTTAGGTAGATAGGGGGGAATAAGGTTATATGGCGAATGGCACATCCGGGTAAGTAGTGCGCTCTATAAATGTCTGTGATTGATTGATTGATTGACCACATAGTGGGGGGAAAGGGTCAAACACCGCTGCACTTTGTAAACCCGAGTAGCTTGGATATTTGAGTCGCCGGACATGCATGAAATATGGCTTAACATTGGTGATGTACGTAAGATAGGCTCTTAGGTGGCTTATGAACACTGCAACATTTTGATTTGATAATAATCCCTGGAGCGTTATGGAAGGTTGTTCACTATGGTGACACAGTTGAAAGAATAAAAAATAAAAAAAAATAAAAAAAACTTTACAAAATTCCCTGAAGACCACTTCTTTATTATAGTTTTTGACTAGGCCCAGTTCCTGGGGAATATTGTTTTGCCAAAGGTATGTTCATTAGGTAGGTGGACACGGCATTGCCGATGGGCTGCGCGAGGTCATGCGCGGGGTTGAAGGTTTCGTAGGTTCCAGCAATGGCTGTATGGAACGAACGGGTCACTGGGGAGTTTCAGCCCTACCTGGATGACTCTTTTTCGTGGCGGGGCCCCGGACTCCACGAACTGCCAGGTGGCGCTGGACAGGTTTCAGGAGATCACGGAGGTCTTTGGGGTGCCATGGGCGCCGGTTGAGGCAGTGGGGCCACGCACGGCGCTGTCACCTTTGTGTAAGGAGCTGGTCTCGTTGTTGCTGGAGGCACGGTTGCCGGCAAGCGAGCAGCGACAGATGTTGAGGCGGCTCGAGGTGATGGAGCCAAACCACAAAGTGGCAGTGTGGGGAAATTCAGAAAGACAAGTGGGGCCAGGCACGGCGCTGTCAATTTAGGGAAGGAGCTGGGCTTGGTGTTGCTGGACACACGTTTGCCGGTGGACAAGCAGCGGCGGATGTGGAGGCTGCTAGGGGTGAGGGAAGCAAGGAACACAGTGCCAGTGTGGAATTTCAAATGACAAGTGGGGCCAGGCACGGCGCTGTCAATTTTGGATTTGAGCTAGTCTCGGGGCTTACTGGAGGTGATGGAGGCAAGGCACAATGTGCCAGTATGGAAAGTGACAAAAACAGTGGGGACGGCATGGCATGGACAAATTTGGGTATGGAACGGGGCGTGGGTTGCTGGAGACACGGTTGCTGGCAGACAGGCGGTGGCGGATGTTGAGGCATCTAGAGGGGATGGAGGCAAGGCACGAGGTGCCAATGTTGGAACGTCAAAAGACAGTGGGGCCAGGCACGGCGCTGTCACTTCTGGGTATTGAGCTGGTATTGGTGTTTACTAGGAGCACGGTTTCCGGCAGGCAAGTAGCGGCAGGTGTTGTAGCGGCTCGAGGTGATGAGGCATGGCACAAAGTGCCAGTGTTGGAAATTCAAAGACAGTGGGGGCCGGCTTGGCGCGGTCAATATTTGGGTCGGGAACGCGGGTGTTGCTGGAGGCCTGGTTGCCGGCAGATAGGCAGCAGCGGATATCGGGGCTGCTAGAGTTCTAGTGGCATGGCACATGGGGGTAGTGTCGGAAACTCATGTGCTGGGGGGACACCGTGGTTTTGCGGGCGAGTGGTACGTGTCGGGGAGGTTAGCGGGGTGGAAGCCTCAGGTAAGGGCGGGGGGAGGATAGCAGTGGTAGGGCACGTTCCGGCTTCGGAGTGGTGGGGCGTCGGAAACGCATGGACGGTGTGGCGGCCGGGGGGACATTCACGCGTCGGTGGCGATGATCCGCAGTGGTATCGGGGTCATGTGCGCAGCGAATTTCTTTTGAACGCGCACGGGAAGTGAGGGGGTATAGTTATTGACAATGGTTGCTCGTGCAGGTCGGGAATGGTTTCTTAGCCCGGGACGTGTTGAGTTGGATGGCGGAGCTTTCGTTTGTAAAGAAGGCCAAGTGGCAAGCACGGGATAGCTTACTTGGTGGTAAGCTGAGTCTCAATCCTGAATGGTTGCAGGTTGCATGGGTCAGGGAGGCCCGTTATTGGGGGGTGTGCCGTGAGTTGGGGGCAGGCGGTTGATGTCTAAATTTTTGCATCAAAAAAGGGGGGGTGGGGGGGGGGGCAGGAAAAGGGGGAGGCGGTGGAAGCACCTAACCTCCGCCTTTCCCTGGGTGGCGGAGTTGTTTTTGATGTTGGTCAAGTTTGGCTGGATTTCGGTACTTTCTCGTGAAGTTGGGGAGTTGGGAAACGGGAGCGGGGAAAGCGTAACCAGTTTGGGAGTTGACATTAGAGGGTAGTTAGTTACAGTTGCAAGAAGGCAAATAGGAAGGTAGGTCTTGGGAGGTTTTGGAGTTAGGAGGTAGGGGATAAAACTGGATAGTATTATGATGTAATTGAGTTATATGTTTGTATATTGCAGGGTGGGGGATTTTATCATGTGGGGATCGTAGGGGTGGGGGGAGTAAAACAAAAAGGGGTCAGGTAACTCGATGTTTAGAGAGGTTTCAGTTTTGTAAGGCAGTTGCCAGTTTAATAAATGTGATGTGCACCTGTTTCAATAAAGCGGCCTTTTACACACAAAATGGTAGTCGGTGTGCTTGCCCCCCTTCCTCCCTCCCAAGGGGGGTTTGGGGGGCAGCCGAGCCGCGAGGTCTGCCCCCCGGGCAGATTTGGGAGGGGGAAGGGGGGAGAACAAGCGAACGGCCATTTTGCCGCGTTGGGCTGGCTGGGGTCGGACCAAAAGCAGCCCAAAAGGAGCCCAAAGCCCAAAGCTTAAATAGCGTTCCAGAGTGTTCCCAGCCACCATTTTAGATACTGAGACCTGGTGGCTGGGAACGGGTTTAGTCAGGAGCTTTTTGTCCCCGCCCACCCTCCCCAGGTTTTGGCTTGGGATTTTGGTTGTGCTGGGAAGGTGAGGACAGGAAGGGTTTTTGTGTCAGGTGGCTGGGTTGGGACAGGTGCACAGGGGGTGTTTATATGTAAGTTGTCGCTTGGAACAGGTGCTGGCGGAGTTGTTTTTGATGTTGGTCAAGTTTGGCTGGATTTCGGTACTTTCTCGTGAATTTGGGGAGTTGGGAAACGGGAGCGGGGAAAGCGTAACCAGTTTGGGAGTTGACATTAGAGGGTAGTTAGTTACAGTTGCAAGAAGGCAAATAGGAAGGTAGGTCTTGGGAGGTTTTGGAGTTAGGAGGTAGGGGATAAAACTGGATAGTATTATGATGTAATTGAGTTATATGTTTGTATATTGCAGGGTGGGGGATTTTATCATGTGGGGATCGTAGGGGTGGGGGGAGTAAAACAAAAAGGGGTCAGGTAACTCGATGTTTAGAGAGGTTTCAGTTTTGTAAGGCAGTTGCCAGTTTAATAAATGTGATGTGCACCTGTTTCAATAAAGCGGCCTTTTACACACAAAATGGTAGTCGGTGTGCTTGCCCCCCTTCCTCCCTCCCAAGTGTTTAGGCCATGTAGATAAAAGCACAATGAGTTAAGCTTTTGAGAGACCCCCCTCCCAGCTATTTTCTTCTATCAACTTATTCTAGAATGTTAACTGTGAGACAGTACAGGACTGATTCCTGAAGTGTTTTAAACTGTACTGAGCGATCATATGGAATTTGACCTTTGCACTGTGGTAATAAATCAGTGGATGTGTATTTATTAATGCGCTTCTTAGAATTAACGTGTTATTTAGCCCTCTGTATTTTCACTGGTATGGCATAAGCAAGGTAGTCAATGTGAACAAAGGATGTTGAGGGAGGGGGAAAGCTTCAACACCCCCATTTTAACATAATGAATCCCTTCACAGAAAGGGTCGTAAAAGCATGGAACAATCTTGCAGCATGAATGGTTGGAGATTACGCATAGGTTAGTCCCGTCAGCAACCAGCGAAATCTGAAGATGGGGTGGGCTGCAGATATTATTCCTCCCATTTTTACACAAAGCCACCGCTTGTTGTGGAAGGTCCACATCATGATCTACATTACTCTCTCCCCTCGTACTAACGTCTTCCCACACCCTTTTTACAGGGAGCTCAGCAATATTTGGCAAGGAATAGTTCAGGCAAAGGAGCTGAGCCTATGATAGGTAGAAGACCGGCACCAGAGTACAGGTAATGAGCCAATGACTCCGTCGACCACGGCTTTGGGTGCCCTATGATTAACTTTACAGAGCCAAGCCAGCGCACTGACCCTCTCTTCTCTAATTCAATTTATTACAAAACTAAAACCAGTTTCATCCTTTCAAACATTACTGCGCAAACAAATGATGGACAGAATGCTGAACTAATCAAATATTCACCCCCAGTCAAGAGATCTAGGTTAATTCCATTGTCCTTTTGTTCAACATGCCACCCCAGTTTGGACCCAGCCATATGCAAATCATTCTTTACCCAGCCCTCATGGGAACCTTCCAGCCCAAACTGCCAAGCCAGGTCCTCCCTGGACCAGAAACAAGCAGCCTGGGACCAGTGTCGGGGTATCACCTCTCATCAGCCAGGCTAGCTTGAATCCAGTGGCACAGCGACCATAGGATCCACGTCTGGGCTTACTCATCCCACTTAGGACGAGAGATGCTGCACAAACAAATGATGAACGGAATGCTGAACAAATTAAACATTCCCCCGTCAAGAGTTCTGGGTTAAATCCTTTCTTTTGCTCAACGTGCCACCCCAGTTTGGACCCAGCCATATGAAAATCAGTCTTGACCCTGCTCCTCATGAGAAGAGTCCAGCCCTAACTGCCAAGACTGGTCCTCCCTGGTAGCTCAGCACTTGTCAGGAAGGAATAGTTCAGGCAACGTTGAAACAAAGGAACTGAGCCCCTGGTTGGAAGAATACCGGCACCAAGGTACAGGTGGTGAGCCAATGACTGTCAACCACAGCTTTGGGTCCCCTGTGAATGACTTTGCGGCCGAGCCAGCACTGTGCCTCTCTTCTCTAATTACATTTTATTACAAAATTAAAATTAGTGTCATCCTTTAAACCGATACACATGGTTAGACGGCGCCCACCCACTATTTTCACAGGGTGAACACCATCTTAGCAGCCAGGTAGTTTGAACCCCAGTGAACTAGCAGCCAGGGAGTTTGAGCCCCGGTGAAATTAGCTAAACTTGTCGTGGCACATTCAGCAGCGCCTGCAGTTAACTGCTTTCTGTTCTGACAGCAACATGCAGACATAAGGTTTTCTTTTAAAGTCAAAGCCTACCAGACAGCACAGATTGCTAAAGACATAATGGGGGTCATTCAGAAAGTTTCCCTGGGAATACATTCTGCCCATTGCTTACCATTGGCTTTGTAGTTTGTAACTCACATTTTCTGGCTTTCTTTTTTCTGGTTTCATTTGTTTTAGGCTGTCCAGGTTCAGCTTGTCCCACCCAAGGAACACACTACCTCTAAACAGGCCTGTAAATAATATTCTCATCCTATCACAATTGCTCTGCATTCAAAGACAGGTGGCAAATGTCAGTCTCCGTTTCTCGAGGGAGCTTGGTGTTTACTTTTCTTCCTCTAACTTTAAAGCAAGAGGATTTATGTGGCAATGTTGTTGGATACTGGAGATAGATGAAATTTGCTTTCTAGCACACACAATTATAATGAATTGTGAAGTATTTCAGAATATATCAGAATTAACAAAGCACAAATGAAGCATTTTTTTTTATTCTGGCGTGTTGGAAACCAATACTTTAATATGATCAAAACAAATCAATACACTTGGTGATACCATTTTCACACATTATGGTTTGTGCGCTGTATAGTTTTACTAGTAAAATTGTATGTATGTCAAATGTAATGGTCATTTGAATGTAAAATGTGTTCTCTGTAATGGCAGTGTCCTACCACACTATGCATACTCCATACTTCCCCACTCTACTCTGCATGCCTCCACGCCACTGCACGCTACTCTGCAAGACTTCACTTTGCACTCTGCACCACTGCACACTACACCACTGCACTCTACTCCATTCCGAACCACTCCAAGCCACTGCATTCTATGCCACTTCACTCTTCACCTCTCTACTCTCCACCACAACCCTTATTGGAACACATCGACTTCCAACCTGGGAGCACACCTCCATCAAAAGCACCCTAGCCTACTGACCACCCAGACCACGTGCCACGTTCAGTAAGCTCCTCACGGACTGGATCACACCTATCACCATCAGCTCGAACGATTTCATGTTTCTCGGGGACTTCAACTTCCATCTCGATGATTTAGAAGATCACCACTCCTCGGTCCTACTTGAGGGCCTCAAAATCCTAGGACTCTCACAGATCGTCCAGGGCCCCACCCACAATGCAGAACACACCCTTGACCCAATTTTCACAGCTGAACAAGATCATGTTCAACCACGTCACTCCGCTCACCAAGGATAGACTGCTCCATCATCCACTTTTTCATCAGCGCACTCCAACCCCCCACCGCCAAGACGATTTACAACCTCAAATATAGCTGGAAAAAGATAAAGGACACAGACTGGACCAACACCCTCACTGCCCATCAACAAAACCTCATTGGTGACCTGCATGCCAACATCAAAGCCTTCAATAACTGAATCACTACCAGCGCAGATACCCTAGCCCCCCTGAAGAGTATTAGACACTCAAGAACCAACACACAGAGTACACCGAAGACCTTAAAAATGATAAACTGCCTCTACAAACACATGGAGAGAAAATTGAGAACCAGTTGGGAAACAACGCAAGAAACTCTTACAAGTCTGCACCCAGGAAATACTACACCTAAATCAACAAGGCATGAAAAACAGCTCAAGCTCTCACACTGGAAAACAGTTACAGCAACTTAAAAGAGCTCTTTAACAAAGATTTCTCCAACTCCATAGCCACCACTAACTCCATCACCCCTTTGCAAAACCTCCATGACAACTGTGAGAAGTTGGCCTGATATATAGTGCTCACTATTCTAGTGATCACTTTGTATCATACCAAACAACCCTTATTGATGATTGGTTGTAAGTCAACCTGATAGACCAGCTATCCTAGTAGCATGGACAAGAGCAGTCTTTAGGCTAAACTCTAGAGGGCGTGTTAAGCCAGCTGTTTTACCATCACATTTACCCCTTGAACACCAAGTGAAAGGACACCACACATGACACATGTTATGAAAATAAAGTATATTTATTTATAACAAGACTACCCTGAACTCTTTATGAGTCAGGGAGCTAAGCACAATACAAAACTCTTAAGAAAATACTTTAAGTTGCACAATTTACACAAATGCCCGAGGAGCACGAAAAACCATATACTACAAAAGTGGAATGCGAAATACTAGCAGGTAAGTAACAAGATCCAGAGGCTTCAGGATCGCTAGGACTTCACTACTGAACCCTAAGGTTAGGAGCAGGAGGCCTAGGGAGATCGGGTGCAGAGTGTGCACTCTCACGCGGGATGCGGGAAGAAGTCTATGGATGCTAGCGTTTCTAAAGTTACTGTTTCCGGACGAATCCGGCTAGATAGACTTAAAACGAAAAAGGATCTGGACACTTGGATAGTGAACCTGTGCTGGAGCACCGAAATACTCAAGTTACCTAGCCCAGGGGCTGCGGCTGCATAGGGTTCAAAAGACGTCGGGATTCCTCGTTGAAGTCTATGGAGCCTGAAAGAAGAAGTTGCTGGCAGGCGACCAGTGAAGAAGTTCGAGGTGAGCCAAGCCTGGATCGGAGGTGAAGACGACCTGAAAGCAGAGGGGACTTAGTTCTTAATCACTAGCCAGTGATTATGTGGGCACCAGGATGGCACCGGACGGAGTCACCGCAGTCAGGTGAGTAGGCGACGCTGGACTTGGTAGCCACACGGGCCAGTAGGCGTTGTCGGCGACCAGGCTGGAGGTGCGAGCTGTCGGCGATGCTGGATCCAAGATTGGAGCAACAAGCCTTGGCAAAGGCAAGCCCACGCGGTGGAGTCAAGATGGCGTCTGGAGTGGACCAGGAGGGTCCGGGGTGCTCCTCTTTGAAAGGGGGCAAGGGCCAGTCTGGAGCAACCAGACCAGCAGTGTAGAACGTCGGGGTGCTTCGTTAGGAGGGCCACTAGCCAACGGGCAAGTGACCGGACAACGCGGTTAGCAGCAAAGAGCAGAAGGGCCCCACGCAGATCTCGTGGATGCTGGGGGGCTGGACTTCGGTGCTGGAGCTGCTCAGGGTTGGGGCTTCTCAAACCCCAGGGCACTCACTCGAGGATCCCTCGGCGGTCGTGCTGGATAAGCGTCGTGCAGGTCTTGATGATAGCCGGTCCCTCGGGTCTCGTCACACCCACGAATCTCAGCTGAGCTGTAGAGGCAGGTAGAGGTCAGAGATGGCGGGGAATCCGGGTCTCGTCGAGCTGGGCAGTCTTGATCCGGAGGATAGACGTGCAGCAAACCGCAAGCGCTTAGGTGGTGCCTGCTGGTGCAGGGTGCCTACTCCTTAGCCACAAGGGAGAGTCTTCAGAAAAGTCAAGAGTTCCTTTCGTGGAAAGTAGTTCAAGATTTAGAATGATCTAATTTGGGAAGGGGGCCTGCTCCTACCTTTATCCTAAGAAAAGGGGCTGGCACGCGACTAGGTCCTGCCCATGGGTGGGACCAGGAGGGGGGTGGTTACACCCCTCTCCTTGGTCCGGTCTCTCCCCAGCTCAGGGGCTGGTGTGCCCGTGAACTGGTTTGAGCCGGCGTATGCACAGTGAGCACCGGGGTGCCACTTGCAGTCACCTTCCTTTCAGCCCTGCCTACCTGGGATACACAAAATCCTGTCTGGGATGGTGCTGGCACCGCCCCTGACAGGAAACCCTTTGTCCAGGCCTCCCTTGCTGGAAGGACTCCCAGCAGCAGGAGGGCAGACTTGTGTCTCGGTGGCAGCATCCATTTTGTGGAGCTGAGGCTGTGTTCAACTTTAACCGGAATTACAGCTACCAACATGTCTTCTCCCTCTAGAGGGGTGGAATGCTACCCCCGTTGCCAGAACTGGCGAGGGGGTAGTATTCCAAAGCGTATGACACCTTACACGACATGTTTAGATAATGTCAGACCAAAGTTACCATAACCGCGAGGATTATAAGGCACTTAAGAGTATATGGTCTGACGCTATCATGGAAACGGCTAAGGGATAGATCCCGAAGGCCGCAGACAGGCTCAGCTCATGCCAGAGCACTATCTCACACGATTTCAAGCACTCTGCCTCCAGGATTGTTAAGGCCTGCTATAGGAGTGACTGATAGGAGATCTGTGTGCCCATTTTAGGTTTAGATATAGGTATACTATATCTAAAGCAAAGGGTGATTACACCACCTTGCTCCCAGCTGTCAAGCAGCCAGTTGTGTCTGTTTAGTTAGTCAGCCCAGGGGTGGCATAATACATGCTGCAGCCCCTGGGAGACCTCTGGGTGCACCTCTGCCCTGGGTACAGGGACTCAAGAGAGGGCCCAGTGCGAATTCAGTACCTGGGTACAATTTGGAATAGAGAGAACAGCTAGGCTGTGGGTCTGATTAGCAGGCCCACAGCCAGGGAAAGTCGTAAACCAGTGAAGCAAAAAGCAAAAATCTGGGTGATCATAGGATTGCAGACCCTACTCTCCTACAACAACCTCTCCAATTTCTTCCACAACAAAATCCTGAACATCTAAAGCAACTTCAACCCCAATACAAGACATAAGAACTCCTCTACCAGCTGCCCACCACCACCAAATCTGACCACACAATCACAAACTGGAAACGTCTCGCCCTAGAAGAAACTGCTGAAATCATGAGAACAATAAACTCCTGGGTACCCCACCAAATCGAGCCCCCACCAAATCTTAAACCTTGGTGGAACTCTGATCAGCTACCACCTCACCACCATCAACACCTCCATCCAAAGCGGAGCCTTGCCGGACTACTGGAAAAACGCAGAAATCATAGCTCTCCTGATAAAACCCATGGCAGATCCTAAGGAGCACAGCAACTACAGAACCATCCCACTCCTGCTCTTCCCATCAAAAGTCGTGGAGAAAGCTATCAACAAACAACTCTCCAGCCATCTCGAACAATACCACCTGCTAGACATCTCGCAGTCTGGATTCTGCAAAAACCACAGCACAGAAACCTCTCTCATTGCAGCAACTGATGACATCTGGACCATCATGGACAAAGGAGAAACCACTGCACTCATACTACTCGATCTCTTTACAGCCTTCAACACAGTCTTCCGCAGCACACTCATCACATGACTACACAATTCCGGAATACATGGTCCTTCCCTGAGCTGGCTGGCCTCTTTCCACTCCGACTGGACCCAGTGAATCAGGCTCTCGTCCTACACCTCCGAACCCAAGAACCTCATCTGCAGTGTCCCTCAAAGATCATCACTGAGCCCTGCCCTCTTCAATGTCTACATGGCACTACTTGCCCACATCATAAGATTCCATGGAATTAACATAGTATCCAATGCACATGACACCCAGCTCATCCTCTCCCTCACAGACAACAACCACACCTGCATGTCCAACATAGCTAACTGGATGGAACACAACTGCTTAAAGCTCAACACCGATAAAACTGAAGTCCTGATCTTCGGCAACAAGAGTGCTCCATGGGACTCCTAGTGGCCATCAGACCAAGATCCATGCCGATCCCCATCAACCACGGCAAACACCTTTATCATCGTGGACGACAGACTCACATTGCCAAACAAGTGAAGGCTGTCACCTACTCCTGTTTCTTAATCCTACACATGCGCCCCAAAATATTCCATTGGCTTCCCACAGACACCAGATGCCTGCTCACCATCTCCCACAACGCACACATCACCCACGCATACAAAGCTCTCCACAACTCCAGACCTTCCTACCTCAAAGACCATTACGAATTTCACCGGCCCACCAGGCAACTGCGGTTAGCCTCACTCCTCCTCGTGGAAATACCTCACATCTGCAGGAGCACGTCAAGAGGATGCTTCTTTTACTACATCGCCCCAAATCCTGGAACAACCTTCCACATCCCATCAGCACCTCCCCATACCTTCTTGAATTTAGGTAAGCAACTGAAGACCTGTCTTTTCAACTCAGAGACCCCATCGGCCTACCCCCCTACTCCAGTGCCTGGATACCCCTCGTGTGATAAGCATACTCTGCAACTCCTTATAACATAACACTCTATTCTAATACACTCTATGCTACCCTACTCTACACCACTACGTATATGCCAATCCACTCTGCAGAACTCCACTCTACGCCACTGCACTCTGCTCTTTGCAAATGCACTCTATGCCACTGCACTTTATGCCAATACACTCTATGCCAATGCCCTCCGCTCAGTACCTCTCCAGGCTCCTGCATTCTATACCAATCTACTGTAGACCAATCTAATCTGGACCACTGCACTCTACTCCACTTTACACCATTACTCTACGCCACTGCACTCTACCCAGCACCACTCCACTCTACGCCCCTCCACTGTACTCTAAAACAATCTATACCTGTCCCACTGCACTCTCTTCAACTCTATGCTACTGAACCCTATGCCACTGCACTCTATTCTTCACAACTGTAATCTATGCCACTGCTCTCTATGCCACTCTACACCACTGCATTCAGGCACTCTCCTCAGCAACACTGCACTCTCCACCACTGAACTCTACACCACTGCAGTCTGCAGCACTCCACTCAATGCCACTGCACTGTATGCCACTCCACCCTTCGACACTCTATACTCTATTCTGCACCACTCTACATTACTGCACTCTATGCCACTCTACTATGCACCGCTGCACTCTATGCAGCTGTATTCTATGCCACTGCACTCTATGCAACTCTACATTGCCGCACTCTATGCCACTGCACTTTGCTATGCACCATTTTAATCTATGTCACAGCATTCCACAACGCATTGTACGCAACTGAATTCTATGCCACTGCACTCTACTCCACTGCACTCTACATAACTTTACTCTGCAACACTCTATGCCACTGTACTCTACAACAACAGAATGAGAGGCAATAATCACAAAAATTAAAGCGTTTGAGTCCCAGTTTCAATCCAAACGTTTCTGATGATTTGAAGATTCTGTGATGTTGTCCAAAGAAACTTGCTGATGAACTCTCAAATTATGTCGGCTCCCCCATCTGCATGGTTTGGACATTACTGAACATCTGACAATACCAAACGGAAATAGATTTTGACAATTTCATGAACACAGCTACAGTCTTTGAAGGATGACTGAACTGAAAGCATAGGAGGACTAGTGGATCAATGCCAGGAGTATGGCATGTTCTATTATGAACTACTCCTACTGAATAAAAGTGCCCTGAAGAAGCCCTTGTTGTTGGGCAAAACGCGTTCGGCTGCGCCTATATGCCTAGTTAAGAAGACTGTGATTAAAGAATCTTCTTGCTTATACTGGAAGCGGTGGATTGAAATTGTTGGGACTCCAAACTCTTTCATTTTTGTAATGATTGCCTCTCATTCTTTTGTAATTGTATTTGATTTAAGGCTAGGTGGCAGATGGACGTTTGAGATGAGCAATATAAATTCTTGAGACTTGCATGTGACTTTACTGGGCGGTACAGTATTGTGAGCCTAGCTGGCAGTCTTTGTTCTGAATTGCCAATATACTCTTCACCACTCCACTCTACTCTATTCCACTCCACTCTACTCTATACCACTCCACTCCACTGTACACCACTGCTCTTTACTCTGCACTATTCTACTCTATGCCACACCACTACACAACGCCACTCTACTCTATGCCACTGCACTCTATTCTGCACCACTGTACTCAATGCTACTGCACTCTATGCCATTGCACTCTACACCACTGCACTCTGACACGCTACTCTGCACTACTACATTTTATGCCAATGCAATCTACGGCACCGCACTCTGCAGCACCCCACTCTATGCCACTGCAGAACTCCACTCTATGCAAGAATAAGTGAGAAATGGCAAGGTATACTTGGCACACTCTAACACTTTTCAAAAAGAAGTACAAAAAATGAAATGCATGATTTCATCAATTTTCCAACTGGTGCTTCAGGAGGAGAGGAAGCCAACCATCCCTCTCAACATGGACCGAGTCCCGAAATAATCAAATAATTTCTCCAAGCACACAGAATTTTGAAGCTGAGGTCGCGGTTTCAGAAGTCTTTTATTCCAACGTCTTTATAGGTGCCCATGTGCCAACACGTGTTTCGTCTGTATCTGTTTGTTACAGCAGACTTCATCAGGGCAATACATCTAAAACACAAACAGTTCACTTGATCAGGAGGAGTAATCTTTAATGTTTGTATTGTCACCGTCACCCGGGTCATTCGACAATTGTAATTTACTCTAAATGTGTTGTTGAGGTTTCAAACAGATTCCATACTTCCAATAGGTGGTATTTAAAATTATCGAAGTGCAATTGAATGTCTAGTGTATCCAGACCTCACCATACCCAACAGTATGTGCTCACTTAAGGAGTGCAGTGCTATATAGTTATTATAATTCGTGAGTGGTGGGAAAATAGCAGACTTGTACTCATTAAGTCCGTTAAAATAAATTACTATTCGGGTCCAAAGTGTCAAATGATTGAGTAATAATAAAAAGAAATCTGCAAGATTACATCATCCACTGAATCACACATGCACCCACTCACAAACCCACTCACACACTCATGAACCACTCACACATCTACTTACAGACCCATACAACCACTCGCACACCCACATACCTACCCACACAACCACTCACGCTCTCACAACCACTCAAACACCCACACAGCCACTCACAAACCCAAGCAAGCACCCTCACACACACCAATGCAACCACCCACACACCCATGCAACCATTCACACACACCCATGAAACCACTCACACACCTAATCACACACCCAGTAAAGCACTCATAAAACCATTCACAGACCCATACAGTCACTCACATACTCAGTGACAAAAGTATACCGCCACTCACACACCCAGTGACAGATCCATACAGTCACTCATACAACCATACTACCACTCAGACACCCACTCTCACTCTGATACAATCACAAAACCATTCAGCTGAGATGTTTTAGAAACAGTATCACTCAGTAGTACAGAAAGAATAGTAATTTAAATTATACTGTAGCTTAGTATATACCTTTAAGTCTCACAAAGGTTTACCAAACACACTCACCGGATGAGGTCATCAGTGATGTCATTTAAGATGTCACAAGTGATGTCATCAGGGAGTCACTGACCATGTTATGAGTGGTTTAATATGATAATACGAGTGAAATCTGAGCCTAAACATAACGTTCCTGTAACCTTTGTTTTTTTCAGTGAATTTCTAAGGTTTTTTAAATTGTAAAACCTAACTATACCATCTCTATGACCTTTGGTTTTTTCAGTGAATTTTTAGGTTTAAAAAAAGGATATTTCCTAACAATAACGTCCCTGTAACCTTTGTTTTTTAAGTGATTTTGTAAGGTTTTTTAAATTCTATTTCCTAAGTATAACATGCAACCTTTTAGAGTGAGTGTGTGACTGAGTGCATGAGTGTCTCAGTGGGTGTGTGAGTGAATGTGTGACTGTCTTAATGGGTTGAACTGAGTAAGCCCACTGTGAGAGCCCACCAGTTGACTGTAACATCAGATAATGACCTAGAGTTATATCTGAAGATTGTTAATAATGCAAACCACAGATACTTACTAACCAAGTTCAGACTAAATAAAATTCATCTACTTATTTCAGGCCGCCCACAGATCTGAAAGTATGCACTTGCGATGGTTTTTCCATAATGGACACTGCTCACTTCATGTTCTTTTGTGGCTTTATTAAGGATATACGGAAAAAAATTATTATACCCCTTTTTAAGGATAAAGGCTTTAAACAAGTGAAACCTGCACTATTGTATCTCCAACTGTTGACCAATACGTGGGAAATTTTTAATGTTGCTACTTTTTTAAATATTGCAATGAGACTGAGGAAAAATATTGTTAGTCTTAGATAATAATCTTTTTATAGTGCCAATTTCCGAATTTTTATATTGAGATGAAATGTGTAGGTTTTTAAACTCATTTATGAAATTGTTATTTAGATTGAACTGCTTGTGTTATATTTCTTTTTTTACTCGATGTGTCGTCGTTGTTAGTTAACCATATTGCATTTGAATGTTCTTCCCCTTTTTTTGGACCCATGTATACTTTTGTGGTTTTTGTTATGAACCGAATAAAGTATTTTGACTCTGGGTTTGTGAGAGTGGTTGTGTGTGTCTAAATGGGTCTGTGAGTGGGTGTGTGAGTATCTCTCTGGGTGTGTGGCTGGATGCGTGAGTGGGTCCGTGAGTGTCTGGGTGGGTTTGTGAGTGCATTCATGAGTGCCAGTCAGTCTGTGAGTGACTACATGAGTGCCTAAGTGGGTCTGTGAGTGGGCGCATGTGTCTCTGAGTGGGTCTGTGATTGGGTGTGTGAGTCCCTAAATAGATCTGTGAGTGGGTGAGAGTACGAGTGATTCTGAAAGTGGGTGCATGGGTGTCTGACTGGGTCTGTGAGTGGGTTAGAGAGTGTCTGAGTTGTGGTGTGACTAGATGCAGGAGTGACTGAATGTATCTTGCTTGTTCTCTGCTCATTTTATGACGTTTTACGCCCAATCTGACCATTATTTAGCCTCTTTCTAGTCATTGCCGACCTTTAGTTTGCTCTTTCTGACCTTTACTTTGCCTCTTTCTGCTCATTACTGACCTTTACTTTGCCTCTTTCCCCTCATTTATGACCTTTATCTTGCCTCTTTCTGCTCATGGTGGCCGCTAGTTTGCCTCTTTCTGCTGATTTCTGATCTCTATTTTGCCTCTTACTGCTCTTTGGTGATCTCTATTTTGCCTCTTTCTGCTTGTTGTTGACCTCTAGTTTGCTTGTTGACAGCCTTTACCTTCCTTCTTTCTGCTCATTGCTTTCCTTTCTTTTCCCTCTTTTTGCTTATTTCTTGCCTATTTCTGCTCATTGTTGACCTTAATTTTGCTCTTTTTTTGCTCATTGTTGACCTTTATTCTGCCTCTTGCTGCTCGTTTCTGACCTTTATTTTGCTGTCTCCTGCTCGTTGCTAATCTCTATTTTGCCTTTTTCTGTTTGTTGCTGATCTTTATTCTGCCTATTTCCGCTAGTTTCTCACCTTTATTCTGCCTCTTTTTGCTAGTTTCTCACCTTTATTTTGCCTCTTGCTGCTCATTTCTGACCTTTAATCTGCCTCTTTCTGACCTTTATTCTGCCTCTTTCAACTCCTTTCTCACCTTTATTTTACATCTTTCTGCTCTTTGCTGACCTTTTTCTGCCTCTTTCTGTTAGTTTATGTCCTTTATTCCACCTCTTTTTGCTAGTTTCTCACCTTTAATCTGCTTCCTGCTGCTCGTTTCTCACTGTCAATCCGGCCTCTTTCTGAAAGCAGAGTGTTTGCGGTGACTTGGTGGGGGCGGTTAAAGCTTCTGTCAAGCCACAGCAAACAGCTATGTACTGGGGGTGGGCACCCTGGGACATTGCAGGAACCTGTTCTGGGAGAAGCGGGTGTTACGATCCCCAGGGCTATCTATGGCTCCAGGAGTGGGGGCCCATGTCCCCCCTGCATTGCAGTACTTGCCCCCTTATTTTGAATGAATTGCCCCAGGGAGGTGGCGGACCTCAAGGCTGTAGGAGTGCAGTGTGTGCCCCCGGCATTACTTTATAAACATTTACCCCGGGGTAGGGGCAGACCCTGCCTACATAAAAAGCAATGCCTCGGGAGGTAGCTCTCCCTGGGGGTTTCATACGCCAGAGGAAGGGGACCCTGTGTGCCCCCCTCCACCAACATCTCGGGTGATTTAAGCTCCGGGATCCACACAGCTTAGTCGGTGCATCTCCGTCCTACAGGCCGTGCTCAGGTGTTCAACTGCTAGGATGCTGGCTCTAATACATGTAACTATTAAGGCAAGTAGTGGTGGCCCCACCTACCTCTGCCCTGACCAACCTCACACCTTCCAGGGGTAAACCTTGGCTAGTGCACTAAAGGAGTTCAAACTGACTAAAATCATGCAGTCAGCAAATTCTGTGAGTTTAACTTATGGTTTCCTCGATTTTAAGTGTCATTATGAATTTGAGCGTGTGTTGGATTCTATTCAACCGACATTAGCAAAGAAGTTGTTTTTACAATTCAGGTATGGAACCCTACCGCTATTTGCCATTACAAATAAGTGGGCAGGAGTATCCAGCCGTTCCTGTCCTGGCTGCTTTGCGGAGGAAGAAACTATGGTCCATGTAATGCTTTTCTGCGGGGCATATAAACAACCTAGGCAGAAGTGGATCATTCAACTTTGTAGGAACCTGGGTATTAGGAGCTACCTGGATTTTTACAGGATCCTAAAAACAGATACTGACCCGATCCATGTGGTTGTAACATCAACATTTTTGTTTGCTATGTGGTCAATATGAAGGAACTTGTTAAAAGTGGAGCAGACCACAAGCAATTTATAAACACCCTTTTTGACATGATTTCTTGATTAATCCTGGAATCCCTACTTTTAGTTTGAGGTGGTTTTGGGGTATAGTTGATTGAGATTTAGCAGTATGAACTTTGGGCTTGGATGTCGACCCTGGGACCGTATTTTGAATTTTAAGATTGTTTTATATCTAATTTATATTTTTATGGTGTGTTTTAAAGTTATGAAGTTCCCATAATGACGATTTTACACTTTTAAGGAAATGTATTACTTTCCATTGTATGCCTAGACGTTAATGTACGATCTGAGTTAGTAACCATAATTCATCTCGTAATTTTAAATGTGCTTTTATGGCTATAAATGGCCGCAATAAAGTTTTATGATGATGATGATAATTAGAATGTAGTATTATACTTGTCAGTGAACTGCTTCCTTTCGCACCCATCTCCACCTGTTAGCTGCAGCCCCTGATCCTTGCAGGTCTGCAAGTTTGAGGCCCCTGTGGGGAGCCTCTCTGCTTTGCTCTCTCTGCTATCTGTCGTTCTGATCTCTTTTTCCTTCCCTTCATCTTTTCTTCTTTCTGTCACTTTTTTGTCACTTTTCTTTCTCTTTTGTCTCTTTTCATTTTTTGCTCCTTTTCCTTCCGTTTCCCTGCCATTGCTCGTCCACAGCAGCCCCGCCCCCTTCAGCGCTGCTTTTGTGCCTCCCAGCTGGCTAGCCCTCTCATTCACACTTCCTAATGGCGGCTGCGTCGAAGGCACGTCAAAGGCAAGCCTGTCTGTGACTTTCCACACACTGACCACGCAAAGGGGCATGGCCCTGGTTCTCAGGTCATCCATTGCTTTGACTCCAGCAACCTCCATGCCCTCAACACCGGACGATGCACCGTCTGCAGCTAAGCAGGTCCAGACCAACCCGAACCCCACACTCCACTGCATCCTCATCTACAGAGCCCCGGGACTCCGTCCACCATGAAGTGACTTCATCATCAACTTTATTGCACCCCACATACTTGCCTCCACTGACTACATCTACCTCAGCAAACTCAACTTTCACCTGGACAACTCCAACGACAAGAACACCTCGTCCCTGCTGGAGAACCTTGCCACCATCTGACTCAAATAACTGGTCACCTCCCCAACCCACTCCGAGGGTAGACGCTCGACCCCATCTTCTCCACTAGCGACAGCATCACCTGCAGCCACACCTCCGAGCTCATTTGGACCGGCCGCCACTGCATCCACTTCTCCTTCACCAAACCCATCGCACACCACCATGCCCACCGCTACCCTCATAGAAGTTGGAACAAGGTCACCGAAGAACAGCTCACCATCAACCTCAGCAAAACCCCACTACTGACATCCACTGTCGCAATTTATTTATTGTAAAACATTTTTGACAAGTAAAAATGAAAAAGGTAACAGTGGCACATTAACATCGCACAGTGTACAAAATCATGAGTTGTTACAAAGCGTCCACACTTCATATGACACAAGAATATAGCAACACTTCCAGGGGCCTAACGGCAGCGCTGGCAAGGAGCCCTCTATACCTGCTCCTCAGCCTGCATAACATTGGACCTTAATAGCATTAAATCACACAACAACCTACCGGGCAGGAGACCACCCATAATACCTTGCAGACCTCCCACCAGATTATCAAGGTTAAGCAGGGCCTCACCTTCAGTCTCTCCCGTTTCCTTCCCAACTAGATACTGCTGGTAAAGACCTCAGAAATTCTTAGGACAGCTCTGGGGAGGTAATAAATGTAAAAAGAGCAACTTATGGACAGAATGCAGAACAATGTCAAACATTCATCCCAGTACAGAGGTCTGGGCCTAAATCCATCGTTTTTTGCTCACCATGTCATTCCAGTTTGGACCCAGCCATATTCAAATCAAACTTGACCCTGCGCCCAATGGGAACAGTCCAGCCCGAACTGCCAGGCCAGGTCCTCCCTGGACTGAAAACAAGCATTCTAGGACCGGCTTCGGGGTTTCACCTCTCATCAGCCAGGATAGCTTGATTCCTGTGGCATGGAGAGCACGGGACCCACATCTGGGCATACCCGTCCCACTCAGGGTGACAAATTCAAAAAGAACAACTGATGGACAGATTGCAGAACAATGTCATACATTCACACTAGTACAGGGATCTGGGCCTAAATCTATCAGTTTTTTACTCACCATGCCATTCCAGTTTGGGCCCAGCCATATGCAAATCAGTCTTGCCCTGTGCCCAATTGGAACAGTCCAGCCCAAATTGCCAGGCCAGATCCTCCCTGGACTGGAAACAAGCATTCTAGGACCGGGTTCGGGGTTTCACCCCTCTTCAGCCAGGTTAGGTTTACTCCAGTGGCATGGAGAGCATGGAGATGTGTGACTACGGGAGAGTGGGGGTGAGTGTCCGAAAAGTTTCTGCGCTCCATCCATCATCTCCTTGTGTATGTTTTATTCGCCCTAAGTTGGCAGGGTATGGCCAGACGTGGGTCCCTTGCTCACTTTGCCACTGGATTCAAGCTAGCCTGGCTGATGAGGGCAGTTAGCCTGAAACCGGTCCCAGGATTCTTGTTTCCGGTCCAGGGAAGACATGTCTTAGCAGTTCGGTCTGGACTGTTCCCATTAGGCACAGTGTCAAGACTGATTTACATATAGCTGTGTCTGAACTAGGGTTGCGAAGTAGCTAAAGAATGATGATGAATTCAACCCAGATCTGTGACTGGGGTTGAGTGTCTGAAAAGTTTTGGCGCTCCATCCTTAATATCCTTGTGTTTGCTGGGGAGGTAATAAGTCATTATAAAATTAAGATTGTGTGTTACAATACACCATATCTTTGGACCAGTCTGCTACTGATGGCGTCGGTCCACGCGCCCAGCGCATCGTGATCCAACGCTTAGCAAGCAACAATCCCATGTCTGTTAATCTGTGCATCTCTTTCTGCAATTTCCCACTGTAACCAAGCAAGGCCAGTAGCGGGTCCATTGATAGCGAAAGGCCCCTGATTTCACTCAGTGTTTGAAAGATCTGTTCCCAGTACTTCACAATCCTTGGACATGACCAGGCAATATGCAAGAACCCAGCCAAACCAACTCTGCAATGCTAACGTTCCGCAGTGTCCCACAGGCCATATCGAAACAACCTCTCCGGTGTATAATAAACTCTATTACGAAATTTAAAGTGGATAAGACGATGCCTTCCATTTAGGGAGACATGCTGTGTAACTTCACAGCAGTACCGCCAAGTAGTGTCAGTAAGAGCCACCGCCAAATCAGTCTGCCATTCTAATCTAGCTTTAGTAAAACGTTTTTTAGGGCTCGCGCTCTGCGTTGCACTGCGCAGCAGTCCTCGCGCAGGCGTGAGTCCTTTTGTCCGGGGTTCAGAAATGGACCCCGGAATTGTACACGCTTGTGCGTGTGTTTTTACTTTTGTGGACTGCTATTGGCCTTTGCCTGCATGTTCGTTTTCAAAATAGCACCCAATAGGCCAAAGGTGGGCTCATTGCTCCACCTATGGCCTATTGGTGTCTATTACGTGCTTTCCTGCCATGTGGTTTCAATTATCGTGCCCAGACACGGGCGCGATAATTGAAACCATATGGCGCGCGCGCAACACTCGCGGCTTTGTTTTTTCCAAAAGCGATCGGTTTCGCGATTGCCTTTCTCCTCCCTCCCCACCCCCCTTTGGTCTCCTCACCTCCATCCCCTCCTCGCACCCCTCCCCTGTCCGCGCGCTTAGCAGCCTCGGAACCAAAGCGCCCGATCCGACCACCGATGCCGCCCCCCTCGTGGGTCTGCACTGCCTAGGGTCCAGGCTCAGGATGCGGCACCTGGGGCTACCCCGCAGTCACCACTCCCTGTGCTGCACTCGTCCGCGGCTGTCATCAAGTGGGACCTGTGCCCGATCGACCCCCCTGGGCTCGTCCAAAGGAAACGCACCCCCTCTGCTCCTCCGCCCCAGTCGCCGGCTCACCTCCTCACCACCAGGCACAGGCTGCCGTACTCCACAGGTGCCATAGGCTCCTGGCTCCGCTCACCCGCCGGATCCGCAGCAGCCCCCCAGCTCGAACCCGCTCCGGAGATGTCGTCGCTCACCTCAGACCACAGGTAGCCTGCTCTGCTCTGACCAATAGGATGTCCCCGAGGGCTTCCCCTCTCAATGCCACAGTGACCCCCGGAGCCAGGGTGCGGAAGTCCTAGACGCTATTCCCCTTCGATGTGCACAACACTGGCCAGCACTGCAAGACGTCTCCCTACTCAAAGACGCCGGGGCCCTGTCAGCCAGGCCACGCATTCCTCCCCGCAGCAGTCCGCACTCTGCTGATCACCGGCTTCAGGGGGTTTCTGGTGGCATGGAGTTCACTATGTCAGTCCCGGGGGCTTAAACAGGGCTCACTACACTTTTACGTGCTCCCTCCTATAGCAACAAGCATTTGCAATGCAATAGGTCTTGTTGTTTTTGCAATCTGGCTGGTTCGTCCTTGGCTCTGGCTTCCCTGTCACTTGGTTCGGTTGCGGTTCTCTCTTCCTCCCCTTGTTCTGTCTCTGGCTCCAGTCTCTCTATCTCTCCTGGTTGTGCCCCAGAGCCCCTTCTCTTCCCTCCGCCTCTTTCCCAGTCCTGCGTACATTTCGGTTCCTGGTTCTCTACTGCTTTTTCTTCCTCGCGCCTACCAAAAATAATTGTGTACATGTATAACATAACTGTTGCTCATGTCAAGCGCTCCGATACCTTCGGGTCATGTTCGCACTATATAAATGTGCAATAAATAAATATAATGTGGTATTTTGTGTATTGCGTTTTCAACGTGCCTGCTCGTCTGATTTGTCATGCCAAATATAGCAAGTTTGCATGGGATTGCAGGATGAAGGGAGCCCCATTGTTGAATCCCGACTGATTGCCACTTGATTGATTGATGGGGGAAGATACGTGTACCTTGGGAAGACTAAGAGACACTGCTTATTACTGAACCTAGAAAAATGTTGGCGTCAGTTTGCGCTCCAGCAGTAGGATAAGATATCGACCTGCCAGAGTGATCGACCACGTCTGAGATCGCCCCAACCCCCCTAAAAAAAACACTCTGACTTCTTCCAGCTCGCATCATCCCTCACCCACACGCTTATCCCTCAGAGGTGCATGGGATTATCTCTGTGCCCCCTTCCTCCTAACCCCTCTGTGGATGGGCAGTCAAGAGAAAGAACCCCCATATGAAGAATCACAGGCCTGTGACCTTTAATCCCTCCTGCAACACAAGCCTGCCTAACATTTACCCCCTCCCCCACCTCACATGAGGATGTCATTACCTGTCCCGAAGCCCCTCCAAGCTTGCGTTGCCTGGGGTGGGCCTCCATATCCGATTCCGCAGACCCTGAGGCCATCACTGCTGGCCTTTACCACCCCCTCCCCATGCATAATGCCTCCACCGATCACTCTTTTGCCCCGTCACCTGTCCCCTTCAATTTACCCCTCTCTGCGCCTGAGATCACCCTTCCAATGAGTGCATCATTACTCACTGCAGAGCATCAATTACAAAGGCGAGCCCTCATCACCCATCGTGATGCAGGAGCGCTGAATGGAAAAACAGCCCACCTCATGTCCACCCTGCTGTGCCAATATGGAAGCCGCTGGGGGGGGGGGGAGCAGCCATAGTTTAACGCCATCCACATCTGGGACAAGCAGGGGAGGGGGTCGCGCTGGGCTGGGTACTGCAGCTTCATTGACTTACAGAGACTTTGGGCTTTGCATTGACCCAACACAAGCAGATGAATTGCTGAAGACGAATTCCAAAGCAATTGCGCTACCCGCCCGAGCATCCTGACTGAGGTTCATAAGTGTACAGAGCAGGTGGGTTAGCACTGGCCTCTGCAAAAGGCCCAACAACCCCAGAATCGCGACACCCGTTCAGCTATCCAACTGGGAATGTAACCTCTGTGCCCCGCGGTTCGTGAAGACTGCATGATGCCAAGGGTTCAATGGTCCTGCCCCAGAATTTTCTTCTAAAGTGGTGATCTATTATTCAAATTGTATTCGCCTAAAGTCAAACTTCAGGTACCAGAATGCATTTGGTTATAAAATATAAGCCCAAGATTCTGATTGGAGAGGATGTGGCTTAACGGCCAGAGCTGCCGACATCGGAGCTGGGGAACCAGGTTCAAGCCCCGGCGTCAGCTCAACATCCTGTGATTCTGGGCAAATCGATTAATCTCCCCGTGCCTCCCAAAAATGAATGTGTCCTTGTGTAACGTAACTGGTGCTTAAGTAAAAGCGCTTCAATACCTTCGGGTCGAGTTTTACGCTATATAAAACTGCAAAAATATATATATAACATGGACTACTTGGCAAACTGCAGCCATCCGGTAAACCTTAGGTATGCTTGACAAATGGGCATTATTCCTCGGCCCCCACCCCAGGACTGCCTTCTCACGCTGCTGCTAATTGGATCCATTCCATATGTGGCACCTCTTGGCAGTCCTGGATTTTAAATCAACGTGTGCATGCTTTTAAATCTAGTTACCTTATGCTTTATGGTTACAGTGACCAGGTGTTATAATGCTAGTGTGACACTGACACCACCTTTCTATTGCTGGACTTTGCCTTACATATTATTGTCATCAGTTGTTTGGTCCAATTAAAATTAACCCAGACTACAACTCCCAGAATGCACTGTTATGTAAAAGAAAGTCCAGGAATGTTAAAGTGGTGTCCCTTGACATGGACCTATCTGATCACCCTATTAATGGTAAAAAGCGTCACTGGACGACCCAGCATGCAAAAGTTGCTACCTAAAAAAAAAAGAACATTTCCCCGTTGAGCTGTAGGTCTGCTAGGGGTTTTTGCCTAGCTCGGTGTTTGCTGCTCTGCAGGGAGCTGAGGGTGTAACTTGGAGGTGCTCACAGGGCTGTGGGAACATTACTGATGCAGTCTCCCACAGACCGGTGCAGTGTGTGCCGAGTCACGGCCCCTCCTCCCCGCAGAAGTGAGGAGAGGCGATGGGGTGTTGTGGCGGGAATGGGTGGGGGGCACTGTTCAGAAAGAATTAAAGGGCCGTCAGCCGTGGGTGGTGTGTGTGGGGGTGACAGTCGTGTTCCTGCCCCTCCGTGCACTGGTCTGCATGCACGGGAGTGTCCCTGTCCCTCCGTGCACTGCGGCCCTCTGGGTGTTAGAGGGGTCGGCGTGAACAGTCAGCCCCTGCAGGTGTGAAGTGTTTTACTCCTGCACTGCCCGTCAGTGCTGCCCTTAGGGCGGTGCTAACGGCTGAACACTACGGACCCTCGTTGCACAGTCGCCTGGTGTGTAACATGTTCTCCTCGGTTAAAAGGTTGACTTTGGGGAACTTGCTTTTGATTTTAAAATGTTCATTGTGCGGAGAAATAAATCACGAGTTCTGGGTCTGTGCATTTCTAAACCTATCTGGGAGGGGCGAGCGGGCTCTGGGTAATCAAGCCCACAAGGCGAGTCACGTAAACTCTCACCTGAGTGAGCCAGAGATCAGCTTAAACCGAGCCGGGTCGGGCATTAATCCTTCCGAGGTCGGTGTATTAAGCACCGGTACATTTGGCGCTATTAGCCCCCTTGATTTGAATTACACCAATGGAAAAAGTGTAAGCGCCATGTAAATTACACTCGTTAGGTTGGTATAAGCCCCAGGTGAAATGACCGGGAGAGGGCACTCGTTAATCATCCAGGTATCAGTAGGTATAGCGCCACAGGACATACGAGGACACAGACATGCCTTGCAGCAATTTGTTAACTGTCTCCTTGGCAAGTGGTTTTATCGAATCTATATCTCCATCGTTTGTTACTAAGGAATTACTACCATCTGTTAAACATTTGTTTAAACAGAAACTTCCTACGGGGCAGACGCATGCCTTACAGCAATTTAAGTCTGTGTCTTATATCAAAGCCTATTTGATGCAAAAAGATGCCAGTGTCCTGTTGCTTTACCTTTTTTTTTTCTTCACTATTTCAATCTCCAGTCTAATGGTGCATAATTGATAATATATACTGTATTCTTTTCACCTTAAAAATATATAAAAAAACAATATCATTTACAATGCTAATAGCTTTAAACAATGTCACTGCGAGACCTATTGCATTGTAAATGCTTGTTTCAATAGTCCTGTTTTATGTCATAGATGATAGAAACACTCTTTCAGATAGCGGCAGAGCGCATAACGCGAGTGAGAGATACTCAGTAGCAGCTCGTAGTGGGAGTGCTTCGGGGCGGTAGGGTGGGGCGGGGGGAAGGAGGGGGGTGGTAAACTCCGGCATACGGCAGACTGGAGGTAAGTACATAAATAAATAAAACGAATTACATTGCGCGCGCTGCAACGCCATTTGTGTTGCAGCGCGCGCAATGTAATTCGTTTTATTTATTCATTTAAGTACTTACCTCGGGTCGGCCATATGCCGGAGTTTACTACCCCCCAACCTGCCCCATCCCCGCCCGCCTCACGCCCAGCAGCACTTCCACTACGAGTTGCTACTGTTCAGGCTGCTTTGACATATCGTCACCCAGTAGTTCACGAAGAGGATGTCTCAACCTGTGAAAGTGAAACTCCGCTAGTGGCATATAGTGTTGCCTCTCGGTCTCAATCTCAGCCCTCCCGCGGACTTTGCCCTCAGAGAACAGGTCGCCAATTTTGGCAATATCAAGTGTCGCAAGAGCCTGCACCACCTTCCTTTCCCCGCAGACCGGCAACCAGTGACACCACTCTATCGGAGTTAGGGGGAATACAGGACCCTGCCAGCCTGCCTCTTCAATAAATTCTGCCAGGCATGCGCTACTGAGTTGACGGAGTCAAGAATACTAGTCCTCCTGGAGGGAGTCTCGAACAGCAGCAGTGGGAGAGGAGAACACTCCGCCGCCACCTTTTCGATCTGCTAGTGCAGGAGGCCCAGTCCGTCATGAATCCAGTGGTAAGCATGTGAGCACTGTGCCACTCTGTAATATAACTCTAGATTGTGGGCCCCAAGACCTGCTATAGAGTAGGGCAATGTGAGTATATCTCACTTGACATGAGGATGCTTTCCTACCCAGGCCAATTTCACTAAAAGGGAATGAATGACCTTAAACATATGTCCAGGGAGCACCATCAGGATATTTAAAAATAAGAATAAAAATCTGGGGAGTACCATAATTTTCATAAGGGATATGCGTCCCAATAAGGACAAGGGTAAGCTGATCCACCTCCTCCTCTAATCTAGAGATCGCTTTGCCATATGTTTCACTGAGAACCAACTCAGTCTGTATGGACCAGTATGCCCAGATAACGGACCGGGTATGAAATCCACTGGAGGGGGTAGTCTAATTCGATGGAGACCAGGGATCTCTAACATACAGAAGTGTGTTGTCTGCGTAAGCTGACATGATAATGTTATATTTAGGGAACTGATACCCCCTGTGACCGAGGTATTCCCTTAGGGTACATGCAAAAGGCTCAGCCACTAAGGCGTATAGCAGTGGGAAAATGGGCAACCTTGCTGGGTGCCCCTCGAATTTTGACCATGACTATGTCGCCAACTCGTACCCTAGCAACAGGGGAGTGAAATAGCACTGCCACCAGTTTAAAAAATACTTCTCCCACCCCCATGCGTCTCACCACAGCATAAATAAAGGTCCACTCAACAGAATCAAAGGCCTTTTCTGCATCCAGAAAGACTGCAGCATGTTGGACTTGGCCCTTCTGGCAGGTTCACCCCTGAACTTTTTGCTTTTAATTGTGACCTGGTGTTAGTGATTTTTGGTTTCTGCGCACTTTACCACTGTGTCCCAGGGTAAAGTGAGTGCGCGCGTGTGGTAAGGTTGGCCTGCCCTCCCATAGGAAGGCATGGGGAATGTATGTGTCCCTGGTAGTTCCTGATGCGTGGGGAGTGCAGGTGCGAGTTTGGTATGTGCGAACTTGTTAGATTGAATGCTGCGCGATGATGTGTGCGGCGTTCATGTGTCTAGTGTGGAAGTGCCACTTCTAGAAGTTGGCCTGTCTGTGGAGTGACTGTCTGGCTTGTGATTGGCTGGAGCTGGCTGGTGTGCCTGGCTCCAGAAGTCAGGATGAGTCTGCCCCGGTGGTGAATGGGAGATCTGCATGTTGGTGGCCGGGGAGGAGTGCATCTGGGACCTGAATAGGGCTGGGCTTTCCCCTCACAATGCTGGCTCCACCCCCTGTGGTGTGTCTGATGTCCCTGACCCATCCTGTGAATAGGCAGAGGGGCTGAGCAAAACAAAGTGCTTAGGAACCAGTTGTATCTGGTTCGCCCCTTGCCTGCACCTTTGTAGACAAAGGATTTCTCTGTATAAAAGAGGGGCTGTGACCCCATGAAAATGTTGTTGTTTTCCTGACTAGAATCTACCAGGGGCGTGCTGCTGCTGGGACCCAGGGGAAGGCTTGCCTCTCTGGGCCCTACCCAGCCCCTGGATGCCTTGGATCTCTTGTTTGGGGTCCCCTTTTGCTTCCCTTGATGCCTCCAGGACTGCTGGGACCATTGGCTCTACAGGATTGCTTTTACCATGGCTTGTAGGAGCCTAGGCGCCTTGGGAGCACTGGATTTTAAGGCCTCTGGGAAGGAGGAATGAGTGGGTTTGGCGGCGCGGCGACGCTGCCTAGAAAGATTGCCTGCGTGTTAAATAGCAGGAGCCTCCCTGCTTTATCGCCAAATTTGGAGGGTGCCTACCCCTCATGGCGCTTTTTAACTTTTTTAAAATTACGGGTGCCCACCTCGTCTATGCCGCCATGGAATCACCGCCGCAGCCCGAGCTGTTGTGCACAACTTTGCCGGGCTGCTGCCTACCGCGACCCGGGAGCCAGGCAAACCCTGGTTGTGACGTAGGCGGGGCTTCCAGGCCGGAAGGTAAGCCCCGTGAGAGAGAGGCAGCCTGAGCCATGCCCGGGAGAAGTGCTGACCATGGTGAGGCCGGTACTGCGGGGCTCTTGTGATGGAGAGAGAACCCCGCGTTGTGAGGGCACAAGAGGAGCCCGAAGGAGAAGTGCGGCCATGAGTAGCGGAGCCCCCCCCCCCCCAGCGGGGAGGGGAGCTCCGTGTTACCCGCATGACGTTGAAGCCCCGGGTCCCAGGAAGGGGCCCGGGGGAAGAAGGGAGAGGCATCTTCTCAAGCAGGGCTCCCATGTGTCGTTGAGGAGCCCTGCGTGTGCGAGTGCTGCAGCCAGAGAGGAGACGGGGGGAGGATTGCCTTCCCCAGCTGCGCAGCACTTGGTGCCAGCTGCAGCGTTTAGGCCCCTTGCTATTGTCCCCAGCTGCCCAGCAAGTAGGTGGCAGCTGCAACGTTTAGGTTTTGGCGCAGTGGCGCAACCTGGACCCTAATGTGATTTATGCGCTAAATGTTATTTATGTGCTTCTTAGGGTGCTAGGAAATGTACTGTGTGTAGTATGTTTTGCGCAACTTGTGTTCTGATACCTCTAGACATATGTTTATGCTTAGGAGGTTGTTTTATCTAGTATGGGTTATACTAGTGTGTTCCTGGTTCCCTGCGTGATATTTGCCTAAAGTGTTTAGGATTGCGTAGGTTGTACTTACCTTTTGCCAGTGGTTACTGGTTGTGGTCTACAGTTGCTATTTGGTGCTATAGTTATTATATGTGCTATTCCTACAAAGTGCTAATTCTACCAAGTGCTAGTTCTAAAAGTGCTTATTCCTGACAGTGGTCTATGTGGCCCTGTCCCATATATAATAATCCCCTGTAAATTCTGCCCGTGCCTATGGCACATTGTAAAGTGTGTGTTCATTATCTAATGTGTTTAGTATAATACAAAGGCTATTTTTATATAACCTTGTGTGGAGTTCCTTTTGTGGGGGGCCTGGGACGTTGTTGCTGGTGGTGCGTGCGCAAAGACTTAACCTACATTGCCTCCGGGATAAGCCTTACTGCTTACTCCATCCCCTTTAAATTAATAGAACAACGGGTGGACAGGGAGGGACGATATGTATTCGTACGAGGGATACTAGACGGATCCCCTGTGGTGCTGGGCTGTGTCTGCGCCCCAATGCGAAACAGGCGAAATTCCTTACCACGCTCAGTGGAGTAATATCAGACTGGTCTGAACACGGATGGATAATAGGCGGGGACTACAATGCGGTCCTGGATATTTCCCTCAATAGGTCCCACCCCCCATTACACACCACCGATAGCAGAAAACAGGCAGAGGCACTAGCGCATTGGGCAGAATGTTGGGACATGTCAGACGCGTGGAGAATCAAACACGAGGGGCATAGGGAGTATACCTTTTACTCACCACTGCACAAATTGCATACCAGAATAGACCGCTTTTTCTGTTCTAACACACTCCTGGGTTCCATCAACTCGGCAATTCACAAGGGAAAAACACTATCAGACCACAACCGAGTAGAACTAATAATGCAGTGGGGGAGGATCCCAACCCCGATACCAACCTGGCGCCTGCGAACAGAGGTACTTGAGGACCCGGTTTTCAGAACAACAATCTCGGAAGCCATAACTACGTTCTTTACAGAGAACGCGGGCACAGCTAGCACCAGACAAATAGAATGGGACGCCTTCAAGGTGACCATACGGGGAGCAGCCATGGGTACAAAAATAGGCATACGGCAGACTATGGTGGAAAAACTAACGGATGTGGAGGGCAAACTAGCAATGCTGGAAAGCGAGGCTGCGGGCACAAACAACCAACTCACACAACTTCAAGATGCCTATATACAGCATGCCGAGCTACTTGAGGAGTTATGGGTTATTGATTACAGGGAATACACAACTAGACAACACACTCAGGCCGACAGGTCGGGACCATTGCTAGCGCGCATGGTGCGTAATACACCCATGTGTAATGTAATGTAATGTAATGTAAAAAGGATTTGTAGAGCGCTGCGTTCACCGGACGGTTTCTTGGCATGTGTGCCCCTATAGTAGAGGTGCATGATCAAGTAGGAAGAACGGTAGGGACACAATTAGGCATCAACACCGCCTTTAAGGACTACTTCACACACTTATATGGACCGCACCCACAGATGACGGACATGACTTTCGAGTCCTTTATGGAGGACCTACCCATTCCACAACTCACGACCGCGCAGCGAGACGACCTAGCGCGCCCTATCACGACCGCAGAAATCAGACAAGCAATTAAGGCCTTGCCACGAAATAAGACTCCTGGGACTGACGGCCTACCAGCCGAGTTCTATATCACATATATTGATTTGCTAGCTCCACAACTACATCTCCTATACCAAGAATCAATAGCGGCTAGTGCCCTACCACCTACGACTCTAAAAGCACTAATAGTCTCCCTTTTAAAACCCGGTAGAGACGGTTTACAAATGTCGAATTATAGACCACTGTCCCTGCTAAATACGGACTATAAAATTCTTAGCAAGATATTAGTGACAAGACTGAACCAATACATCCCAGAGCTTATACATGCGGACCAATGTGGCTTCATGCCCGGACGGAGCACGGCGCTCAACCTCAGGAGACTGAACCAGATAATGTTGCATGAGGACGCAGCAGAGGTGCAGAGGGCTGTGTCTCCTTGGACCTAAAGCAGGCATTTGGCGCCCTAAGATGGGACTATATGTTCGCAGCCCTGGCATATGACATAATACTATACGTTAAGGACATGTCAGGCAGCCTCGACCCTATACCCGACATCTTCGAAACTTTCAGAGTAATTTCGGGACTTGCTATAAATGAATCCAAATCCTATGGCTACTCTTTTAGTGGCGATACGGGAGATGCCCAGTTACTGTTCCCCCCACATAGGTTCCAGATGGTGCCCTCAACATTTAAATATTTAGGGATACAAATATACCACGACACGCGAGACCTTCTGGATGGTAATCTGGGTAGGGCGCTCACAACGCTTAAAGCACAAATATAATTTTGGACTACCCTGCCATTGTCGATAGCGGGAAGGATAGCTATCTCCAAAATGGTGGTACTAACCCGATAAGTATACTTCTTTACGAACCTCCCACTCCTAATACCGATGAGCACCTTTAAATGACTAAACACGATGTTGACTGAACTGATATGGGGAGCGGGGAGACGACGTGTAAGTCTCGCTAAGTTACAACTACCAACATCACAAGGCGGTATGGTAGTCCCTGACATGGCGGCATATGGCTACGCCTGCCAGCTACAATGGCTGGCCTACTGGCTAGCAGGTCGTAACCTTCATGAAATAAATATGACCGCGACCGATAGAGACCGCGGAACCATACATCGCCTGCTCCTACCGAATGTCACATTGCCCAGATTAACGCCACATCTATTACGTCTTGCAATTAAGTGCTGGAAGAGAGCTGTTAAATACACGAGCGTGACGACCCCTTATGCACCCACAATACCTTTACTGGGCCTGCCCCTCGGGACTGGGACACTTACGCATCACGTGCTCCAACCATGGCATGATTCCGATGTTGCGCACATAGGCGACTTCTTCGCAGATGGCAGACTCGTGACGCACATGGACTTCACACGAGCGCACCAGACCCCTGAAGCATTGTTCTTACTGCATGCACGAGTGACGCACTACATTACTATGACGTGGGCACGAGACGGAATAGAGCCGCCTACGAACCCGCTTCTCACCATGCAATATTTAATGGGGAATGGTAGTCCTTTAACGAAATGGTTGACATATGGCATTCGCGTTGGCAGGGCGATCTCATTACAACCCACTCGGGAACGATGGGACCAGGACATGGGGCGAGCGCTCAGAGATAAAGAATGGGATACGATACTAAAATTCCCCAAAAAGATGTCGCAGAACCCTAAATTTATACAACTAATGATTCTGCATAAAGCGTACCTTACCCCCCACCGACTGCACATCATGTTCCACGACACGGGGGACACGTGCCCTCGGTGCATGGCCACGGATGCCGGCTTACTACACATGTTATGGGAATGCCACAGGCTGGGTCATTACTGGGGAACAATCCACAAGGCCCTGACTGCGATCGCCCCGCAAGACCTTACTCCTCCCCGGAATACTCTATATTAGGCCTAGGCCCTAATGAAAAGAAGAAAAGTGCCACCACACTATTTGTAGATCTGGCCCTCCTATTGGCTAAAAGAACGATAACAACGAGGTGGAAATAAGCCAGACCCCCTGACCCTGGTGACTGGCACGGAGAGGTGATACGATGGGGGAAAGCAGAAGGAACCGAACTGCAGAGAGAGGAGCGTAGAGGCCTCCGCAAGACGCACATCTCAATGGACTGGCAGGCCATAATCATAGAATTCGAAGCATATGATGTCACTGCGTAGGTATAGACAAATGTTGCTAGTACAGTGATTATAATGATGAACAGATACAGAAAACCAGGTCCATCTCCCCTCTTCCCCCCCTGCCTGGCATAGTCGCACACTGAAGGGTGCAGTAGCTGATAACGTTGGAAGAAGACAATACAGAAAGTAGAGATGTCGGAAGTAGAGGAAGTAGAAGATGTTACTGTAACATATAGCGATGGTCCAGTGAAATACGGACTATGTAGATACTTTGAACTGAGTGTTGGGAAAGTTGTGGGAGGGGGTTTAGGAACTCATTGGGATTAGTTGTATGAAACAAGAAAACTGCATTATTATGTTTACTAAAGCTCTCTGTATACAGTGTATTGTAAAGGATTCAATATATTGGATTTAAATGCTGTACTGATGTGACAACTAATGCAGAACAATAAAAATATATATATTTTAAAAACCTTGTGTGGAGTTCCTTTTGTGGGGGGCCTTGGATGTTGTTGCTGGGGGTGCGTGCGCAAATACTTAACTTACATTGTCTCCGGGGTAAGCCTTACTGCTCGTGTCATGCTACCAAGGGGGTGAGCAGGGGTTATCTTGGCGTGTAACTCCCTTGCCCTGACTAGAATGGCGGTTTCTGCCTGGTTTTGGCACCAGCCTTAGCCAACCAGAAATCCCATTTCTAACACAGCAGCTTAAATCTCAGGCTTGACATGCTGTACTGTGCATAAAACTGTTCTAAACTTGTATGACAAGTTGCACTCCGATACAAATCCCGACTGCTCCAGCCCAGCAAGTTGGCTCACAGCCCGCAGCTCAGTCACAATTCCTGTCTCCCTCCTATCACACAGCAGAGCAGCCAGCACTGCACCCTGTCTCTCTCTCTCCCTGTATGTTCTAGCAACTGCATATTTCCCCATGTGTTTTACCTCGCTATCCACGACCTCATGATACTCCTCAAGAGCACTTTTCAAGTCTTCCGACGCATGGACATCACTGCCAGCAAGTATAGCCTGCTCTAGGCACCCCGATTGTTCCTCTAAAACCACCAATCACCTCCTGATTGATCGGAGGACCCCAGAATGCTTAGACATAGCCACCTCCCTAATGAAAAATTTAAACGTGGAACCCTGCCGTATAAAGCCAATATTCGTGTCAAAAAAGCTCTCTATGGCTTTAGGCAACTCAGACTTGAAGACACTATCCAGCAGGGAGTATGGAGGGAACATCCATGTGAAGGGAGCAGATTTCTTCCTCGGGCTCTCAATGTCCAACAATAATGGGGAGTGATCAGAAATTGAAAGGGGGAGTATCGTTCAGGCGCACACCTACAGAAACAGAGACCTAGAGATAAAGCAATAATCAATTGTTGTGTGCAGGTTATGCTGGCCGAATAATGGGTGAAACCCCCAACTCCCCGAGAGCGCTCACTCCAGACATCCAGGAGATCCAGCTGAGTAGCAGCATCACATATAGCTCTGGCCGCGGTCGAGCGACGTGGCAGAGTGCCGGTTCCAAAACACAATTTAAATCACCCCCCCCACACACACACACACACACAGCTGCTGCAGAGCAGCTTTTGCACGCATGCGTTCAAGTAGATCGTGCTAAAACTGTGGGTTGTCATAGTTAGGCCCGTAAACGTTGATCAAATGCAAATCAACCCCCTTCCCAGAGCACCGCGAGATCACATATCTGCCACCTGGGTCCGCCTTAAGTGCCTCTAGCCTAGCGCGATCCCTGATCTCGGATTGACCCAGGTTATAACCCCCCTAGCGTGTGTAGTGAACCACGCTGCATGGAAGAGGCCTTGCAATTGCCTGGGCGTGAGCATATTACTGCCTATGAGCAAATGGGTCTCCTGCTGTAAAGAGAATTTTCTAAAATCGTTGAGGCCCCTAGTATTCCAGGTTAGCAGGCGGACTTTGTTACCACTACCCTGCACCATAGCAAAGCCCCCCTGTCAGATCTGCACAGCTTGCACCAGTCTTGTGCCTCCAAACCCCTCCCAGGAGGCTGCGTAATTCCTGAATATTATATATGTACTGTGTGCCCACTGTAAAAACAAATGACAAAATCCCCCCCCCCCGCAAACCCCAACTTGGCATAGACAATGCTTCTCCCACCCCTCCGTAGACAATTTTACTCTAACGACAGCTACAACATCAAAATAACAGATCCGCCATATCACCATACAGCGGGAAACTCTCAAAGGCGGATGTTACCAGCAATGCACTTAAATTTGTATGGGCAAGGTGAGAAAACGTTGCCATCTGTTCAGATTTTGTTCATCCAATCAAGATCAGTTAGCTGGGCCCCAAGAGATTTAAGTTACTTCATCATATACCATCGTATCGGACCCCGAACAAGGCCAAAGTGATCCAACAGCGACTGATGCTGTGGGCAATGTCACAGTCTATGTTCCATCGCTCCTGATAGCAACATCAAACCGTCATTGCTGGTGTGCCCCAGCGGACCCCCGCCGCCAGGCAGCTACAGCCGTCAATTAGGCACCACAGTCAGCAAAACATATATAACATAACTGTAGGGGCGAACATAAGGCAAGTGCACAAACATATCAGTCTTACTCTTCCAGGTTGCCTCCAGTCACCCCGGGCTGCTCCTCAGACGATAGCTTCTGGGCATCAATCTTGATGTATTCTTTGAGGACCTTCTGTAGAGACTTAGGGTCCGTATATATTCTTGATTTACCACTCATAATGACCCTGAGTTTGGCCGGATACAGCATAGCGTACTCAAAGCTGTGCTCCCTCAAGGTGCACACAGCCACCTCACCTCCTGCACCTGATAAAATACGGTGATCCGTTAATGAAGAACCAAAGAAAATAAATGATATGGTCAAGCCGATATTTAGGGCTATTATCGATATTATCCAGTTGTTAACCGCTATTATTACCAATAAGACGGTGGCTCCAATGGACAATTACATAGAATGATCAAGGATAGTAGATCAACAGGAAGTTGGCAGATGCCCTAAAAGGCGCTAAGTAAATAGCCGAAATAGAGGTGGAAATTTTGATCGCTCCAGGGATTATGAAACTGATTAACCATAATCCAATCTATATAATAAGATTTTAATAAAGGAATTGTTTCGTCCTGATGAAGGTGAAAATAATCCACTGTACACCGAAACGCCGTGTCGACTGTTTCGCCGCTTCGACTGTTTTTAACAAATTATATTTGTCTCATCAAAGTATAGAGACATATATACTTAGATTGTAACCCGTAGGGAGGTTCAATAATGAATGTTATGATTTAAATGAATACATTAAAAAAATAATACTTTTTATATGTGCTTTGTACTGTACTGTGATACCCATGACATTGACAGAATGTTTTAATATATTGTGCAATGCGATTAAGTCTGTGAAAGTAGACTCTCTTTTTTATGCTAAAATATAAGCAAACTTATTGCTGTGGTTAATAGGTTGATTTCTCTCTTTTTTAATACTGTGTAACAGGGTTTATGTCCTTTTGGTTTCCAGTAGAGTCACCAATAGCTGCTCAACAAAAATCTCCTTGTTGCCCATAGCCGTAGTTTCAGGAAGGCCCATAATGCGAATATTACAGCCCCTTGACCTGGCCTCCAAATCCTCCGCCTTGTCCTGCAGGGCCATGAGTAGCTTCCACATCTGCTTCTGCGTGTTGTCTGTCTCCATTTGGACGTCTTCTATCTCGGACACCCGTCTCTCCGTCATGTCTAGGCGCTCCACAAGTTTGTCAATGCGCTCAGACATACGGTCCATCCGATAGGCTAGGGAGTCGGTTTTTCCTTCTATGGTGGACAAGCTCTTCTGCATGACAGTCAGTATTTGGCGGATATCCACTTCAGACTCTTCAGTAGTGTCCTTCTGCTCAACAACTGCCATGCCTGCACCTCCCTTCTTGTACCTTTATTTACGCTGCTCAAACTGCAGCTTAGACTGGGACTTGTCCACCTTGCCCATGGTCTCCCAAGGCCTAGCAAGCTTAGCAAGGACCACCGGTTCCCCCAGATCGCAATGATAAGCCCCCCCTCCAGCCAGAGGGATACAGGGCAATACTCCACCCTCAGTGCAGCTTGTCACAGATAACTGTGATGACCCACACTGAATTAAGTGGCAGTGTAATGCAAGGGAGCAGTAGTCCAAAGGAGAGCCGTCCTCTCAACAGTCAGGACAGCACCACAAGTATTCTGGGCCTGTAGGGAGGCAGGGGCTCCACGTGCAAATCTCTTAGCCCAGAGGGCTCAGCAAATTGCCCTACACTACACCACGCTCTATCAGAGCAATCACACCCCCAATCTCCAGAAGGAGATAGCCCTCACCAGTATCCAGGTGTTGTGCAGGACTCCAAGTTGCAATCTGCTTCAATCCCTGGGGCATCAATCTCCCAGTCGCTCCTTCTCCACCCTAACTCAAGGTGCAGGCGGGCTCATCAAGTCCCCATGCGCAGCTCTCCGCAGTGACACAGCATTAAGCGCCAAGCTTCGCACTAGGTAGGCCCCAGGCTGCGCTGCACTCTAGGCTCATCTGTGCAGTCATTGGTTCATACCGGGCTGCGCAGCACCGGCCCCACCAGACTCAGCGGGCCAAGTCAGGTGTACTCACTGCTTTCTGATGATCGCTGGTTTTGGGCTCCAGGACTTACAGGTGCCGTAGGGAGCCCTGCAGTCTTGCCGCAGCTGCAGGCCACACCGTGTCCACCCGCTAGGCCTCGAACAGTCGAGCCACAATGCCGCCCGTCGACCACACGGCCAGCATCAAGGAAGGGCCCACCAGGCGCTTTAAGTGGCGACGTGCATCGAGTGAGTAATCCACAGAAGTAATAGGATGCTCTAAGGATAGTGTAGATGGCTTACGGAGCTCGCTCAAGCAGTGGCCATCTTGTAGCCAGGCAAGCTCCGCCCCCACTTCCACAGACGCTAATACCTCAGCACACAACCTCCACTGATGGATCTCCAACTCCTCCTACACACTGGCTTCCCTAAAGAAAACTCCAGGCAAGCGATATACCAAGAAAGCCAGCTGATTCTCTCTCACCATTAATGAGTCCAGATGCACCTGTAGATGGCTTGAAAAGAGATGGAAGAGAGCAGCAAGACCCCGGCCTTCAAAATCGCTGTCACTGCACACCACCACCTCATTAGAACAAAGAACGCAGCCCTACAAGAAAGGATCAAAGCCAACTCACTCACTAGCAAATAACTTTTCACCGTGGTCAAATAATTCACCAAAACCAGTACAGATATAGCAGACACGCCTCTCTCCCAAGACCTCTGCAGCAACCTTGGCACCATCTTCCACCGCAGGATTAAGGAGATATGACCGCTTCGACAGCCTCAATACCCAAGACCCTCTCACCCCACTCACAACCACTGCGCCCAATAACACTGGACCCCAGCAGACACTGCTCAGCTGGACCCCCCCCCGCACCACCGACCACACCCTCAAGATCAGGAAGAGCATCCACTCCGGAGCACCCACTGACCCCTGCCTGCACCACATCTTCAACAGAGCCGGCACATCCATCACCCCGTAATTTACTGCACCATCAACTGCTACATCAACTCCGCCACCTTACCAGAAGTCTGTAAACATGCAGAGATCAACCCTTTGCCGATCTGACGGACCTCAAGAACTTCAGACCCTTCTCTGTGCTCCCCGGCAAGTTCTTTGAGAAGGCCATCAATGCCCAACTTTTTGAGTTAATCGAAGCGAACCACATCCTGGACCTCTCCCAAACCAGCTTCCAAAGCAACCGCAGCATCCAGACTGCCCTCCTCTCCCCCACAGACAATGTCCGCACCCTCCTTGACTGAGGCGAAACCTCAGCCGTCATCCTCCTGAACTTTTCGGCCACCTTCGAAATCGTCTGCCACCACAACCTATGCACAAGACTCCACGACGCTGGCATCCCCAACAAAGCCCTAGGATGAATCCCCTCCTTCCTCACCAGCCGAACACAGAGTGTATGACTACCACTGTTCCACTCTGAACCCACTGAGATCATCTGTAGAGTGCCTCAGGGCTCCTTCTTGGGCCCCACTCTCTTCAACATCTACGTGCCCCTCTCACAGCCATTGTCAGAAACCACGGACTCAACATAGTCTCCTAAGGTAATGACACCCCGCTGATTCTCTCCCTCACCAACGAACCCACAGTCGCCAAGAACAACTTCCACGACGGGATGAAGGCAGTTGCCACCTGGATGAAGAACAGCTGCCTCAAGCTCAACTCAGAGAAGACCGAAGTCATCATCCTGGGCTCCAACCCCCTCCCCCACCTGGGTTGACTCCTGGTGACCCACAGGACTTGGAATCCCCCAGACCCACAGCCCACCCATGAAACCTTGGCATCATGCTGGACTCCTCGCTCACAATGAACCGTCAGATCAACGCAGTCTCATCATGCTTCCACCCGCTATGCCTGCTACGAGAGATCTTCAAATGGATTTCCACAGAGTTCAGAAAGGCAGTCACCAACGCACTCATCAACAGCAGACTCGATTAAGGCATCACCCTCTATGCCGGCATTACCCAGAAATTCCTCAAGAAACTGCAGAACATTCGGAACGCCTCCACCAGACTCATCCTCAACATCCACAGCCACATCAACGGCCACCTGAAAGACCTCTACTAGCTAGCAGTCAACAAAAGAATCATCTTCCGGCTTCTCATACATAACTACAAAGCCATACACGATCGATGCTGGACCTGCGTACCTTAACCACTGCCTCGCATTTCACGCACCCACCAGAGTCCTCCGCTCCGCCCAACTGGCCCTGGCCTCCGTCCCACGTATCTGCAAGACCACAGCTAGAGGAAGATCCTTCTCCTACCTTGCAGGAAAGACCTGGAACACCCTGCCTCTCCACCTTAGGCAATCACAGTCACCGGCTCAATTCAGGAAGGACCTCAGGACCTGGCTCTTCGACTGAACCACAGTGCCATTGGTGGATCAGCAGTAATTTATTTATATATATATACTTTTTTAAACGTATAAAGCGCCAAATGCCCTGGGGCGTCTCGGCGCCCCAGAACAACTCCTCCCCCCACCCAAGCACCTTGAGAGCCTTGCCGGCGAGTAATGGTGCTTTATAAACCACCCGATTGATTGTTTGTTATAGAGATTCAGCGGCTCCCAAATGAGGTCTTCACTTCCCAGCGGTCTCCTCTAAGCCCATTTTTTGTCCCATGCTGCTAAAAAGTACAATTTTATAACGGGGTGGGCGGTGTAGCATTGAGGGTCGGACCATTGTTTTCAGTCAGATTTCAGCTCATTACACAAACTTGCTCACTCATCCCCCATACTCACCCGAATCACCCACAGCTCAGCCTCTTCCTGCAAGTGCCAAAATATAAATGAGGTGAGATAGAGGGTGAGGCGATGGGAGTGTGAGAGCAATTTATTGGGGCGCATGCAACCTGCACAAGACAAAAAGAACGAGGAAACCTCAATGTGGACTGAATCACTGGAGCCCAAAGCGAGACTGCAGGGCTGCATGACATGCATGCTGACCGCTCCCTGTGCCCCTCTGAACGTCGACGCCATGCCTAGCTCGCTCATGCTCCAAGCTGGCACTGCACACAAGTTATGCACTTACACGGCGCCAGCCCCCCATGTGTTTGGGATACTTTGTTAGTATGCCTCTCCCTTGAGCCAACTGCGTCTTTTGAAGACTCGTGGCTTTGCTGTGGGCTTTGCTTTCAATCACCTGCTTGCTATGACCAGTTCACGTGCATTTTTCTTTACACAGAGCCACCCTAGGCGGAGGTTTCTGGGTGGAACGTATGGCCGCTAACCACAATATTGTCTCTTAGAAGTTCAGATTGTTTTTTTGAGTTTGTAATTTTGTTCGAGTTACATAACAAAGGGCGTCGCTCAGTCGAGCGTGATAAGTCATGTGTAGTCAGCGCATCGAAGAGCAGGCGTTGTTCTGGTATTTCAGCTTCTCTTGATGAGTAACCACCGTGCTGACAGCAACTGAGGACTGCATGTTCTTGTGTTCGTCTTTTGAAAACAGGGGAACCCATATCTAGTGGCCAAGCTATACATAGGGAATAACACAGTGGGTAAAGGTCTATAGCTTGTAACATGAAAAAAATCAGCAAAACATATATGTACCTTTAGGCAGTAACCACTATTACATACAAAAGACACAAATGTATCTCCAAAAAATATACATATATTTTATTTTTCAAAACAATCTTATCTAATAAATATTGAAATGTTTCTTTGGTTTTTTCTTGTTGTATAAAAACTATTTCATTCTTTACATATAATCAATCTGCTGAAAACATATCAATCAGTTAACGGATAAGTATATTAGACGTAAAGTTGATGGGGGGCAATGCGGTAGATGTAGACTATGCGCGTTTCGGTATTGCTGCCTTCATCAGGTGACCGTCCATTGCACTGCAATTATATATGATGTTCGGGGTGCTTATACATGGTGTATGGTGCTGGCGCCTCCATACATGGGTAAGATTTAAGGGCATGGTATGTTTAAGGATAAATGTCCAATTTCGTCTTGCGGTAATCCATTGATGCTATCATCGAAATATATATATATATATATATATTCACTGAAAAAACCATAGGTTATAGACCATATATAGTTAGGAATTAGCATTTACAAAACCTTGAAAATTCACTGAAAAAACCATAGGTTATACACCATATATAGTTAGGAATTAGCATTTAAAAAACCTTATTTTACTCACACAAAACCATTGAAATTCCATATATAGTTAGTTGCACTAACTATATATCGCGCACCCGCAATCCACTGCTGATCATGTCACATATTACATCATTCATGACATGGTCAGTGACATCACTGATGACATCACTGATGACATCTCATTTGACATCAATGACCACATCACTGATGATATCATTCATGTGACAATACAATGCATCTCCTCACGTTTTAATATAACCTCTGTTTCACCCAGTGTTACATACAGAGTATAATTTTTGAAACCATTGACACACCAATACTAGTTACTACATACGTACTCACTGATTCCTACGTCTACACACACATTCACTCATTCACCCATACAATCATTCATACATACAATCACTCATCTTTACAACACTATCATATGCACTCATACACCTATACAGACACTTACACTCTGCCACTCATCCATGGAGTTACTCACACACCTAGTCAGTCCTGTAAAGAATCAATCACACTTCCATTTTCTTGTCTATACAGTTAAACATAGAGCACCTTACATTTTCAAACATATACTAACACATACTTACTTTCTTATACAATCATTGATACAAGTACACATTGATCTGCACAGAGTCACACACCTCCCAGCCAGCCACACACACACTCAGTCTCCTATACAAATACTTGGACAATCAATCAATAACCCATATAGTTAATCATATAGCTACTGATCAACACATGCAGCAGTTTACAGAACAACAGACATAATGATGCACAAATTAAGACAGTTTAGTCACTAACCCATGCACTCAGTGAGACACATTTAATCACTCACTCATACATTCAGTCATGCACCTACTAAATCCTTCGTCCAGACACTTATACATCTACTCATTCTTCAATATGTAAAACATATTTAAACTTTACAGAAACACACAGTCACTGGATGATGTCATCAGTGATCTCATCAGTGATGTCATTTGAGATGTCATCAGTGATGTCACTGACCATGTCATGAATGATGTAATATGTGACATGATCAGCAGTGGATTGCGGGTGCGCGATATATAGTTAGTGCAACTAACTATATATGGAATTTCAATGGTTTTGTGTGAGTAAAATAAGGTTTTTTAAATGCTAATTCCTAACTATATATGGTGTATAACCTATGGTTTTTTCAGTGAATTTTCAAGGTTTTGTAAATGCTAATTCCTAACTATATATGGTCTATAACCTATGGTTTTTTCAGTGAATTTCAATGGTTTTTTAATAGCAAATATCATAAGCTGTCGAATGTCAAGTACGTGGTAAGTAAAAACATTTTCGTGTTTATGCACACTGATCTGCTTTGAATGCTGCCCCCCACCCCTCATTTCTATTAGGAGTACTCTCTCTTTGCAGATAGTGAAGGGTAGTTAACGCAGCCCTTTGCCCCCTTTGTAATCCGTCGTGCCTGCTTCTCTCTCCATTTGATTGATTGTTCTCTTTGGTTCATTCTCTATTTACAAACAAGCACAGAGTCGCAATACTCTGTTTAGTCTTTGCAGATAGCGAAAAATCGTGTAAAAAAACAAAAGGAATCGAGCAAAATCAGTAGGCCACTAATGGGATCTCTTTTTGACCTCGCTAAAATAGAAACATTAGGAACAACCTGTTGAAAATAGCAATGCGTATGTACATAAGCGGCGTTCATTTGTGTTCACAGTACCCCTTGTTGATTGTTTCAATCGAGCATTGAATTGTTCGAAGTTAATTCTCTTAAGGATCTTCTCTACCTGCAAACGAGGAAGAATAGGAATATTCTCTCTCCCTTTGCAGATAGTGAAGGGTAGGTAACGCAAGCCTTTAACACGTCGTACCTATTTCATTCCTCATTGATTGATTGATTGTCCGAACATTGACTGTTTGGGAATTAGTTCTTTTTGGAGGTATTCCCTGTTTGCAAATAAACGTAGGAAAATCTTTGCAAGTAGTGAAAGGGTACGTAATGCGGACCTTTCTCCCCCGTTGTAATCTGTCATGCCTATCTACTCCCCACTGATTGATGCACCTTTTTCACCCGGACCATTTACTAGAGATACGTCATCTGGCCCGACCAGAGAGCACCCCTAGTGAAAAGGACATATGCAATAATAACGAAGTGATCACTGTATCCTGTTAACAGAAACTTTACCATGAAACAACCTGGAAAGAAAAAAATAGGAAAACGAAAATCAGTAGGCCACTGATGAACATGAACTTTTATTAAACAACGAACAAAGAAACGATAACATAACGTAATGATAAAACCTATTAATGTCCTAGAAACAAGAAAACGTTAAAATATGCCAGTGGTGAGAGACCAGAAAAACAGTAAGAGAAACCAAATCACCCCTCGCTGTCCCACCGCCTGCCACGCCAAAAAAATCGATAGACTAGGGAAAATGCAAGTCAGTAGAACATCCACCCCCACTCTGGAAACTTCCAAGGTGGGGCAGGGTTCCGGCTACGCCCAGCCGGGAGCAGCCCATATAAGGCAGGTCCTGCTGCCACGCCTCGGCCAGGAGATCCTAACGTAGGGTGTAGCCGGAGGAGAGGCCGAGGCCAGCGGGACCCGGCCAGGGGATTGCCTTTACAACGCTGAACAGTTGCAGGGGGGGGGAATGTCTCCTCGACCCTCCCCTCTCTCTCCCAGTCCGGCCGCGGTGGCCCTTGAGAGTTGCAGGTAGTCCCGCCACATGCTCTTCCGGTCCGGCCACCAACGGTCGGGGGGCCGAGGCCGACGGGATCCGGCTGCAGCCGATAAACCAAGAAACCCGTTCATGGGGCCAGAGCCAGGGGCGTCCGGCCGACATCCACCGGAAGCCCGGCCCGAAGACGGACGGGACACTTCTTTCTTTTATAATGGCTGCGACAACACTGGGGGGGGATGTCTTGCACATGCCTCCGACCCCCCCCCCCCCTCGTCCTCATCGCCTGGTCCGGCCATAACAAATCTCAAGCGAGACGCCGTGGGGTGCACTGGGAGGGAGAGACGGTGCGAACAGGCCTCTCCCGCCTCCCCAGGTGGAGGCTTCCCAGCTGCACCCTCAGCGCTCCAGGCGCCCGGAAAAGGGTTCTTCCACTGTGGCCATGCTGCAACGTCTCGCCCGGCAGGGTGGAGCCCGTCCGCTCATGTGACCCCGCGATCGCCGGTAGCTGCCGAACTCTCAAAATGGTGGTCGACCTGGCAAGAGCGGGCCCAGCATAAAGAAATGGCCCGGTCACTGGTTGACTCCACCACCTTAGTCCTCCACGACCTTGAAGATTCTAGAGGAGCCGCGGGAGTCTCCGACCCCCGATGGGGAATGACTGCCATGATCGCCCGTGGAGTGACGAAACTGTATCCGCGGGACGTCGGCGCTCCCATGCTGGCGCCAGCCTCACTTTGAATTACTAGAATCCTGCACACCTCACTTCCGGTGAAAGCACAGTGTGACCCGGTAGGAAAAATTATTGCACCCCCTCCCCTTTTTGACTGATAGTTCAAACCACCGATCCTTTCCTTTGCCCTTTTAACGGAACTTTGGACTGCCTCCCCCTCTTTTACATTTTCTAGAGAAAACAAAACATTAACCACTACATTAGCATAGCAGTTGACACCAGAACTGTTTTCAAATTGAAAACCAACAACATCTTCAACAGAATCCTTTTTGTTTCTGCTGTGACCCTGCTACAGCACAGGCATTGTCCCCAGCAGTAATTCTGCAATGCCGGTAAGAATAGCTGTGGTGCCTACTGGACTCACTCACCCCCGCGGCGCCCCACGCCGTTTTTTGCTGGGCGGCAACTTACTAGACATCACTTTCGTGCCATCTAGATTTCAGCGCGTTCTGCTGCCTTGGAACTATTCGCACAACAGACCGCTACTGACAAGAATATTTCATTATTGGTGCTGTCAATTTCAATAAATCTATTGTATAATTCAAAAGAAATTGCCACGGTCTCTTCGTTGTTTAAATGTTTTTACTGTTTTTGTTTTCTTGTATATATTTATATGTTATTAAAGTTTTATATTCCTACTACTTTGTTGGAGTGCTATATATTTTTAATGTGACACATAATTGTAAAAACTTTGATGTACAAAGAGTCATTCCTGGAATCTTCCGCTTCAGGCTCGGTCCCCTCCCCAATCACAATACAGGATGGTTTTCAGATAGTAGGAACACGTGTGGTGTGACGGATCTCATCGGGTGTGGGCCTTGATCTACTATAACTCCTTTGAAGAGGGGTGATTCTTTACAGCTGGGGCCATAAACTACATCTGCAGGGCTAGCTGATAGCCTGGACAATCGGACACAGAGAAAGAGGAGTGTCAGAGGGTGCGGTAGTGAATAGGGCGAAAGGGAGGTGTCGGGCGGGCACAGAGTGTGATTCTCAGGGAAGAGCAGCGCAGATGGGGGGAGGTTTATTGCCCATGCATAAGACAGAGAGCGGTGGTGACCAGTGCCTAGGGAAGATGCTTGCGTGGGTGAGGAGCCATGCTACGAATCGACAGCGTGCAGAGAGTGGGTCTGGTCAAGACATCTAAAATGGCTGCCGTGCACGACAAAAGTGTGGCATTTCAAAAAAGGCAAGATGGCGCAGACAATGTTTTTCAACACTTCCTCATTTCCTTCGAATCGAACGTTAACAGACGTTGGGGCATATTACCAAAGTTAAGCGATATTTATCGCTAACGATGCTTACCAACCAATTTTTTACCACTAAGCATCGTCAGAAATTATCGAAGATAAACCTTGCTATTATCAAGGTTTATCGCAAATGCGATAATAAACGGCCGCAATGCATGAATATCGCTAAAAACTCAGCGATATTCATGCATTACCGAGCTAATACTCTTAGCCATGTTATCCACCTCCCATTGGATAACATGGCTAAGAACTGCTCAGGGCAGGTGTTACTTTTTGGAGATATTCGCGCTTAGCGCGAAATTCTCCAAAAGTTGGTAATAGGAGATAGATATCTTGCATGTTGTAATGCAAGTTATTGTGGTATATGGAACTCATACCATATTCTCTCAGGAAAGCAGAAACTGATCCTTTTGGGACCGCCTAAAAAGGCCTAGGGGGTGAGGAGTACTCTACTTTGCCCCCTTTTCACGTTCCGAACTATTTTATTTTACTCTCTTCTGTAATTACACAAAATAGCAGCGATAAGATGCATCGGAGACACACAGTGAGAGAAAGGAGGCCGGAGATGAAGAAGAGATGTCAAATACACATTGGAGATAATATAGTGGCAGAAGGGAAGTAAATATGAGTAAACTTACCATGTAACATAAAAATGTTGCACTCTATACTATAAGTCTCATTTTATACTACAATCACTTCGCTACAACCTCATAAATTAAAAATAAAAATGAATAATGTCTCAAACAATTTTTGATTTCTAAATATAAATTTATTCTTCAGAATTTTCTAAATTTGAAAGAACTAGTAACATGTCCTCATCAGCAATGTCCTCATTAAAAGTCTCCAATGATGATTCTTGTAACTCTATGGTCTCCAAACACTCGATAAATTCGCCATCAAGAGATTGATCAAAAAAATCATTCAAGTCATCTCCTCCTTGTGACAATATTTCATTATTGGTGCTGTCAATTTCAATCAATGTAGTGGAATCATTCAAGTCATCTCCTCGTGACAATATTTCATTATTGGTGCTCTCAATTTCAATCAATGTAGTGGAATCATTCAAGTCATCTCCTCCTTGTGACAATATTTCATTATTGGTGCTGTCCATTTCAATCAATCTAATGGAATCATACAAGTCATCTCCTCCTTGTGACAATATTTCATTATTGGTGCTCTCAATTTCAATCAATGTAGTGGAATCATTCAAGTCATCTCCTTGTGACAATATTTCATTCTTGGTGCTGTCCATTTCAATCAATCTAATGGAATCATACAAGTCATGTCCTCCTTGTGACAATATTTCATTATTGGTGCTCTCAATTTCAATCAATGTAGTGGACAATTCAAAAGAAATTGCCACGGTCTCTTCATTGTGAGCCATTTTATTTTGAAATTGCTTGCTGTAAATTGCAGAAAAAAATAATCACTTTCATTTATCGTTTTTAGTAATACATAATATAAAACTAACTTTATCAAGTATTTAGTATAACAGAAGGACTGCAAATAAATAACAGAAAACATTTTTCAAATTATCTTCAAGTGTACAACATAGTTCCCCTTACAAATTAACAACTCACCTTTTTAAAAGTAGCAGAAGTGTTAGTACTGTGTAAATCAAACACCAGAAATTCACCACCAAAAATTCCTCACAAATGTACCTCAGACAGTATCACAAAATGGCTGTGGTTTCCTCTCATTTGACATATATACATAACCAATTAACTTTCATCACACACAAATACAAAACCAAAGTAACATTTTAATTGGTTCTAAATTTCAACACTTTCAAATGTGTTTTCCCCATGCAATTTTCCATAGGACATTTACATACGTCTACAGCCTGAATGGCTGAACGGAATTACACCAAACTTGACAAAATGGTACATCAAACCTAAGAGGTCAGGAAGGATCTACTATGCCCCCTTATGGTCATTTCCCCCTTCGCTTTGGCCTCCTCTTGTCTCTCAATCCTACCGAGAGACAAGATGGCGGCCGCTACGGACTGTTTGGAATGTTGACAGACGCCGGAGAACCAATCAGCTTCGCAAAGCTCCGTAACGCGAAAAGTACGCGAAGCGGAGCGCTGTTACAGATATATATCTTTTTTTGAACGTTAATTTCTCAAAATCCACTGGAGCACATATATTGAGACCTAGCAAAGGCACATCGGGCTACCAGTCCCTAATATTTTGCCAAGTTTCGTGCAAATCCATTCAGCCGTTCGATTATTATTATATATTTTTTTTTTTGCCCCGCGGAGCCCTTTTAAAACCTCCACATCAAACGTAGGGGGTCAGCGAGGATCTACTATTCCCCCTTATGGTCATTTGCCCCTTCGCTTTGGCCTCCTCTTGTCTCTCGATCCTACCGAGAGACAAGATGGCGGCCGCTACGGACTGTTTGGAATGTTGACAGACGCCGGAGAACCAATCAGCTTCGCTTCACAAAGCTCCGTTGCGCGAAAAGTACGCGTCCTGGAGCGCTGCCCGGTCCGCTGTTACAGATATATATCTTTTTTTAAACGTTAATTTCTCAAAATCCACTGTAGCACATATATTGAGACCTACAAAAGGCACATCGGGCTACCAGTCCCTACAATTTTGCCAAGTTTCGTGCAAATCCATTCAGCCGTTCGGGCTAAAAGTGAGGCCAACCGCCCTATGGAAAACTCAATGTTAAAAACACGTTTTGGGACCCCCCTTTTTTCTCGGCCCCCCCTTGACGAACCCCCCCCAAATTTTCAAGGGCTGCTCAGAAACAAAATGTTCCATTTTCCTGAAAGTTTCAGCCAATTCCGTCCACAAACGCCAAAGTTATTAGACATAGAATTTTCAAAAAACCCATAGAGAAAAAATCCTAACTATATATACCTACTGGCGACCGCCAGTAGGTAATATATATATATATATATATATATATATATATATATATATATATATATATATATATATATATATATATATATATTTGAAAAACTGAAGTTGTCCAAATTCAAATTTTCACCACCTAGATGCAGAGATTGTCGGAGTCTCTTAAATCGCGATCAATCCTCTGTCAGCTAACTATAGATATCTGAGCTTGAAACGAATGGTTAATCTGATGTCTATCCGGCCATCTCTAGTTCTGTGGTGGCGACCGGATTTTTATTTTAATAATCGGAGCGGCATTAACGCATGCAACTAAATGAACAGAACTGCACGTAACACAGCACCACAGGGAACAGAGGATACACTGTCAAAAGGACACCTGGTGCTACCTTTCGACCCGAGCACAGTCGCACGGAGCACTGCCCTACCAAGCTCGATTTTCTTATTTTGGCAGCATTTGCGGCCACAGCAGTTTAGTGCCTTGGGTCGGGTCTGCACAGATCTAGTTAGTTCACTACAGATCCCCCTTGTATTGGTCCGCAGGCTTCCACTCAGAGAGTTGTTTTAGAAATCTATAAATAGGCTTCAGTGCTGTACGAGAACCGGTATGTAATATTTTTGCAAAATGAAATCGATTTTGACAGTCTTAAACAGCCAAAGTGTTCACTGTGACGGGATACAAATCCTGTTTTACGGTTTGGTGAAGGTAGAACATAATTATTGAGCATCAAAATGCTAAATTTTAATGTTGCTGTGACCTACAGAAAAAATATGTATTTGGGACGGAAATGCAAAAAAAGATAATAAGGGGAAATACTGCATGATAAACACCATTTAAAAAATGTTAATAGCAGAAAGGCTATGTGTAAAGTCCATTTCAGCAAGCACTGTCAATGCCAGGAAGTCTGGCTTTAATGTGCTGCATCTTGCACTTTAAAAAGACACACCTACTGAACCAGCACTTAAAAGGACAGAGTATTTCACTTCTTGTCTACTGACAACAGGAGGGAGTACCGAGCATCTGCTTGGTCTGGAGCGATGTGATATGGGCACCACCAAGAAGAGTACATGGAAAGAGGAACGAAGCATGTGAGAGGGCACTAAGGGCTGAAGCCAAGAGCCAAGCTTCTCAGGACAAGTGCCTTGAACCCTAAAATGTCTTAAACAAGGTCCATTTTCCTAAGGATACATCTCACTGAGGTAAATTAAGTAACACACGTAGCAGCTACCTGTAGCACAATCTGAAGATATTTAAGTAAGCCAAGCAAGATTACAGTCCTGAAATCCAAATAGGATTAGATATCTGCCTGGATTGCCAGCCTTCTCCCTTCAACTAAGGGGCAAGCAGCAATTTTTCTAATGCTCCCCAGAATGGGGTAGTGTGTACTTGATATCTTGTTGCCACGCAGACAGAAGGTAAGATCAACCCTGATAGTAAAACCATCATTTTTGTTCAAAGTAATAGGGCTGGGAGTGGGCCAAGAGCCACTGACAGAGGTCCAGGGTCAAGGATGATCACCCTAAAACCAATACCTCAGCTTTATTTGCATTAAACATTAAAAGGCTACTGATTGTTAGATATTTAACTGTAGCAAGACATTCCCAATGTTTAAGGGGAATGTCAGTGTTACTACCACTTTTTGCATCATTAATTGAATATCAACAGTATGGGTAAAAAAGTAAAGTCAAAAGAAAAACTTGATTTAATTCCTCCGTTTTTCAATTTGAAGTGTTTCATAAAATGCACAATAATTCGTAATCAATGTCCAATGTTTTGTTTACTTTTAAAAAGAAAAATAACTTTAATGCATAAACAACTACACACCAAAACATAAACTTAAACATATACTTAATGAAATTAAGACCTCTCTAGCACCACCTGAACTAGAATCTGCTTAAGAAGCAGTTTTAGGGGTAAACAGAGGATAGACCTTCTGTGTGGTGCCCAACAAGGAGTTCACAATAGGATGTTCTTTTTACTGTAGTTGTCACAGAGTTCTCAATGTAAAAGGCGGTAGGTTTGCTGCTTTCCTTGATCTTACTCGCTCCTACTACAACTGATATTTGGGTTACTGACTAATTTTTAAAACTTGTGTTTTTATCTACCAATGTTGTTTTTAAACATCTTACCCATCTAGTTTTTATGTTTGTGTTCTGTGGCTTTTAAGACATGCTTTTAGTCATTTATGCATTGTTTTGCCACAGTGAAATCATCTTTATTAATATCGCCTGGTAAATTGGCTAGACAGTGTTAGTTTCACTTACTGATCAGTCATTAGATTAGCTCCCTCAGTGTTCCGAGCAAGCCATGTTCCACCGCGGCAGGTGCCGATTGCGGCGAAGGCTTTGGAGGACCGGAAACACTCGGCATTGACTTCCGGGTCATAGGGGGCATCCGGTGTGTGCGCACCAGTTTCCTGTGGTATTCTCTACATAGGCAGGATGCCGGTGTGGACGCGCAACGGGTGGTGCGCCATAGGCAAGCCCATCTGTGCCCGTCCATGCCTGAACCGGGCCCAGGGCCACAACCCCTGTCCGATCCATATCAAATAAGGGGCCAAGACTTACCTACTCTAAAAATGCACTTTTGAGTCTCAATAGGGCTATTGAGACTCCTACTTGTCCTCAACTTGATCTACTGAAGGAGCCCAAATCATGCTTGTACTGCTCCTCAAAATTTCTATATAGAAATTCAAAAGCTTGCATTAGTGTGAAACGGTACACCCCCAACAATCACCTTCACCCAAAACGTTCTCAGGCCTGCTTATTAACACAAGGTCTCTTATCAAACATAATTTAGAATTTGCAGAGTTATTGACAACTCACAAGATTGACATGGCATTTGTTACTGAAACTTGGGTGGCCAGCACTTCCGATTTCGTCCCTAGCTATCCTATCAGGATTGACAATAATCAGAAATGACATACAACACAAACGGGGAGGAGGCTTAGCAATCATTCTTAAAGACACTATGACAATAAAGAGTTCCCCCACAGGAAGTTGCACTGACTGTGAACTGCTAGCCTTTAAAATCACCTTAAGTGATAACTATATGTTCAAAGAAATGTTATTGTGCAGACCTCCTGGTGCGAAAAATAGATTCCCACAAATCATTAGCCCTGTTATAAAATCAGAGGATTTTTCAATATTAGGTGATTTTAACTACATTTAGAAAACCTTGAAGACCACAACTACCATTGTTGTTATGATGGCCAGTGCCTCGCTGAAACAGATGGTCAAGCATTACACGCACGAAGCTGGTCATACTCTAGACTGAATTTTCACATCAAATCCTCATCTATAAATCCAAGAAATGTTCCCAATCGCCTGGTCAGACTATATAGCCATATTGTTTGCAGTAACCACCACACATCATATCCCCCACCCCCATAACTCTCATAGGACACAAAAAGGGCGCAACTGGAGGAATATCGACCCCCAGTTGCTGCAATCTGCTTTGGCATCCTCAAAGCATGACCGCACATCCGAGGCAAACATGGCAACAGGCAGTTTGTTTCACCAACTGGATTGAAACTGCAGTAAACACATTAGCCCCGGAAAAAAAGCTTCACTATCATGCGTAAGAAAAACTTTGAACTGTGGTTCTGTGACGCGTTGTGTGCACAAAAACAACTTTTTAGACAGTCAGAGGGACGGTGGAGAAGGCAGTACACTGCGGCAGATAAAATATCATATGCTCAGACACTGACTATAAAAATATGATTCTGGAAAAAAAAGTAACTCTTTTTCAGAGAAAATTTTGCAGGCAGGCAATTCTAGCAAAGTACTCTTTGCAACATTAAAGACACTAGTCAAATTACCTGAGACATCAAAAGGGCACAGCGGTGTGTAAATCTGTAACCAACTTGCAAGGATTTGCAAGGACAAAGTACAGACCGTCTATAGTTCCCTCACAGATAGGGCATCGATAGTGCAGACAACACTCTAACAAAAACACTCCCCTGTTCTGATAAAGTTCTGGCATCTTTTGATCCTCCGAATACTGGACAAATATCCCAGGTAGTTAGATTACTAAAGTCCGGAGCACCCACTCATCCATGCCCCCTAAAAATATGTCAGATGGCACCTGATATTATCAGTGAACAACTCAGAATACTCTTCAAATAAATAATGAGCTCTGGCATCTGCCTTGACTCTTGGAAATTGGTATAATAATAATAATAATAATCAAAATATCAATTTTTCCCCTTATAAAAAACCTAATCTGGATCCCAGCGAGACTCGCAATTATAGACCTATTGCTAGGATCCCATACCCAGCTAAAGTCCTGGAAAAAATCCTAAACAACTAACAGCCTTTAGTTCCTCAGCGGACCTGTTAGATCCCTCACAATATGGCTTCAGACAGGGGCACAGTACGGAAACTGCCCTGGTTAAGGCAGCAGAGGAGCTTCAAGCAATACTGGACTCAGGTGCCAAAGCCACCCTGATACTTTTGGATCTATTGGTGGCTTTTGACACTGTGAGTCATGATATCCTAATCGGAAGGCTCTTAGAGGCAGGAGTTAAGGACTCTGCCCTCAATCTGATTAAATCTTATCTGGACAATAGGTTTCACTTCGTGCAGATTGGTGATTTATGCTCAGAACAGTTTATGCTTCCTTGTGGGGTGCCTCAGGGCTCCTCGTTGAGCCCCACATTGTTCAACTTGTATGTGACCCCCTTGGCTGACATCATCAGGCAGTTTGGCTTCTCATTGGTTTCCTACGCAGACGACACTCAAATAGTGGTGTCCATTTCAAGCAATTTGGAGGAAACTGCAGACTGTTTTAACCAATGTATGTTCCGTGTAGTCCAATGGATTAGCGCAAACTGGCTAAAGCTGAACGGAGGAAAAACAGAGGTTCTCCTGCTGGGCTCCGATACATCTTTTTGGTTGCAGAGGTGGTGGCCTGCTGGCATGGGAGATCTTCCAGTCCCAGTCGGTAAAGTGAGGAATTTGGGTATCATCTTTGATGATAAACTGAAGTTTCATCATCCGATTAATAAGGTTTCATCTTTTGTCCTCCTGACGTTAAAGACAATCAGGAAAGTTCACACTTTTATCCCCCTAAAGCAGTAAAAACACTTGTGACCGTTCAAGCCTTGGCCAGACTCGATTACGTAAATGCATTGTACGCGGGCCTTCAAAAACAGCATCTGCTCAAACTCCAGCGGGCGCAGAACGCAGCTGCCAGATTGCAGTTGGACATCCCCAAATTCCAGTCTATATCCCAAGGCTTAAGAAAACTTCACTGGCCCCCAGTGAAAAAGCAGATAGATTTTAAATCCCTATGCTTAGCTCATAAAGCTCTGCATGGAACTGGCCCCTCGTACCTGAAACAACACTTCACCTGGTACCTTCCTGCAAGAAACTTAAGATCATCACAGAGCAAACTCCTCCAAACCCCCACATTTTAAAAAGCTCGTTGGGAAGGTAGAAGCTTTGTTTTGGGCACAGTGAAACTATGGATCTCACTTCCGATAGACATCAAGAACAGCCCTACTCTCCTTTAGAAAATCACTAAAAACCTGGCTGTTTTCCAAATAAAGTTCAATCGTCTCTGTAAATTCCGGCAAACCTTTCCGCATAGTGCCTAGATGCCTTAGAGCATTCGTGTGCAATATACATTTGAAAATCAAATCAAATTATAACTATTCTCGATTGCGCTTGTCTTAGAGTTAACAAGGTCTCTTCCTAGCGCACTTGTCAAAGAGTTCATAATGTAAAACATGTTTCATAGAGTATTGAAGCAGAGGAGTTTTGTGCTGTCCCAGGTTGCTGTTGTGCACTTGAAACTCAGAACTGTGAAACACACAATTAATCAACGTCCAACCACTGCTTTCATTTGAAAAAGAAAAGTACTTCAATGCTAAATAACTAAAAACTATACTCCAAATTACTAATGCTTAGAAGATTTCCGGTGTAATTACAAATTGTAAACCCCCTTTGTGGTTACACAGGTTAATAAAGGTGCACATCATATATCCTAAAAAAAAATCATAGGGATACCTAAACCTGTAAATTCAGTCAGCTCCCTTTATCTGTGAAATACTATGTGGTAATGTGCGCACCACCTCTCTTTAATTAAAAAAAAACAGCCCGTGATCCTCTATGAACCTACTGGAAAAATGAAGCTTTTCACAATAAAACATGGCAGTTTTGCCTAAAGGGACCCCTCAAGTATCTTATGCAGCCCAAAGTATATACTGAGATGAATCTAGTCTCCCTCTGAGAGACCACTATTATGTAATGTGGTCAGACCTAAGAAAGGCCCTCTCTATTTAAACCCCTCCCTACTGCGTTTGTTAGCGAGTTCACAATATTAAACAGTTTACTATTATGTATCACATAGTTCAAAATGTAAAGCCCCTTTCTTTGGTGTTTGTCATGGCCCTCACAACTTAAAACCCTTTCCTATTGTATTTGACAGAAAGCACAACATGTAAAAACTGCTTGCTTTGCTTTTGTCAGACAGTTTACAATGTAAAACCCCTTCCTGTTGCATTTGTCACAGTTTACAATGTAAACCCCCTACCTGTTGCATTTGTCAGAGGGTTCACATTGTAGAGCCCGTCGTATGGTGTTTAGAACGTTTTCAATGTAAATACCGTTCCTACAAAGAGTAACTGGTGTTCGTATCGATGGGAGGCTATAGCCGTTTTTCCTGATGTTGGAAGTCTATATTGTGCAGTGCATATTGCCAGGATGAATCTGGGACTCCTTTATCAGGAGTTCAGAAGACTACGAGTATGAAGGAACTGAAATCCTGAAGAAGTAAATTAATTTCGCGAAACACGTGTTGGCTCGGCTGTTCTGTACCACTACTATGTGAAGAGAATTTTGTGATCAAGCATATGATGTATTTCAAATGTTACTTCTACCAAAGTTGAAGACAACTTTTTCGTGTCTGAACAAGGACGGACGATAATAAAATGATTTTTCATGGACACTTAAGATCCAAAGAGTGTGTTTTTCTCAGTGCATAACCTAGCCCTTCGTACTATATTTGTCAGAGTTCACATTGTAAAACCCTTTCTTATTTTACAAGACTGACTCTGTGAGGTTCTGTGGGCTACGAACTCAGAATACAGCAACACGCAACATTAAAACTCAATAAATTAGTATCCAGCCACTGCTTTTTAGGTCGAAGCCTACCAAACATTGCAGTTGTCTGGTTTGCTAGCGATGACTTGTGGGCATTTTGAAAGCTTCCATCAGAATGCATTCCACCCATTGCTGGCAAAGGGCTTTGTGGTTTGTAACTCACATTTGCTTGCTTTCTATTTGCTAGCTTTATTTGCATACCTGTCAACTTGAAGAAAAATCTCACCACGTGAAAAGGGGGCATGCCTCGTACAGAGAAGTACCTACGAGGTACTTTTGAACGGCACCCTGCCCCCAAACCGCCTCCCCCCTAATTAAAAACCTTGCTGGGCTGCTACTGATGTCCTGTGGTGTTTTCACACGTCTTAATGGGCGTCAGCAGTTCAAAGCTTTGGAAAACATGTTGGAATACCACTATTTACAGTGGTTTTCAGCTTGTTTTCCCTGCCACTGTGTGATAGTGGCTTCTCACCAGGAGACCGTGTGATGGGTTCCGATATTGTTTGTCACACGGTGGTACTGTGTGAGCTGGCAGGTAAGTATTTGTTTTAGGACGTTCAGCTTGAGTTCGTCTGACCGGTGGAGCATTGCTTGTTTACTGCTGTATCTTTCAGAGTGCTCGTCTTTAAATCTTGTTCTTATCTTGTCACATTTGCTGTACATACTAACAGAGAGGTAACAAATAAGGCTCTGTCTTCTGATGGAACTTGGTGTTTTCTTTCTCTGACTTCAGAGTGATAGATTTTATGTGACAATATTGCTGGGAAAGGCTTTTGTCTAGCACAAAAAAATGAACTGTGCTCATATTTCTAAATATATCAGGATAAGGAAAGTACAAATGCAGTTTAGTTTGTAATTCAGAATTTTTGAATGCGATCAAAACACTTCAATACACTAGGTGATGACATTTCCACATATCGTTTGTGCGCTATATAGGTTCATCATTAAAACGGTATGTTTGTGCAAATGTACTGGTCACTTCAATTGAAAATGTGTTGTCTGTAATAGCAGTGCGCTACCACACAATGCATACGCCACACTACGTCACTCTACACCACTCCACTATACAACACTGTACTCCACTCTATGACCCTGCACTCTAGGCCACACCACTACATTTTACCACATTCCACAGCATTCCACTCCACCTCCCTCCACAAAACTCCACGGCACTCCATACCACAACATGCCACTCCACTTGATGGCTCTCCACTGAGAGTGAACCTCCACTCCACTCTACCACAATCTACCTCACTTAAGTCTACCACAATCTACCACATTCTCCTCCAGTCTACTCCATTGCAATTGACCCAGTACTCCACTCTACCCCATTCTCCTCTACCCCAATCTACCTACTCCACTCTTCCTTAATCTACCCCCTCCAATCTAACCAACTTTAATCTTCACCCTCCATTCCAATCTAACCCCCTCCACCCCAATTGACTCCACCCCAATCTACACCACTTGTCTACCGCCATTTACCCCACTCAACTCCACCCCTGTCTACCCCACTGCAATCCACTCAATCTACTCCACTCTACCCCAATCTACTCACTCCACTCTCTCACAATCTACCCCACTCCACTCGAGTCTAACACACTCCACCGCAATCTACCCCAATCCGCCCCACTCCAATTTACACTACTCAAATCTACCACATTCTACCCCACTGCACTCCAATCTACCCCGCTACCTCACTCCAAATTACCTCACTCCAATTTACCTCACTCCAGTCTAACATACTCCACCACAACTACCCCAATCCACCCGACTCAAATGTACTCCACCCAAGTCTATCCCACTCCAAAATACACCACTCAATTCTACAATAATCTACCCCACTCCACTCTACCTCAGTGTACCCAACCGCAATCCACTCAATCTATTTCACTCTACCCCATTCCACTGTTCCCCCGTCTATCCACTCCACTCTCCCTCAATCTACCCAACTCCAATCTAACACACTCCAACACATTCTACCCCACTCCAATTTGCCCCACCCCAATCTACACCACTTCACTGTACCCCAATCCACTCTAATCTACCCGACTCCACTCCAGTCTACCTCACTCTACTCTACCACAATCCAAACCTCTCTACTCCAATCTACCCTACTCCAATCTACCTCACTCCAGTCTACCTCATTCCAGTCTATCCACTCCACTCAAATCTACTCCACTCACTCCAGTCTACCTCATTACAGTCTATCTATTCCACTCCATTCCAATCTACCACACCCCAATCCACCCCAATCTATTCCACCCTTCTGTCGCTGACTCCACTCCACTCTACCACACTCTACCTCAATTTACTACACCCTGCTATACCCGACTCCACTCGAGTCTACACTACTCCACTCCACCCTACACTACTCCACTCCACCCTCTCCTGTCTACCCTACTCCACTCCAGTGTACTCCACTCTAATCTACCCCACTGCATTCCACCCAATCTACCACCCTACCTCAGTCTGCCCCACTCCACTGTACCCTGGTCTACCTACTCCACTCTCCTATTATCTACCCCACTCTCAATATACCCCACTCTCAATCTACCCCATTCCTATCTACCCAACTCCAATCTACCCCAGTCCACTATAACCCACTACATCACAATCTACCCTAATCTACTCCAGTGTACCCCACTCCAATCTACATCATTCCAATCTACCCCCGTCTTCACCACTCCACTCCACTCTACACCATTCCACTCTACCCAAGTCCACCCCACTCAACTCTATCCCCCTCCAATCTACTCCACTACAGTCTACCTTAATCTACCCCACTCTGACTCACTCCACTCTATCCACTCCAATCGAACCCACTTCACCCCACGCCACGAACGTTTAGCCGGTCTGAACGGCAGTCACATTGGTGTACAACATGGTTAAAACACATTGCCAAAGTCAATAGCTCTTGCATAGGTCAAACCTATTAGCTCGCCAATATTTGTTCTTTAAAATGGAAAAGTAAGTTTACTGCAAACACCTAAATACTATAATCAAAATGAAAAATATTAACAAGAGTTCATGAGAAATTGGAAGTTAGAACCACTCCTTTACAGGCTTCAAGGACTAATAAATGTATGAATCATTTCCTCTAAAGAAGTATCGCATGTGGTCAACTAATCCTGTAAATGTAGTCTGCTCATTATCTGTTAGGTGACAATTTGTACACTGGCAGACTCAAATCATAAAAACAAGAATTGAGGTCTGCTGCTTCTACCACCACAGCCAAAAATCAATAAAGTAAGCCTGTGGTCTTTGCCTAGAGAGATTCATAACACTGTAGGGAGAGCCCAAGTATACTTTTACATGGACATTACCTCCTTTTCTGAAGACACTAAGGGCCTGGTTCACAAAGGTAACTTATACTTTTGAGTACATCTGCACTTTTGAGTAAATGTACTACTTTTCGGTATTAACAAACTCTGAAAGTTACTACTAAAAAGAAACATTAGTAAGTCCAGCAGTACACATGGCCAGCCACCGGTACTGCAACACCCTCCCATAGAAAACTATGGAGGTAGGGAACCAACCTAAACCTCCAGAGGAAATAATGTCAAATTACATTATTTAAAAATATAAATAGAAATGAATGTTATACAGGTATATAAAAATAGTTTATATGTCTTATTTAATAATAAAATATTTGATTAACCTAAATTGAATTTAGTTATGTTGTTTAAATTCAAAATAGGTTATTACATATTTTAATAATTAAATAATAAATATGTACTATTTATATATTTTTAACATGAATTTATATTGATTTATATTTTTCTATTTCATTTACCATGATTTCCTATGGGGTTTATATTAACTCCCTACCTCCATTATTTTCTATGGGTGGGTGTTGTAGTACTAGTGGTTGGCCCTGTGTAGTGCTGGACTTACTACTAAAGTGTAAGTTACTATAAAAGTGCAGGTTGTGCATCCTGAAAAGTAGCAACCGTACAAAAAAATGTAAACATACTGCAAAAATGCAGTTTGTGTATCAGGCTTTAACATTTTGTGTGGCCGGGTCTAAAAAGATATGTTTCTCCATTGATTCATATATATATTGGTCATGTGATCAAGGCTGTTCCAACGGCCGAAACGGCTCATGGCGGACTGAATTGGTAGCAATAAACATCTTGCACAAACTCTGGGTCTACGCTTGTTTTTTCGAAATTTGGAAGAAAGCTAGAACGAGGCTTTGTGATAGATAGATATAATATATATATATATATATATATATATATATATATATATATATATATATATATATATATATATATATATATATATATATATATATATTTGTCTTGGACTCTGCACTTAATTGTTCAAAATACTGCCCCAGTGGGTTGGTACCAATGTTCCCTCTAATTCTTTTCCTCTGTGTGCGGCAGTGTGAGGTCTCTGTGCGCACCAGCCACGGCAAAGTGCGCCAAGAACTCAACCGCCTGTGGGTGCAGCGACAGGGGTTCTGACACTGTAGTTCCTGCTTGATTGTGCAGATAAATGACGTAGGTATTGGAACAGAGGAGGTCTGTTTGATTAGGCAGGCAGGGCTGGACTGGGAATCCAAAGTAGCGCTGGCAATTTTGCAGCACTGGCTCCCACCCACCCGAGGTGGGGTGGAGGGGGCAAAGTGTCAAGCACTACTGCTTAAACCCAGTCCCCAGCACTTGTGCTTTTGTTACTAAAGGTCCATATTGCAGCATCACTGCAAAACTGTTCCCAGTAACACAACGGGCCCCCACTGCTCCAAAACGGACCCCCTTCCAGGCAAACGCCTGATGCCTGGTAAGGCCAGTCCAGCCAGAGGGGTGGCCTTCGTATTGGTGACTGGCGTACAATGGTTGTGTCATGTTTGAAATGAGAAAGTGCACTGCAGAGCTTCTGCAACTACGCAACTACGACAAAGCTACATGAATATATATATTAGGAAAACGGGGCAGCCGGCCTCCTTCCACAGTGCCAGTGAACCTTTTCTTTTCCTACTAACTACATAGTGGCAGCTCAGGGACATCTTAAGGACTTTGAGCGCCCTCAGCCAAACGTATTTTGCAGGCTTCTGTGCGATCAGCTTTGAATTTATGATCCAGTTTCAGCTTTCTCGTGTCCTTTTGGCCAAATCACAAACAGTGCACAGGCACACTGGTTCAAATTCCAAATGTGTTTATAGTTAATATTCAGGGATAGTGATGTATTTTTCCAATATTGTAACACAGTAGAAACCCACTAATACTACTGCAAATAATCACTGTGACATCCTACCATTTCTCATAGCTGAGATCCTGTTTGGATCTAAGATAAACATTTTGTATGGAGCGTTCGACCTCAAAGCTGAGGAACTGGGTTCAAGTATCTGCAACGATGCTCAACATCCTGTGATACTGGGCAAATCACTTAATCTGCCTGTGCCTACCAAAAATGAATGTGTCCATCTGTAACAAACCTGGTGCTACTGTAAAGCGCTCTGATACCCAATATCTTTGGGTCTAGTTTGCGCTATATAAAACAAAACAAAAAAGAAAAAGACAGGATTCTGATACCAGGATTGCATTCACTAAAGCAGATAGCCAAGCCACTAAGGCAAGATTATCTAAAATGTTTCTCCAATATCTTTTACCAATGTAAGACTGCTAATTCCCAACACTGGAAATATAGTCTAACCCCTGCTTGGGAGAAATGATGGGATAATATCAATAGGAGTGCTGACTTCAAACTTAAAATCAGACCAGGAATTCTGCTTGTGGACGAATCTTTGGAGGAAATGTAATTATTATCTATTAGAACCCAATATCCTTTGACAAAATGTTCGGCATATGAAGGAATGAATAATAAATTAGTCAAAGGGTCAATTTTGCAAAGCTGGGGTGCCCAGTGTTGGTTCTCAAGGGCTGGATCTAAGTCAGATTTTCAGGATAAACATTGACTATGTCAACAATTCCCTTCACCTTGGTTGTGTCTAAAGCCATCACATGCAGATATCCCAAAACAAGTGCATTAAACCCTCGTGGACATCCCTGTTGTAAACTGTTCATTCTCCATTGTAGGGGTTTCTTGGCACTAATAACGCGTATTGTTACACATCCTAAAATGGATTTCATGTTATCAAACTCCAAAGGATGAAAAGCTGAGGGAGTCGGTGGTGGATTCATTAATCCACTATGCCACCAGACCATTGCAGTGCTAGTGTGACTGGGCTACTGCACTGGATTAAAATATCATAATTGTGCAATTGGGAAATAAAATAAACTAAAAGAAGAACATTTATGGGCTCTCCTAGCAGTCGGACCCGAGCCTCAGAAAGAGGCCCATTTATGAGGGACATCCTCATTTTGGAGGAAAAATGATTACAGTTCTGTCTTTGTTTCGTCACACATTTATCAACACGATGTAGCATATTTTATGGGAGCGAGTCTTTTTAAAGGTGATGTAACACACACATATGATTAACTTGGACTCCACCAATTCTGTGATCTCTCTCAGTCCATTACACATTACAAGGTGGGGAAAATCTGACAGATATGGGTATCAAGCAGGCTCCAGTGGGATAGAAGAAATAATATCCACCCATTCAATCCTTGGCCTCTATGCTGTGAATGAGATGATCAACAGGGAAGAGGAACTTTAACTTTTTTAAAGAAAATCTGGAGAGAGGAGGCACTTATGTATCCAAAGATAGAAAGTGCAGCATGGCAGCACCAGGGGTATCGCAGCGCTTTAGAAATATTTTTTTCATTTATTCATTCATAGAAGACGGCCAAAGTCTATAACGGTTGTTAAAAACCCTGTTGCCTATAACGAGGGAGTGTGCCTCGATATAGACAAGGATATTTAACGCAATAAGAACATTCCACCCACTGAGAAATCGAAAGAAACAGAATGTCAAGAACTGAAAAGTTGAAGCAGAAGGTCTATACCAGACATCATCAGCCCCGAGATACTTCATTGTCTCAGTGGAGATCTAAACAGTACAATGTTATACATTTTTTTTTTTTTTACAATATTGTGAATTTACTTCAAAACGTCTCACTGATATAACAGTAATACGCTATAAATAACATTAGTGGCGTCCACAATCTTGGGGGTTGATGGGGCTTTAAAGAAGCAGCGCGGGAAGCTTAAATTTCAACAAGGAGACTGGAAATGGTCTCATTAAGAAGATGAAGGAAAATCCCGGGAAATCTTAACATTGGAAAACTAAAACAAAACCAGGCGGTTCTTTTAATGACGTCATGGAAGGGGCTGCAGACAATGTTTATGTCTTGGGAGTTTTTCAGTTCAGAGGGAAGCCCACATCGGACATATAAAATTCCACTGTTTTGAGGTCGAGCACTGAAAAGGCCGTATTTAGAGTCCCATTGGACTTTCCTTCAATGCCCCTTCTCATTTGACTCCACAAATGTACCCTTTTTGGGACCATTCACAGCATTCTGTTCAGTTATTTCCAGAAAATAAGAGATTCAGAAATCACTGACAGACATCTTTGATACTCAATTGCTTTATTTACTTTATTTTGTCTTTACCTTTTTCATTATTTCCGGCAAAAGTGATTCAGATTCTAATGTACTGTTTTTATGCAAAATGTTTGTTGGCAGGCTCCAATGCAGTGTTTCTGAAAATTAAAGCATCATGAAGGCTATATAAACTGCCAGAAAAAAAAAGAAAGTGCAGCATGTCGCGTGGGACGGGGTTTCACTGGAGAACTGCATATCCTTTTTTCTCAATAAACATATGCATCTCAACTTCCAGCCAATGCCACAGTTTTAAGTTGGATTGTAAAAGCACACGTTATGTTTTTAGGCTTGCTGCATGCTTTTTGTTAATAGAGGGTGACAGATGAAGTGTCTTTTGGAAAGTTTTCATGTTAATTGCAGAGCCCGACATACTAATGCACCGGGCTGCATTTAGCATGAAAACTTTTAAAAAGGCACACAATCTGCCACGCTCTATTAACAAAAGGTGTGCAGCCAGCCTAAAAGCACCATGTGTGCTTTACACGTCTTTCTTTTGTGCTGGTTGCATGTCTTCTCTTAATAGAGCACGGCTGCGAGCTGATGGCGGGCCATTGTGAAAATATTCCTGTTAATTGTAGCACCGTCGTGCGCTGCAATTAACATAAATATTTTCACAATGGCCCTCAATTAGCTCTCAGCCGTGCTGCTTTAAGAGAAGAAATGCATCAAGCCAAAAGGAACGGCGTGTAAAGCACATGTCGTGCTTTTGGACGTGCTGCATTTCTTCTCTTAAAGCAGCACGGCTGAGACCTAATTGAGGGCCATTGTGAAAATATTTATGTTAATTGCAGCGCACGACGGTGCTACAATTAACAGGAATATTTTCACAATGGTCCTCAAACAGCCCCCAACTGGGCTCCTTTAGCAGCAAGTGCAGGAGTCGCCGCAAATTAACATTTTTCGCGCCGCTGCTGTTCTAAAAGCGGCAGCGCGAATGCTCTTTCTGAGATGTTCAGTGGATGTGCGCTCCCCACGCAGCACTGCGCGCTCGGGGGATCATACCTGCGCGCGCGCGCTGCTGCGCACGATCCTGGGAACATTGGTTGGTACAAGTCTTGCTTGTAACAGGCGGTCTTTCTCAAGACATTCATTGCGATGCTACCTCCCATTTTGCCGATGTCACCATGTTGGGCGTCACCAAGGGTCCGCATGGACACGGCAGGGCTCTTCCACTGCTGGACATAGTCGCTAAAAATCCACAAAAAAAGGTTTCCCCCAAGGAATAGCCTGCACAGGTAGGTAATATTCGCAGATTTTTAATGACTGCTACCATTGAGTAAAACAAAGACATGGCATCATCATTCCTTCGCCAGCCAGACGCATTTCGGGTGTTTCTCCCTTAATCATTGGCTCTGCAGTCGTCAAACAAGACAGGTTTGTGCATTCGATTTAAATCCCTTGAACCTGCCCCAGTGAGGGGGGGTGGGCACTCACATAGCATTGTGGTTCCGGTAGTTTGCCCACAAAGGGATGTAGGATGTTACAATGCTTACTATTACAATGCATGCTTTTACAATGCAATTTTTACATTGCAAGTACTTTAACAATGCAAGTTATAACAACGCATACCATTACAACGCAAAATATGTAATACATTAAATGTGCCATACAACGCAAGACAACACAAAGCATACTTTTACAACGCATTTTTTTAAATATGTATAATAATCTCCTGGAACAGGATGCAGGGAAAATAGGGGTTTTGGGAGGGAAAGTGTATTAAAATGTGGTAAAAAACAACAACACTATTGAAGAAAAAATACATGTGTAAAAACTTATTACCCGGGTACTAATTTTAATACTCAAGTACTTGAATTAATATTCATACATATTAAAACTTGTCAATACATTTTCCAAACACAAAATCATTCCAATTAATATTTAAACGAAAAATATGCAAGGAAGATAAAACGCAAAGCGGAAAACGCAAACTACAGGAAGATAAACAAAGGAACCACCATTTTAAAAACTGACAGAGGCTTTAGCCGGGTCTGGTGGCTCAGTGGACTAATGCGTCTACTGCAGGGGCCTGTGTTCGACCTCATGGTCACAGGTTCAAATCCCGGCAGGTCCACTCAGCCTTTCATCCATCTGAGGTCGATAAAATGAGTACCATTGAGTTGGGTAACAACAAACATCTGTTATTTCAGCGCCAAAATGCCCGTAGTGGCGAACGTGCGCTTTACAAATACTCATGTTATGTTATGTTATGTTAGTCCTTCAAAACTTTCAATGAAATAAACTTGACCCTCAAGTACACAAAATGGAGGACAAAACAAACTGTCCCACACTGTAACGGATAAAAACATAAACATAAATTAAATTAATGTTTTACACAGAAAATGAATGCGTGTAAAAAATAAACACGAAATATATTTTTCTGAAAATTAAGGTGCAACACAACAAAAGTATAAAAGGAGCCGACCACCATTTTAAATTCAGTGGTTACCTGACTACCAGAGGCACCCCACACATTCTGCTGCCAGACAGTGACACATCAGACATTTACCAAACCAGTAATAAAAGCAAGTATGATAGATCAAATAAATTAGTAATATATCTGTATCCCAAAAAAGAATTATACTTAAAAATATGTACATTTTTACAGGGTCTTGTCAAAGCTATCTTGAAGTTGTTGAAGGTGACTCACCTTTTTTTTGAAGTTACATTTTATAAGTAAGTGAATGAATTTAGTAAAGTTAATAATTATCTTTTAAATAAATATAAAATATAGTATGTTAAAAAGGATATTTTATATCTTTTTTTAATAAATTACTTTAGTAATGGATTTTGAAATTTAATTGCCTCATGGAAATAACTAGTCGTAGTTGTGAATTATAAAAAAAAAAGTAAACATTTTTTTACCTTAAAACACCAAAATGGTTCCTGCATCCGGAAAAATGAAGAAAACTTTTTATGTTATAAATTCTCTTCCTACTAAAAGAGGTGGCAGCGACAGGATAAACACTGTCTAGTTGTCAGATTATAATTAAGATTGCAAATCAAAAGGATAAATGACTGATTCAAAACGCAGGAGAGTGTTAGTGTGTCAATTACTATTCATCATTCAAACTGTTTATTCAAAATGATAAGCAAATGTAATATATCTGTCTTTTATTGTTACTCATTTTCAAAAACATAACATTGTCGACTTAAAAATAATAATAAGTTTTGTTTTTAAAAAAAAAACAACATTTTCTTTACGTAACATTAAACTGCATTTCCTAATATCCACAGATAGCAAGATAATTAAAATGTAAAAGTAAAATCAACTAGTAGAAAGCTGTGAAGCAACACCAAAAAAGAGCAGTCTTAATTTTTAAAGGTAAAAGATTATTCTATATTTTCCAAATTTCTATTTATAAATTTATAAAAACCCGTCAAAGGTGTGCATGCATCATTTGAAAAATGTGGTGGGTGATGGGGTTTAAAATTACTATTTCAAATCAAAAGGGGTGCTTGCTTCAGGGAAAATGCTGGGCAGTACTGGTATTTTAAATTACTATTCCAACTCCAAATGGGTGCTTGTCTCAGGATAAATGCTGGATAGTGGTGATGTTTAAAAATACTATTCCATCTCCAAATGGGTGCTTGCCTCTGGGAAAATGCTGGATAGTGGTGATGTTTAAAAATACTATTCCAACTCCAAAGGGGTGCTTGCCTATGGGAAAATGCTGGATAGTGGTGGGTTTAAAATGACTATTCCAACTCCAAAGGGATGATTGCCTCAGGGAAAATGCTGGATAGTGGTGGTGTTTAAAATTAGTATTCCAAATCAAAATGGGTGCTTGCCTCAGGGAAAATGCTGGATAGTGGTGATGTTTAAAATTTCTATTCCAAATCCAAAGGGGTGCTTGCCTCTGGGAAAATGCAGGATAGTATTGGTATTTTAAATTACTATTACAGCTCCAAAGGGGTGCTTGTCTCAGGGAAAATGCTGGATAGTGGTGATGTTTAAAATTACTATTACAACACCAAAGGAGTGTTTGCCTCTGGGAAAATGCTGGATAGTGGTGGGTTTTAAACTTACTGTTCTAAATACTTTTAATTCTCCACAGATTACACTACGAAAAACAAGGTGAACGTTCCTTTTAAAAATCCTCTCATTGTCACTATCAACATCCAGACATCATTAATACAGGTAAATAATTATGCTAAAACTTTAGTGAAACATGCAATTAGAAATGTAAACATACAAAGCACAAGCATACCAATTTTTTCTAATTTCTTCGTAGCACATTCATATATCCAAACAAAACGACGAATCTTATAAGTACATGAAAAGAAACTTAAACGGTGAGTTTTTTTTATCAAATATGCCAACGCAACCAACAAAGCCTTTTTTCAACCTAGCAACAAACATTTGTTTAAAAATATCATAAAAAATACATTCCTATTCTTATAATTTTTTAGATACAAATTAAAGAGGAACGGCAAACCGTAAAACAGAAGGGAAAACAACCAGAGGCTAGAAGAGTCTTAACACACCTAGCTACTACAGCAAATCATCCGTACACGGTAAGTTTATGTTTCCAGTAATCATATGCAAAATATAAACACAATTTTATCCCTAGCAACAAACATTCTTTAACAATAAACTAATAATAATTTCCTATTTTTAATCTCTACTATATACAAATTCAAGACCATCCACAACAATAATTCAAAATTTGAATTCAACTAGAAGCAACACAAGTCTTCAAAAAATGTAAATATAATGCAAACTGATAGCAACTTTCTTTTTTTTTTCGTGCCCTAAATCTTTTTTCCTCATAAAAATACTCTATAAAAAAAATCTCACCATTTTTAAAACCTTCATTTAATCAATTATTTTGAGTTTCTCAAGACATTCAGCTAGCTATAAAAATACTAACCTTTTTTTCCATTAATGCACAGGTAAAAACTTTTTTTAAACAATATTTAACATTATTTTACATCTTTTTTCATGTCTTTTCAGATAATGTCGTCCTATCCAGAAGCCAGATACATCACCTTGAACAGGGGAAACCGAATTCTGAAACAATCAGGGTATATTTATTGTACGGAGAGACTAACAGAACCTAGATGTCATTGGAGGTGTGATCAATAATACTCATCCCATTGCACAGGCAGACAGGTTACTCTTGGTGTCTTCGTTTTAAAAACCACAGAATATAACCACTCTGCCTCTGCAATGGAGATTGAAGTTAGAGAAACAATTAAAGAAATTAAAGATACTGCATCCACCTCCAATGACACCTGTGGTTCTATTTTGAGGGAGGTACCACAACACGTTCCAACACATGTTGCTAGCAGTATGCCCATTATTCCTAATCTGAGACGTATTGTACAATAAAAAAAACAGGCAAGTAACCCTCCAAGAGTAACACCCCAAACTTTTCCTGATGTAATTATTCTTCCTGAACTCTGTGTTTCTAATGAACCTTTCCTATTGCATGACAATAAAAACCCTCAGAAAAGAACCCTAATCTTTAGCACGCCCCTTAATCTTGTTAGGTTGGAGAATAGTGATATTTGGATGATGGATGGTATGTTTGAAAGCATGCCCCATCCATTCACCCACATATACACTATTCACCCACAAATTAACAACACAGTATTCCCCTTGGTTTTCAGTTTGCTACCAGATAAACAAGCCTCAACATATACTGAACTTTTAACAGTGTTAAAATCTAAAACATCAAACAAAAGTCCTAGAAAAGTAATAATTGATTTTGAATTTGCCATGATTAATACTATTACCAAAATGTACACGGATATCAAAATTCAAGGATGTATTTTCCACTTTTCACAGGCGTTTTCGTGTAAAATAAAAAAAAATCCTTAGTTGAGGGTTATATGTCTGGTAGCAAACTTCAGTTTGAACTCAAAAAACGAACTGCCCTTTGTTCTGTTCCTCCTGACAGTGTAGAAGAGTACTACACTTCCATTACTGAATTTGACTACTTTACTACAAACGAGGAAAAATTGGCACCACTACTAAATTATTTTGAAGACACATGGATTGGCCATGTAAGCAGGTCAGGTCGCAGGAGGAAGCCACGTTTCCATGTGGAGTGGTGGAACTGCTACTCAACCTGCTTAGAAGGAGGAGTAAAAACAAACAATGCCTTAGAGGGATGGCACAACTCCTTCAATCATACAATTGGCAAACATCATCCTAATTTCTATCGTTTTTTGGAAATTTTGAGGAAGGAGCAAAGTTTCCAAGAAATTAGATTAGCACAAGCATTAACAGGTAGTCTGAATCGACGGATTTTTCAAAAGATCAAAGGAAATGTCAGGAAGACTATTGGTTGCACTACAACAATTTACATTGTGTGTGGCTTCAGACTACCTCAATAATCTTGCCCACATCCTACATTACTAACTAACACTACCCTATTATTTGCCTGTTTTACCCTAAAAAACATTCCCTATACAATTTGGCATTACTTTGAAAATTAAAATTGAAAGTCGGGTCACCTTGCCTTGTGATGTTTCAATTTTTCAACTCTTGGTCTTTTCTTCTTATCATCTCTTCACCAAGAGTCCTTTGTCAGAATGTGTAATCCATAAACAATAGTCAACAAGAATTTTTGTAAATCCAAAGCCTTTGTTTAAAAAAAATCTTTTTGCACAAAGTTTACTTCCAAACGGGCAATTTTCATGAAAGCCCAATTCTTTTTTTCTTTAAGAAAAAAGGAAACTATTTGATCTAAAATAACACATCCAAATCCATTGTTGCAATCCAGTCCGATATTTTTTTTAAATCACATTTTTCCCTAAAGTGATTTTTTCTTCTTTTTTACCGAAATTACCAAATTTTGAAAACCAAAAATATAGCCATCCAATTGAAAATTCCCATAAAAAAATCAATTTCGAATCCAAAAAAGGCAAAAAAAACAAGCACGATCCAAAATCCATAAACACGACGATCCTCAATTTTTCTTCTTTTTTTAAACAATTCGCAATGAAAATGAGGTATACATTTCAAACTATAACTGTTTATTTAATACATACATCTAGTTATTAATCTAACTAAACATTAATAGTTTTGAAAACACGTGACCCAATGTGGGCCTACTCTGGCAACATTGTTGATTTACTAACTTAAAAATCACCTAAAACACATTTTCTATTGCTAAACACCTCCCTCGTCTCTCCTTACAATAAATGTTACCCCTACAATATGCATATTATGTATTATAAATGATCTTACCTTTACGCTGATCTCCCATGCTTCTGCTCTGTCCCGCGATGATCCTCGTAATGAATCAACTCACGTTCACGCTTCAATGTCATTGCATGCTGTGAAAATAAAAAAAGGACAATTACTCGCATTATATGTTTTAGTTTATATTCAATGTATAATGTACATATTAAACACTGTGCTTTTTTTAAAACATGACTTCATTTTTAATGTTAATAAATGTATAAAAAATGTAAATCGATAATGTGCTTTTTTATTATTACACTTTACTATAAATTAATATATGCAAAATATGTATCTCTATTTTACAATTAAATGACTTTTAATATTTAATTTATTTTTTAAATTGATTTACCTTTCAGCAGCTCTCCCTTCCTTCTGCTCTGTCCCGCGATGATCCTCTTTCTCAATTCAATTATGTTGACGCGTAAACGTGTTCACATAATGTGGAAATAGAAAAAGGATTTTTTTTTCAATTGACTACCATGTAAAAGCAGGGGACAGTTTACAAAAACATGTTTTCTTTATATTTCTTGTACATATTATGTTATATAATAATTTTTTAAATATTTGTATATTTTTCCCTTTTTTAAACTTATTTGTTTTTTTTAAATGCTGTTCTTTTTTAAAATTTAAACCTAAAACATATATTTACTATATTATATTATTATAACATTTACTATTTCTTTAAATAAACTGTACCTTTAACATTTATATTCATACTATTTTAACTATTAAAAAAATACCAGAGTAAAACATTATTTTTTTTAATACCTGTATAATATTTTAATTATGCTTTGGTATATATATATATATATATATATTTTCCAACAAAAATGCTCGGTTGAAAGGTGCTGGAGGCCCCACGGGAGGTGGCGTGCGTTCCGGTCGAGCACGCCGGAAAGTATTAATCCACAACAAAGCACATTGCACGCTCTCAGCTGCCGCCACAAAACACCAAAACAGGGAAGGTCCAAAGGTGTTTATTCACAAGCTACATGTTTCGGCTTCACACAAGCCTTGATCACGCAAGTGAAGATTCGAGTGCACAGTGTATAAATGTGTTAACATCACACAAGTAGAAAGAGGACTGCGGGAAAAATATATATATGGCAGACATATTTAGTTTAAAAGAATATAAACAAAATGTAAACCATACCCCAAAATATGGGCGGTTTACTAGTTATCTAGCTACATGGTAATTACACATGATGAGCAAAATTATTTTAGTAAAAACATAATGCATTGATAAAAAATAAAAGATACATCAGGCAACCTGAAATAAGCGCCTCAGAGAGCATGTGTGTTGCAAATCAAATTATATGCACGTCTGTCCAGGACAAGCGACAATAAATGCATGAAACAGATCCCGGGGGCAATCTCACCGGGAAACTGTATGTGCTGTCTCTACCCTTAAAGAGACAGTACGAAATACAACACTTGGAACCCAAATAGGTTCAAAAGAGGCATGTAAAATATACCAACTGTCTAAAAAGATCAGCCAAGAAATGAAAAGGTACAATACTTGTAGTAGTGGAGCAGATCAAAATCAAAAGTACGTCTTGTCCATAACCCGCAAAGCGTCCATGAAGTGCTCATTAATGTTCAGTGATGCCCAAGTGGGCGTGCTCAATGAAAATATAAGGAACAAAAAAAAATAGAAGGAAAGATCCTAAAAAGATCAAAAGAAAAAACAAAGTTAAAATGGTAATAACCAATCAAGTGCACATCAGAGTAAACAGGTTCATACATAAGGAAGAAGACATTTTGCATGTTCAATGAGGAGGTAAAACCCAGACTCCTGACTATGTATAGTCATCTTTGAGATGGACCGCAAGTTCTTCATCCTGGTTCAATCCCCCAGGGGCCTTAGTCTGGAAAGAGATGATGTATTTAAACTCTATCTGTCTCAATTTCAAAAGTCTATTGCCACCTCTAGGACTCTTAGTTATCTGTTCTAAAATGAAAAATCTCATAAGCATCGGATTGGAGAAGTGGTGTTCAGAGAAATGTCTGACTACCGGGTATTTGGCATCTTTGTTCACGATGGCGCGGTAATGTTCAAGAATCCTTTTCTTGGCATGTGCAGTAGTACTGCCAATGTACCATAATTCACAGGGGCACACGATAACGTATACCACAAAAATGGTAGTACATGTCAGAAATTGATTCATGATCTTGCTAACCCCGTTGTATGTGACTTGTTTAACAGAGGTGCTCGTTTTGCAGGCTTTGCAGTGACTGCAAGGGTAAAACCCTTTCAGACCAAGATCTTGATTGTTAGAGTAGTTGGTGATGTCACTGCGGACACAGATATCTCTGATATTTCTCCCTTTTCTATAGGTTAATACTGGGTTTATTCGCAATAAGATGACCAATGGTAACATCACTTTTGAGAATATCCCAATTTTTTGAGACAATCTTGTGTATTTGTTGTGACTCCCTGTTAAATGTGAGGATAAGTCTAGTTTACTCTTCCTCACTATTAGTCTCCTCAGAGGTTTTGTCACGCAGTGTATCAATGCGTGAGATAGAATCAGCTCTGTTCTTGGCTTTCTTAAGAACCCAGGCAGGATAGTTCCTGAGTCTAAACCGTTCCAGCATTTCAGATGCCACAGATTGATAGTTACTGTCAGTACTACAGTTTCTTTTCGCCCTCAACAGTTCTCCATACGGAATGCTCCATTTCAACGGTTCTGGATGACTGCTGAGGGCATGAAGAATACTGTTACCAGCGGTGGGTTTTCTGAATAAGGAGGTGGTAATGTTGTTGTCCTTAATCTCAATTATGACATCAAGGTATTCTGCCTTCTCCCTGCTGATGTTACTGGTAAGTCTGATATTTTGATTGTTGTTATTTAAGGTAGCAATGAAACTCAACGCCTCATCCCTGGTGCCTCTCCACACCAAAAAGAGGTCGTCGATGTATCTCCACCAAGCAACCACTAGTTTAATCGATTCAGCAAGCGATGGGTCAGTGAAGATGGTTTGCTCCCATTGTCCCATAAACAGATTCGCGAAACTGGGAGCAAAACACGAACCCATCGCCGTACCAATCTCCTGCTTATAGATGGCCCCATCAAAGAGAAAAAAGTTGTTTTGGAGACAATACTTAATCATCTCAAGGAGCATCTTACTGTGTTCCCTGAAGCGTAAGGCACGTCTCTCAAGAAAGTGTTGGCACGCTTCCAAACCCTGTTTATGATCTATAATAGTATACAAGGATTGGACATCCATGGTGATGAGGAGGTTCTTATCATCCCATGTGATATCATTCAGTTTTGAAAGAAAGTCCTTAGTATCTCTGACATAACTGTCAAGTCCCTCAACCCAATCTCTTAAGTAATGATCCACATATTTAGAAACATGTTCGGCAACACTGCCACGTGAGGATACAATGGGCCTGCCAGGAGGCTGGTCCAGGCTTTTGTGGATTTTGGGGAGTAAATAGAGTACTGGAAGGGTGGGGTTATCGTTTTTCAAAAACTTATACTCTTCCCATTCTAAGATACCACGGTCTTTCCAAACTGTCAATTTATCCCACAGTTCAACAATACTTTTGTTATACAATTCAAAAGAGGTATCGATGTAAAAGTTCCCTTCAGAAAGTTGTCTATGGGCTTCTCTGACATATTGTTCTCTGTATATATATAATTTTTTTAAATAGGTAACATTCTCAAGTTTTTAAAAAAAGAGTATTTTATTATAACATTACTATATATTACAGAATAACACTTTAATTGTATTTTTTTTAAGTATGCACATGTCATAAGCATTATATTTTAAAATTAATAACAAATATCTTTAACCGTTTATTTTATAGTTAAATTATTGTTTTTTTTGTCATAGTCAACTTTATTGTATAGTTAGTTAAAAGCTTTACAAACTTTTAAAAAGAGATAAAAATAAACAGCGTACAATAGTAGAACCATATAATAAATACAAGCATCGCTAAATACAAGCAGAGAGTATTCAGCTGAACCTTTTTTTGTGTAAATCTGTTTTTTTTTTTCTTTAGAAAGAACAACAGAAGGGTCTAAGAGTACACAGTGTCAGGCACACAACACTACACAGGCCCGCCGCGTAGTTCTAGAAAGCCTCAAGGGGATTCGGGGAGGTTTAAATGAGCATTTGAGACACAGCATGTCACCTACAACCCTTATTGGGCCGGCCATGTGACACATGAAGCATAGCAGTGGAATATGATTGTGGGTAAATTCCAAGACCCTTGATAAACAAACCTAATACCATATTAGAAAGAGAAACAGAGAGTGTAGGCAAGAGACCTACAGGAAGGTTGCATTGATGAGTAGACATAGAAATGTAAGAAAAGAGAAAGTAAGGAGAAGGAGGGCCCTATGTCAGAGAAGCCATACAGCAGCAACAGTGCAGGGGGGTGCGCGGACGAACGGGGTGGGAAAGCCAGAAGAACCAATGCTAAATGCTGGCTAGACCAAGAGTCTGAGTATGTATCATGTGGGTTTAAGGGTAGGGTTAATGTGATTGGGTAAGTAATCTGTTCGGATCAGCCGGGATTAATGCATCTTCAAATAAGAGTAAGGCCCCGAGTTTCGAGGGAAGGTAGCGTGCATGTTCTACTTTACAAAGATATGTGACTAGAGGCTTCCAAATTGTGGTGAAGCGAGTGTCTCGAGACTGCAGTCATGCTGAGAAATGTTCCATAGTCACTACATGCCATAGCACACAAACCAGGCAGCAATTGAGGGCGTCTCAGCTTTCTTCCAATATAACACTATGAGTTGCTTAGTAGCTCCGAGCATGTGAAGGGCTATGCACCAATCGCTACTGGTCAGTGCTTTTAAGTTTTCGGGCTTAAGGCCTAAAAGGGCCCTGGCTGTGGATTTAGGCAGAGGGAAGTCCAGCACCCCCTTTATGTGGCTAAGTACTTCTTTCCAGAGCCGGGTCAGAAGAGTTCATGTCCACCAAATGTGAATGAAGTCTCTAAATGCATTTGAACATCTCCAGCACAATAGAGAGGTTGAAGGGAACATTTTATGCAATCGAGAGGGCGTGTAGTACCACTGCGTCATGATCTTGTACGCAGTTTATCGTGGCGATATACTGCAATGGACCTTTGGGATGTCTCGTCACAAGCGACTCCACTGCGCAGGTGTGCTTTCAGTGGGTCACGCCAACTGCCACTGGCGCGGATAGGGATGAGTGGTTACCAGCGGGGGATGCTGCAAAATCTGGTACGTCCGGGAGATAAGGCCCTTTGATTCATCAAAGGAGTGAACCAATTGCTCAAAGGGGGTGAACGGACGAGTGGCCCCCTGCTGCGTCTCTGTCGATAGCCAATGTCGCAACTGTGCATATTGGAGCCCTGCATCTGCTTGAAGTTGGAACTCTTCTCTGCATTGCTTAAACATTTTGAAAGTGCCCCCTTCGTAGAGATCACTGATTGTTCTGCAACCACCTTTCTGCCATTTTCAGAATGCCTGTGAGTGAAACGCCGGGGCAAAGAGCGGGTTTCCCACAATGGGAGTGTGGGAGGAGGGGAAGGTCGTGAGTCCCTTGTGTACGGCCACTTTGTCCCATATATCCAGCACCGTCCTTGTAGGCACTGCGATATAGGCGCTGCGAGAGCGCGCAGTCCGGTGCAGCCAAACAAGATCCCAAATGGTGCGTCCTGTTACAGTCCTATCCATATTGAACCAGATCTTTTCACTCACTGTCATTGTCCACTCTAAGACAACACAGAGACGGGCTGCCCAATAGTACTCCAGGAGGTTGAGGCATGCCAATCCTCCTCTGTCCCGCCGGAGCATGAGGATTTTATGGGAGAAGCATGGTCTATGCCCGCCCCATATGAAGCTTGTGAGATCCTGTTGAAGGCTCAGAATCTGATGTTGCGGGTTAGGGGTGGGGAGACATTCAAACAAGTATAGTACTTATGGAAGTATCGATATTTTAATAGTGTTGAAGTGACCCAGCCAGGAAAGAGTCAGATTTCCATCCCCTCAGATCCTCCAAAACTGTCTTTCTGCATTCCTGCCAATTTATTTGGGTCCATGTGTCAAGGGAGGGAGTCAGCTGGAGTGGGTGAGTGTTTTAAGAACTGGTATCTTGTCTTCAGGAATTGTACGATTCAGAGCCCAAGACTTACCGTGGTTAATTTTGAGGCCTGACGGCCGCTCAAAGAACTGCAGTAGGGAGTGGAGCACTTGGAGAGATATATGTGGCCGTGACAGCGTAAGGATGAGGTCATCCGCAAAAAGCGTCACCTTATTCTGCTGCCCCCCAAGGGAAAAGCCATGTACATCCGCTGCTTGCCTAATCAGCACTGCAAGAGGTTCTACCAAGAGGGCAGACAGCAGAGAAAACAGGGGACAACCTCTGTAAATGGGGAAGGGGTCCGTAAGCTGTCCGTTGACTCGTACCCTGGCCTGCGGAGAATGATAGGGGGCCATGATCATAGCAATCGTGTTCCGACCCAGTCTGAATTTTTGCAGCACTACCCGGAGGAATGACCAGTCCACCAAGTTGAACACCTTCTCCGTGTCGAGCGATAGAAGACATGCTGATATCTTCCAGTGCTGTGCCCTCCCCAAAAGGTGTGCGACTCTACGTATGTTATCTGCTCCCTGCCGGCCCCGAATGAAGCCAACCTGGTCCGGTTCCACAAGGCCAGGCATGTGGGGGTCCAGGTGTTTGGCCAGCATCTTGGTGTAAATTTTAAGGTCTGTATTTAACAAAGCTATAGGGCGATAGGATGCACACAACATGTGGTCTTTCCCCGGCTTGGGTATAAGGGCTATTTTGGCCATGCCCATGGAGGGCATTGGCCCTTCTGTGTCGAGAAAGAGTTGTACAACCTCAGGAGGTGAGGTTGAAGCTGCATCAGAGACTGGCAATAAAAGACCAGCGGAAGGCAGTATGGTCCCTGCGATATCCCTAGGGGAAGGTCCTTTAGCGCTACTGCCAGTTCCTCTCTAGTGAGGGGTTCTTCCAGTTGTTTGGCGTGATGGGGGTGCAGTGGAGTCCAGGGGATTTGACCTAGAATAGAATATCTCTGATCTGGTCTTGGGGCGGCTCTTCCGCTGTATAAAGGGCAGAGTAATAAGCCCAGAAAGCCTCACACTTGGCCCTTTCTGTGGTGGCCCTCTCCCCGTCAGGGAGCTGAATGTTGGCTATGTGGGCTTTTGCAGTGCGCGCTCAGAGGTGTTTCGCCAACAGTCTGCCCACCTTATCCCCTCTCAAAATACATTTGTTTTAGTGCTAACAGGGTTCTCTCAGCCCTATTGGTGCGGAGGGAGCGGAGTTGTCCCCTGAGATTTGCGAGCCTTCGCTTACATACGAGCGTGGGGCGTTCCTGATCCTGCCATTCCAAGTGTTTAATATCTTTGGTGAGATTATCCTCCAGAAGGCGAGCCTCGCGCGCCCGAGCAATCAACAGGGATGTGATGTGCCCGCGTATGGTAGCCTTAAAGGCATCCCACACTACAGGGAAGGGTGTTTCGGGGATATCGTTAATCGCAAAGTGAGAGTCAATGGCAGTCCGTATGCTCTCCACACCTTCTGGGTCCCTCAGGATGTGCGGCAGCAGACACCACCGCAAAGTGTGGGTGGGGCAAGTGGCCGGATCCTGCAGGAGAAGTTCAACATGGGCGTGGTCGGAGAACGATATGGCAGACATAGAGACTGCCAACGTATCCTTCATCAGAGTGTGAGAGATAAAAATATCATCAATGGATTACCATGGACGTGTGAATAGTATGAAAAATCCCGCACCTCAGGGGAATGGTAACACCAGGAGTCCAGCAGACCAAGATTTGCTATTTGTCTCCTAATTGCAGAGGACATAGCCCCCGCCCCGTGCGAGGAGGTTTCACTACGGTCCTTTTTAGGGTCCCATGCCAAGTTAAAGTCCCCCCCCAAAATCAGCGCAGAACCATCCTGTGGCACATGTTCCTGCAAAGTCGTCCGGAGGTAGGAGTCCTGCATCTGTTTAGGTGCATACACATTACACAGTGTGAAGAAGCGTTGTCCAATCCGTACCCCTGCCCTGACAAAGCAGCCATCCGAGCTGCAGAATACCTTGGATTCCCCCTGCCGGATACCAGCTCTGCAAAGGATAGCCATGTAGGAGGATGGATATCTGACTATGGTTACCCCCAACTTTTTCCTAGTGTTTAGCTGGTTTTTGACTTAGTTGGCCGGGGATCCTGCTATTCAGGGCCTCAGGTTATCTGCTCTCTCTGTAAAATGGACTCCATGTACTTTAGGTACATACCTAATTGGATATTGGGTCACCTTTGTGAGCCCCTGTATAGTGTACCATAGGTACCCAGGGCATAGGTGCATCCAAGGCCTACCAGGGGCTACAGCATGAATTATGCCACCCCTGACTGGTAATCCAAATTGACACAACTATCTGATCACTGGCTGGGGCACGGTCGTGTAATCACCCCTTGCTTAGGTATAGTATTCCTATACCTATCATTATATATAGACACATATATACCTAGAAGTCACTCCTATGGCAGGCCTGAACAATCCTGGAGGCAGAGTGCCTGGTTTTATGTGAGATGGTGCTCTAGCATGACCTGAGCCTGTCTGCAGCTTTCGGAACCATGTCCTTATAGCTGTTCTATGATATAGCCATACCATATACTTTTAAGTGCATTATAATCCTCGCGGTTATTGCTAACTTTGGTTTGGCTTTATCAAAACATGTCGTGTAAGGTGTCATACGCTTTGGAATACTACCCCCTCGCCAGTTGTGGTGACGGGGATAGCATTCCACCCTTCTAGAGGGAGAAGACATGTAGTTGGAGATTTACCCGGGTAAAATTAAACAGAGCCTCAGCATCACAAAATGGATGCTGCTGCCACAGACACAAGTCTGACCTCCTGCAGCTGGGAGCCCTTCCAGCGAGGAAGGCCTGGACAATAGGTTTCCTGCCTTTGGAGGTGCTAGCACCTCCCCAGACAGGCTATAGTGTATTGGGGCAGGGTGGGTTGAAAGGAATGAGACACTGCCTGGGGCACACAAGGTGCTCCATGCATAGTCCGGTTCAAACCAGTTGCTGGGGCACTCCAACCCCAGCACTGGCACGAAACTGGACAAAGGGAAAGGGGTGTAACCACCCCCTTCCCTGGTCCCACCCATAGGAGGGACCTAGCAGGTAATCCAGCCCCTTTAATTCGTATAAAGCTAGGAGCTGAGTCTAGAGATTTTAGATTATCCTGAACTGAAACTCTGACACGAAACTCTGGACCTTCGATATTCTACTGCAACTAGAAGACTGAAGAATCTCCCTTGTGGTCAAGGAGTGACCACCCTGTGCAAACAGGCACCAACTAGCGAATTGACAGTTTGCTTTGTCGCCGCTCCTGAAGGATCCCAACGACCCTGCTTCACAGGACTGGACTTCCAGACTTCTCCATCCCCGACCCACACCTCCAGCAAAGCTGAGACCCGTGGCGGACACGAGAGACGTGGGACCGGACACCTGGCCATTTTGCTCTTTGCTAAACTGTGCAGCTTCTGAGGCGTCCTCGAAGTTGTGCATTGGGGATTGAGAAGCCCCAACACTGAGTCGTAAGTGCATCGAAGCTCAGCCCTCCACACTCCATGAGTGCTGCGTCGGGCCTGCTCTTGCATTTCCTCTCGACGCGTCTTCGCGATTGCTAGGCCATTGGCTAGTGGCCATCTTGAAGACTCCATTTTGAAACAACGCTGCTTGCCTGGTTGCTCTGGGCTTGCTCCTGCTTTCCTGCAGAAGGGAAGCCCCTCAGACCTTGCTGGTCTGAACCGAGGCCGATCTTCGTATCCTGCGTGTGTTGCGTTTGCAAAGGATTGTTAACTCCGATCCGGAAGCCGACACCGCCAACAGCGGAAGCCTTCATGGGACAGTCCGTATCCAGCTCCTGGTCATCATCGACACCTCCTGGTCCACGTGGCTGCTGAGACAAGCTTCACTTCTTCACCTGATCACAGCTCAACATCATCTGGTTCCGTCCTGGTTCCATCCTGGTTACTGGCTAGTGACCCACACTCTGTCCCCTCTGCTTTCCGGTTCTTCACTTCTCCGATTTGCCCTTGGATCCATCCGGACATCTTCCTCCTGGTCGCCTGCAGCATCTTCTTGCAGCTCTCCATAGGAATCGAAGACGAAACCCGACACAACTTCGCACCTATGCACCCGGCTTCCCTGGGTGAGGTAACTCGAGTACTCCGGTGCTCCCGTGGGTAATCACTATCCAAGTGTCCTAATTTAACTGGGCTTCCTCGAAGTCCACCCGGACTGTCCGAAATCAACTAGTTTCTAAATTTTACGTTCCCATTCTAAGTCTACGAGAACCCGCGTGTGTGTTTAGACACTGCACACGCATCCTGTGGGACTCCTGCTTCCTAACCTGTGGTTATTCAGTGTAGCCCCACCGATTTCCTAGGCCCTAGGCCTATTCACCATTCCTGCAGTGGTACTTATACCACTTCTTTAGTATATGGTTTACGAGGCCCCTAGGGCAGAATTGTAATTGTGCAACTTAACGTATGCTTATTAAGTTATTTGTGCTGTATCTCGAACTCTGACCTCATAAAGAGTGCAGAGGGGTTGTGTTAGAAATAAATACATATATATTTTGTATATACCTTGTGTAGTGTCCTTTCATCTGGTATTTCAGGGGTTATTATTGGTGAAACAATTGGCTTCACATGCTCTCTGAAGTGTTAGCCTAAGACTACTTTGTCCATGCTACCACTAGGATAGCTGGTCTATATGGTTGACTTTACAACCATCACTATAAGGTTTGTTTGGACTGATACAGGTTGCCCACTAGAATAGTGGACATCACATATCAGGCCAACTTCTCACAAGCCACTACGGCCCTTTTAGTGGGTTCTGTAGCCCAGAATTGGAGAGGATATTTAGGGTGCGCCGTGCAAGGAGTATCTGCTTTTAAAAGGTGGGTTTCTTGAAGGAGAATAATGTCAGGGTTGCGTTGTAAGAGGTAACACTATGTTTGTTGCCGTTTGTTGGAAGAGTTAAGCCCCTTAACATTAAGGGATATAAGGGGCAGGGAACAGCCATATTTGTATCCAGTCCCATATTAGTCCATCATGCCACCGTAGAGAGCAAACTGGGGTAAGGGGGGGGAGAGAAAGCAGGGGGTTGCCGCTCCCATCTAAGGAAGAGCATTGTTGGGTGGGGGTTCCCAGTCCGCCGCAGTCAGAGGAAGAAAACAAGTAGGAAAAGAAGAACAGAGAAGCAGAGATAGGTATAAACAAAAAACAAGGAATCAACATTGGCCAACTGGGCCACATTATTCTGTTCCAGTCACGGGTCAGCCTACACCACAGTGCCCCAGTGATCCCAGAGATGTCACTCTCTCAAGAACAGATAGGGGGTGGGTCATCAGCTGCTCTTGAAGTCGTCTGGATGGGAGATCTGGCTCCATCGATAGTGCATGTAGGGAGCTGGGGTGTGAACGAAACCTTGAAGCGAACACCGGCCCCGGCGGGCCAGAGACATATTCCAAGAACAGCACTTACAGTCAGTTGCTCTTCCAAGAACTTGATGTATTATATGATATTATGCTTAGCTTGCGAGTTTGATTGGTCATCGCGATATGGTGAGCGTCTGTGACGGCACACTGTAGACCAGGATGGTTTGGCAGGTGCCCGTGTGAGAGGCGGGAGACGTGTGGGGCTGACAGGTGGCGTTGAGGAGAAGTGAAGTAGTTGCGTCGCTTCTTTATAGGACCGTAACACCCGACGCTTGGAGTCCCATTGAAAGATGAGGGCGAATGGATGGCCCCACTCGTAGGAGATGTCCATGCTTCGCAATTTGTCTGTCACGGGTTTGAAATCTCAACATCTTCGCAAGGTGTTGGGTGCGAGATCTTGAAAGATTTGTATCTTATTTCTGCCGTAGACTAGGTCCAGCTTGGCACGCGCCGCCCTGAGTATAGCCTCCTTTTCCGTAAAGAAATGGACCCTAGTTAAGATGTCCGGGAGGACGCCTGACCTGCCTGCGGGGCCTGAAACACGGTGAGCCCTGTCCAGGGCCGGCGGAGATGCATCATCGTCCCCCCAGACCTCATGCAGAAGCTCTGCCACGTAGGTCATAATGTCCTTCCCCTCCGCCCGAGAGGAACCCCCCGGATGCGGAGGTTATTCCGGCGGCTCTGATTTTCCAGGTCCTCCTGCTTCAGTTGTAATTCTATGTGCTGCTCTTCCAGGGTGGCCTTGTGCTGCCAAAGTTGTTCCTGGTCCTCGGTTCGGGCATCCACGGTCTTTTCCAACACATCAACACTTTCTCCAAGATCTGTGACCTCCTTCCGAAGCTCCTGGACACAGGAGTGGATCTTAGTGCAGAGAGAGCCTATCTCAGTTTTGAGCTCTGACAGGAATGTGGCCATAAAAGCTTGCGTGACAGGTGGCGAGTCCCCTCCCGTCTGCGAAGCCACCTCTGTAGGTGCCGATGCACCCGCCTTGCCCCACATAGCGGCTACAGGGTTGTCTTTGGGGGCCGCCGTTGGGTCTTTTGGGTGCGTGTCATCTTCTAATGTGGTGAGTCCTTCAATAATGCCAACTGTAAGGGCCAATGGATGATCGCAGAGTTGCACAAGAGTGCGCCTGGGTGCCAGAGGACTTGCCTCACAGCTTTGAGGGGGAATCGGGGCGTGCCGCCTCAGGATTAGCAGCAACACTATGGTGCCCGTCCGACTAGATGAGTCAGATCACTTCTGACTTGTGTAGTCCCGTCGACGCTCCTTGCCCCTTCGAGAGGTGCACTGTCCCGCTTGTCGATGGAGACCAATAAGGTCAGAGTCGGGAGCGATGTGAGATCGTATGCAGCTATTCCAATACTTAAGCGGGAGGCGATGGGGTCAGGGGCACTATGCATCAGCCCGCTCCCACCCAGGGCTAACCGCTCACAGTTGCTTCCTCTAGCCCGTTTCACGTCTCCGTACAGTGCCCAGCGTGCTGTCAAGATGTTGTCTGAGCAAGGCGTCCAGAGACCACAATGGCCAAGCAGATGGGGTGCCGCAGCGGGGATCATCTAATAAGGGCCCTAGGGCATGTACATCCTGTGGCCTCGCTCCCAGGGATAAATGATGCGTGCATTGCAACTGCCGCCCCCGCAGCCCATGAACAGATGGATACGCAAATGTCTCAGGTGGGATCGCAGGGTGCCAGTTCCACCAAGGCCCCCCGGGAAAACACCGGCGGCTGGACCGCCAGTCGTCGGGTCCCCCCCAATGTCCTCTCACTCATGTCCTCAATACAACAGCCCAGGACTATGGCAGGTGCAGAGCGTATGTGCCTTATGGTGTAGCAGGAAGCGGAATCCAAGAATGGGGACACAACAGCAAGAGTCCCCGTCCTCCACACTCCCGCCGCGCTGTATGTCCACGTTACAGGCGCACTGCTGTAGGTCAGGCAGGGAAGATGCCACTTCAAAGCCCCTGTGGCACCAGCGCCTTCACACTTTCTTCCCACCCCACGCCAGTTCCATAGACTCCGGCAAGGCCCAAGGTTATGGTCCCAATCACGTGGGTTAATTATATTTTTACAAAAATACCTTTGTAAACCATTTAATTAAATTTTTTAATTAATACCTGATTATTAATTTAATTATTCTTTACATTATATATATTTTTAAAATGTGTTATATATTGGGTAACAATTTCTTGTTTTTTTAAATGGTATTTAAATACAATATTACTATATATTACAGAGAAATACATTAATAGTATTAATTAAACTTATTTAAATAATTTTTTTCTTCAAAGAATACCTGAGTAAAATATAAAATTATATTTTTTAATTAATACCTGAGTAATAATTAATATCAAAGTAATAATTATATAATAATTTAATTGTGCATTCATTTATATATATTTTAATAAACATTTTAAAATATGTATCATTAACATTCAATTTTATTTTTAAATTAATACCCGAGTAATAATTAATACCTGAGCAATAATTTAATTATGCATTCGTTTATATTAATTATTTTAAAACCGGTATCATTTAAAAAAATGTATTCTAAAAGGGTATTTAATAAGAATATTACTATATATCACAGATTAATACTTTAGAAGTATTTATTAAAAGTACATATCATAAACAATATATAAAAAAAGTAATACCATATATTTTACAGTTTATTTTACACTAAAATTAAACAGTATTATATAGGCCCCCCTTGCCTACTTAACTGAGCTGATTGCAAGCTCACGCAGATCCTTTACTCCTGAGGCACAGCCGGGAGCTCTGTTCACGAATATCGTACTTTTTTTTTTTTTGTTGAAAACTTTTTATTGATTTTATAACACAAACACAAACAACTTGCAAGGAGGAAGAGAAAGAGACATCAATATACACAACGTTGCATTACATGGTGTTGGAGCGGGGAGGACAATCCAATGAGCGTTCGTTCTATCGAGAAAGAGTTGCACAGTGGGGGGCAGAAGAAACAAATTGCAAACAGTATAGAATAGTGTGTGGAGGAACCCTCGGGTTACGGGGACATAGGTGCAACATCAGGGTGAGGAAGAGGAGGGGCACATATATCACCACGATAAGTGTTCCACTGAGTCCATATCTTTCCCCATTTCCGGGGGGTACCACGAGAATTATATACAGTTTTTTCTCTGAACATGCACCAGTCCATGTTTTGTTTCCATTTCTGAAGTCCGGGCGGGCCCTGAGCGCCCCACAATTGCGCAATGTCTCTTTTGGCAATCATGTTGCCCAAGGTCACCCACCGAAGCTGCGACACGGAGTAATCATTCGGTTCCCATACGTTCAGCAGGCATCTCCTAGCTTCCGGCATCGATCGCACCCCGGTAACCTCACTCATCACCTCGTGCACACGGGTCCAGAATCGCACTATCTCAGGGCACTCCCAGATGATATGTAAGCAGGTGCCCAGGAGACCACAGCCACGCCGACACAAACCATCCACAGAGAAGCCCATATGCACCAAACGGGGACCAGTGACATACACTCTATGCAGGATTTTAAGTTGCACAAATCTAAGGCGCGCCTGGATGGCCACCTCTTTAGGGGAGGAGATCGCCGCCTGCCAGTCCTCATCATCCAGCTCCAGCCCATCACCAGTCCAGACCTCTCTAAGTCGAAACAGGAGATCAGACCTGGAGTTGATTAACTTTTTATAAATAAGCGAAATCGTACTATCAGGAACATGTCCGTCCAGTACCCTGTCCTCAAGCGGGGACGACTCCGGAATCTCCACACCCGGAGGGAAGACCGAGAGCACCGCGTGGCGAATCTGTGCATAGCGAAAGAATTCGCGATCGCTCAAAGCGTACTCGGTTTTCAATTCCTCAAACGTCTTCATTCTCCCCTTAGTCCAAACATCATCAATCCTGCTGATACCAATCAAGTCCCACCTATCAAACCCCCGGGACTGCCAAAGTGAGCCAAGTCTATTAGATGCGTACAGGGGGGTGGCACGAGTCAATTTATCAGTCCACCCAAGCGCCATGGAAGCATGTCGCCATACCTGGACGGCCGTCCTAGTGGGGCCCGTCACGTTGCGAGGGGTGTGTTTCGAGTAGAGGGCTCTATTGTAGTCGCCCCCGGTAACAACCATTTGTCCATCGCGAAGGCCGGATTTGGCAAAGGGCCATACATGCAATGATTTATTGCCCCCAGTTGAGACGCCCAATAATAGCGACGGATATCAGGCAAAGCAATTCCACCGTCGTACCACGGGAGCGACAATTTAGCAATGGCAATCCGGGGCTTACCCCCCCCCACACCAGTCGCCTCTGTAAACTCTCGACCTCACGAAAATATGTAGCCAGGACAACGTCAAGTGTGTTTTGCAATGCGTAGAGGAAGCAGGGCAGTGACATCATCTTAAACAATGCCGCTCTACCCAGGGGAGAGAGAGGAAGTTTCCCCCAGGCGACCACATCTGCCCGAAGGCGCTGAAGAGGGGGCAGTAAATTACGGTCAAACCGCAGTGCAGGGCTCAGCGAGATAAAAATGCCTAGATATTTAAATCCATCTTCCACAATCGCGATAGGACAGCCGCTTGGCAGAAGGGGGGCGGTACCCGACAGGACGTATACACAGGACTTCGACCAGTTGATGACAAGACCTGAGTTTTTGCGGAAGGACGTTAAGACATCAAACAGCACAATGAGGGATTTACGGGGTGATGTAAGATAAAGCAGAATATCATCAGCGTAGAGAGATACACGGTCCTCAAACTCCGAATTCCATCTAATGCCCTTCAGGGATGGTTCCCACCGCAACCAGGCCGCCAGCGGTTCCAAGGCAAGAGCAAACAACAAGGGGGACAGGGGACAGCCCTGTCGCGTCCCTCTGCTCAGTGCAAAGGGCGCAGAGACCCGACCATTGACCACCACCTGGGCCATGGGACCGGCGTAAAGCAATTTGACCCACCGAACGAAGTCCGAACCGAAACCAAACTTAGCAAGAACCGCCCACAAATACGGCCATTCTATTGTATCAAACGCCATCGTAGCGTCCAAGGACGCCAAGATGGCGGGCTCACGCAGCGTCTCGGCCCGTGCCAGAACTCCATGCAACCTACGGAGGTTGAGCGCCGTGTTACGATGCGGTATAAAGCCGGATTGATCAGGGTGGACCAGGTCCCCAATAACGGTCGCCAAACGTGTCGCCAGCAGCTTGGCCAAGATTTTAGGTTCCGCATTAATCAACGAAATGGGTCGAAAAGAGGCGCAGCGATCCCGAGGTTTACCATCCTTGTGGATGACAACAATAGTGGCCAGTCTCTGGTCTGGCGGGAGAAACCCCACCTCCAAAGACTCAAGAAACATAGAGCGCAAGTGAGGAGCTAGCGAATCCGGGCGCAGTTTATATAGCTCAATGGGGAACCCATTAGGGCCCGAGGCCTTGCCGGATCGGACCGAACGGACAGCAGCGGCAATCTCGTCCACAGTAGGCGGAGCATCCAGAGCATCTCTATCAATATCAGACAATCGGGGAAGTTCAATATCAAGCAATAACAGGTGGGAGTCCTGCTCCAATCGATCAGACACCTGGTAGTACACCTCGCGGAAATAATCGGCAAAACATGCGACAATATCAACAGGGTCCGTACAACACTCTCCATTCTTCGCAACAATCACAGGGACGACACGACTCGCACTTTCCCTCTTATCCAACCAAGCAAGCAGTTTCCCAGCCTTATCACCCACATCATACAGGTGTCCCTGCTGTTCCCTCCCCATTTCCTTAGCAGCTTCAGTGACCAGAGCTCTGTATTCATGTTGTTTCAACTCCAGTAGATGTAACCCCTCAGCGGTAACCCCAGATTCCAAGCCCTCCTCCAGGGTCGTGACCTCCCCCTCAAGTCGAACCGTCTCAGCACGGTTGGCCAACTTCACGCTACCAATCAAGGAGAGGGCCTGGCCACGAATGACAGTCTTGTAAGCTTCCCAAAGTACACTAGGGGAGGAAACAGAGCCCACATTTTCCTTAAAATAACAATTGTGTGCTTTAACCAGCTCATCCCTGACCCTGGGGTCCTTCAAATACCAGGGGTTGATCGGGGCCACTCGGCCCGCCGAACCCTACCGTGCATCAACCACCAGCCAAAGCGGAGAATGGTCCGAGATACCCCGTGCCAGATGTTTAACTTCCCGTATAAGGGATGCATGGGCCGAGGGCAGTAAAACGTGATCTAACCTCGAGAGACTACCATGAGCACCAGAATGATAGGTATATTGCAACTGTCCCGGGTGAAGCAACCGCCAGCAATCAGTGAGCCCCAACGTCTCCAGGAAGTCGCTCAACCAAGTCTGGGCCCTCGGCAGTTCCCTGGGAGGGTGACGATCATGCATTCCCGAGACCACCGCATTAAAGTCACCCCCAACCAAAAGCAGACCCTCGGGGAGGCCCAGGATAAGTCCACTCAGATCAGCAAAGGTGGTGGCCTGGAGGCCCGGGGGCACGTACACAGAAAGCAGAATAAGAACCTTCCCCTCCCAGCGCCCCACAATGGCGGCGTATCGTCCCTTATCATCCAATATGACATCATCAATGGCCAAGGGGAGGGAGGCCCGAACCAGAATGCCCGCCCCCCTAGAGCCCGAGGTGAAACCCGAGTGCGCCACAAGGCGATAACCACGCCTATTCAAAGCGTAGCACTTGTTGCCGAGCAAATGAGTCTCCTGCAGTAAGACAACATCTGGAGTCAAACGTTTCAGCAATTGCAACACCACCCTCCTCTTAATCCCATCCCCCAACCCGTTCACGTTCCAACACAATAATCGAAGTCCCCTACCCCCCATCCCCGTGCCCAGCCCCTCCCCAGCCCCACACCCAGAGCAACTGCAAAAAACAGGAGTGCGCCTTTCCTTCGCCTTGCAAGTAACAAGAAAATTCAAACAAACAACCCAGCCCCCCAACAATGTCAAAACAACTATACCCCCCACCCCGCACCCTTGCTGAAGACCAAAGAGCCCCATAAACTCGCAGTGTGCCTGTCGCCCAACCACCCAACTAATCTACGAAAAGAAAACCCAGGAGGAGAAAGGACCCGTTCACCCCCCACCCACCCCCAAAAAGACTATTACTTGCAAACATTAAGAACACAGCATAGCACAGTCCAAAGCCAACGGGAAGGGTACGGGGTCAAAGTCAACAGTTACTCTTGCTCCGTCGGGCCATCCTCCGCCCGATCCGACTTGCCAGAGTCCTCAAAAGGTTCATGATCCATAGGCAGCGTGTCAAGCCAGTCACTCACAACCCCAGGATGGTCGAAGAAAAAAGTACGATCCTTATGTACCACCCGCAGACGGGCCGGAAAGAGCATGGCATACTTCATTGACCTTTCCCGGAGTCTCTTCTTGACCCCCTGAAACCCCAGCCTCTGTTTCTGGACCTGTTGTGTAAAGTCCGGGTAGAAGCTGACAGTAGAGTTCTCAAAGGCAATGGGACCAGACTGCCGCGAAGCCTGCAGGATAGCGTCTCTGTCCCGGAAATGAAAAATCCTCGCAATGATAGGTCGAGGGTTAGCACCCGATTTAGGTGTGCCGCCGGGGATCCTGTGTGCACGTTCGACAGCGAAAAACTTGCTGAGACCCTTGGGCGCCAGGTGATTCAGCACCAGGTCTTCCACCAATAGGTCCGTCGAGGCAGCAGTCGATGATTCCGGGACCCCAATCAGGCGGATGTTATTGCGCCTGGCACGGCTTTCATAGTCCTCTAGGCGCCCAGAGTAATAATCATTGGCTTTCCTCAGATTCCCGACTTCAGCCTGCAAGTCAGAGACGTCGGTGACCAGGCTAGAGGTCTTAAGATCCAAGGATTTGACCTTTTTGTTCGTCTTCGCCAAGTCCGCCCTGATCAGATTGACATCAATTGCCACCGTATCCAGTTTGAGAGTCAAGGCCTCATATTGTTGCCCCAATGAGGCCTTCATACCAGTGATGGCGCCCATGAGATCTCGCAGCGAGGGCTCGTCTTCAATCGATGAGACCTCCGGCATTGTCGTCGAGGTTTTAGCTGCTGCTCCCGGCGATCCCTTAGCCTGAGTGTACCGGTCCATAATGTTCGTTTGCAGAGCACTCCCTCGAACGCCCGGTTTAGGCCCGCGCTTCCCACCCTCAGGCTTGGTGGCCATCTTGGATCCTGGACCCGTACGGGTCGCCTGTTGACGGGTAAAAATGGTGACTGCGGTGGCGAATGTAGGACCAAAAGGGCGAAGGTGGTGCCAGTCTCAGATCTGGAAACCGCTACAGATCGGCAGTAGGAACGGAGAGACCAAGGGTGTAGGAGTGTCCGGCCGCCCACGGAGCCGACAAAGTCAGGTTGAGCTCCGGACAAAAATCGAAACCGAAAGCGATCGCCAGCCCACGCAAGTCTGGCAGTCCGTTGTTGTTCACTTACTGAACGGCAAGCGAGACAAGATAGCGCGGGGCGTCACCATGGAGCAGGCCAGAAAACTGCCACAGTCTGTAGCTCTGGACCCCGAAGTCCAAAAAAGTTCGTTGAGACAAATAAATGAGCAGTAGAACTGTGCCAATAAACACCCGTCGTCTGAACCAGGATAAAGTACAGGATAGTCGATGGAGGTGGCGAGGGTCCGGGAGCCCTGTGCTCACGCGACCATCTTGGGTGCGCGCGAAGCTCCTCCCTCCGAATATCGTACTTTAAAAAAATTGTGTGTTTGCTTTGATTTTAAAACCTACCACTTTCCCCTTGTCTGCACTCTGTTGGGGCACTCATCTGCACCTCGTCACACCCGCGCAGCCGAGATATACGCTGCCGCGGGATTGTAATTGACATTGCCGCCATCAGCGAGTGAGCCGGTCTTCAGGCCACGCCCACTCTCTCGAGGCCACGCCCCTAACCCCCTACAAAAATATGTGCATTTCACGTACGCGCAGCGGACGGGCGCAGCGGGCGCGCCGTCAGCGCGCCGTCGGCGCGCGCCTAAGGCAAGCCCGTCTGGGCCCGTCCGGGCCCAGCCGGACCCAGGCCCAGTTACTCTGCCCGTTTCTCCCGATGACCGATTGGTCTATACGAGTGATAGGCTCCAAGCACTCAACCCGTCGAAAAATCCTGAGTGCAGCTACATCCACTCGGGAGGTAAACCCTTCATCTACTGTGGCCTATGTAATCCGGCCACTACCACCTCAGAAAATCACAGCCTACAGCTGGGCCTCCTTAACTGTCGGTCCCTCCCTAAACACGCCCACGAAATTAACCGGCTGGTTCAGGATCATGATTTTGACGTCTTGTTCCTCACAGAAACGTGGCTTACTTCTTGGTCGGATTTGGACATCATCAACGCTCTTCCCCCAGGCTATTTAATTCAATCCCAAAACAGACCCCTCGGTAGAGGAGGTGGCCTTGCGATAATCCACAGAGAACAATTCGCATGTAGATCTAGCGATGCCAACATCGATGACTGCGAAAGCTGCCATTTTGCTTTACAAATATCTCCCACGCACGCCCTCTCGGGGCTGCTGATATACCGCCCGCCGGGAACGCCAGGGAAATTCTCAAGCGTTCTTGTTGACACTGTCACTCAGATAGCAACTACCTCTCCCAACTTTCTTATCTTGGGGGACCTCAATCTCCATCTATCAGACCCCAAAGACCTAACGGCATCCGAACTTCTTCTTGACCTTACGTCTTTCGACATCCGATTAGTTAACTCAGAACCCACTCATGACAAAGGACATCTTTTGGACCCCGTTTTTACCAATATCACAGATATTACCACTTGCACCCCCCTCTCCCTTCCTTGGACAGATCATTTTTTAATACCTATCTTTTGGCATCTCTTTATCCCACCCACCCAACAGGCCAAAATCCGGGTCACTGACCGACGCTGGCACAAACTCTCGCCAGACGAATGGACCTCCATTCTCAGGGCCTCTCTCCCCCCCCCCCCCCCCCCAGTCTCTGACCCATCCAACGCGGATAATCAGTTCAACTCTTGGCTCACTACATCACTGGATAAACTTCTCCCCAAAACTACCACCCTCAGGCGAATTAAAAGAGTGAGCCCCGCCCCTTGGTACACTCCTGAGCTGAATCTCCTACGGAAGGAGTGTAAAAGAACTGAGCGCTCCTGGAGGAAGGATAAATCGACATTCAAGAAAGACGCCTTCCGTACCTCCTTAAACTACAAGCTCGCTCTTCGCAATACTAAAAGTACATTCTTTCAGGAAAGGTTAGAAAACTCCTCCTGCTTCAGCAAGGAATCTTTCATCATTTTAAAAGAATTACTTAAAGCCCCAGACCCTGTACCAAAGAATCTGCCAGACCCCAAGGCAGCTGAAGAGAAATGCCTTAAACTGGCCAAATTCTTCGAGGAGAAGATTCAGAAAATCCTTGCCTCTCTCCCACCCATTAATTTCAGTGAGGAAGACTGCATGAATGCAAACTCCACCTCTCCCCGTCTAATCTCGCTGGGACCAGTAACTGTTGAAGAGGTCTCAACCACGCTAGACACTATCAAAAGCGGATCCCCCAGGGACTCAGTCCCTCTACGCATCCTTAAGAAAGTGGCCCCTACCATCGTCCCTCCACTCACTCATCTCATCAACACTTCACTGCTCCAGGGAAAAGTTCCCCCCAGCTGGAAGGCGGCCGTCGTCAAGGCGCTACTTAAAAAACCTTCTCTGGACCCCTCGGACTTAGCCAATTACAGGCCAATTTCTCTCCTCCCCGGAACCAGTAAAATCGCTGAGAAGCTAGTGAACAAAAAGCCTTCGCAGTATCTGGAGACCAACAATCTGCTCAAATGCTCGCAAACTGGATTCCGGCCAGGGCAGGGCACTGACATCGCCCTACTTGCAGCAGTTGAGGAGGCCAGAGCCCTTTTGGACGCAGGAGGATCAGAGGCTCCTGGACCTCAGTGCGGCCTTCGACACCGTCAACCATCGGGTCTTAATCCAGCGACTCAAGAACATCGGTGTTGAGGGCACTGCGCTGACCTGGTTCAAATCCTTCCTCTGCCAGCGCTCCTTTCAGGTCTGGGAGAATGATACCCGTTCTCCCGAAACCCTCCTCCAATGCGGCGTGCCCCAGGGCTCATCCCTAAGCCCGACATTATTCAATGTCTACATGTCCCCATTGGAGGAGGTTGTAAACCCGTTCGGAGTGAAAATCATCAGCTACGCCGATGACACTCAATTACTGGTGTCTTTATCTCACCCTAACCAAGAACCATCGGACTTATACAACTGTCTGGCAGAAATTCAAGGATGGATGAATAGCTCGTCATTGAAACTTAATGGTTCAAAGACAGATATTCTCCTCCTTGGCCAGAAGGGGCTTTCCCTCTCTCAGAGCATCTGGCCCCCTTGCTTGGGTGAACCCCCTGCCCCCAAGTCTGAGATCAAGAGCCTGGGAATTTGGCTTGAAAAAGACCTGTCCTTAAAGACGCAAGCCCAAAAAATCGCCGGGACTTGCTTTGGGCTCCTCAAATCTATCAGGAAGATTTTGCCCTTACTTCCTCCTGCCTCCCAGAAACTGTTAATCCAGGGCCTTATTTTATCAAGGCTGGATTACAGCAATACCATCTATCTGGGTGCTCCCGAGGCAACCCTCAATAAACTGCAAAGGATCCAGAACGCCGCGGCCAGGATCCTCACCAATACCCCGGCTAGATCTTCTGCAAAACCAGCCCTGAAACACCTACACTGGCTTCCAGTGAGAGAGCGAGTGAAGTTCAAAGCTCTATGCCTGTCTCACAAACTCCTGCAGGACAAAGGCCCCCCCATCCTAAAAAAATTCATCAGGCCCTACAAAGCCTCAAGATCCCTTCGATCTGATCATGAATGCCTCATCACCATCCCCAGAGTGAAGAAGGTACGCATGGGTGGACGACGCTTCTCGGTCAACACAGCCCGCCTCTGGAACTCCCTCCCCTGCGATCTCAGGACGGAACTAGACTATCTCCGATTTAGGAAGCGGCTGAAAACGCACCTATTCCCCTGAGCGTCCTTTTCCCTTCTCTCCCCCTGTTACCCTCTAGCGGTTGGGATCTTACCGCTGGGATACTTACGGGTGACTACGCGCTTTACAAAATATAATAATAATAATAATAATTATAGATTTTAAAAAAAATAAACTTACCATGCTATGCTTTGTAATAGCTTACCATGCTATGCGTTGTAATGGCATTCGTTGTAATAGCATTTGCGTTGTATTAGCATTCGTTGTAATGGAATGCGTTGTAATAGCATTTGCATTGTAAAAGTAGCGTTGTAATGGCATTACTTTGTAATGCCCGCGTTGTAATGGCTCCTTCCCCACACAACGTATTCCTCCTGTTAGTTTGACTTGGACTCTGCACTTAAATGTTCAAAATACTGCCCCAGTGGGTTGATACAAAGTCTTGCTTGTAACAGGCGGTCTTTCTCAAGCCATTTATTGCGATGCTACCTCCCGTTTTGCCAATGACACCATGTTGGGCTTCACCACTGGTCCGCATAAAACGGCGGGGCTCTTCCGCGGCTGGACATAGCTGCTAAAAATCCACAAAAAAGGTTGCCCCCAAGGAAGAGCCTGCACAGGTAGGTAATATTCGCTGATTTTTAATGACGGCTACCATTGAGTAAAACAAAAACATGGCATCATCATTCCTTCGCCAGCCAGAAGCGTTTCAGGTGTTTCTCCCTTAATCATTGGCTCTGCATTTGTCAAACAAGACAGGTTTGTGCATTAGATTTACATCCCTTGAACCTGTCCCAGTGGGCGTGTTGCGGGGATTCTGTTCATACACAGAACTGTGCACAGAGACCCAGGACCTTAGTGAATTGTGGTGTACCAAAAAACTCACCTCAGTACCTAGAACCCCTAACGGACTAGCATCAGTGTCTCATTAGCTCTTCATTTTATAGCAAAGGTACCAATGATTAGACAACCCAGAACATGCGACTTAGGTTACTCTCAGAAATGGTGGGAATCAAGAACACTCTTTGGTTATATTCTCATACCAGTCCACAACATGAGTAAGTAGAGACACGGAAAAGTTTAAAATGTTTATTTTAACAATGTGCTCTAAGACGCAGTATGTTTGCTAACATAAGCAGGCATATGATTAAAAATAATACGATCAGCATTATTACAATTCCGTAAAAAACACAGAGGGAGAAATCATATTATAATGATAGTGTAAATAGGTCCTAAAGTGCCTTGTGTACCACCCTCCCCAGCTAGGAACTAGGTTTTATAATAATAGAAGGTCTCTTAGGCTTGAATGGGGAACCCCATACCTCCAAGATCAGCAGAAGTGAATCACATCAGGATCAGCAAAAGCTCTCTCTCTCTCTGGAAAAGGATTTTCTCCAAGTGCCCTAATCATGCATGCAGTGCAATATTAAAGGCGCTAGAATTTCAGTTAGCTGCAGTTGTGTGCATGTTGTGTCTAGAGCGTGGGCCGATCAGCCCGAATAACAGCTAACATTGTTATGGTAACCTTGGAGGCTTCTGCACTCACTGTGCAGACTAAGGTCGCGATGTAAGTCTAGGAATGTTGAAAACAAGTTGTTCTCATGTGAAGAAATTCAAGCAGCCTAACTTGCAACAACAGTTACATGCAGTGTTGTGTGCAAAAGCCGCAAAAAGCTAAAATGGCGTTTAAACTTCTAATAAGCCTGTGCTAACATAGCAATGGTTGCAAGCAGGGCCCTGCCTTCAGGACTTCCTCCCTTGATCGAAACACACACAAGAATGGAGGTTATTTTGAAACGCAGAGTTCAAGTTCGAGTGAGACAGAACCAAGTTCAAAATTTGCCAAACTGAATAATTGGGAGTAAAAAATTCCGAAGTAGTAATTTAAAAAAATCAAAAATATATATTCGAGTACAGTACGCGTCGAAGCTGGATCTATGCCAATTTAATCCAACAGCGTATAGGCACAGTACATTGCAACAGCCTCCAAGAGGAAGTCATTGCTCTCATCAGAAAACATTTCAGCCATCCAATTCAATAATGGAAAGGAACATACATGTTCTTCAATCACCAGAGCCTCTAGCACAATCAGAGGACAACTCGGATGTTCTTCGATAAAGCGTCATGTGCCGCCACACATATATTCCAATTTCCTAGGACCCCATGAGCCGCTGCGCAGGCCATATTCCCGATACCAGAATATTCCAACTCATGAGCAACTAAGGGACTCATCAGCTGATCATAATCCGGGTTGGGAGACACCGTATTGCAGACACACAAATGCAGAGCCCATTCAAAACAACAATCCAAGCAATGGAAAATAGGCTGCAAGCATGTAAAGAATGAGAACCGGAAGGATAATCCATATGCTACACTCAAAGTAGCCAGAGGCAGCGTTCCATAGTATTCAAGCATCCAGTTGTGAAGCTGAAGCAACCGGGGCAGATTGTCTTGTGACACAGACTGTGCAGCCATTTCTGAGCAAGCAAATTACCAGCAGTACACCGGCAGCCAAGGTGAGAATTAACGGTAAACCGCCGAAGTGGCTGGAAAAAATAGAATTAAAAAATGCCGGTATCGCACCAAATATAGGGGCCTATTAGGATGGCGGACGGACGCCCAGAGGTGGAGGGACCGTCCGCAGGGGCAGCGGCTGTCCCTCCGTGCGAATTAGGATGTGACCGCCACCCTGGTGGTCACATCCTGTATTTTTGAAGCAGCACCCGCCGCAATGTTAAAACTGCAAGCAGTGCATTTGCATGCACATAGCGGCAGGCACCGCGCGGTGCCTGCCGCTTCGTGCATGCAAATTCAGGGGGGAACCATAGGTACCCCCCATGTGTACCCCCACCCCCCTTCACCCTGGGGGCCCGCAACGGGCCCCCAAAGAAAAGACCGTATGCCTGGAAAGGCATGTCACAGGGCAAATCCTAATATGGCTGGCGGTGTCTGATAGACACCGCCACCATATTAGAGCTTTTCCGCCGCGGTCTCGCGGCGGAAAAGCGGCGGACGGTCTCCCCGTCTGCCAAAGACCCCCCAGCCATCCTAATCTGGCGGGGGGGTCTTCACAAGACAATTGTCAAGACAATTTATTTTATTATGTTTTGGCTCTCGACGAGGGCCACATAAAATTCACAATACAAATTACATACCGAAGGAAAAATTCAATCAACACACATGAAACTTAATTGCATCCATTGACATATAGACAAGAGAAAGCAATGTCAAACCTCTCCTAAACACCTTAATAAATAGCTAAAAAGCCTTTAAAAAAATTAAAAATGTGAAAGCAAAACATTTCATTTGGAGGACAGTATAGAAATTGTAGAAAAATATTCACATTAGAAATACCTAGTCGGAGACATATTGGTTTTAACCATTTAAGCCGCAATGGGCGGAGTGCAGGGCAAATCAACAAGACATGCATACGATCCTGAATACTCAAGTTACAAAAATTGCACATAGGAGAGGTTCCATACCATTTGGATAAAAGTAGATTTAGGGGCAGTAGATCATATCGTAAAAGAAACCATAATCTGCGAACACCATGTGGCATATTCCATGTGGCATAGGGTTGGGCCAACTTCATAGAATAAGAATTAAGGAGGAGGTCACCACCCCCTTTTTCTTGTATTGTATTCTTATCTGTTTGAAAACATAGTTCCCACGATGCCTGTTTTAGCAGGAGTTTTAGCTGTGTCGATGAGTGAAGGAACAAAACACTTTCATCTAACTTTAAGAGTGACACAGCTCTTCTAAAGTTCCTTACTAATCGTGAGAACTCTTTAAAGTTGCCCGACAATTCATTTTTAAGGAGGGCTCTCGTCGACCCTGATTCGGCTCTAGCCAAGCAAACCACCCATCTTACCAGGGCACATAGTCCCTGAACCCAGCTGCTCCTAAGACCGAACTCGAGCCTACATGCGGCCAAAGAACACGCGGTGTTGAGGGTAGATAGGGATCTTAAGAGTTTCCCTTCAATTTTGTGACAAAAATCCCAGTGCTTCAACTCTGAGTTCTATGCCATATAATATCGTAGCAGGAATCTTTGCCCTATACACCTCAAGTAAACAGGCGAAGTGTCTTTTTCCAGTGGCAAGATAGAGGGAATTTAAACCTTTGCCATGAGCGAGGGCTTTACGTGAACTATGCTCGATATGGGGCCTCTCACTCAAATTGGCCGCAATTATTTTGCCCAAAAAGGTATAGGATTTAACAACCTCTAATTTCTGGCCACCGATAAACCATCCAAAGTTTTCAGAACTGCACTTCTTTTTCCCAGCAATACACATAATTTTACTTTTAGATGTATTAATCTTCATAAAATGGGAATCAGCAAAAACATGTAGCGCTTGCAGCCGATTAGCGAGACCTTTGGGAGTTAAATCTAAAACAAGAATATCATCGGCATACATCAAACAAGAAATAGGGGTCCCCCCTACCACCGGAGCTATACCCACACAAGCTGTCAAGGAAGCAGGAAGGTCTACAGTGTATAAGGAGAACAATAATGGTGCCAAAAGACAGCCTTGTTTAAGGCCGTTCAGAGATGGAATTCTATGCGAGAGTCCCCTTTCGCCCCCTTGGAGAACACTGCACCACGTTTCCGTATGGAGAGCACGTAGAAGATCCAATAGATAAAGTGGTAAACCAAGGGCTGCTAACTTTCTCCACAGCGTTCGACGATCAACTTTATCGAACACCGTGGAGAAATCGATGAACGCAGCGAACACCACCCCCCCTCTCACATGTGTATATTTAGCAGAAATCACATGTAGGGCGGTGAGATTGTCTAATGTACTGTGTCCCCTACGGAATCCAGTTTGTTCAAATGGTAAAATATTATTCTCCTCGATCCAATTGTCAAGTAAAATTAGTATACATTTAGCGAAGACCTTTCCGACTGAGTCGAGGAGAGCAATCAGACGGTAGTTCATGGGGCTATCCCTAGCTCCCTTCTTAAAAATAGGGACCAATATACTTCCCCTCCAAGAGGCAGGGACCATTTTAGTATCAAAGCAGGATTTAAACAATGGGTAAAGAATCTTACTCCATAGTAATGGTTCCTGCTTCAGAACCGTCATAGGGAGTTCGTCAGGTCCCATTGCGCCGGAGGAGCGCATGTTCTTTATGGCCATTTCTATTGTTTTCTCTGTAGGATAATTAATCGGACCCTCAGATTTTAAGACAGGGTCACTATCTGCAGCCGATGTTACGTTCCCTGCATACAGCTTCCGGATGTAAGAGGCCCATACTTCTTCAGAAATAGGGATGGGGAGAGGGCTCGTTCTAGTACCACATCCCTTCCCAACTATGGACCAAAATTCTCTGGCTTTGCCATGCGCAACTGCTTCCCGCAAGTTTATCCATACTGAGTCTTCCTTCTCCTTTTTTAGTCTCGCTTTTAATCTAGTTCTCCTTCTTTTTAACCTCGATATTTCTTTAGCTAGTTAATCTGATCTACCTAAAAATTGCTCTCGCACTAATTTATTTATTTCCTTATTCAGGATGCGCAATGCACTAGGAAAAAAAAACCTTTTTCCTAGAACCACTAACCTTTTTTACATCTAAAATTATCTTCCTCATACATTTTTCAAAGTTAACAATTTCGGAACCATGCCAGTCGTTTAGTTCTAATATAGTTTTGCATAGAGTATCATGCACACCTATAATGGCGGTTGGGTTCCACAAACATCTACCCGAAGATCCATGGAAAGTAACATCATTGTTATTTAAGGACCAAGACTCAGTGGGCGGAGGTTTTAGAGAAGGAGTTATAATGATTATGCTGTGATCACTCAAGGATGTAGGGGCTATCATGAGATCCTGGATACATGGGAAAATGTCATAATCTGAGATCACATAGTCAAGAATGGAGGCACTAAAAGGGGACCTATGAGTGAATTTCGCGGGCACATCAGAGGGAAATCTCCCATTTAAAATGAGCCCCTCAACTGCCGATAATTCTTCCAGCAGAATCTTCCCTCTTTTATTAGTTAATATTTTGTCTGGAAAGAGGGATTGTGGGATAAAATAAGCCTCTTCTTTGGGTTTATTTCTAAATAGATTTAAACTAGCATTAGAAATTTTACAGTTCAAATCTCCAACTAGGATAACTTCGGGTGGAGAATAAACATTTTTAATCTGTCCGATATACTGAAATACGTGCTTCAATAAAATATTAAAACGCTCTTCGGGAGGAATATACACATTAATGATTACGACAGCAGACTTATTTAGAGAGCTGGGGAGATTTGCTATTGTTATAGCTTGAAAGAGATTACTTGGGTCAATATAATGCGAGAATCTCCAATGCAGTTTGTTAGATAACAAGCAAGCGATTCCCCCTTTGGCATGACCTTTCTTGGATGGGCAGCCGGCGCTTCCAACACATAGTAATCCTTCCCTACATAGATATTATCAGTGCACCATGTTTCTTGGATGCAAATCACATTTGCTCCCAGCGAGAATAAAAATTCAAGTTTCTCTGGACTACTATGTATCCCAGCTGCATTCCAGGAAATAATTTTCAATTGATTATTAAAGATGATGGAATAATTTGGGATTATCTGTGCTCTTAGTTGATAGGGCACTATGCAGCCAATTCCACCGATGATTATCCTCTGATGGTAAAGAGTTCTGGATTAGTGGAGGAGGCAATGCCTGGGAGACCGAACGTTTCCCCTTAGAGACCCAAATCTTTAGATCTTTAAAAGGAGAAAAAACCCCATCTTGCTTATCACCCTTTTGGATCATCCTATGGGGTGAAGTGGGATTACTAAAAATAGGCAGAACGTCAATACCTCTACATTGGAAATTCTCCGCTTGCTGTAGTATCAAATTTACAATATTTTAGAGTAAAATTTGACCCTTATACTTGTTACACTATCTCCACCTAACAAAGAAACTAACTCAATATCACTTGATTGAATGAGGTGAAGACTTGCCAAGTCACTGAAACATTTAAGCAACCATGATCTATTTAAGGGCAAATCCACATCAAATAGAGGGAAAAAGTCCAAAACCAAAGTGTCCACATAAGACATTGATATTTTTGCCTGGGAAGAGAGGAGTGTGCATACACCGACCCCATCCATAGGAGCAAAAGAAGGAGCCAAAGGGTTGAGAGCCCCTAGTTCAACCGGAATAGTGCTCCTTGTCTCTACCATAGAAGGGGCAGTCAGCCCATGTCCACCCTTCTGAGATAAGTCTTCCACAGTCGTAGGCAGAGTATTACAAATGATCTCTGGACCATAATATGGATGGCAGGATTCACTTGCCAATTTTGAGGTCACCAGGTTAGAGTCAGTGGCATTCTCTTCATTATCAGTTAAAACAATAGAATTTTGGAAGATTATCCGCCTTTGTCTTTTCTTCCTGTATTTGCGCACAGGTTTCCTTTTTTTTCCTTTATTATTTCTATGTTTGCAGGTTTTTTCCTTTATTTCTTGATCATCATCTTGTTGCCCTTTTTTTTCAGGGATGAAAATTGGAAATAGTTCCTGTGCTACTTTACAGACTGAGACAGACAGATTTTCTTCCTCTATTTCAAGATCAGAGTTCTTTACACAATTAGTTGCCGCAGAAACTGGCAGGGCCGTAGCATTATTTTCTTGAACTATTACTGATGGCTTTATACCAGAATTCTCTGCAGGCGCATTTGCATTCCCCGTTGCCAAGCTAATATCTGCCGCGGTGGAGGGGGCACTCCTCATTTCAGGAGCCTTTTGCAGCATTGTATTCAGTATTTTAGTGACAGAATCCAAGATACAATCAGAGCTGCCCACAAATTTGCCCAAAAGACATAATATGGAGGATAACAGGTGTTCCAGGGCAATCAGAGATTCCGATATAGGTTTTTCACCAGCAGCAGCAGAAGGACAAATTCCAGATAGATTGAGCTCAGGGCTCATAGAAACATTTAACAACGCGGACATGTCCTGCATATTTATAGAAGGAGTACTGCTATATAACAATAACCCAGATGGGGTGGCACCCACTGATGGCTTAATGGCTTCGAAAGATTTCAAACTACCTGCATCCACATAACGGCCACAAAGTTCGAGGTCAATGGATGACAATGAGGGATCTCCACCTGACCTAACGTACGAAGTAGAGGCTTGTGGCGCTGGAGAATTGTTAGCTTGTTTTCCTTCCATAGAATGAACGTGAAGCTCAATAACACCATCAGCTTCGGGATGTACAAGGCTGGTCCTCGCAGTGGATTCTATTTGGAATGGGTCTGTCATTGATGAGGGGGGGACCAAATTATCAACCACTTGAGTTGGGCCAACCTGTACGACAGAAAGTAAGCCTTCATTTTCAACCACAGATACTTTCTTATCCACTGCTTTTTCCCACAGGTCGAACAGCTGACATTGTCCCTTTAGAAAAGGATTATTCACTGATTTGTTTCTTAGGGGGTTGGATTTTGTTTTTGCACAAGTCCTTCCCCCCACTAATCTCCCAGAGCGAAGTTTCTTTGTCATCCTCTGAAATAGTTTTCCAAAGAGTGCCGTTGATGGAAAAATGTATATCCACTGGAAGTGTGATTAAAAATATGAATGGACCATAAAATAGGTTTGATGATGGAGGAAAGTATGCGGCTGCCCTCCAATCAATGTCAGTGGAGCAAAAACTGTTCTTTAACTTCTCAAGGTGACACCTCGTTTTAGACACAACACGTATATTTATAAGCAGGTAAAAATAACCGGGCCCAGCCCAGCCTACCTCAGTCACCGAGGGCCACAGAGGGCCCACCCTTTGCCCGGGCTTAGCCCCGGGCACTCCCGCGCGCTCCGGCAACGGGGGGGGGGTGGCAGTGCTTTAAATGCGCCTCCGGGCGCTCCAATGACGGCGTGTGGGTGCGCCACCGCAGGTGCTCACGGTAGAGCGAGTCCTCCGCTCGGCGGCCGCTGAGAATGACAGATGCGGCGGCGGGAGGACTCGCGGTGCAGGGCGCAGGGCGCTGGTCCCCTTTCAACAAATGAACGCTGGTGCTAGGGCTGACACAGTCTCAATCCCCAGAAGTATTCCGCAGTCAAGGTGAGTCTTCACACACACCGCAGCGGTGAATCCGCATCCTCCGGGCCGGCGGTAGAGGATGCGGATTCACCGCAATTATAATCGGGCCCATAGCTTGGAATGAGGTCACAAGGCCAGAACTTACTACTTTAAAAAAGTGTGCCGAACCTGTGGTCGACGAGGCATTGAATATAGTGTGACTCAAAGCACCGAAATGCAGGGGGAGATCAGTATTTAAAACGGCATGCACTTCGGTGCGTGTATTTGCAACGTGAAGGACAAATGTTTCACGGGAAGAAGTGAGGGCAACTTCTTTTTGTGACAATAGGGCCCTTATTCGACTCATCTTGTTAAACTCTGCTGACAAGGTCGGAATGGAAGGCCAGATGGAAGCATCGAGCTTCCCATGCGGAGGCGGGAAAAGCACATTCTTACAGCAGACAACTTGTTGGGAGACGGTCACAATGTACGGAATCCCTGCTTGCATACCGCAGCAATCTTCATTATTTAAAAGCAAAAAGCTACCGTTAGCAAACAACGTTAAAGTTGTTGTGATTGCAGGGATGGGACTACCTTTTAAAATGCATGCTAAATTCAGGGTGTTTGAGTTGCAAGAGCTGTGCAGTTGTATGTTCCTGCAAACCAGTGTATGGTCAGGTGTAGAAGTGCACTCTTCACCTTTCAAATAAACCTCTTTACCCTCCCTCAGGCACATATAGGTAAATGGCAGAGACCACACTTCATGGAGATTGGCTCTACACAATGGTTCATATCTGCCTATGGCATAGCGTTTCATGCATGAACTGAATTTGAACAGGGGAAAAGGCAAAGTTATTAACCCATGAATGAGCCAAACAGCTGAATTTGATTCGGCAACAGAAAAAAGGTAAAGGTTCCAACTTTTCAATATGCAAAAGTGAATATGCAGCATCCTTCATAGACATAAATTGTTGTCTTTCAGTTAAATTAAATGGTAAAAATAGAGAGGACGTGTTCATGTAGTCCCATGGAACTTTACCAGCTTCTAAAGTTGACAAAGTCCAGGCGAACTGCATAATGGAATGGAATTGATTTTGACCATGGTACAAAACAGACACTTAGGGGCACATTATGATGGCGGACGGACCTCAGTCTGTCCGCCACCATAGAGTAGGAGGGAACCTCCGCATGGCCTGCGGAGGTCCCTCCAGTGAAATTAGGATGTGACCGCCACCCTGGCGGTCACATCCTCTATTTTTAACATTGCGGCGGGTGCGGCTTCAAGCTGCACCCGCAGCAATGTTAAAAATGCACGCATTGCATTTGTATGTAGAAAGTGGCAGGCACCGCGTGGTGCCTGCCGCTTTCTGCATACAAATGCAGGGGGGTACCATAGGTACCCCCCACCCCTCCTTCACCTAGGGGGCCCGCAACGGCCCCCGCAGTGAAGTTACACATGCTTTTCCACTGCGGAAAAGCCGCCGCGGAAAAGCATGTTTCAGAGCCCATCCTAATCTGGCTGACGGTGTCTGAGAGACACCGTCACCATATTAGTGCTTTTCCGCCGCGGTTGTGAGCCAACCGCGGCGGAAAAGCTGCGGACAGAAACCGGGACCCACCAGCCATCCTAATGTGGCGGTGGGTCTTTGGTGGGTCCGCAGAGGAATTTCCGCATCCTCCGGACCGGCGGTGGCTTCCGCCGGCCCGGAGGATGCGGAAAATCCTCCATCCTAATGAGGCCCTTAATCTTTCACAATATCAACCACAGATGAAACAATATTAGCTAATGTGTAAATTCGAGAAGAAAGTGTATTAATGCTATTATCAACAACTGCAAGCACTTTTTCTAAATTGGCCTGATCAATAGCCCTTAATCTAGAAGCAGCTTCAATTTGAGACAGTTTCCAAACTTCGTTGTAAATAGCATATATCCCTCTTTTTGACCTGCCTCCAACCGGGCCCTTAACAAAGTCATTTAAATCAACATCGTTACTCAATTTGGACAAATGAAGTTTAACTGACGCTAAAGTGGAATGTTTAAGCCAGTTCTGACATAACTTGCCTACTGAATAGGTAGTAACAAGAATGGTCGCTTTCAAAACGGGGATCTACCCTAACATGTGTATAGCCAGGGGCCAGACCCTGAAAACGATGTTGGCATGAATCTGAACTTTTTTGCCATAATAACCAACCATGGAGATCTAAGCTGGAAATATTAAAAGAGGAATTTAGTAACAGGACTTGAATTAATCGATGGACCTATCGGTGTGATTGTACCATGTAGGGTATATTCCCAAAGCAGGAATGGAAGGAGCATTTAATTTTTTAGACATAGCCAATCTAAAGCAAGTGGGTTGAGAAATAGTCGAATTCAAAAACAACATATGGTTCGGGATAAGACATGCGCTATGCAAAGCCTCAATGCCTTGCACTTGCCAACTTTTAGAACCCCAAACAGATTTAAGACCTATAGTCTTTTTCCACAGCTCATAGCCCCTTATAGCTAATTGATCAATAAAGGACTTTGAATAAAGTAATTTAGTGTGGGTGAGTCTAACTTTGGAAGAGGATTTAGCAGTCATCTTAAAGTAAAATGTGTCAGGATTAGATTGATTCAAATTAGTAAAATAAGTAAACTTTTTCAAAAGAGTTTTCAAGCTGCCTTCAATGGGAGCTGGACAATGTTACCATTGTGTGTAATTAACTACATTTCTAAATGTGTTTGTTATATGCAGAAATGGATTGCCATAATGTTGGTAGCAGAATAAGTCTGCATAATTGGCTGAGTCTAAGTACAAATCTTCAGCATCAAAAGCAGCATAATATTTCAAAGCAGAAAACAGAGCCTCTACGGCTTGCACATCCCAATCATCAGAGCGTATGGGAACATTTATAACCTCAGTAGGGCCGTGGATTTGAAATTTGCCAGCATCCCACACAATCCCATCTAAGACAGGCCAAGCAGTGATATTTACAAAAGTCTGGTCCCTCTTCATGATATGAGACGAAGAGTGAAGTGCCAAAGTTCCATCAATTAGTCTAATTGAAGTTCTTTCTTTTAAATATTGACCATTTACTAGACGAAAAAACATAACTGCAAATCCAATTGCCATGAAAAAAAAATTTGAAAAAAGCATCAGCCAAATGTAAGTCCAAGGGGCAATAAAAAAATATCTTTTAAACCAAACAGCAAAAATAGAAACTTTTGATGGGGACTTTGACTTGGTAGTCAGTGTCAAATGAAAAGCGTGACTGGTTAACTGCACTTGTTTGCAAATCAGGCATCAACAAATCTGTGCGATAAGTATACTCCGTATCATCAAGGGGATCACCAGCCGGGGGATTCAATAAGGGATTCGTAACTGCCTGTATCTCAATGGCAATATCAGGCCTGTTGGTATTTGCCGGAGCCAAAACAGAATTTCTCAGCATTGCAGGACAAGAGACTGCGGGTGTCATACTAAGAAGAATCGGCCACTCATTGTAGTTTGACATTGTCAATGGAGATGTACCTGTTTTCCTTGCGACCAGGAAGTGGAGGTAACATGACTTTTCTTGTACCCTGCACGCCAAGCACATGAACTGGTGCACGTTATGAGGGACCAAACTCCTTCTTGTTCTCCACCTTCTCACGGACCAGGTCACCGATTTGGGGTAGCTAGCCAACTACCGGAATCTGAAGCGTAGCATCAGTCGTGGAGGGCAAATGTTCCTTTGTAAGACTGTCTAGAGTCTTTTGTAGGTTCTGTAATACAGCAGAATGATCATCTACGTCAAAGGGTGTGGCCGGCGCCACCATGTCTAGACCCTCAAGGTCTGGAACAAACATTTTGATGCCAAAGAGTATTTCGTATCGGGTCCACCCACCCAGAGACCTCCTGGGGAGACTATTAAGTGCATGTTGAACGCCATAGAGATGGGCCAGCCAATTCCTGCCAGTACCTAAAACCCTAGCTGTCAAGGATTGCTTTAAGTCACATTTCATTCGCTCCACAACACTATTACCCTCCGGTCTGTATGGAGACGAAAATTTGTCTTGGACCCCCAATGAACCCATGGCATCCTTGTATGCCTAAGAGGTGAACGCTGGACCCTGGTCTGAATGAAGGGTGCCACAAAGACACGCAAATCCCTGATGACAGTTCGGGCTTCAGCACTTTGTTGTGGCCAGAGCCAAATAAAGCGTGTGCACGAATCCACTGCAACGAAGATGTACTTATATGCAGTATCTAAGGAGAAAAGACAGCAGTGATCTAAATAAACAACCCAACTGTGTCTGGGGCGAGCGCGCAACAGTTGAATGCTTGATCTGCTGGTAAATGCCACAATGAAGGACATAATCACGAGTCTGTTTGTACAATCCGTGCCACCAGTAACGCTGCTGTAAGAGAGATACAGTCGCTGAAACGCCGGCATGCGCCGAGGCCATGCCCTCGTGAGCTGCTGTTATCAAGGTTTGCCTGCGGTCCATGTTGGGAATTAATCTGTCACCAACGTCATTAATTCTCACATAGGGAACTTTATCATGACTTAAATGACAAAAGTATTTAGAAGGAAACCTCTCAGGTAATTACCTCCCTTCTCTGTTGCAGCAATGGCTGCCAAGATGTCATCATCAATCTTACTTTTGGACCGTGTATCTGCTGCTACTACATATGTTGCCACTGCCATCTTGGCTGCTTCATCAGCAAGACTGTTACCAACAGCGTGTACCCCCACTCGTTGGTGACCAAGAGTATGAATTACAAACATGAGCGGCAGCCGTTCTTTAAGCTTTTCCACTCGAACCCATAGCATTTTTATGTTTGATCGTGCTACCTTTGGAATCACGATAGTCATTCTACGTCCAAAAGAATAAATTGTCATTGTAAGACTGAACACAGTAGTAAGAGTCACTTACAATGAAAGTAGTCAGGCAAGGGTCAGCGTACTCCAGCGCAAGCACCAAAGCACGTAGCTCTGCCAATTGGGCGGACCGTCCCCTAATGTCTGTGTATGCACGACATCGGACTTGAACTCTCCAGTCACCATAGTAGCAACCACTATTGCGCATGCCGCTAAATAAGCATGCTTTGACTCCGTCGCCGGTTGCACCGAACCGTCAGTGTAAATGATACAACGGAAATCCTCCAGCGGGCGTAAAGACAAAGGAGCCAGATGAACAAATTCATACTGCAAGTCCTCTTGAGTTTGCAAAGAGGAATCCAAGATAAACGTGACATCCGGAGACGTCAAGGATGTGGCCCATTGTATCCAATGGGGATGCAAAGCTTTTGAATTTGGTATACTGGCTTTCGTCACTGCCTCCAGGGCAGGATATGGTGTAACAATCACTTTGCGTTTCCCCTGCGACAGCGCTCTTTCCTTTAGAATCGCCATCTGCACTGCAGTCAAAACTTTTTCGACAGTGGAAAAACGCATTTCAGCCGAAGTGTATAAGTGTAACGTGTAAGCGAAAGGGACTGTGTCACCCTCATTAACAGTCAGGTATGTGAAACCCACCGCCCCAGGCAGAATTTTTATTACCAGGTTGGTGTGGTTGTCATGAGTCAGTAAGAACTTAGATTCAAGAAGATCAGCCTGTAAAGATTGCAAGATATCTGATTGTTCAGGCAGCCAGCAAGATTTGGTATAAGTAGGTTGTATCAAGGCATAAAGCGCCTTGATACGCTGGGCATAATCAGGAATGTATGTACGCCCGAAGTTAAAAAAAAACCAGCAAAGATTGTAGCCTTTTCAGAGTTGTAGGGGCGAGCAACTGTGCGCATTTCTCCAGGAAGTGAGGTGCTAAACCTCGGCCTTCATTGTTGAGCTCATAGCCCAGGAACAACACTGTATACTCTGCAATGTGTGATTTAGCAAAGTTACATTTGTAACCGAAGTCCGCAAACATACAAACGATGTGGTCAACGTGACACAGATGCGACCATAATTCGTCGTCTGTGAGATAAATATCATCCACATACGAGCATGCATCAGGGTCGAGTTTCTCTAAAAGAGAGACAGTGCGGCGGCAAAGACGCCTGGACTGTTTTTATAGCCCATGGCCAATATTTTGAACTGTTTTTGTTTGCCGCCACACATGAATGCTGTCCATTTACCACTAAGCAAGGACAGGTTATGGCTAAAAAAGCAATTGGATATGTCAAGTGTGGTCTTAAACCGTTTACACACGAGACTATCCACAAGGGCAGAACTGTGAGTATTCTGTACCGCGCAGGTCCGACAATGAGAGTTTAAATGCCGGTAATCCCAAACTAAATGGTACGAGCCATCAGGCTTGGTCACAGTAAAAAGAGGATTATTCATCGGTGACACACGTTTCAATTCCACCTTGATATTCCAATTGTTCAAGGATTTCTGCAACGGGAGCTTTCGCTTCACGCCACATGGGATATTGGGGTTGAGACTGTGGCATAGAGCGTAATGGAATCTCATGTCTGGGCGAAAGTTTGTCCCATCCACATTGAGTACGGTACAACGCTGGTGCAAGCACCGTAGCCCACTCTTATGCAAAATGCAGGGCCTGCTCCTTTGGCACTGTGTGTGCGAAACTAGGGAGGATTACCTCCTCCCCTCTTGGAGCAGCCAAAACGAAAGGTGGGGGCCAATCTACCTACGCTAACAATATGTCATAAGTAGAGGTTAGATTTCCAAAAAATCCCTTTTATTTTACGTTGTATGTCACCTTCAATTAAAAGGACTGTATCATAAAGTCTTTCAGGGGGAGCCACTCTAGTGTGAGCTGTCTCAACAGCAACGAACGTGTCAGTTGCTGTCGCCTTCAGATATGGACGCAGTGCTTCCCGCACTACTGTAATTTCCGCCGCACTGTCGAGCAGCGTCGGCGCCCATGTCAGGTTCCGAAGCTGTGTTCTCACTATCCGTGGCATACCTTGCTGTTAAAGCGGCAACCTTCTTTTTCTGAAACTGGGGTCGTTGACGTTGAAAGTCGTGCTGCTTGCCTTTACCTTCTGTCTGGCGGGGCTACTCACGACCTTGTTGGGCACCTCGGCCTCTACCACGGTCTCCTTCACGGGTTTGTGAGAGCGATGCTTCCTGTAAAGAGCGAGGAGAACGTTGATCAGGAACCTGAAACGATCAGGTGACTTAATATTAGCGCGGTCGCGCAAATTATGGGTGCGCTCAGTAGACACAGGTATTGGCGATGCAGGACGTGACCCCTGTTTCTGGTGCTGCATCCCCTGTTTTTTATTGTTCCAATTTTTTTTAGAAAAGGCTGGACGGTCGTCTTTAGTAGACTTCGCCATATGAGTTTGTGGTTAAGCTGTTATTTTAGCAAAAGGCTTAACACCCAAACTATTGCGGCCAATGGTCTTATAAGCCTCCGCAATGAATTTCGGTAATTGCCGGGGCTTATGAGCATCGGGGACATCGCGTAAAGTATTAGACACCTGAAAGCTCACCACATCCCCCTTGACATTAGCAAGGATGAGATCGGAAACTACGTCAAACACTCCGAGTCTCATTCCCAATTCAACAGCCGCCTCTGGACCGTGCTGATCCTGAACACGCTTGATCACGGAGGGCAGGACAGCTATAGACGGGGTGCCAAAGCACTTACCGTAGACCAGCCCAAATATTTTACCCCAGGTCTCACAATCTGTTACCTCCGGTATTAAGTCTTTCTGCAAACTAATGGTCAGAACCCTGGTTTTCTCAATAGGAGTCTGTAACGGGCTCGGGAGGAAAGGGCAGGAGTCGGGTTCTGGTCAAAGATGGTTTTAATGACGCAAATAGAAAGTCAGTACAGGTTTTGCTGGGGTGTAGAGGTCGGCGTGGGGATCGGCTCCTGCTCCGTCTTCGGACTCTTGACTTGGGTGCCTCGGCTCTCCTTAGTCCCTCCGGGCTCTTCCTCGACAGGGGCTTGTCGACGTCCGTGATGGCATCCGATCACCGATATTCAAAAGAAAGAGAAGGGAAGTGTCAGGGGAGTGTTCTCAAACACAACAGTGCAAGGAATAGGGAGTGAGGGAGTATCCGTAGTGCAACACACAGGGCTCTCAGGCGGTGAGGGGCAGTGCTCAAGGGTAGGGACACCGGGACTGAGCGGGAATCCCAATCACTCGTCCGACCCGCCCTTCCTTCCAACCCAACCCGCAACTCTCCTCCGTACCTGGGCTAGCCACACACCTCCCCCGGGTGAGTGGCTGGGCGAAGCGCCGTGTCGGTGGTACGGCTCTCTTCCGAGGTCCTCCTCCGGTCTATCACTCTCCTCCTCGCTGCTCTCTTCTCTCGCTTCCTTCTCCGCTCTCCGACCTCCGGTGTACAAGCACACCCTCTCGGACTCCGCTTCCGCATTTGACGCTACCGCGTCCCTGGGAGGCCCCGCCCACTCGTCCGAGGGCTGCCAGTTAAAGGGCCAGTGGTCTTTGTCGTCCTCGGTTTCCCTGGCAACCTCGTAGTCAATAGAGGGGAGTTCCTTCTGTACTGGGGAACAAGCAGGGGGTAATCGGTGAATGCCCTTTTGCACAGTCTCTGCATCAGTACTTGGGGGGGCGGGCATCGCCACCCTGCTACAGAGTCGCTTTCAGAAATACTGCTTCCAGCTGGTCAAATTTCTAGGCAAGCCAAAATGGCATATCGTCTTTATCTTTGGGGAGCTTGCCCATGAGCGAATTCACCATGACTGGATTGATTTTCATCCCTGCCGGTCCAGGTGGTTGGGCCGCAGCACCAGGTGGCCCCACCAGGATGTTGCGGGAAACGCATTGCACTAAAGCCCGGTGCACTCCAACCAAGGTGGCATACTGTACACGTAATTCAGCTATAGTGACTGTTGGATAATGGGGATACGGTGTATACCCAGCCAAAGCCGGCCAAGAAGCCTCGGGAATAGACAAGTGACCTAACCAAACCGCCGTTACCGAATGAGGAAGGGCGCCATTAAACCAAACTTGATGCTGCCAAGCCGTAATCGGAATCTCAAGTGTCCTATATGGAGTGTAGTCCATAGGCATGGCAGTGGGAGAGTAAACGTGAAATGTACCAGTAGCAGCATTTACTGAAGGAAAGGTAACCCATGAGAAGAATAGCTCAAATGGGTATGCAGCCTCAGCACTCACCACAAAAACAACCGCCATGCCTTCCAAGGTGGCGCCAAACGCCTGCAAATGATTGCAGATGGCCACCCTACTATGCGGGCCGATGTCAACGTCAAACATGAGGACACAGTAGAGAAAAGACATTGCTAATGAATTGTAGCACAAATGGGTTGTAATTTGAAGTAAGAACCTTTTTACAATATCAAGCTTGAATAAACCTGTGTAAATATAGGTAGGTTAATCCGTCACCACCGTCAACTAGAAACAATAGTGAGGGTGTTGTGGACCGTTATAAGCACTGCTCGAGAGTCTCAAATATAAGACCACATCGTTAGGTGCGCCATGTTGTGGGGAATGTGCTCATACACAGAACTGTGCGCAGAGACCCAGGACCTCAGTGAATTGTTGTGTACCAAAAAACTCACCTCAGTACCTAGAACCCCTAACCGACTAGCATCAGTGTCTCATTAGCTCTTGTCCTATAGCAAAGATACCAATGATTAGACAACCCAGAACATGCGACTTAGGTTACTCTCAGGAATGGTGGGAATCAAGAACACTCTTTTGTTTTATTCTCATACCAGTCCACAACATGAGTAAGTAGAGACACGGAAAAGTTTAAAAAGTTTATTTTAACGACGTGCTCTAAGATGCAGTATTTTTGCTAACATAAGCAGGCACATGATTAAAAATAATACGATCAGCATTGTTACAATTTCATAAAACACAAAGGGAGAAATCATATTATAATGATAGTGGAAACAGGTCCTATAGTGACTTGTGTACCACCCTCCCCAGCTAGGAACTAGGTTTTATAATAATAGAAGGTCTCTTAGGCTTGAATGGGGAACCCCATACCTCCAGGATCAGCAGAAGTGAATCACATCAGGATCAGCAAAAGCTCTCTCTCTCTGGAAAAGGATTTTCTCCAAGTGCCCTAATCATGCATGCAATGTATAAGCAGCCATGACAACGCAGGCTTTACCCCCCGCTGCCATTACGACGCTGCTATTACAGCGCAAGTCGTTAGAATGACTTGCGCTGGAGGGCGCTGTTGGTAAAGGAATAGTTTAATTTTCTATTCCAACACCTTCCCTACGTGGGCTGGAGTTGGAATAGAAAATTAGACTATTCCACGATCCAGCGCCTACAGCGCAAGTCATTGTAACGACTTGCGTTGTAAAGGATGCGTCGTAATGGTAGCGCTGGGTAAAGCCCGCGTTGTCATGACATACATCCCATGGAATTCAATATTAAACGTGCTAGAATTTCAGTTAGCTGCATCTGTGTGCATGTTGTGTCTAGAGCATGGGCCGATCAGCCCGAATAACAGCTAACATTGCTATGGTAACCTTGGAGGCTTCTGCACTCACTGTGCAGACTAAGGTTGCAATGTAAGTCTAGGGATGTTGAAAACAAGCTGTTCTTATGTGAAGAAATTCAAGCAGCCTAACTTACAACAACAATTACATGCAGTGTCGTGTGCAAAAGCTGCAAAAAGCTGAAATGGCGTTTAAACTTCTAATAAGCCTATGCTAACATAGCAACGGTTGCAAGCAGGGCCCTGCCTTTACTACAGGCGGGGCCACTCGCATAGCCTTATGGTTCCGGTAGTTTGCACACAAAGTATTCCTCCAGTGAATTTGTCTTGGACTCTGCACTTAAATGTTCAAAATACTGCCCCAGTGGGTTGATGCAAAGTCTTGCTTGTAACATGCGGTCTTTCTCAAGCCATTCATTGCAATGCTACCTCCCGTTTTGCCGATGATACCATGTTGGGCGTCACCACAGATCAGCGCCAAGAAACCGTCCGGTGAATGCCGCGCTTTATAAGTAATTTTTACATTTACATTTTACATTACATTTACATTACATTACATTACACAGGTCCTCCGCATGAACACGGTATATATATATATATATATATATATATCTATCTATCTATCTATCAATCTATCTATATATTTCTTCCTGTGCGCCAGCGAGTAGAGTTCAAGGCCCTGTGCACCACGCATAAACTTATCGACGGGGCCGGCCCTGCCGCCCTTAAAGACATGGTCATCCCCTACAAAGCCCCCAGAAACCTTCGCTCTGACAGCGAACATCTGGCCATAGTTCCTAAATTCAAGAAGTCGCGCACCGGTGGCCGCCGCTTCTCGGTCAATGCCTCCTTAAAATGGAACGCTCTCCCTCGCAATCTGCGTCTGGAACCCTGTCTCCCCCTCTTCCGTAAAAAACTTAAAACCTTCCTTTTTCCCAAATAGTTCCCCCGGTCTCCCTCTCCTGGATCTCACAACTCTATAGCGCGGGGATGCCCTCGGGTCACCAGGCGCTCTATAAAATATAAAATAAAATAATACAAATAATTTCCAATCACGCAGACCGGCGAAGCTACAAAGGAGACAGACCACAGGATCTGGCCACAGATGTATTTTACTGGCGCAGGTTAACAGCAGCAATGACACGTTTCGGGCTCGTGAGCCCTTGATCACATGCCTATATATATATTCCAACACCACCCACCTTGCCTTACAAGTAGGAACACCGACACCAGGCTGAAGATTTCAGGAAAAATGCTTTAATTCCCTGTTGAAAGCTGGCAGATAGGTAAAATAAACCCAACACGATTCCCCTCCCAAAGAGGCTTGATCACGGGCACAGTCTCTGCTTTCACCTCGCCTCACGCTTTACCAGATGGTTTGGTGTTCTCCCAGAGTGCACTTTTAAACAGGTGTGTCCATTTTATTATTTATTGTCCACGAAGAGAAACAGCATGTTGCAACTTTATTCGTTCTTATTATAGCAAACATGCTGCCTTTTTATCTTTCAGTGGAGTGGCAAGTTTGTTTTTAAACCTACTTCTTCACCTTGTAACTGTCTCACGTTGCACAATCCTTCCTTCAGTCAGCAAGTAGAAAAATTCATCTTGCATCCCATGCTCGCATTTCATCCGATTATCACCTGGCAAAATTCTGTCCTTTTTCTTTGAAAATGCTTGCAGCCCGGGCTCATGGAAAACTCAATACCACCAAAGTTGCGCCGGTAACTGAGCCACATGCACTTCAGGGGGGTCAGTGTTACGGGACTGGTGCCCCCCGTTAATGCTCCAACACCACCCAACTTGCATTATAAGTAGGAACACCGACACCAGGCTGAAGGTTTCAGGAAAAATGCTTTTATTCTGTTTTGAAAGCTGGCAGGTAGGTAAAATAAACCCAACGCGTTTCTCCTCCCAAAGAGGCTTGATCACGGGCACAGTCTCTGCTTTCACCTCGCCTCACGCTTTACCGGAAGGTTTGGTGTTCTCCCAGAGTGCACTTTTAAACAGGTGTGTCCATTTTAGTGTCTACGAAGAGAAACAGCATGTTGCAACTTTATTAGGTCCTATTATAGCAAACATGGTGTTCCTACTTGTAAGACAAGTTGGGTGGTGTTGGAGCATTAACGGTGGGCACCGGTCCTGTAACACTGACCCCCCCTCCCCCTGAAGTGCATGTGGCTCACTTACCGGCCCAACTTTGGTATATATATATATATATATATATATATATATATTCACTGAAAAAACCATAGGTTTCAGGCCTTATATAGTTAGGAATTAGCATTTAAAAAACCTTTGAAATTCACTGAAAAAACCATAGGTTTCAGGAGTTATATAGTTAGGAATTAGCTTTTAAAAAACTTTTGAAATTCACTCAAAAAACTATAAGTTTTAGTGGTGTTATCGTTAGCTGGACATTTTACTCATACAAAACCATTGAAATTGCTCCTATATAGTTAGTTGTACTAACTATATTTCGCGCACCCGCAATCCACTGCTGATGATGTCACACATTAGATCATTCATGACATGGTCAGTGACATCACTGATGACATCTCAAATGACATCACTGATCTCGGGTGCTGAATACACCATCCAAGAATTGACCCAAAAACAGCAAAGTATGGGCAAGGTACTAGTCATCCAAGCCAAAAATGAGGACATGGAGGCGCGGTTGCGCCATAACAACCTGTGCATAATAGGTGTTCCTAAATCTACCAACACGGGCCGGATTGAAAACTATGTGGAGGAGATGCTGAGGAGTGTCTTTAACAGTGAGAAAGTGTTGGCAGTGTTTATAGTAGAACAGGCACATAGATTCCAACAGACGCGACTCCCTCCTGGTGCCCCACCGTGTCCGATTATAGCTAAACTATAGAGACAGGGGCATGGTGTTATATCCCTCCCGTGAGCGGGGAACTATTAAATTCGATGGCAATAAACAGTCCTTTTACCCTCATTTCACAGTTGCGGTGCAAACAGCACAACGTGAATTTGGGCAGCAAAAAAGAAACTGCAATCATTGTGCCTGAAATACGATATGCTTTATCCAGCTTGCCTGAGAATGGAACAGGGCGACCATCCTATCATACTCAGTGCTCCTGAAGCAGCAATGGAGTTCATCAAGAAAATGGGGAGGCCACAGGCTCTCTCCTCGAACGAAGGGGCAGATGATTGTGGACCCCCCACGTCAAAGACTGAACAATATCAATGAACTGTATGAACAGATAAGTGAACTCAAGGGGGAATATGGGTGGACTACACAGACGCTGCAAAGTGATACTATGTTAAAATTCCCTGCTGCACAGCAGAAATGCAGGGAGGATACATGGGTTAGAGATACGTATTGGTACTCATCCTCATCTAAAGGACTAGGAACAATGTCCAGGGACCCACTTACAATATTCCCGACCGCCTCTGTACTGGGTAAAGTGCTCTTGGCCCCCCAAAGAGGGTAGACCCCACCTAATTTGAATTTTTATTTCATGTCTCGGTCCTTTGCGAACCTATGACATTTTGTTGTTTAAAGGTATTTGTTTTGTGGCTGGGTATGGCTTTGGCAAGTTCCTTTCACCAGAGTGGGAGTGGTTGTTATTGTTGATATGTTATAGTCATCCCGAATACATCTATCTTTACACTACAGCACACTTGAACACAACCAGATCTGAGAAATACCACCCTTGCAGCCAGACACAACAATGGGATTTTTAAATGATCAATAGAAAGCAAACCCTCAATCTAGTCACACTGAATGTTAGAGGGTTAAAAAAAAACAAGAAAGTCCGACAGGTCTTCACTTACCTCAACAGGTACCAGATAGATATTGCGCTCATTCAGGAGACGCACCTTACACCACAAGCATATTGGAACACGATGGGCATACGAAAGAGTGGCATCCTCATACTCCTCTTACTCAAGGGGGGTACTCACCCTGATCCGAAAAGGAATCCCCTTCACAACTATACACTCCGAAACTGATGACCAAGGGAGATTCATTATATGGCATGGGAACTGTAGAGCCACAACACTCACCCTTATACATTTGTATGGTCCCAGTGTGGACGATCCGAGCTTTTCACCACAATATATAATAGACTATATAAACTACAACCTTCTACCATTATATGGGAAGAGGATTTCAATTTCCCACTAGATCCAGCTAGAGACAGGTCTGGAAATAAACTAAATCCAATCAAACAAGCAAGCAGGGTACTCAAAGAGAGAATGTCGGGCTGGGAACTCTGTGACATCTGGAGGCTTCAGAACACCGGGAAAACATAGGGAACATACATGTTGACTGCACACAATATGTGGTCCCAACTGGATTACTGGTTGGTAACCCATAAAGTGAATAACTGGGCAACTGGGGTCAAGCACTTGCCCAAAACGCTATCTGACCATTCCCCGGTGCAATTGTCATTGACCCTGCCCATTGACACCCCAAGACCATTCCAGTGGAGATTGCAGGCCTCAGCCTTTCCAGATGTGGTTTATAGGGATGGAAAAAAGACGGCTAGTACACAATACTTCAAGGAAAATGAGGGATCTGTAGACTCAGCGATAGTACTGTGGGAAACTTTCAAGGTCACCATACGGGCCGCATGCATCGGCCTCAGGGCTGGTTTCCTATTGTCACCACATGCTAGAATGTCCCAACTAGAAACATAGCTCCGGACGTTCGAGAGAGCATACGAAGCGGATCCTAAACCTCAAGCACTGGCAGATATCAGAACACATCTTCAAGAGTACACAAAGACAGCGCATCAAGAGTTCCGCTTTCTATCAAAAATACGGGAGGGAGGGAGACCAGGGCGCAGTCTAGCTACCAAGATAAAAGGGCCTTGCGATATTCCCCACATCCAACCCTTAGCACACATGATGGCACGTGGTTGCATGACTCCCAGGAAATACTTAAAAACTTCGTGGAGTATTATGCGGACCTGAATGGGGGCCGACGGTCTGCCACAGTGTGCGAAATAAACGCATACTTAAATGACACAGCGTCAGCATGGCTGTCACCAGGGCAGAGGGAGTACCTGTTGCAGCCAATAACAGAAGAGGAGGTGGGCGATGCTATCCGTTCCTTACCTAGCGTCCAGTTGTCTGGCAGCAATGGGATTCTAAGCGAATTTTACAAAGCCTTCCCAGATCTCTTGATACCCCATTTATTAGCTATGTATGAAGAGGCGTACGATAAACAATATCTCCCCCCTCCCTATGCGAAGCGATATTAATAACCCTATCGAAACCCGGTAAGGCCCTCGAGTATGTGGATTCATACCGCCCGCTGTCTCTAATTAATGCAGACTTTAAGATACTGGCAAAGATCATTGCATCGAGGATTCAGCCGCTGTTACAAGCCTTGGTGCTACCGAGCTAAGCACGTTTTTTACCTTCGAGGTCTACCACACATAACCTCCGTACACTATTTGCGGTTATTCATCAAATAAACCCCTCATTGCCTGTGGCGGTAGTCTTTTTAGACGCTGTCAAGACGTTTTATCCCATACAATGGCCGTAGATGTTCATGATCTTGGCCAGGATGGAAATTCCACAAGCAATCTTGAACTGGATCCAATTGCTGTACACAAACCCGGTCGCCCGGGTCCAGATCAATGGTATAATATCAGAGGCAGTGAACATATGCAGAGGAACATGACAGGGATGCCCACTGTCCCCGATCTTATTTGCTCTTGCGCTAGAACCTCGGGCTTGCATCATATGACAAAAGCACTAATCTGCAGCCCTGGGCTTCCGGCAACAGCTTCTCACGATCTCACTTTATGCTGACGACATGGTGGTCTATATTGGAGATCCGGGCACACACCTGGAACCCATGCTAAGGGAATATATCAAATTCAAGTGGCAGTCTGGGTTGACTATTAATTGGAACAAATCATTGCTGTTCCCTCTAACTCCGGTAACCATGCCACACTCAATAGAGTTTCCGTTTGAGTGGTGCACAGAGTCACTAAAATACCTGGGTGTTTCGATAAGCTGGGACCCTGAAGAAATCATACGACTAAACTATGGCACTGCCATTATGAAATTACAGGATCAAATAGCTGGATCAGGCCCCCTCTGTCCCTTGCTGACATACTGGCAATAATGAAGATGATCATCCTGCCCAAATTTTATATTTATTTGTCAACATCCCCATTCCCCTAACGCTAGATTTTTTTGACACTGTTGTCTTGCATGACAACCCTTGCCTGGGCAGGCAAACCACCCAGGATAAGCTGGCAGACACTTACTTGCACCTATGTGCAGGGGGGGTTTGATGCCCCAGATTTATACTTATAATATTTACGTGCCCGTGCCCACTTTGCTCACTACTGGTATCATCCCCAAAGATACATTGCACACACAGCAATTGAGTCGGATGATGCGCATCTGACACCCCTCAATGTGATGCTAACACACGAGCGCCAAGTGACGAACCTCAAAACTGCAATTCTGCTAGATAGCACAATAAGAGCATGGCACCTACTGACAACATGGGCAAATAAGACCCCAATTTATGCAGCCTAGTTACCCTTACTACATCACCCCTCTATATCGGCTTATAGAGAAGCAGGAGCACTGATAACACTACAGGAGGCAGGGATTGGAACCTTGGGAGATGCTTTCCATGCGGGAGAGGTCATCTCGATATTTATTGATAGCCGGAGTGGCCCTCTAATGCAGAAATTGGTGTACCATACATTGAGGTTGGCAATCAAAGCATTGTATCCCTGATTCTCCCAGGCCCCACCCGAACTGATGTCACTGCAGAGTGCAGACCGTGTTAGTGAGCGCTGACCGGGAGAACCTGATAACCAAGCTGTATCAGGCAACTCAGAAGGAATGCAAGGCCCTAACTGATACTGCCAGGGAGCTGTGGAACACAGCCTTAGATACACCCCTAACGCAGAAGGACTGGGAGTCATGTTGCGGGCTACTAGATAAACTCACCTCAAATTGCAACCTAAAAATTATTCATTTTAAATACTTTCAACAGGCCTACTATACCCCCAGCAACTTTATAAATATAGGTTATGTAAAGATTCGAAATGTAAAAGATGTGGGGAGTCGGAGTCAGGTTTCCCCCATCTTTCATGGAATTGCAGCCCAATAGCGCAATACTGGAAACAGATAACACAGATAATGATGGAAATGGTGGGAATCAGAATTCGATGCTCCCCATGTGTCGGTTTAGTAGGTCTTCTCAAGTCCATACCAAGCTCACAGCGCAAACTTGTGGCTGTAGCTCTGTTACTGACCAAACGCAGAGTATCTATTTGCTGGGGTGGGAAAAGGGTAGCAAAACAGACAGAATGGATGCGAGATCTGGCCTAACGCAAAACACAGCTCGAAACATACGCAGAAGAACTGCCTGAAGCATCAAAGCCAAAATACTTTTGGGCCCCATACGTGTCGTATCTGCTATCCGCAAATAGGGGAACAGAAGACTGATCGTAAAGTATGTTTCCAATGTGGAGAGTAGCTTAACATCAGCTGGAGGGTGTGTCACACTCATGTCAAGGTCTATATTGAGCTGGGGTTCGTGCAGCTCTGTTTTCTGAATAGGGATGATAGTTTCTTTGTTAGTTTCTTCTAGGGGGTATAGTATTAAGATGTATTACACATGTTATGCACGTCTACAATGCAAGCACTATACGTATAGTTAAATGTACATTGTACTGACGTGAACCTGTTATATAACATTTTTAATTTTTTTATTAAGTTCATAGTTAACTGATCAGACATATGGCCTCCTACATAACGTTTTGCATTGAACTAAGCTTGTCACTATAAGCAACTCAGGTCTACCATTTTGAGCATAATTTGTGTACTAAAGCACTCTTTTTCTGCTGAAGCACATAACTGCTGCTCAATTAAATTCAGTAAGGAGGAGGATCAACATGTAGGTGAAGGCTAAGCTCCTTTCACTGTAGTGCCTCAAAAGCTCCTTTTCTAATTATCACATAATGTGCTGCAGCTCCTGCGCTGTCAAACCACAAAAGCAGATGGTAATAAAATGGTGCCTTCTCTTTCTCCGCAACACCTTAACCCAAACAAAGAATACAATTTGGTTAGAGTAAATACACTTATTGCTTTACTTTTGAAAACATCAAGAAACAAAATGAGAAGTAGGAAAATATACCCCTCATAGAGTAGGACTGCCTTTAAGTAGCCTTCTGCTCTGCAAACTATGGCCTGCAAGCATTTGGCCCATGGAGGCCTCAGTACTAATCCAAGCAGTAGCTAGTGGTTCACCAGACCATTGGATTCTGCTGAAGATGGCGTGCATGCATTTCTCAGGAGGTGTCTCCCAGGAACCATATAATTCTGTCTGCCCTTGATGTGAATTTTGTACTGAACTATAGTGCATTGTGCTGCAAATGCTGTCTGAGGAGTGGCTACTTGATGATTAAACATGCAGTAAAACATTGTGCTACACCTTGGTGTGTTCGAAGTATTGTGTTCCCCTCTGTTTTCGGTGTTATTGCCTCTTATCCTAATTGCCATCTGCATATTCATTTTTAACGTTGAAAGTCTGTTTTCTCTGTTCTTGCTTCTAGGACAGCAGGTACAATGCTGGAACGCTGGACTCCCAAGACCAGAAGAAGTTGAGCTTGTCTAGCACATCATCTCTTTCACCTTCTCTGTCACAGCCGCCCACTCGCAAGATCATGTCCTCCAATGGAGGTGAAAATTATGTGCCATCTCTGAGCCGCCCAGGCCCACTCCCTCCCTCCTTGAGCATCCCTGTTTCTACCCACAACTTGCCACTTGGTTCACCTGTGCAGCTGAGTCCCTTACCTGTTAAAAACACACTGAGCCGCAGTGTTTCTCCTTGTCCCAGGGTATACCTACAGCCAGACCCGAAGCCACTAGTGGACCGACCACTGTCGCCTAGGCCAATGAGTAACTCTCCAACCTATGAGAGCCTTACCGTAAGCCAGCCAGGGCGCTCCTCTTCCCCCCGCCCACTTCACATGCGGCCCATTGCACCAGTGGATCACAATGCTGCCCTCCGCCCTGCTGTGGGTAGTCTGTATGATTGCCTGCCCTACTCTGGCCAACCTGGCAGGATAGCTTCTCCCCGACCCATTAGTACTCCTACTGTGATTCCAGTTGTGCAACAGGCCTTCTTCGGAGAACGGATGCCAGCCCCTCGACCAACTGTCCATCAGGGCTATGAGAATACACAAGTCTTCGGCTCCACGCTGAACTCTGGCTTGAGCGCCTTTGCACCGTTCCTCTCGCCTGGTAAGCGCAAGTTGCAGTTCACAGCTTTTTTTTGAAAAGTTATGAAGTTGAACAGCCATGCAATGTGTCCAGGGTTGTGGTAAGACGGAGCTCCAGGGTAGATGTAAAAAGGAGAGCCATGGCAGAGGTATAGCAGAGCTACATGGCAGGCTTGCCCAGCAGAACTTCATGGCAGGGGTACGGCAGAGCTAAATGTAGAGATGAGACAACTATTTTGCAAATATGTGAGCAAGCTGCCAGGCACTATGTGGTAGAGCTGTACAGCAATATTTTGGGCAGTGCTGTACCTCAGATGTATGGCAGAGCTAAATGCAGAGGTAAGACATAACTGTTTTGCAGATATATGGGCGAGCTGACAGGCACTTATGTGGTAGAGCTGTACTTCAGATTTTTGGACAGTACTGTACTGCATAAGTATGGCAGAGGTAAATGGTAGAGGTAAGACACAGCTCTTTGACGGATGAATACTGTGCTGCAGAAGTACAGTAGAGATGTACAGCAAAGGTATGGTAGAATTGTACAGAAGTATGGTAGAGATTTACAGCAGAAGTATGCAAGTGCTTCATGGAAGAGTTATAGCACATGTACGGCCGAGTTCCAGGACAGAGGTAAAGCATGGATCCAGGGCAGGGGTAATTCTGAGGTCCAGGGCAGCAGCCATGCATTTCTCCTGCAAAGTAGTAACACATATCTGTGAGACAGATATGGATGTGGACCAGGACAGATGTAAGGCAGAACTCCTGGTCAAATTACAGAGATTTCAGCTTTAGCTCGGAGAAAAAATACAATGTGTAAAGGTTTAGGTGCAAGGCAGACTTCATGAGCTTAGAAGTGAAAGATGAAGTTTAGGAATCAAAGTCCTTGAACAAACTCAAAATCTTAGGTTCTAATTGGTGTTGGAGTCAAAAGGTCGAAGACTGAGTCTATACGTCTTCAGCATAGCTTGATTTTGGGTCCCAACACTGATCTGAAGCTTAAAAGTGGGTTATGGTTTTAAGTTACTGACTGCTTCTTTGTCTCACATTTTAACCCACCATTCGGGAAAATTGCTTTACAACGTTTTATAAAGAAACGCACCCATGCAATGCAAATTAGTATGACTAAAAGAGGTGTCATAAGCAATTTTAGTATTCTTCCACCTCCTAACCATTCACCTATCTTAGCAAGTCCTTTTCCAATAGACCTGATTATTGAACGATTCCTTCCAAGAACCTGTCTTCTAACTTATATTTAGTCCATAGGTAATGTTAGTGATGTTGACTACATAGCTATCAAATGCTAGAAATTGGGTCTCTAGTTGACAGAGGTATGCACTCTGTCCAAGTGGGGACCACACTCCTAGTTAAGGTAGGTCACAGCACAACCTAAGTCCCCTCTAAAAGCTTGACAAAGGGCAGTCAGGCTTAACTTAAAAGGCAATTTGTAAAGTATTTGTGCAACACCTGATACAGTAAAAAAAACGCAAAAAGACTCCACACCAGGTTAGAAAATACAATATGATTTTATATATAAAACAAGATGAAAACAACAAAAATCCATCAAGTAGAAGTCAAGATACAAGTTTTTAAGAATAAATGTCAAAATACTGCTTAGAAGCAATAAGCGCTTAAATGGCTTGTCTGGTCGTGCTAGAGCGGCGCAAAGCCAAAAGTTCAGGCCGACCACAATGGAGTGCGGGCCAGATACAGGGACCTGCTTCAGTCCACTGAACAAAAGTACCTTGAGCCGGAATGCGCCGGTGAAGAGCCATTAAGTGGACGAAATGCATCCATTTCCTTCATGCAACTGCGGCAATGCTGTGGCTCCGGATGCGAGGCGACGGGATGCGATATGTGGCTGCTGCTCCTGCAGTAGACAATGCGTAGATTCTGATAGCAATGCACTGGTTTTGCTCAACACAACTACGAGAATGCGCTAGTTCCAACACGCGCAAAGGAGAAGATCCGCCAGTTCTGATGAGGATGCGTGGATTCTGGATGAAGCAGCACCTTAGGCCTCATTTCCAAGGGTCCAGGACTGGGGTGGTACCCCTTGGCTGGGTAGACTCGCAGCTTGCAGCATCCAGGTGCAGGTGGTTCAAGGCTTTGATATCCCTAAAACTTGGGAACAGGAGGCAAACCCGCAAGCCCTTGGAGTCACTCTGGGTTCAAGTGATGCAGGTTCAGTCCTTCTCACCCACGCAGGAGAACAGCAGGGCAGCTCAGCAACACAAGAGCACAGCAAGGCAGATTAAGTAAAGCAGCAGTCCAGCAGTGGCAGACCATTCAGCAACACTGCAGCTCTTCTTCCTGGCATTAGTCGCAGGTCTAGAAGTGTACTGATCTGGTACTGCCAGAGGTGCCTTTGAAAAGGGGGAGACTTCAATGAAAGATTTGAAGTATACAGAGTGTCTCCCTACCTGCCCTGGCTCCAGACACACTTAAGGGGGGTTATCAATCCTTTGTGTGGTGACAGGACACTGCCCTTTGAGGTGTAAGTGTCAGCTCCTCCCTCCCACCCTGATCAGGATGGCCCACCTTCATGCAGGTGACCACTCAGGCACACCTACCCTTCCTTTGTGTGTGGTCGTCTAGAGAGAATGTAGGCAGCTAATTATATTGTTTTATACTTATTTTGAAAAGTCTTTAGAAAATGTGCCGATTGTGAAGGGATAGAATATGCATTTAGGGTCTATTAAACATGCTTATTGTTTTTCCAAGGCTTTTAAAAGAAGGGATCATCGTGAGTATATGAAGACATTCTTTACCTCTGTGACTAACGCAATTGCTACTAACCAAAGCATGCAATACCTAACTTTCAAAACTAGCAAGGATGAGAGAAATGTGATAGATTAAACAAACGAATAAGGCATGATGAAGAGAAGGAGACCCAGAGCGTTGATCCGCAACACACTACTGGAAAAAGTAGAGGGGATCTAGAGGAACAGAATCCAAGGTTGAGCATTGAAATCATCACAAAAGGAACATTGTGTATTATGAGACGCCAATGGGACTGTTGAGATAGTGTGTTGGAGCAAATGTGGGCATAGCTACCTAGTTAGCATGAGGAATTTTGTTGAATTAGAGGCAAGTAACAAAGGTATAAATCATGTGTGTAGTAAGTCTGCTTATTTCCAGTTGCCACACAATCGGGTAGATAGTTGCTATGTAGCTTTAGTCTGTCTTAAAATCTATCAAACTAATGATATAGATTTACAACTTGATCCTTAGCAGGCACAGCTTTAAGCAGATACTCAGCAATATTTTTGGAGTTTTAATATCCTCAGTGGGAGTAGTGCTAAATTATGTTAAGATTAGGAAATTGTCAACCCTAGTGGATAGGCTAGCTACTACTATAGCAGGTGCATTAACTATCATTTAATAAAGAATTGACTGCTATGAGAGCCATGATATTACAAAATTGGCCCACTTTAGACATGCTTGTCGCAAAGGATGGTGGCGTTTGCAAGGTAATTAAAGCTAGAGAATGCTATGCTTATGTTTCTAAGATAATCAGTTTGATAGTGTTGGAAAAGGGCCTTTCTGCAAGGTCACCCCCAAACTTTTTTGACTTCCTCTTTTTTTCCCTTATTTTTGTTGACATTACAGTTTGCGTAGATTCAGACCTTTTATTGTCTTTAACTCATGGAGGTTCGTCGGTGTCAGTCAGGCATTAGTTAGATTCAGTGTCAATCCTGGTGAAGTATGTCCAATCTCGACCTGAATATACGTGATTTGCCTTTCTCTCCCTTTTGGATCTCTTGGGAATTACCAAGTCAAGACACTTGTCACCAGTATCTTGTCATTCTGAATGTTGTTGTTCCTCTAACTTACTAACTTCTTTTAAAATATTTGGGGGCAGATATATTAAAATACCTATTTGCGATTCTCAAATAGCGATTTTTTTTTTGAGAATCGCTATTTGAGAATTGCAAAATGGTATGTATCTACAAAATGGCAATTTCTTAGCGATTTCCTAAAATTCCGTATTTGCAAATAGCAAATTGCGAATTCGCAAATAAGGAATAATTTCCATTCATTTCTATGGGCCAGGAGGCCCATAGTAATATATGTGAAGTTATTCTCAATTTGCTAATAGCATATTGAGAATAATTTCAAGGGTGCAAGGGTGTCTTAAGGACACCCTGCTGCACCCCTGAAATTTATGTGTGCGCATATGGCGCACATAGATGCCCTAAAGGAATGTATGAGCGCCACATGGCACCTTTTACAAATGCCAAAAAGTGCATTTGTAAAAGAAATCACAAATTACCACCAACTACAAGTTGGTGGTAATTTGCTATTTCTTAGTGTAAAATCGCAAAACCTGAATGCTTCATATATAGCATTTAAGGAATCGCAATTTGCGATTCCTTAAATGCTGACGCAAAATTAAGGAATCGCAAAATGTGTGATTCCTTAAGTTTGCGATGCGATTTCAATGATACATCGCATTTTCTGATTTTTTGTCGCAAATGCTGCTATTTTGCGAATCGCAGCGTTTGCGACAAAAAAAAGTTTGATACATCTGCCCCCTAGTCTCTTAGTAGTTGTCAACAGTCTCTTTCGCATGGTCCTAGTTTTTGGCCAGTCGTTTTCCATGGATGCTAGATTCTCAGAGGTATTTCTGCTTTCTGACTCAGATGAAGCAGATACGCTTTCAGAGGTGGAATTTTCTAGCTCCATACCACACTCTGATTCTGGTGCACTTGTTTCAGTCAGATTTGATTCAGCTCACCACATGTTCCCACTATCTCTGCGAATGAGCACTCTCAGTTTAGAGTCTGCAGGGTTGATCCGAAGTGTGATACTGCCATTCTACTCTGACTGCTGTAGGTGTTCTTCTCTGTAAGACTAAACATTTTCAGACTAGCTTTCCTCTCCAGATGCTTCGGAAACCTCAAACCTGGGAGGACTTGACGAAGTAGTGGATGTTGGCTCTGCTTCGTCCTCTTCTGGTCTCACACTTTTGGTATAAGAGGCAGGTATCCAGTTCAGCAGTCCTGCACACTTCACAGCCGTGTTGGTAACCAAGACCACTTGGTATGGGCCTCTCCAACATTCCTCCAGGCAGCTGCAGCCTGTGCAGTGGGCTTGGTTGGGTTGGGGGGGGGGGGGGGGGGGAGATACAACAAACAACCACGAGGGAAAATTAATTATTATTTCATTTTCCCTCATGGACGTCTGTCAAATCCCCCCCCCCCCACTTGCCCCACTGACCCACTGCTCTTATCTGCATGGGCCATGGCTGCCTCCAGGCATGACTTGTGAACGTGCTTCTTCACGGGAACCTAATCACCATGGATCAGGTCATGAGATGGAGTCTCTCATTCGCGGGCCAGATCATCTGTAATATTCACAAGTGCAGCAGCTGGAACAGAGGGTATTCTCATGGCTCAGCCCGTCAGTCCTCATGAGGAAATAGTACTGTTCGCTTGCACAGCGTAATTCAAATGCTCATACATACATAGGAAAGTGCATCTGGCCATTTGAGAGCTGTTGATGTACACATTTTTGTCAATTTTGCTTTAATTGTCCCATTCAATCTTTCGACCATGCCTGAAGCTTCTGGTCTTTAACTACAATGGAATGTTCGGTCTATCCCTAATGTCGTACAGAGCAATTGCATCACCTCGTTCTGGAAGTGGGTTCCTTGATCTGATTCAAGATGCACTGGCATCCCAAAACTCAATAGCATGTCCCGCAATAGTAGTTTGGCACCTGTCACTGTCACATCTCCTATTTGGATATGACTACACCCAACGTGAGAATAGACATGCAATTACAAGGATATACCTCTTCTGTTTGCATTGCGGTATCTCCAAAAAATCAATCTGGAGACGGTTGAACAGACCATCAGACTTCTTTTTGTGTCTCATGGTCACTTCAACCTTCTTGCTCACTTTGTGCTTCTGGCAAATCACACAACTCTGGCACTGGCTTTCTACGATCACATGAAAGTGAGGATAATGCCAGTTCTGCCTAAATGTCATCACAATCACTTCTTGGCATGTGTTGGCCTATGAATGTGTCTTATCATGGCCGGCAACATTTAACCCGGAAGTAATGTTTTTTTTCAATCGATTCCCAGATGTAATTAGCATCCTTCACACATCCCATTCTTTCCTATCTAACCTTTTCAATTTCAGGAACTGAATGCTGCAATTCCCTAAACTCATAGAAAGTTTGCACAGTGTTTAATAGCATGTCTGAGACAGGTTTCCCTCAACACTGCATGGTTCACCTATGTGAAAAGTACTGGACTCAAGAGCGTAAGATAGAGCAATCTCATCCTCATAGCGGTTGCCTCTAGGTACAAAGTCATCACCACTTTCATGTGCAGCACACTTCATCACAGCAATTTCTTTCAACAACTGAAGGGCTTCTAACACGTTTGAGACATACAGTTCTTGTTTTGATGGAAGAACCCGCAGAGAAATCCTCTCTGACCACAATTGGCCAAGTCATGCACCATGCCAATTCCATACTTGCTATCAGTGTAAATGGTGACTCGTGCGCCTTCTGAATTGCAACATGCTCCAGTAAGGGCAATCAGTTCCGCTAATTGTGTAGAAGTTACATGACACAGGTAGGATGCATCCACAACCCCACATGGTGCAAACCGCATATGCAGCTGTTGAAATGCTGATCTGTCACTCAAACAAGAGGCATCAACAAACATGGTGGAGCCAGAATTTATAAGGGGGACATTCAGTATATCTGGTCCCACGTCTGTCCATAACTCGGTGACATTTATCCAGTCATGATCAAACTCACTTTCCTCACATTCTTCTTAAGTGGGCAATAAAGAAGCAGGGTTTAGTGTATTACACCTCCTCTAAGAAACATTGTCAGTAGCCAAAATAGGTCTCTCATAGTGGCTTAAGTAACTATTGGTCAAATGCTGATTTCAAGTGTGAGTCAGAAGAATCTCAGTGGAATGGAACACCATAACGGTGATTGGGTGACCCATCAGGATTTCTTCTGTTTGCTGAATGCTCAGACTGCAGCTGCTGTCATGTGGCCCATGGGAACATTGTTGTCTCCCCTAAGTTAGCATGAGCACGCTGCAGACTCCTCTGCTTTGCACACATTACTACATGAGCTTATTTTGCACATGTTTCTTTTACTATTAACACATGAGAACCCACGGCTGTGTTCACGCTTTACAGGTTCCTGGGATTTACTCTGAATATTGCGAACAAGATCGAACAACAATGCCCCTTGTCATTCTTTTCTGGTCAGGCCTGAACACACAGACAAAACATTCAGATGCAGCTGTTGTTTGGGAATACATACTTTGGTCTTATTGGAATGCACAGATAGGTAGCACACACTTGGAGACGGACCTTTCCAGGGAGCAGAGCATGACAACACCAGTGATGTAGAACTGCCATCTATAGACTGAGGTACGGGGTCTGCGGATAACACCCAGAGATCTTCTAATATATAATCATCCTGTGTCTGTGTAAGGGGAGGGAGGTTAGGCTAATCTGTCTCTCACCATGATAACTCCATTTATGATCTACGGATTACTTGCTATGCTGATTGTATTTGTTTTTATGTTTTGGCTTATTGTGGCACGCATACGGCATATTGGAGCACATTAGTTAAAAAAATATTTTAAACTTGTTCATGTCTCTGTCAGATCTTATTGTGGGCAAGTACAAGAGTGTGTCTTGCAACCGTGATTCCTGATAGAGTTGGGAGTGTTGTGTCCTGGGGTGTCTAATCACTTGTTTCTCTGTGAGTGAGTAGGAGAGCAAGTGAGACACTATAGCTAGTCGGTCCTGGGCTCTTGGATACTAAGGTGGTAGGATGACACAGTCCCTATGCACTAAGGCCCCATAATTCTACCATGTTTCTGTGTTTGAGCAGAATCCCTGCAACACTGACTGCTTTGAGACAATCAGGCAACGCTACAGCTACTGGATCAAGAGTTGCAGAGAAGTAGGCAACTGGTTGTTTTGCCTCTCCATGGGTCTGTGTAAACACAGGCAAAGCACACCAATCTCCCTCATGGCAAGAGTATGAGCTCCTTGGTGTAGTCTGGCATTCCAAGGGGGGGTGCAATGCAAAGTTCATTTTTAAGCTCCTGAAAGGCTTCCATGCTCTTGTCATCCCTTAGTACCAAGTCATTGACATCAGCATTTGTGAGCCTCACTAAAAGCTTCACCACAAGAGAAAAGTTTGGGATCCACTGCCTGCAATAGCCAACTATACCCAAGAACATTCTCATTTCTCTCTGTGTGGTCAGAAATGTCATCTTAAGGACAGTTTTCAGTGTGCTTATGAAACATTCTCATGACTCCCTTCTTGATCTGATGTCCCAGGTACTTAACTTCCGTCAGACAGTAACTTCAGCTTCTCTAGGGAAATCTTATGCCCATTGTTGGAAGTAGCTCCAAACATCTGGAACTTCTTCCTGAAGGTCCCCATGAGGGTTTAAAATGCCCATACCACAAATCCAAGGTTCCCAGTCTGAGTTGCTCCTCAGAAGTTGGGACTGCAGTTGCCACAATGCACCTGGTCAAATCCTTTAAAATTCAAGATGGAAAAACGTTATCCTCTGGGTTAAGATCTGGCTAATCTAATCTACTGGTGCGGCTCATTTCCCTTAACACTCCCAAACCCCCTGCAAATTCCATTCCTGGAGCTCCCACCTAGTTTGAGGTTACAGAGAGAGGGGTTAAGCCTGGCCTGCAGCCTTACTGTCCTGCTCTCTCTGAAGACCAGTTTGTTTACCCAGTCCCCTTCTTGGCCTGTTCTCTGCAGCTGCAGATCTCCCCCCACCAGATAACCAGTTGTCTCTATACAGGCCACTTATTACCTCATCAAAGCAGTTTGGCTCAGCCAGCAAGATTGGCGATTCCGGAGAGGCTGCTAGAGGCTGGAATTTGGCTCACATAAAATAGTTCTATACTTTTGTCTGTTTTAGTTATGACAAATTCTACGGTGGCAAGTTTGACTAATCATTAACAATCTTTTAAGTCCTCTAAATATTATTTTAGCTCACTCCAGTCAATAGTCATATTTATTTCAAGTATTCTCGTGTTAGCCTATGGAGCTAAAATGCTACAACGGGGTAAAACTAAATTGGCAGTTTGTCCCTCACCAGGGCGTATAAAACATCTTTTACAATGTCCCTGCTTATTTTTAGATGGCACCATACTCTGGGGCCACCTAGGGTAGACCCTAGGGCTGACGTATATGTAAAAATAAGGTTGTTTACTACTTTGGAAATACCTTCAAATCCAAAGTCAAATTTGCATATAACTTCAGTTTAAACGAAGCTTCAAAGCAGGACTGACTTTTAAAATGACAGCAGGCAACACAGCAGTGCACACCTAAGTGCTGGAAATCTGCTGGGCCTCTAAACCTACTTGCCCTAAAATATACTAGGGACTTACAGGTAGGTTGTCCGTGGCAATTATAATAACACTCAATTTGCATATACCTTTTTAATCAGAGCACTGGCCCTGGACCTAGTAAGCAGAGCTCGGAGCACAGCCAAAGTCAGTTACCACCAGGACCAGTTAAAAATTGGGGGTGATCAGGGCAAAAGGGATGACTTCCTCACACCCATTCTTAGCAAGATGGTTGAGTAGGTCGATAGTGGCCTGCCTACAAGCTTCCTATGTCATCGAAGCGACAAGTGAGTTGTCAATGTATTGAATTATGATTGAAATGCATAGTAACTGTAGGGTCTCTAAATTCTTCTTGAGGATGTGATTCAAATATTATGGGCTCTCTGTATACCCCTGAGCAGCGCAACACCACCCGCGTTTTCTCTTGGAATCTAAAAATGGAGAGAAGTTGTCCCTATTTGTGTAGGGAGACAGAAGAGAATGCTTGACATTGGTTAACAACTATGATCCATTCCACATCTGAGGTAATTTGGAATAGGACTACAACAGGTTTTCGGTGCCATGGAGTAGCATGGAATGACTATTTGGTTTATTTTTCCAAAATCCTGAACTATCCTCCATTTCTAATTTGCTTTTTGCAATGACATGGGTTTTATCCTGCAATGGCTTGTGGAGTCATTTTGTAAGGATGCATCTGAGGAAACACTGCATTGACCTGAGAGTCCTCTTTAGAGGTTTAGCACCATTATTCAACCAATATCCTTTCCTATAAAATCCTATACATCATCTCTGACCTATTCCTTTAGCTCTGGATGCAAGGCCTCCTTAGAAAGCACTGGGTATAATCTGACTACAGATTCCAGTGCATGCAATTTGAACTCTGCATCAGCTGCTTGAATTTTCAATCTTACTCTGTAGGGAGTGCAATATATTGCACAGTTAAATTTACACAGTAGGTCCATCACCAACAAATTTATGGCACCTGAGTCGACAAACTGATGATGCTCTTTGGTAGCTCCAACTTTGACCTGGACTGTGGCTGGGACCTGATTCATATGCTCCTGATTTGGGATGCCAACCACTTGGACTTCTTTTCTTGAGGGGAGGGAGGGTTAGGTTTGTGACCTCAAATATCCGAGCAGTTGAACAAGTGAGGGTAAAACTTTATTTGCATAGTTACTTAAAACCATTGCAGTACATACAAAAATAAAACCATGTTTAAAATGTTCGGGCTCCCTCATTAGGGTCGTGGCGTAAGTGGTTAAAACACTTCTGTGTCATTACAGTTATAGCGTCCAGCTAATTGTGCCATTGCGACCTTTAAGGAAAATGTGATCCATTGTCACAGTTAATCGACCGTATAATAAGATTATCCCCATTTACAGATGCCCTGCACCTTGTAGGTCAATTTGGCATTTTTGCCCGAGCTGCTTCAAGGAATTTGACTAGCCTTGTGTTCAATTGTGTCGATGAGGGATCAAAGCATGCCAAAACTGCTTGTCTCCTCAACCTGATCCCTCTTTGATTAAGGGGAATTTTTAGCAGCTGCCTCCATTCTTGACACATCTCCGTGCAAGTGCAGATGATATGTGTGATGTCGCCCTGATCCTTTTTGCAGAGGCTGCATAGATTAAAAGCCTGCACCCTTTTCCAGAGAGGGAGCTGCTGCGTAGTTGGTAAGACTCCTAGCCGGAACATTAGGAATTTTTATTTCAGTATTTTTGAGTATCCCATGTTGAAGTAGAGTTGAGGGGCTAGGGATTTATATGTGGCCAAGGTCATCCTAGCGTGCGTTCTGGCAGAAAAGGTCGCCTTATCCTCTAGCAGAGAGTGTATCTTCAGCGTCTTCCACACTGTTTTTTAAACGCTGAGAAAGGGGAAAGGCCTGTGGTTGTCAGAGCCTCCTGGAGATATTGAGCTGCGGTTGAGTTCTGCCTCTGTTGGATTTCTTGCCAGAGAAGATGGTTTAGTGTGTTGTGGTTGGCTGACCTGATCTTATGCCAGCAGTTGATGAAACTTCCATAGCTGGCCCAGGTTTGCTTTATGAGACCGAACTCCAATCGAATTTGTGCAGGTGAGGTGTAGGTCGGGAGGCTGAATATTGATCTATATGCTTTGGCAAGTGTTTTATCCAGTAGGGTGCTAGCTCTCCCACATAGTGCCTCAGTACCGTAAGTAATAGAAGGTAGTATTTTAGCCCGGGCTACCATCAAGAGTGGATTAAGTGTTGGGCCGAGCAGTTTAGCAGATAAACCTTTCAAAGAAAGAGCAAGGATCATCCCTTTCCTTTTGATCTCCTCTTGCTGGCGGCTAAATAGGCCTTGTTTTTCTATGTAAATTCCCAGGTACTTGTAAGTCTCTGCTGTTTCGATGCATTTATTACCCAGGTACCAGTGGTGGATCTTTTTTCGTTTGTTATTAATAGTCATAGTCTTTGTTTTGCTTAGGTTTATAGAGAGACTGTTTTCTTCTACATAGACCTCTAGGCAGTTCAGGAGATGTTGCAGGCCCACTGCCGTGTGGCTGAGTAGGACAACGTTGTCCGCGTAAAGTAAATTAGATATTGGGGAGCCCCCTAAACTAGGTGCAAGCAAATTGCAGTTGTTGAGTGCCAGGGTTAGGTCTGCCATGAATAGATTGAATAGCATGGGGGCCAGAACGCACCCCTGTTTGAGGCCTTTCGATGTTTTAATTTTTCTTGAGAGGTGCGTTCCTGAGCCCAGTTTGACTTGAACCCATGTGTTGGAGTGTAGGAGCATGATCTTTGATAAAAGGTTGTTGGGGATGCCCCATCCGGCTAGCTTAGACCATAGTTTGGGCCTCTCCACATTGTGAAACGGGCATGGAGCTGAATTTTCCTGAGTTTTGCCAAGTTCATGAACATTGATATTGCCATAATATTGGTTATTGTGCCGCAGCTTTTTCTGAATCCTGTCTGATTCAGAGGAATTATTTTGTTTTCTGCCCAGCTTGACAGCTCCTCCAACAATGTGCCCGCGAAGTATTTGGCTTCATTGTCAATCAGGGCTATTAACCGGTAGTTGGCTGGTAAGTTCTTGCTGCCCGTTTTATGGATTGGGACGATAATCGACCCTTTCCATGAATCTGGAATTATGCCCAGATGTCGTACTTCCAGAAATAATGAGTGGAGTATTTTTGCCCAGTCCTCCGGCTTTTCCTTAAACACTGCAGGTGGGATTTCGTTCGGCCCTGGTGCTCCCTCCTTTTTTCCCTTCTTGATCTGTTTTTTAATTAAGAGCTGTTCAGTGACTGGTGAACATTTGACACTGTGTGGCTTTCCTCCGGCATGTTGAGATGTGCTGATTGCCTTTAAGCATGGACCTGTTTCGGGAGTAACAGGAGGGAAGCTACCGCTTTCCCTGTTCCAATTGATGGTATCTACCGCCTCCCTGTATGTTTTGTTCTTTCCCGGCATTGAGTCAGTGACACTTTGGCTATTAAAGTGGGGTTTTAGGTAGCTTGCCCATGTTTCCTCTAGTATAAAGGAGGTGAGGCCCCCGTGATTCGGATGTATTATCTTATTTACTGTTTTCCAGAATCGGTCACTGGCATTATGCTTGATGTTGTGCAATAGTTTAGCCCAGAGATCCTGTTCATTATTGTTGTTAATGGTCCATTTCAACCTCCTCAATTTGGTTCTCTGTTCCCGCACTTTAGAAATGAGCAATAAGTTACCTGGGTCATGGCGTAAGGATCTTAGCGAGCCATTTATCGATTTGTTAAGTCCTTTGAGTTGTGTTCTTTGACTTGTTGATAGGTTATTCTGTTGTGACTGTCCGAGAGAGGACCTTGGTTTTGTAACTGTTGCCTTTTGGGTGCTGAGGTTGGTTATGAAACATTCCCAGGAATGTATCTGGTTCTTGCCATGCAATTGGACAGATATGAGGTTGATTGCTGTGTCTGTCAAGGTCTTTATAGATTCTGTCAAACGTAATCCTCTTATAGTTTGTTGTGCAGCTTGTGTCTAATTGTACAGCAGGGAAGATGCTATGCGTAGCTGTACCTGCTAGAGTAGCCTCCTGTGGGCGATGGTCACTATCCCCTATATCGCCATTTTGAAGCCTGTTACGTGTTGCAGCAGTGAAAGACTGACTAACGTATAGTCTATCAGTGAGCTTGCTTGCTCAGTGTGGTAACTTGCCGCTGGAGGGGTGTCGTTGACTGTTCTTCCGTTGAGGGCCCTCAGGTTTAGATGTTCCAAGTCTTCCAGGAAGCGTTGGTTTAGCTTGTTCGCCCTCCCATGCGTAAAGGTACCTTGCTGAGGTAGGTTGTACTGTGATGATTGGAGACAGACTTCCTTTGAATCAGATGTTCCCATTAGAAATAGGTTCATGTCCCCTGATAGAATAAAGTTTGAGGCTTCGGAGCAGTCTGCGTACGAAGTTACTAGTTCAATTATTTTTCCTGTGTCAGTTGTTGTTCATTTCTGGTGGATGTAGACATTTAACAGGATTACTTTGATCTTTGCCTCTGCCCATGGGAGAGTGAGTTTAACTGCTAGTGCTACATCCATTTCCGGCCCCGTCACTTCCGCTGTTGGTAGGGATGTTATTGAGATGTAGGTCGCTAGCCCTCCTGAAGCGTGGCCCATTTTGCTGCCCTTGGTGGTGGGATGGGCGAAGCAGCGAAATCCGTGGATGAACCATGGTTCAGTGAGCCATGTTTCCTGTAACATGATGATGTCAACGTTGCTAAGATATTGAAGGAAGTCTGGATCCTGGGTTTTTGTTGCCAAACCATTTATGTTCCACGAACAGAGGCGTATCATTGCTTCTTTCGACGCAACTTTATCCTGAGCTACGTGGTTATTGTGTCACTGTTTCAAGGGTTATTGTTCTTACACATTGGTCAGCAAACCCGGAGTTCCGGCTACTTGTGAGTTCCGCCCTTGGAGGCGCAAATTGTTTGGCTTGGTTAAACGCCCTTCTAGGCTCTGAACAACTAAAAGCCCCTTTTAGTACCGAAGTGGAGGGCCGAGAGCATTTTTGTAGTGCTTGTCTTGGGCTCATGGTTAGTAGTGGTGCCGGATAAGCTCGCAGATTATAGGGACTGATTTGGATGCCCCAGTCTTTAAAGGTGGTATAGTGGTTTAATACTCTTTGCGCTATAGCTGCCGATTTCCATAGTGCCCTAGTTGTTTCCGGGTTTGCTGGATTGTCTACAGGGAGGAACTCAATTGCAAGCAGATCAGAGGTATTTAAGTCATTCAAGGTGGGAATAGCTCGAAGTAGTTTTACAATATTCATACGATTCAGCAAATCGTGGCGACCTTTTGTGGTGTACTCTGATTTGAGCAATAAATAGCTCCGATACAGCGTCTTGTCATTTAATGTGTAAGCTATGCTTTCCCGTGTCCCTAGTTGGTTGGAAGCGATTTTTAGCTGTGATGGCTGTTAAGACACTTTCTGATCTTGATGCGCAGCTACGCATTGGTCATTGGGCCCTTTTCTTATGAATGTTGGCAGTGTTGGAATTCCCGTAGGTATCTGAGCTTGCCCAAGGAGAGCAGGCTGTAATAGTCGATCGGGGGCTATCCTCACTTGGATCCCCTCCGGAGGAAGTGCCACTGCCTGGGATATCCGAGGCTTTCTCTTTGCCGATTCATTATTTCCGGCTGGTGCGGGTGTTGTGCCCGGCTGAGTCTGGTCGTGCATGAGGGAAGGGGGGTGAATCGGCGGATCGGAGGTTGTCCTTGCTTGGTTCCCTTCTGATACGGATGCCACTCTCTGGAATGTGCCGGTCTTCTTCTCTCCCATTGCCTCATTGCCCACTGGGTAGTGAAATGTTTTTTGCCCAGTTGCTTGCCAGGTGCTTGTATGGGGAGACTCCTCATCTGGGGGTGTTAATTCAAATTGCCTAGGCAGACCCGCTTGGCTATATATCTCGAAGCTGATGTTGGGAAGCGGAGGGCCAAAACCAGTTGTATTGGATGTTTTATCGTTTGCTGAGCCTAGGTCTGTGTCTTCTTGGTTAGGAGGGTCTTCCTTTGTTCCTATTGGCTTAGTGGCTGGGTTAAGGGATGCTGCTGTGTAAGGATGAAGACCTGTGAGGGTCGTTTTTTCTTGCTTGCCGTCCTCTTTGCAAGCTGTAATTGATTGTGGGCTCTATTTAGTGAAGATTGGGTAAGTCTGTGTGGTAGAGATTGGGTAAGTCTGTGCTTGCTTGTGTGGCAATAATTTCTGATTGCGACCTTTTCTTTTCAGCTGACAGCGTTGTTTTGCGTTCAATGTAGTCACTCCCATAGTTGCCGTTGCTACCTTCGGCGAGTCTCCGCTGCTGTTCGGAGTGCTTACCCTTTGCGGTGAGCCAGTAGCGCTTCGTTTGCAGGGTTTCTCAGTTTTTATTACTGCTGTCGGGAATGCGTTACTGTGGTTAGTGGGGCTGTTATTGACCATAGCAGTGCCGGATGGTTTTTCCTTCAGCTCGTTGAGCACGGTGGAGAGCATTGCCGAAAGGGTTGATAGCTTTGTCCACATATTGGCTGCACCCGCATTGGAGATATGATGCTGTTTGTGCCCTTCTTATTAATGAATTGAGATCCCCCAGTTTTTCATCAATCCCTGATGTAAACACTGCCAGTGTGTTTAATAGTGTGAGCTGTATATCCATCTTGTCAGATTGATATTGTAGTGCCTCCACTGACCGTTGCATAGTTTTTAGGAGGGAGGCCCAAGCCCCTCCATTTAGCCGATTCGGGTCCCCCCGCTCCTCGAGGCCCTCTTCCCTCGTCCCCCCCGGCGACTGAGAGTCTGCTAGTCTAATATTCGGGTGGTTCAGCTTCAGGTTCGTCGAGAGAGGATCCTGGTGTTGGACTGGGGAGTATGCCGCCAGCATATCCTCCCATTCCTGAGTTCCTAGGTATGACAAAGCGGTCGCATCTTCCTCTTGCATTAAAGGTTTTGAGTTGAGTGGCGGGGGTGTGGGCTTCTGGATAGTTTCAGTGGTAGTTCTGAGGTCGCCGCTGAGTGTGAAGTTCCTTTCGTTGTTGTGATCCTTAGAGTCCTTGTGACCAGGGGCCACCCCTTCAGTGCCACACGGGGGTCCTGTTTAATCTGCTTGTTTTCTAAAGTGATAGATGCTGAACCTAGCTGCTTTCTCTGGTTAGCCTGAGGGGTTGTTTCCTTTGGCAGTGGCTGACCTTCTTCAATTGAGGCCTTCGGTGCCTGAATGGATTCCGGAGTTTCTGCTGTTATCGGTAAAGTTGTTGCCAGTGTGATGCTGGTTGCTGATGGTGAGTGCTGTGCTGGTAGTTGTAGTGGTGGCTGAGGCTCCTTGGATCCTAGTGCCTTTGTTGATGCCTCAGAGCCACTTAAGGTTGGACCGATAGGTTTTTCGTCTCCTGTAAATTGTATAAACTGAGCAGTGCGATGCACTGAAGAACTGACTGAGGAGTTGATTGTAAGGGTTCCAGTTTTATATCGTTTTGAAAATTTCTCAGTATTGGTTTTGGTTGGTGACCCTTCATTTGTAGAAACCATCCTTACAGGTGAGTTTGTGTTAGTGTGCAGAGCGGTTGTTAAATGAAGTGCAGGGGTCTCCGACTTGTCTGGCACGACGTAATTATGAACTTGATTGTGCACTTGTGCAGTAATTTGCTGCTTCTGCTGGGTTTGTAAAGTTGGCTGTCTTAGCTACCCTTGCAGTAGTTCTGGATCTGGTGCTTGGTCTGGCAATAAGGGCGTCTGAAGACCTTTCTCCATGTTAATACTGGAGTACAGGGCGGCCCCTATGCACTTTATGAAATTGAATTTTGTAAATATTTTTGTTTGGAACAGTGGTGCTTTAGGCTTCGCTCTTTGTGTCTCTCCTGCACTTGAGTTGCTTTCTATCGAGATTAAAGCTGGTTCCTCAGTGCTTCGATCGGAGAAGTCCAAGGAGAGGCCTGGTTTGCCCTTTTTGTAAGGGCTGCGGGCTTCGTGCGACTGCTTACCCGAACCCGACCTGACCTCATGATGAGCTAGGAGACAGACTGCCTTGTCAGGTGAGGTGAGGGTATAATGTTATACAAGATAAGCAATGCTTATTGTTCTTGGTATTCTTTTTAGGTCGTAGCACAGGCCGGCTTTTGTCTGGCAGCCAATGCTGCCCCAGATGCCCAATGTCCAAGTGCCCGATGCTCTTAAGCTGCTCCCCACTGCTATCACTGCAGATTCAGAGGGGGCGGTGACCACACAGAGGACCACACAGAGGTATATGCTCCTGGGATGGTGGGTTCTGTCTTTTCTGCAGTGAGGGCGAGTGGGGCACACAGGGCAGAATGCAGGCTACCCCCGACCTGGTCGGGCCACCTCAGCAGAATCTGCCACTGGCACACACTTACCGGCCGCCAACTAATGGCGGCCGCACTCGCCTAGCCTGCCTTGCTCACTGGATCCCTATCCTGTCCGGTGCCAGTTAGGAGGCTGGAAGGCTGGATGACTGGGAGGATCCACTGCCCCCCCTGATAAAGAGCAGCACAGGTCCTGGTAGCCGTGCCGGCTGTTCAGCCCTTATAAGCCTTAAAGGCCGGCTTGTCGTGGGGGACGGGAGCTACAGGGCACCGGCAAGAGTCAGCAAGGAGCAGTCTGCCGCGGGCTGGCTGAGAGCTGTACGGGGGGGGGGTGCTGCAGGAAGTACAGGCTCGCCCGCTTACCCGCCTGTCGCTCGCTCCTCCTGGTCACCTCGTCCGCGACCTGCATCGCTACCTCGCTACCTCATCTAGGGCGGCCTAGCAGCTGTTAGCGAATACGAAAGTCCTGCTGCCTTATGAGGCAGTCAGCGATGCACTGCAGGTCCTGTCACTTTTCAAGACAGTAATTTGCCGCTCCCACCGCGCTGGAGCTCCCACTGAACTGGAGGGCAATTAGTGGCTGCCTTGGTGGATGACTCGCCGACTGTGCAGTTGAACAAGTGGCCCCTGTGTCTTATCAGAAAATACACAGGATGTCCATTGATATCTCCATCGACATATGGGCCAGTCCGACCCACCTCTAAGACTGCACCAAGCATGTACTTTTCCTCCCACAGCGAGCACCGTCATTGGACCTGTTTGAACTCCGTGAAGCTTCCCAACATTATGGGAATTGTAGCAGACAGGAATGTAAATGGGCTGGGCTGGGCTGAGCTTGGTTACTGGGTTGGAACTGGGTATTCCCTCTTTGCATCTGTATGGCCACAAGTGGATTTTATTGCAAACCTGGCTTCTGCATTCATGAGGATGTCCTAGGCAGTTTTGGTACCAGGAGACGATCTACCTGCATTGCGAAATTTAAGGCTTGGACATCGATCATTGCTCAGTCAGGGTTATATCTGTATTCTCGCTTCCAGGGGCCAACTTTGTTGTGAATGTGATGAGGTAACCTTCTTTGAAGCAAATATGTTGGTTCCCAACATATTTCCTCCTCACCTTCCTATTTCCTTGGTATTTCCTCCATAAGATATGAGGCCTCCCTGCTTGCTTAATCCTACACTGAGATCAAGGTCTAGCTCTGGACTACGAACTTTTAATCCTTCCATGCCTCCATTCTGCACCAGATAGGTCTGTACAACCATAAACGTTTCCTTCAACCCTCTTAGTTTAGCATTAAACATGTTGCTGCAATATATTATATTTTGCATACTGTAAACTTTCGTCTACAGGCTTACTTTGCCAGCATGATCTGATTACTGATTTTGTGTCGTAGTCATTGCACAAACGAGGCAAGGGACCCTCCCATGTTCTCTCTTAGTGGGTCTTTTAGACTGCTAAGCACCCTATATCCCTGCATTAATCTCTCAAAGCATGCATTTACGGATTCTTTGCGCTCTTAGGATGTTTGGAAAATCTTGGGCCAATTAATTTTCTTTTATGGTACCTAAGTCTTAAGGTGAGCAATGCCTGCATCTTATTTAGTTTTAACAAATAGCGATGATGTATTTATATTTGGTACTCTTATCTTGATGATATTTAGCAATTTCTTTCTTTGTGTCAGATCAAACCTGCATTCATCTGCCACTTTCTCCATTCTCACACTCATTCTCACTGTAATGTCCCAAGAAATCTAATCCTGCATTGCCCTTTACAGTCTCTTCCAATTCAGTCTTGTGAGAAGTTTGCCTGATGTATGATGTCCACAATTCTGTGGGCACCTTGTATCGGTCCAAACAATCCCTTATGGTGGTGGTTGTAAGTCAACCTTAAAAGACAAGCTATCCTAGTGGTAGCATGGACTAAGCAGCCTAAAGGCTTAACTCAAGAGGGCATGTGAAGCCAGCTGTTTTACCATATGCAATCCTGTAATATCAAATGAAAGGACACCACACAAGTTATATATTATAAAAATATATGTATTTATTCTCAGAATAATCCCCTGTACTCTTTATGAGTATAGAAGCACAAGCGTTAAAACAAAAGCACAATATAACATATGAAAGTTGCACGTTTATGGATGAGGCCGGTGGCCACTCAAACCATATATCAAAAAATGTGGTATAAGTATCACTAATCGATCAGTGGTAAGGCCTAGGGCCTTGGGAATCGCTGGGACTACACTGGACTAATAGCAGTTAGGACGGGAGTAGCCCGCGGGATTCGGGTGCAGAGCTAAAAGCACACGCATGCACCAATGCAAAGTCAATGGTGCGTAAAAGTTATCGAGTTACAGTTTTAGGAGTCTTCCGACTGGACTAGAAGGACAAAACTTTAGACTTAGACACTAGAGGTGTAAACCACTACAGGAGCACTGGCGTTCAATAGTTACCTCACCCCCAGGAAGCGGGTGCACAGGTGCAAAAGCGTGTCGGGTTTCGTCACGAAGATCTAGGGTGCCTGGAGATGAAGATGCTGCAGGCGTCCAGAAGAGAAGTGTCCGGTGTGATCCAAGGGTGGATCGAAGATGAAAAGTACCTGAAAGCAGAGGGGACAGAGTCTGGGTCACTAGCCAGTGACCAGGAAGTAACCAGGAAGGAACCAGGCGATGTCGGGCTCAATCAGGTGGATGTCATGAAGCTTGTCTCCACTGCCACGTGGACTCTGGGGCATCGAGGATGTCCAGGAGTGGATCACGAGCTGTCTCACGAAGGTTCTCGCTGTCGGCGGTATCGGCTTCCGGATCGGAGTTAACAAACCTTGGAAAGGGCAACCCACGCAGGATTCGAAGATCGCTTCTTACTCAGACCAGCAAGGTCAGAGTGGGTGCTCCTTTTCAGGGGAGCGAGGGCCAGTCTGGAGCAACCAGACTAGCAGTGTAAATTCTTTGGTTTGTCGGTACTGGGGCCACTAGCCAACGGGCAAGCGACCGGCCCAACGCATTGAGCAGGAAAATGCAAAAGGGCCCCACGCAGCACTCGATGAGTGTGGAGGGGTGAGCTTCGGTGCAAAAGTTGCTTGGGCTGGAGCTTCTCAAACTCCAATGCACAGCTTCGAGGGAGCCTCGGGAGCTGCACGGTCAGCACTTCGTAGTTTTTCCAAGATGGCGGGCCCCACGCTTCAGGTCGCCTCCACGGATCTCAGCTTTGCAGGGACTGTGGATCAGGCTGTTAGAAGGCAGGAACGCTGGGTCTTGTCGATCTCTGTCGCTCGAGTTCCGGCGGGAACTGCAACAAAGCAAACGGTGAGGTGCTGGATGGTGCCTGTTTGCACAGGGTGGTCACTCCTTGACCACAAGGGAGATTCCTCAGTCTTCTACGTCGAGTAGGATGTCGAAGGGTCCAGATTTTCGTTTCATAAGTTTCAGTCAGGATAATCTGATGTGCATCTGCACAGCTCCTACCTTTATTCCAAATCAAGGGGCTGGATTACCTGCTAGGTCCCTCCTATGGGTGGGACCTAGAAAGGGGGTGGTTACACCCCTTTCCCTTTCTCCAGTTTGGCGCCAGGACTGGGGCTGGAGTGCCCCAGAACCGGTTTGACTGGATTTTGCCTGGGACACCTTGTGCGCCCCAGGCAGTGTCTAGTTTCTTTCAACCCTCCCTGCTCCAATCCACTACCTCCTGTCTGGGGTGGTGTAGCACCTCCCTGTGACAGGAAACCCTTTGTCCAGGCCTCACCTGCCAAGTTTCGGTCAGCAGTAGGAGGTCAGACTTGTGTCGGGGCAGCAGAATCCATTTTGTGATGCAGAGGCTCTGGTTAGGATTAACCGCGTTTTAAGTAAAGTAACATGTCTTCTCCCTCTAGAAGGGTGGAATGCTACCCCCGTCGCCAGAACTGGCGAGGGGGTAGTATTCCAAAGTGTATGACACAAAACACGACATGTTTTGATAAAGCCAAACCGGAGTTGCAATAACCGTAAGGATTATAATGCACTTAAGAGTATATGGTATGGCAGTATCACTAGAACAGCTATAAGGAAATGGTTCCGAAAGCTGCAGACAGGCTCAGCTCATGCCAGAGCACCATCTCACATAAAACCAAGCACTCTGCCTCCAGGATTGTTAAGGCCTGCCATAGGAGTGACTTATAGGTATATGTGTCCAGATATAGGTTTAGATATAGGTATACTATATCTAAGCAAGGGGTGATTGCACCACCTTGCCCCAGCTGAGTGATCAGCCAGTTGTGTCGATTTAAGTACCAGCCAGGGGTGGCAAAATATATGCTGCAGCCCCTTCTAGGCCTTGGATGCACCTATGCCCGGAGCACCTATAGCGCATGGTACAGGGGCTGGCAAGGTGTCCAGTACCAAATTGGTGATGTACCTAAAATACATGTATGTGAATTTAGAGAGAGAACAGCAGGCTGTGGGTCTGATTAGCAGGCCCACAGCCACATTAAGTCGAAAACAAGTGAAGCAAAAAGCAAAAATTGGGGTGACCATAGGATAGCAGACCCTACTATCCTACAAGTCTTCATTTGGGTTCTCTGAGAAGTCTGTTCTCTGAGTAGCAGGGTGATCTGTTGAGTCATGTTGGTCATAGTGCTTCCTATAACAGGAGTTCCTAAGGCCTCTCTCTGTGGAGTGGCTGAACCTAACATACCGAATACATCTATAGATTTCGGAGGGATACTCCGAAGGCTATAGCTGTGTGGGGTGATTGAAGTAATGGGGAAGATACTTATGTTAGCTGATGATTGTGTACTGAAGACAGCAGGCATCGAGGTCTGGATAGCGAGTGAGTTGGTTGTATCAGTGTAACTTGGGGGTGCGCTAGCTTCCGGAGTGGTTGTGGTGACCGCACCGTTTTCAGCAACTAACCAAGCGGTAGCACCTGGTGCCTGTGCTGCATTATACGGGGGTGATCTTATTCTAAGAAGTTCATCTATGAACATGTCTTCCTCCTCACTCTCTACTTCTATCTCATGCCTCAATTTCTTTTTGTCAGTACGTTTTATCTTCTCTCTATCAGAGGGCAAGCTCACAATGTTTCAATCCCTTCCTCATGCTGTACTCTTAGCCAGGAAGAAGCCTTACCACAGACCTTTAACCCTTTCCGCTGCGCAGATTTTCGCGCTGTACGGGCCCCCGGCCGTCCTCCACACACGCCCACCGAGACGTCGGATGGCCAGGGGCCGTCCGAAGCACACAAGGGGTTAATGCAAATGTATTTTGCTTCTTTTTGTTTGCAGCCTGTTCTCAGAGATTCAGGGCCAAAAACTGTGTGGATCTTGGCTGAGGTTTTAAGTCATACATTATCCTTAAGTTCTTTATGCTTGGTATGTGGAAAATTTCACTTATTGGTAACCATAATTCCCAGCTTCCGCTGTGTATTTGTGCCATTTGCTGAGCCGTATGTGGTTGTAACCCTTCTTTGCTGGCATTTCCCTAGCTAGAGTGGGAATTTCTCTTTCTTTTTTGCATTGTTCCCATTTTTCAAAAAGGATTTCTCATTCTGTCAATGTTGTTAGTCACTCCTTGTTCCAATCCCTTGCACTCTCTACACTTCTGCGCTCACGACCTTCCTGCCAATACCAGCGCATCTCAGTCAAAGTTCACCCTATTGCAGCACTGCTTTGGCGTTTGCCAGCCAATCTTTGCATGGCACCTTATGATGTAAGCACCCTTATATTGACAGCTTCTCCTCAACTCTTTCTACTTTTCTCACTGTCATTTTTCTGCTCCTTCTTAAACGGAAATCTCTACAAGACAGAGGACACTATTTACTTTCACACAAAACCAAACTCTCAACCTCTGGGAGTCTACCTTACCAGCATGCTCACCACATGCACCAAGGAATGAACAGCCACTAAGTTTGTTTAGTACATTTGCACTATAAAAATGTTACATCCCTATCTTGGTGTGACTGCTAGCACTTACAGCACACCTCAACTTAGCAGATAATTTCAACAACTTGACAAATAAAACTGCGGTACCTGTCTACAACTTAATGGCTTACACATAGGCAATTCACACACTGTAGCTCTTAAAAGTCGAAAAAGATAGTCTAAAATACAATAACTGCCATATCCACAAGTCCAAGTACTAATGCCACATTATAGCTAAATTCAAACTCCGTCCACCACCTTTCACCACAACATGTCAAACTAAAACTCCCTTTCAATCAGGGAAGGGGGGAGCTCGAAGGAGCTATGATCCATTCAGCTTCCTGTCAGTAATTCTTAATCAAAGGGGAATGGATCACTTGTACCTGTAACCAGGGTCCTCTGTTTCTATCCGTCAGTACCCAAAAGTGGTACTTAGAGAACCCTCGTTCACGTAGGTAGATCGTATGGCGGTTTATCTTGATTCTCCACCTTTATTAGATACGTGACAGCATCATCATTGGGTCTCTTTTTATCCTTCCTCTGCCAGAAGGGAACCACTCGTTTATACAGTAGTGATCAGAGATTGTTTGGTGGGTGAAAAGTGCTCAAGTGAGGTGTGGTGTTAAAAAGTCATCCTCATACTACCTAAGAAGTAACATTTTTATTCTTATTGGTGTATGGGAAGATTGTTTAAAAAGTGAGGGACGGGCAGGGAGGACTGGTTATGAGTCCGCTGCTCTGGCGGAGGTAGCATAAAAAGAGACACAATGATGATACGGTCACGTATCTAATAAAGGCGGTTACAGGTACAAGTGATCCATTCCCCTTTGATTAAGAAAAAAAACAAAAAATCCCACCATGCATTGCTTTGCCTCGTTTCTCATTCAGCTTCTGCACACCTACAAATCCCTATTGATAATCACGTCATTCTTTCCCCGGTTACCAAAACAACCACCTCATCTCCCCACAATCTCCAGGAACCAGGATTGGATTGGAGTGAGGCTGTTTCAATCTGCGGGCACAACCGCCTGAACCATGAAGGTGCATTAATCGGTTCTATGCTCAATATACCTCATCCAACTGAGTCCATTCAGTATGGGATGGATCCACTCCGAACCATCACCTCTGCTATTAGATCTATCCGCACGCATTCTTGTCTCTCATTTACTTGTCCAATGCAGGCCAACTACTTGAACCGGAACAGTGTAGTCCCTAATGGAATTTGGTACTCCCAGATGGCCCCTTTTCTACCTATTAAATCTCAGACATTAAGGTGAAGCTGTAAACATTTTCAATAAGAATGACAGGAGCTAAAGTTTAAAAGTTTACTCAAAGAATACAAGTACAGAACTACATAAGCTGACTCATCAATCAGTTAAGCATATGGTCATATAAATCATAAGTACAAAAAGAAGTCTGTAAAGTTCTAAGGAAAATCCAGCATCGATTCCACTTTTAAGAAATGGAAAGGCAAAGCTCGGAAATAGAAAATACAAGTCTCTTCATAGGACTTTAGACAAAGGATTTAGTACATGACCAATGGGAAACAAGCAAGAATAAACATTTTACTACAGAATAAGCGTGAAGATTCTCTCATAATTTTACGTTCAATTCAGAAGTTCCCAGTGTCAATTCAGGTGACATGACTTAATACATAGTATGTAATTCAGTCTAGGACAGCTCGCTTGTCCTTGATTAGGTACATCACGTTTCATAATGTGACTGGGAAAGTCTCAGTCTTTCAGTGTAAAGTCCCACAATACTTTATTGCAGCAAGGAACACAACAGCAATCACATGATACATTACAATGTCATATCCAAAATGGTAGAAGCACCATTTGACTTAAGTTAGCATAAGCTTCTCATGGTGGAAGGGGGTGGGTCTGCAGGGGGACTGTGAGACGACTTGGACCTGCACAGATAGTGTTCAGCAATAGTGGACTGGTAATATTGCAGTATATTCTTTAGTACATTTTGGTATCTACGACTCTAAAACATGAATGTCTTATAGTTAGGTTTGTAAAATGTATACTTAATACTTCAATAAAGAAATTCTATTAAAAAGAAAGTTTTGATAAGCTTGATTTCTCATGCACTAAACACTACAAATAAACACTACTTACAGAAACAGATCCCACAGTACTGAGCATGTGTTTTGGAGTTTCTGATTGATTTCTAACTTCTACATCTTGCCATAGATGACCAGGCAGCAATGAGAAGGAGGAGCCAAAAGAGCTGGAATGAGTCTGATCTGGACGTGGCCTACGAAAAAAAGCATTCCCCGCATGCAGGCTATGAACGTAAGCCAAATAACAATACATCATTCATTGGCAATGGAACTGATCTTCTGTGGCACATGTTGGGATGAGGCGAGACCTCCGAGCCCTTGTAATTATGCTGTAATAGCCATTACATCAGCAGAAGCTCGACCCTGACGTGTTGAGAAACAACTAGTGTAGCTTGTTGGCATTATGTTGAAGTCACTTTCTAATGAATCTAGCACTGAATGTACGACGGAACAACGCATGCCTTTACCACGCAGACTTTACAACGTATTGCTTTTAACCCGCAAATATTCCCCCTGCATATGCCTTTACTACGCATGCCTTACAAATGCCCTTGCCATCCAATACCTTTACCCACTTCTGAAACCTAGAAATACCCCAACCAATACGTCTATCTACCCCAGACCCTAAAACCACCCTTACCACCCAATACCCATACCCACGTCTAAAACTTAAAAGCACTCTTACCACCCAATACTCTTATCCACCCCATAACCCTAAAACACCCTTACCCTATATATATATATATATATATTCACTGAAAAAACCATAGGTTATAGACCATATATAGTTAGGAAATAGCATTTAGAAAACCTTATTTTACTCACACAAAACCATTGAAATTCCATATATAGTTAGTTGCACTAACTATATATCGCGCACCTGCAATCCACTGCTGATGATGTCACATATTACATCATTCATGACATGGTCAGTGACATCACTGATGACATCACTGATGACATCTCATTTGACATTACTGATCACATCACTGATGACATCATTCATGTGATGATACAATGAACCCCTTCAGACTCTAATATAACCTTAGATACACTCAGTGTAAACAGACACTCACAGACTGTCACTCATCCATGGAGTTACTCACACACCTAGTCAGTCTTGCAAAGAATCAATCACACCTCGATTTCCTCAACTATATAGTTATACACACCTTACTTATTGGAACATATAATAACACATATTTACTCTGTTATACAATCCCTGATACAAGTTCACAATAATCCATACAGCCACTCACACATTCACTGGCTCTTATGCACAGTTATTTATATATGTCAACTATCACATGTACTGTGTTTTACATATGTACTTACTTTGACATGTAGCACTGAGATATCCATTCACTCACCAATACACTCATGCACACAGTCAACCGCCCATACAGATGTTTCCACATGCACTTTTGAACCCATACATCTAGTGAATCAACTGCTCACACATCTATGCACAGAGTCATACACCTCCCAGACACCCACACACACACTCAGTCTCCCATACAAATACTTGGGCAACTAATCAATAACCCATATAGTTAGTCATATAGCTAATGATCAACACATGCATCAGATTACAAAACAACAGACACAATGATGCACAATTTAAAACAGTTTAGTCACTAACCCATGCACTCAGTGAGACACATTTAATCACTCACTTATACAGTCAGTCATGCACCTACTAAATCCTTCATCCAGACACTTATACATCCACTCATTCTTCAATATGTAAGACATATTTTAACTTTACAGAAGCATACAGTCACTGGATGTTGTCATCAGTGATGTCATCAGTGATGTCATTTGAGATGTCATCAGTGATGTCATCAGTGATGTCACTGACCATGTCATGAATGATGTAATATGTGACATCATCAGCAGTGGATTGCAGGTGCGCGATATATAGTTAGTGCAACTAACTATATATGGAATTTCAATGGTTTTGTGTGAGTAAAATAAGGTTTTCTAAATGCTATTTCCTAACTATATATGGTCTATAACCTATGGTTTTTTCAGTGAATTTTCAAGGTTTTGTAAATGCTAATTCCTAACTATATATGGTCTATAACCTATGGTTTTTTCTGTGAATTTCATTGGTTTTTTAACAGCTAATATCTGTAGCTGTAAAATGTATTCTTCTTTAAATCCAAAAATATATTTTATATGTTTATGAATAATTTTTTTTTAAAATATTTTTTTTTCTTCGTTCCCGCTTCGCGAATCGGGAAGCTTCCCGTTAGCTGACCTTGATGCCGCGAAATAGACCGCGAGCCGGTAAACGTTTCTTTACCGCAAGTGCCGCGTTAGAAAACAACATCGTGACGCCTCCCGTCCGCATGACGTTCCACGTTGTCGCTTGATACGTCATATGACGTGCTACGTTAGCAAACTGGTACGCGAAGCGAGTGCCAAAGCGCAGGTTTCTGGAAGCAAACCGGGAGGCCCTGCAAAGCGCTTAACGTAAACACAGCAAGTCATGTGACTTGGTAATAACACTTTTCATTGGTTCATTTCACTTTTGGTTTCCTAATGATGTAAGACTAGGTCATATAATCTAAAATGAACACTTTTGATTGGTTGAGAACTCTTGTTTTTCCCAAATGATGAAAATCCCTCCTTCTTTCCTCACTCTGACTTTCATCATTGTGAGAGAAAGACCCTTTGTGATCACTGAGCAATGGCTTCTTTAGTAGCTTCAGCTGGTGCTTCCCCACCACCTCCACCACATCCAAGGAAGAGTGGACCACCTGCTCAAGTTGTAATTCAACAAGAAGAAGAAGAAGAGGAACAGGAGGACGAGCACGAAGAGAGGCAGTTTTTGCCTGAGCAGCCCAAGACGTCTCACCGGAAAGAAAACTTCATTTGGCAATTTTTTAAAATTCCCAAAGGTCAGAAAAAAGTAAATGCAAGATACGTAACTTGCCTTATATGTCAAGATAGACTGTCCAGAGGGACCGACAAAAAATACAGTTTCGGAAACTACACAATGCATCGCCATATGACTAGGTGGCATCCTAACAACTACAGTGCTGCACAGTTTCGGAACGACCTAGATAATCTCCCTATTATGGCCAGAAGATCTGTTGTACCGGAAGTAACGGGACCAGAGGGCAGGGAGATGGTGCCAAATATACAAATGAGATTTGGTGAAGTAAAACACACCTGCGTATTTTGCGATGGATTCATTTCCTACGGAGAAAGAAGCATCACTCTGATCAACAGAGCTATTGACTATCATATGCAAGTTTGTCCGAAACGCCCAAAATAATAAATACTTCTTTTTTTTGTTTTGTTGCTCCTGTTGAGCCCTTTACAATGAATCGTTTTCATTGCCCCCTCCAAGAAAAACCCAAAAAAATATAAAACTGTTCCGAAAAATTCAAAAACAGTAAAAAAATGTTCAGAAAAATAAAAAAAAAAGTTCTTTTCAGAACTACCTCCCCGTTATTAAAAAATTGGTACAATATTTGGAACTGTGCCAACCTCTATTTCTCTTAGTTCGCTTCCTAGTTCGCTCGCTGGTACGCGAACTGGAAGCGAACCAAAAACAGTAAGTATAAGGGAAGGAAACACACACTTATGTTAAAAGAAAGACAGCTATAGGGGAGTAAACTAGAGATACTATTACCCATAATCCACTACTGATGATGTCACATATTACATCATTCATGACATGCTCAGTGACATCATCAGCAGAGGATTGCGGGTTTTTTGGCAACATGCCTTATCCACGGTTTAATAACGCTGCCTTTTGCTTTATATAAGTTTTCAAATTGTATGAAATATATACCAATAGGTCTTTATGAACCTTTAGGTAGTGCTTTTGTTCATGAGGTCTGGTCGCTTCCATACACATACAGATGTTTCAAAGATGATCAAGAAGTTTATCTGAATGGAGAGGAATGCACTGAGACGCCAGATCATTCACTAATGTGTAGGCACATACAGTTACACGATTCATGCAACAAACACCGACCAAATATGGCTTGCGTGTTGCAAGGCACGCCAGTTCCTGCTATCATCCCCACGTTCAAGTTGTTGGAAAATGGTAGTTATTTGATGCTCAATAATGAAGATTGTTCTGAGTTAATTAAAAAGTATTCCTTTTATCGTAACAGTAAGTGAACGGGTTATTTGCTGCAGAAATGTTCTATTTCCTCCCACACATGAACATAGGGAGTTTTCAATCTGGCCACAAATACCAACCTTGGGACACGTTTCAACGGCATGACAAGAATAAGAGCTCTTTTGTCTCAGAGAGAGGTGGCCTTGAGTTCGGCCCGTGAAACTTTCGTACTTCACATAGCGAACACCCGTACACAGGTTTGCCTTTCAATTTCAGCAACATGTTTCCGACTATCTTTAACGCATCCTCCACAAAATCCCTGGCACACTTTTTTAAAGTTGTTACCAGTGGTCTCGTGACTTCATTTGAGAAAATCTTTGGAGTCATCCCTGCTCCCTTTCATTCCATTTTCTCCACTCTGCTTCGTGGATTGCATTTTTACTTGCATTACCAGCGGACGCTCTTGTGCTTTTTTACATTTTTAAATATGGATGTCCCTCCTATGCAACCTCCGACCCTGCAGCTGCTGACACTGTTCCGCAATCGCATGCTAGAATATTATGGCACAATGCCGTTGGCGATATTAAGCACGGCATATGGATTATCTTTTCGGTTCTCCTACTTCACCTGTGTCCAGCCTGTATTTCACTGCCTGACCTGTGATTTCGATTGGGCCATTGATTTGTGTCTCTGCGGACCGGTTTCTCCTGACGTCGACTTTAATCAGCTGATGACTCCTATCATTACTCACGAGTTGATTTGTCCTGGCGAAAGGATTATGGCTGTGGCATTGATGCATGGACTACTTGGTCCCTGGAATTTACTGGCGGCAGCACAGTCTTTCTTGGAACACAGCTTTCTTGAAAACCCACCGAGCTGTCCTCTGATGGTGATAGAGGATCCGGTGCTGGGAGAGCACGTATGTTCTTTTCCGCTTTTAAATTGGATGGCTGAACTGTTTTCGGATGAAGACGGTGACTTCCTATTGGAGGCTGTTGCAGCTTATTTTGCATACACAGTTATGTCATAGACCTTTTTCATGTTTGATATGCTGAGTACTAGCATTTCATTGACAATTCATTGACTTATTTGTCAAGTTTTTATTATTTACCTTGCCTATTGGCTTAAGACTCGATAAAGTACTTGGCTGTTTTATTTTTCTTTAGCATTGAATTTTCCTAGTTTTTAATGCTTTACCTTGCGGACCGTCCACATATAAACTTGCAATCTGCTCTCATGAGATGGCACTTCTATTATCTTATTCAGTTCGTTTCCGGATCATGAGGAGGTGTCATCTAGGTCCTGGATATCTTTACACCGTGTTAAGTTAGCATGGGCTCATTACCGGTTTAAACGCCATTTTTCCTTTTTTGCAACTTCTGCACACGACACTTAGTTGTTGCTTTAGCTTTCCACCTAGTAGTTCATCGTGGTTTACATGAGAATAATATGTTATTGGTCTACTATCTGCTTTACTTGTTAAACTATATCTGTACAGCGAGTGCTAAAGTTTCAAGAACAACACGATACAGAATTGTTATGAGGTCTGATCTCCACGACTTCATACTCATAACATAAGTGCAACTTCTGCCAATTCTGGGCATGAGGCGGGTTTTATATTGCTTTGCCGAACACACATACACAACAGTTGATGCGGTTCACATGAAGAGAGAGCTGGTGTATGCTGATGTGATTCCTTCAAATCTAAGACACTAAAGTATGGACACGCCCTAAACCAACACAAAGAGACCTTCTTAGCAAATAATATAATATGTGTATTAGGGAGGGTGAGATATAAGCAGCCGCGGGCCGTGGAGGGAGTTACGATGGGGCAGGGAGGCGGGGAGGGGGAGAAGCAGGGTGGAGCCCTCTCTACCTTGCCCCTCCCCCTCCCCGCCTCCCTGCCCCACCGTAACTCCCTCCACGGCCCGCGGCTGCTTATAAGTGTTGCTAACTCTTATTCATTTACAGCATGTTAACATACTGTCACCATTCGCTTTTTATGTACTAGTAACTATGCTGGTAATTTTGCTACTGATAATATGTGTACTTGTATTCTCCACCCTGCTTCTCCCCCTCCCCGCCTCCCTGCCTCACCGTAACTCCCTCCACGGCCCGCGGCTGCTTATAAGTGTTGCTAACTCTTATTCATTTACAGCATGTTAACATACTATCACCATTCACTTTTTATGTACTAGTAACTATGCTGGTAATTTTGCTACTGATAATATGTGTACTTTTATTATCTAAGGTACTACGCCTGAGAAGACGGCATTAGTAAATAAACATTTCAAATACACAAGTGTTCTTCTTAACTCCATGTTCTGGTTTCTAAGAAATATATAACGACCGACTGTTCATGAGTTCCACGTATCCTGAGGTACTATAAGTTCATATTCTGGATTGTCTAAACATTGAGAGTTTGTTATATCCAATGTGACACTGTACCTAGATTGCTAAATAGTTTTTGATTACTAACGTGAGTTTTGGGACACCCTAATTCGCCGAGGTTCCAATCCTCTGTCCACAGTTCTGTGTGAGAACAGAAACCCTGCGACAGGGGCACCCCCGACCCTTGCTGGAGCTTCATCACACTTGCGATACAACTCCAGCAATGCGCCACCTTTACGGCACAGATACATCACGCATCTGTGCTGTTTTTGCCCCATGATGCGCCGCATTGTAAATGCAGCACACCATAGGTGACGGAACAGCGGCACAGAATGACTAACACATCCCTGGTGATGCGCCAGTCATCATAAATCTATCCCTATGCTTCTTATCTTGTTAGAGATGAACCGCCATATGTATCATAAAAGTTATTTGCATTTCCTAAATAGCGAACTTTAAGGAATAAATAGCGATTCTTTACCATTCCTAGTTTGCGATGAGCTATTTGCTAATTAGCCGAATGTAGCCCAATGAAGCCCAATGTAGCCCAATGTAGCCCAAAGATGGCCGCCAGACACACAAAAAAACAAATGTAGCCCAAATATCAGCCAGATGTAGCCCAACTATAGCCCAGTGACAGAATGACCAATCAGCTTCGCAAACCTCCGTTACGCGAAGCGGAGCGCTGTTACAGATATATATCTTTTTTTGAACGTTAATTTCTCAAAATCCACTGGAGCACATATATTGAGACCTAGCAAAGGCACATCGGGCTTCCAGTCCCTAATATTTTGCCAAGTTTCGTGCAAATCCATTCAGCCGTTCAATTATTATTTTTATTATTTTTTTTTGCCCCGCGGGGCCCTTTTAAAACCTCCACATCAAACCTAGGGGGTCAGCGAGGATCTACTATGCCCCCTTATAGTTATTTCCCCCTTTGTTTTGACCTCCTCTTGTCTCTCGATCCTACCGAGAGACAAGATGGCGGCCGCTACGGACTGTTTGGAATGTTGACAGACGCCGGAGAACCAATCAGCTTCGCTTCACAAAGCTCCGTTGCGCGAAAAGTACGCGTCCTAGGCCGCTGCCCGGTCCGCGCTTACAGATATATATCTTTTTTTAAACGTTAATTTCTCAAAATCCACTGGAGCACATATATTGAGACCTACAAAAGGCACATCGGGCTACCAGTCCCTACAATTTTGCCAAGTTTCGTGCAAATCCATTCAGCCGTTCGGGCTAAAAGTGAGGCCAACCGCCCTATGGAAATTAACATGGGAAAAACGCGTTTTGGGACCCCCCTTTTTTCTCGGCCCCCCCTTGACGAACCCCCCCCAAATTTTCAAAGGCTGCTCAGAAACAAAATGTGCCATTTTCCTGAAAATTTCAGCCAATTCCGTCCACAAACGGCAAAGTTATTAGACATAGAATTTTCAAAAAACCCATAGAGAAAAAATCCTAACTATATATACCTACTGGCGACCGCCAGTAGGTATATATATATATATATATATATATATATATATATATATATATATATATATATATATATATATATGTATATGTTCACTGAAAAAAACATAGGTTTCAGGAACATTATAATTAGTTTGACATTTCACTCGTACAAAACCATAGAAATTTCGGCATTATAGTTAGTTCAGCTAACTATAACTCGCGCCCCCGCAATGCACTGCTGATGTCACATATTACATCATTCATGACATGGTCAGTGACATCACTGATGACTTCACTGATGACCTCATCCAGTGGCTGTGTGTTTCTATAAAGTTTAAATATATTTTATATATATGTGAAGGTGTATTGAAGAATTAGTGGGTGTATAAGTGTCTGGATAAAGGAACTAGTAGGTGTGGGACTGACTGTATAAGTAAATGATTAAATGTGTCTTACTGAATGCATGGGTTACTGACTAAAGTATGTGAAAATGTGTATCACTCTGTCTCTTGCTGCTGCATGGGTTAGTGAGTAGCTTCATCAGTGTCTATATGGGTTATTGATTGGCTGCCTGAGTGTTTTTATGGCTGCTTAATTAAGTGTGTGTGTGGGTGGGGGGGTGTGAGTGTGTCCATAGTTGTGTGAGTGGTTGATTCACTGGGAATATGTGTTCGAGAGTGCATGTGAAAACAGCTGTATGGGTGGGTGAGTGTGTGTATGGGCATGTTGGTGTGTGAATGGATGTCTCAGTGGTACATGTGTAAGTGACTACATATGTAAAAGGCAGTATATGTGAGTGACTGTGTATATAAATAACTATATGTAAGAGTCAGTGTTTGTGACAGTGGCTGCATGGATAAGTGTGTATTTGTATCAGTGATTCTATAAGAGAGTAATTATGTGTTAGTATCTGTATGAATAAGTCAGGTGGTGTCTGTATAATTGTATAGGTGAGTAAATGGAAGTATAATTGATTCTTTTGCATGACTGACTAGGTGTGTGAGTAACTCTGGATATGTAGCGGTGTGAGTGTTTGTATAGGTGTATGAGTGCCTATAATATTGTTGTATTGAGGAGTGACTGCAAGTATGAGTGACTGTATGGGTGAATGAGTGGATGTGTGTGTAGACCTAGGAATCAGTCAGTGCGTATTTAGTAACTGGCATTGATGTGTCTATTGTTTCGAAAATGGTAGTCTAGATTTTATAGTTGGTGTATCAAAGGTTATATTCAAGTGTGAGGAGGTGCATCAGATCTTCATGTGGATGATGTCATCAGTGATGTCATTTGAGATGTCATCAGTGATGTCACTGACCATGTCATGAATGATGTAATATGTGACGTCATTAGCAGTGCATTGCGGGGGCGTGAGTTAGTTAGCTCAACTAACTATAACGCCAAAATTTCCATGGTTTTGTACGAGTGAAATGTCCAACGAACTATAACGTTCCTGAAACCTATTGTTTGTTCAGTGATTTTCTATGTTTTTTTAAATGCTAATTTCTAACTATAACATGCCTGAAACCTATGTTTTTTTCAGTGAATTTCTATGTTTTTTAAAAATGCTAATTTCTAACTATAACGTGCCTGAAACCTATGGCTTTTTCAGTGAATTTCAAAAGTTTTTTAAATGAAAATTTGTAACTCTAATGTACCTCAATTCTATGTTTTTTATATTTTATATATATATATATATTGAAGTAACACCTTATACACTGTCCCTTTAAACTGGATATAAGGACTGAAGTCCCTTCTCACTGTTCTGTGAGTTACGTTATTTAAACCTCAACGAACCCACGAACACGGCAGCTTAGCATTTGAGGAAGAGTTATGGAAACTCGAAACGAGTTATGCCTGTGTGTTTTTATCCGTGAATAAAAAGAACTTTTACAAGCACTGATGGTGTGGTCCGTGCAGCGTGAGGTATTGCGCACTTCTTTTGTGATGTAAAGGAGATGTCTGACACATCTCGAAACGGACCCCGACCCATGAGGAGGAATGGCGCCTTTGCTTGTCAGGACTCTGAGACACGAAGCGAGGAGTTTCTTTAAAGGGTGCCCTCCGGCTGCTAACAGATGACAGGAATGGAGTTTGAATTGGAAGGGCCTCCAGGAGGGGCCCGCCCGAACTTTGGAACTGAATATTTTGACGCAGCTAGGGTTTGCCGAGGATTACCCTCAGCACGACAGACTTGTGGCTTTGGGGAAACATGGAAAGCTGCTGTTTGTCTGCGTGGTTGTGAAACCTTTAATTGCACGACGTAACCGAGGTATGGAACACTTTCCTTTTTAAAGCAATGTTTGCACTCGGGATACTCTGTGTTGACTGAGATTTCACCAAGATCGGCAATGGGAACCAGCTGAATTTTGAAGGGCAGTGGAGAATTATGGGCAAGCTAGTCCCTTATAAAGTGACATGACATTGAACATTTGACAGCAGAGAAACTGTTACATCGGCACCACTTGGGGGTTACTGTTGAAACCTGTAAAACTGAAGTACTCACCTCTACTGTTGTGTATGAAGGTAATGTTGAAGTAACACCTTATACACTGTCCCTTTAAACTGGATATAAGGACTGAAGTCCCTTCTCACTGTTCTGTGAGTTACGTGATTTAAACCTCAACGAACCCACGAACACGGCAGCTTGGCATTTGAGGAAGAGTTATGGAAACTCGAAACACGTTATGCCTGTGTGTTTTTATCCGTGAATAAAAAGAACTTTTACAAGCACTGATGGTGTGGTCCGAGCAGCGTGAGCTATTTGCGCACGTCTTTTGTGATATATATATATATATATATATATATATATATATATATATATATATATATATGTCTGGAACTCCGAGATTTCAGCAAATGCAGCCGCAAGCCAAATAACGGAACGGACCCATTAAGATATTTTCAACGCTTTTTATTTTCTGTGCACCCTCTTGGTCGCCATGACGCGTTTCGGGCCCAAAAAGCCCTTGATCACATATATATATATGAGCAAGGGCACTGAGTTGCCTGAAACGCGTCATGGCGGTGGTGCAGGGCGAAATGGATTAAACACGTATCTGCACATGAATCTGGGTCTGCGTCCGTTGTTAATGCATTTGTAGACTGCAAGCGGAACATTATTCATATATATTTATATTTATATATATATATATATATATATATATTCTGCTCCAAGGGGGATGTCCAAGGTTAGGCAGCACTCGAGCACATAATGGACTGCAATTATACCTTTGAAAAAGAAAGACATTTGAAACGCGTCAGGGCTGTGGTCCTCTGGTGAATTAACCGGACAACGTGCATGTTGTACCAAATAAAGTGATTTTGGGGAAAGCTTTGCTGTGCTCAAGTGCTGCCTAAACTTGGAGCAGAATATATATATATATATATATATATATATATATATATATATATTACCTACTGGCGGTCGCCAGTAGGTATATATAGTTAGGATTTTTTCTCTATGGGTTTTTTGAAAATTCTATGTCTAATAACTTTGGCGTTTGTGGACGGAATCGGCTGAAATTTTCAGGAAAATGGCACATTTTGTTTCTGAGCAGCCCTTGAAAATTTGGGGTGGGTTCGTCCAGTGGGGGCCGAGAAAAAAGGGGGGTCCCAAAACGTGTTTTTAACATTGAGTTTTCCATAGGGCGGTTGGCCTCACTTTTAGCCCGAACGGCTGAATGGATTTGCACGAAACTTGGCAAAATTGTAGGGACTGGTAGCCCGATGTGCCTTTTGTAGGTCTCAATATATGTGCTCCAGTGGATTTTGAGAAATTAACGTTTAAAAAAAGATATATATCTGTAACAGCGGACCGGTTAGCGCTCTGGTTCGCGGACTTTTCGCGCAACGGAGCTTTGTGAAGCGAAGCTGATTGGTTCTCCGGCGTCTGTCAACATTCCAAACAGTCCGTAGCGGCCGCCATCTTGTCTCTCGGTAGGATCGAGAGACAAGAGGAGGTCAAAACAAAGGGGGAAATAACTATAAGGGGGCATAGTAGATCCTCGCTGACCCCCTAGGTTTGATGTGGAGGTTTTAAAAGGGCCCCGCGGGGCAAAAAAAAAACAAAATAATAATAATCGAACGGCTGAATGGATTTGCACGAAACTTGGCAAAATATTAGGGACTGGTAGCCCGATGTGCCTTTGCTAGGTCTCAATATATGTGCTCCAGTGGATTTTGAGAAATTAACGTTGAAAAAAAGATATATATCTGTAACAGCGCTCCGCTTCGCGTACTTTTCGCGTTACGGAGCTTTGCGAAGCTGATTGGTTCTCCGGCGTCTGTCAACATTCCAAACAGTCCGTAGCGGCCGCCATCTTGTCCCTCGGTAGGATTGAGAGACAAGAGGAGGCCAAAGCGAAGGGGGAAATGACCATAAGGGGGCATAGTAGATCCTTCCTGACCTCTTAGGTTTGATGTACCATTTTGCCAAGTTTGGTGTAATTCCGTTCAGCCATTCAGGCTGTAGACGTATGTAAATGTCCTATGGAAAATTGCATGGGGAAAACACATTTGAAAGTGTTGAAATTTAGAACCAATTAAAATGTTACTTTGGTTTTGTATTTGTGTGTGATGAAAGTTAATTGGTTATGTATATATGTCAAATGAGAGGAAACCACAGCCATTTTGTGATACTACTGTCTGAGGTACATTTGTGAGGAATTTTTGGTGGTGAATTTCTGGTGTTTGATTTACACAGTACTAACACTTCTGCTACTTTTAAAAAGGTGAGTTGTTAATTTGTATGGGGAACTATGTTGTACACTTGAAGATAATTTGAAAAATGTTTTCTGTTATTTATTTGCAGTCCTTCCGTTATACTAAATACTTGATAAAGTTAGTTTTATATTATGTATTACTAAAGACGATAAATGAAAGTGATTATTTTTTTCTGCAATTTACAGCAAGCGATTTCAAAATAAAATGGCTCACAATGAAGAGACCGTGGCAATTTCTTTTGAATTGTCCAACACATTGATTGAAATTGAGAGCACCAATAATGAAATATTGTCACAAGGAGGACATGACTTGTATGATTCCATTAGATTGATTGAAATGGACAGCACCAAGAATGAAATATTGTCACAAGGAGATGACTTGAATGATTCCACTACATTGATTGAAATTGAGAGCACCAATAATGAAATATTGTCACAAGGAGGAGATGGCTTGTATGATTCCATTAGATTGATTGAAATGGACAGCACCAATAATGAAATATTGTCACAAGGAGGAGATGACTTGAATGATTCCACTACATTGATTGAAATTGAGAGCACCAATAATGAAATATTGTCACGAGGAGATGACTTGAATGATTCCACTACATTGATTGAAATTGACAGCACCAATAATGAAATATTGTCAGAAGGAGGAGATGACTTGAATGATTTTTTTGATCAATCTCTTGATGGCGAATTTATCGAGTGTTTGGAGACCATAGAGTTACAAGAATCATCATTGGAGACTTTTAATGAGGACATTGCTGATGAGGACATGTTACTAGTTCTTTCAAATTTAGAAAATTCTGAAGAATAAATTTATATTTAGAAATCAAAAATTGTTTGAGACATTATTCATTTTTATTTTTAATTTATGAGGTTGTAGCGAAGTGATTGTAGTATAAAATGAGACTTATAGTATAGAGTGCAACATTTTTATGTTACATGGTAAGTTTACTCATATTTACTTCCCTTCTGCCACTATATTATCTCCAATGTGTATTTGACATGTCTTCTTCATCTCCGGCCTCCTTTCTCTCACTGTGTGTCTCCGATGCATCTTATCGCTGCTATTTTGTGTAATTACAGAAGAGAGTAAAATAAAATAGTTCGGAACGTGAAAAGGGGGCAAAGTAGAGTACTCCTCACCCCCTAGGCCTTTTTAGGCGGTCCCAAAAGGATCAGTTTCTGCTTTCCTGAGAGATCATGGTATGAGTTCCATATACCACAATAACTTGCATTACAACATGCAAGATATCTATCTCCTATTACCAACTTTTGGAGATATTCGCGCTAAGCGCGAATATCTCCAAAAAGTAACACCTGCCCTGAGCAGTTCTTAGCCATGTTATCCAATGGGAGGTGGATAACATGGCTAAGAGTATTAGCTCGGTAATGCATGAATATCGCTGAGTTTTTAGCGATATTCATGCATTGCGGCCGTTTATTATCGCATTTGCGATAAACCTTGATAATAGTAAGGTTTATCTTCGATAATTTCTGACGATGCTTAGTGGTAAAAAATTGGTTGGTAAGCATCGTTAGCGATAAATATCGCTTAACTTTGGTAATATGCCCCAACGTCTGTTAACGTTCGATTCGAAGGAAATGAGGAAGTGTTGAAAAACATTGTCTGCGCCATCTTGCCTTTTTTGAAATGCCACACTTTTGTCGTGCACGGCAGCCATTTTAGATGTCTTGACCAGACCCACTCTCTGCACGCTGTCGATTCGTAGCATGGCTCCTCACCCTCGTAAGCATCTCCCCCAGGCACTGGTCACCACCGCTCTCTGTCTTATGCATGGGCAATAAACCTTCCCCCATCTGCGCTGCTCTTCCCTGAGAATCACACTCTGTGCCCGCCCGACACCTCCCTTTCGCCCTATTCACTACCGCACCCTCTGACACTCCTCTTCCTCTGTGTCCGATTGTCCAGGCTATCAGCTAGCCCTGCAGATGTAGTTTATGGCTCCAGCTGTAAAGATTCACCCCTCTTCAAAGGAGTTATAGTAGATCAAGGCCCACACCCGATGAGATCCGTCACACCACACGTGTTCCTACTATCTGAAAACCATCCTGTATTGTGATTGGTGAGGGGACCGAGCCTGAAGCGGAAGATTCTAGGAATGACTCTTTGTACATCAAAGTTTTTACAATTATGTGTCACATTAAAAATATATAGCACTCCAACAAAGTAGTAGGAATATAAAACTTTAATAACATATAAATATATACAACAAAACAAAAACAGTAAAAACATTTAAACAACGAAGAGACCGTGGCAATTTCTTTTGAATTCCTGATGAGGACATGTTACTAGTTCTTTCAAATTATGAAAATTCAGAAGATGTTGCCTGGGGGTGGGTCGTCAGTAGCAGTCTGTTGTGCGAATAGTTCCAAGGCAGCAGAACGCGCTGAAATCTAGATGGCACGAAAGTGATGTCTAGTAAGTTGCCGCCCAGCAAATAACGGCGTGGGGCGCCGCGGGGGTGAGTGAGTCCAGTAGGCACCACAGCTATTCTTACCGGCATTGCAGAATTACTGCTGGGGACAATGCCTGTGCTGTAGCAGGGTCACAGCAGAAACAAAAAGGATTCTGTTGAAGATGTTGTTGGTTTTCAATTTGAAAACAGTTCTGGTGTCAACTGCTATGCTAATGTAGTGGTTAATGTTTTGTTTTCTCTAGAAAATGTAAAAGAGGGGGAGGCAGTCCAAAGTTCCGTTAAAAGGGCAAAGGAAAGGATCGGTGGTTTGAACTATCAGTCAAAAAGGGGAGGGGGTGCAATAATTTTTCCTACCGGGTCACACTGTGCTTTCACCGGAAGTGAGGTCTGCAGGATTGTAGTAATTCAAAGTGAGGCTGGCGCCAGCATGGGAGCGCCGACGTCCCGCGGATACAGTTTCGTCACTCCACGGGCGATCATGGCAGTCATTCCCCATCGGGGGTCGGAGACTCCCGCGGCTCCTCTAGAATCTTCAAGGTCGTGGAGGACTACGGTGGTGGAGTCAACCAGTGACCGGGCCATTTCTTTATGTTGGGCCCGCTCTTGCCAGGTCGACCGCCATTTTGAGAGTTCGGCAGCTACCGGCGATCGCGGGGTCACATGAGCGGACGGGCTCCACCCTGCCGGGCGAGACGTTGCAGCATGGCCACAGTGGAAGAACCGTTATCTAGGTCGTTCCGAAACTGTGCAGCACTGTAGTTGTTAGGATGCCACCGCCTGGAGCGCTGAGGGTGCAGCTGGGAAGCCTCCACCTGGGGAGGCGGGAGAGGCCTGTTCGCACCGTCTCTCCCTCCCAGTGCACCCCACGGCGTCTCGCTTGAGATTTGTTATGGCCGGACCAGGCGATGAGGACGAGGGGGGGGTCGGAGGCATGTGCAAGACATCCCCCTCCAGTGTTGTCGCAGCCATTATAAAAGAAGAAGTGTCCCGTCCGTCTTCGGGCCGGGCTTCCGGTGGATGTCGGCCGGACGCCCCTGGCTCTGGCCCCATGAACGGGTTTCTTGGTTTATCGGCTGCAGCCGGATCCCGTCGGCCTCGGCCCCCCGACCGTTGGTGGTCGGACCGGAAGAGCATGTGGCGGGACTACCTGCAACTCTCAAGGGCCACCGCGGCCGGACTGGGAGAGAGAGGGGAGGGTCGAGGAGACATTCCCCCCCCCTGCAACTGTTCAGCGTTGTAAAGGCAATCCCCTGGCCGGGTCCCGCTGGCCTCGGCCTCTCCTTCGGCTACACCCTACGTTAGGATCTCCTGGCCGAGGCGTGGCAGCAGGACCTGCCTTATATGGGCTGCTCCCGGCTGGGCGTAGCCGGAACCCTGCCCCACCTTGGAAGTTTCCAGAGTGGGGGTGGATGTTCTACTGACTTGCATTTTCCCTAGTCTATCGATTTTTTTGGCGTGGCAGGCGGTGGGACAGCGAGGGGTGATTTGGTTTCTCTTACTGTTTTTCTGGTCTCTCACCACTGGCATATTTTAACGTTTTCTTGTTTCTAGGACATTAATAGGTTTTATCATTACGTTATGTTATCGTTTCTTTGTTCGTTGTTTAATAAAAGTTCATGTTCATCAGTGGCCTACTGATTTTCGTTTTCCTATTTTTTTCTTTCCAGGTTGTTTCATGGTAAAGTTTCTGTTAACAGGATACAGTGATCACTTCGTTATTATTGCATATGTCCTTTTCACTAGGGGTGCTCTCTGGTCGGGCCAGATGACGTATCTCTAGTAAATGGTCCGGGTGAAAAAGGTGCATCAATCAGTGGGGAGTAGATAGGCATGACAGATTACAACGGGGGAGAAAGGTCCGCATTACATACCCTTTCACTACTTGCAAAGATTTTCCTACGTTTATTTGCAAACAGGGAATACCTCCAAAAAGAACTAATTCCCAAACAGTCAATGTTCGGACAATCAATCAATCAATGAGGAATGAAATAGGTACGACGTGTTAAAGGCTTGCGTTACCTACCCTTCACTATCTGCAAAGGGAGATAGAATATTCCTATTCTTCCTCGTTTGCAGGTAGAGAAGATCGTTAAGAGAATTAACTTCGAACAATTCAATGCTCGATTGAAACAATCAACAAGGGGTACTGTGAACACAAATGAACGCCGCTTATATACATGCGCATTGCTATTTTCAACAGGTTGTTCCTAATGTTTCTATTTTAGCGAGGTCAAAAGAGATCCCATTAGTGGCCTACTGATTTTGCTCGATTCCTTTTGTTTTTTTACACGATTTTTCGCTATCTGCAAAGAGTAAACAGAGTATTGCGACTCTGTGCTTGTTTGTAAATAGAGAATGAACCAAAGAGAACAATCAATCAAATGGAGAGAGAAGCAGGCACGACGGATTACAAAGGGGGAAAGGGCTGCGTTAACTACCCTTCACTATCTGCAAAGAGAGAGTACTCCTAATAGAAATGAGGGGTGGGGGGCAGCAATCAAAGCAGATCAGTGTGCATAAACACGAAAAAAAAAATTCTTACCACGTACTTGACATTCGACAGCTTATGATATTTGCTATTAAAAAACCATTGAAATTCACTGAAAAAACCATAGGTTATAGACCATATATAGTTAGGAATTAGCATTTACAAAACCTTGAAAATTCACTGAAAAAACCATAGGTTATAGACCATATATAGTTAGGAATTAGCATTTAAAAAACCTTATTTTACTCACACAAAACCATTGAAATTCCATATATAGTTAGTTGCACTAACTATATATTGCGCACCCGCAATCCACTGCTGATGATGTCACATATTACATCATTCATGACATGGTCAGTGACATCACTGATGACATCACTGATGACATCTCAAATGACATCACTGATGACATCACTGATGACATCTCATTTGACATCAATGACCACATCACTGATGATATCATTCATGTGACAATACAATGCATCTCCTCACATTTTAATATAACCTCTGTTTCACCCAGTGTTAAAAACAGAGTATAATTTTTGAAACCATTGACACACCAATACTAGTTACTACATACGTACTCACTGATTCCTACGTCTACACACACATTCACTCATTCACCCATACAATCATTCATACATACAATCACTCATGTTTACAACACAATCATATGCACTCATACACCTATACAGACACTCACACTCTGCCACTCATCCATGGAGTTACTCACACACCTAGTCAGTCCTGTAAAGAATCAATCACACTTCCATTTTCTACTCTATACAGTTAAACATAGAGCACCTTACGTTTTCAACCATATACTAACACATACTTACTCTCTTATACAATCATTGATACAAGTACACATTGATCTGTACAGAGTCACACACCTCCCAGCCAGCCACACACACACTCAGTCTCCCATGCAAATACTTGGGCAATCAATCAATAACCCATATAGTTACTCATATAGCTACTGATCAACACATGCAGCAGTTTACAGAACAACAGACATAATGATGCACAAATTAAGACAGTTTAGTCACTAACCCATGCACTCAGTGAGACACATTTAATCACTCACTCATACATTCAGTCATGCACCTACTAAATCCTTCGTCCAGACACTTATACATCCACTCATTCTTCAATATGTAAGACATATTTTAACTTTACAGAAACATAGTCACTGGATGTTGTCATCAGTGATGTCATCAGTGATGTCATTTGAGATGTCATCAGTGATGTCATCAGTGATGTCACTGACCATGTCATGAATGATGTAATATGTGACATCATCAGCAGTGGATTGCGGGTGCGCAATATATAGTTAGTGCAACTAACTATATATGGAATTTCAATGGTTTTGTGTGAGTAAAATAAGTTTTTTTAAATGCTAATTCCTAACTATATATGGTCTATAACCTATGGTTTTTTCAGTGAATATATATATATATATTTTTTATTTTTTTTTCAGGTAAGATTTATTGCTGCCAAGTTGGAAGACACAAAAAATTAAAAAAACACCTGGCAGACGCGTTTCGGCGTTTGCCTTATTCATTGCCAGCATTGTGTTTTTTGCGTTGTATTTTGCGTGGGCCATTCACTGCCTAAAAAACTCCCATTGGAGCTTGGTCGTTCCGATTTAGAGGCACTGCTCTTGCCACCTCAGTTGCAGTGTTTGCTGTTGCTTGCTGGTAGTTATAGTTCCCACGCTAGCAAGTCCTCCATACAGTTCCTGCCGTTTGTACAAGCTGACGTTCTCCATCTTGCGGACTCTGGTACAGTGACCGGTCCGGGCATACGATAATGCCCCAGCATACGCCAGCATTTGAGTTTGCCCGCTCTCCACCGCGGGACCTATGGCTGCAATCGTCTCCCAGAATCGTCTCGACCAACAAAATATTGACGCTCTCCCCCCGATACCACGAAGCAAATCGCCGCGCTAGGGTCACAAATCCATTTTTTTTTTTAAATGTCCACTTTCACTAATTTACATGCGCCTCGGGGACCACATCCCCTGAGGCATGCCCATATGTACCTTTTTTTTTTTTAAACAACAAACGGGAGGAGGGCCGCATGGCCCCCCTTCCAGGCCACTTCCGGCCCCGGGAACCCCATTCCCCGGGGCCTGGCCTCTTCGTTGGGGACCGTGGGTGGAGCCCCAATGCCCCCACAGTCCCGCTGGCTCCACGCATCCTGCGGGAGCCGGCATTGCTTTTCCACACGGAGAGATGCTGACATGCAGCTCCCCATGTAGTAAAGCAATTCTGCTTTGGATTTTGAAACAGAGAGCAGGTTTCCCTGCTCCCACTTACAAAATCCAAAGAAGACTTTGCTATGGTAGGGTGGGAACGTGCTCCCACCCTACCATAGCAAACAGCAGTGTGTCGGGAGTGGGCACCCCAGGACACTGCAGGAGCCGGCCCTTGGGGGTGGCGGTCCTCATTGCCATTAAGAGCTCCAGGAGGGAGGCCACGCGGCCCCTATCCCAAGATATCTAAAGCCCCGGGGAGGTGGTGATCCCCGGGGCACGGGGTCCATAACAGAGCCCCTAAATTTAAATATTAAGTTCCCCCCGGGAGGTGGTGTTCCCCAGGGCAGTGTGGGGGGGGTATAACCTCCCCCACACACACATTTTTATTTAAAGCCCTGGGGAGGTGGCGGTCCCCAGGGCTTGGGGGGTCCCACAAGGTCCCCCCACTAATTTCAATTTGTGCCCCTTCATGTCTTACTGGTGACCGCCAGTACGATATATATATATATATATATATATAAACAGGAACCCATTTGAAGAGACACGCCGCACAAAGGTAAATTTCAGCTCTATTTAATTAATTGGCAGCCTGCCAGCAGGAAACGTCCAGGAACAGCATAGCTCAGTATACGCCAGACGCGTTTCAGGTATAAACCTTTCTTCAGTGGCGTTCAGTTTACAAGAAGACTCGAAGCATTGCTGGGAGTGCACAATTTAAATTCCAGCACCTGTCCTTGTGGGTGTGCACAACATCACCCATAAGGCCATGAGGATGACAACGCCCACAAGGACAGGTGCTGGAATTTAAATTGTACACTCCCGGCAGCACTTCGAGTGTTCGTGTACACTGAACGCCACTGAAGAAAGGTTTATACCTGAAACGTGTCTGGCGTATACTGAGCTATGCTGTTCCTGGACGTTTCCTGCTGGCAGGCTGTCAATGAATTAAATAGAGCTGAAATTTACCTTCGTGCAGCGTGTCTCTTCAAATGGGTTCCTGTTTGTTGGATATATATATATATATATATATATATATATATATATATATATATATATATATATCCATATATCCTACTGGCAGTCGCCAGTAGGTAGTTCCAATTAGAACCTAGTTTCCATAGGAAAAGCATTTTGTGATTTGCTTATAACTTTGGCGTCGTTTGACTAAATTCTCCAAAACAAAAGTCTATCCAGATCATCTCCTATCCTGAAAGTTTGGGGGTGATTTGTCAAGCAGGGGCTGAGAAAAAAGGGGGGTCCCAAAATGCGTTTTCCCCATGTTATTTTCCATAGGAAATTTTGAGACCGGCTGCAGCCCGAACTGCTAAACGAAATTACCCCAAATTTAGTAAAAAGGTAGTGCTTGGTTCAGAAAGCGACCTTTTTTTTAAATAGTGGCTGAGAAAATCAAAAATAAAAGTTTCAATATCTTTGGCAGAGGAGGATTCGAAAATCCTCCCGACCATGAGCTTTATTCTAATTGGCTGTCAACACTCCTAACCAGGAAGTGTTGGCAGCCATCTTGTGACTCGGTAGAACCGAGTCACAAGAAAACAGAAAAACAAAGGTGAAAAAAAGAAAAGGGGGCAGGGTAGAAACTCCCTACCCCCCTAGGCCTGCTCAGGGGGTCCCACAAGGACCCCCAGGGCCAAAATAGGCATTTTTTTTCAATTTCAGCAAAATTCGCGCTGGGGTTGCGAATCCTGCCGAAATTTGTTTTTTAAATGAAGCGCGGGAGAAATGAAGCGTGGGCTCCTGTGCTTCATTTAATTGAGGCCCCCAGGTGGGCCATCTCCCAGGGGCATTTGCAACAAATATATGAGGGGGCCCCCGCAGCCCCGGGGACCGCCTCACCCCGGGGCTTGCTTAACATTATGTGCCTCCCCGGGGCACTAAAATGCAAATGCGGGGGTCCCCTGGGGACCACCACCTCTGTGCACTAGATGGGATGGGGGCCGCACGGCCCCCTCCAGGTGCCCTCAATGGGCTAGTAGGGCCCCAGGGACCCTCAGGATTCAAGGGGACTTAATCTCCCAACATAAATTGCACCCTGGGGCGCGTTTGCACACTTGTCACATCAGGCACACCCTCTCACCACTGGGCAAACGGGCCATCTGGTGCGTTGTAAGTTGGGGGATTAAGTCCCCTTGAATCCTGAGGGTCCCTGGGTCCAACTAGCCCACCAGGTACCTCCAGTAAGCGCCACAGAGCTGCGCTGCAGAGAAGTGTAAAAATGGGCATGGCCTTGGACCACCTCTCTGCAAATCAGCTCAGTGGCGCTTACTGTAGGTGCCAGGTAGGCTAGTTGGCCGCCAGGGATCCTCATGATTCAAGGGGAATTGAAGTACTCTAATCCTCCAGTCAGTACCCATGCACTCATGCAGTGACCCATGCACTAACACATGCACTGCTACAGTACCCTGAGCTCTACCCATGCAGTCCAGCCATCGCCCTGTCAGTACCCATGCTCTCCTTCAAACTCCCAGCCAGCACCATGTATGTATCCGATCACTCCACCAAAACCCAAGCACTTATAAATTCAACATGCACTCTCCTTTCAGTACTCTAATCTTCCAGTCAGTACCCATGTAGTCATGCAATGATCCAGGCACTAACACATGCACTGCTACAATCCCTGTGTACTACCCATGCAGTCCTCTAACCACCTACACACTTCTCATTCGCTCCTTCATTCCCCTGGTAGTACCCATGCAGTCCAGCAATCACCTTGTCACTCCCCGTGCAGTCCTCCAGTGACACAGCCACTACCATGTACTAATCCAAACTCTCCACCAATACCCAAGCACTTACAAATTCACTCAGACACTCTCCTTGCAGTATTAGAATCTTTTCGTTAGTAGCTATGTACTTTTATTTATTTATTTGCAAAGTTTTATATAGCGCTGGCTAGACCCGGAGGTATCAGTGCACTTTACATAAGCATCAGCAAGTTACAGGTTACATAATTACATAGCCAAGTATTGACATAGGAGGAAAAACATGCGATTACACATTAATGAGTTATTAGTGCGTACACACGTCGTCGGGGGAGTGAAAGGTAGAGGGGGAATGGTAAACAGGGGTAAGGAATGCAGGTGGAAGACACAACGGGAAGACGAGAAAAACAATGTCCGATGTCCAGCTGGGTAGGTGGCGGCCGAGGGATGAACCAGAGCCAAACTCCTCTATAGCTGCATAGGACCGCTCCACCGGGTATTGGCCAAGGTTGCTCGTTCACCGCGGTAAGTACAGACAGTTTTGGTATCCGCCCAGGGGGCATCGTCAAAGTTCCATCGAGAACACCGGTCACGGAGTTACTGGGAAGTGTCGCCCGCCTCATCCTCCAGCTCGCCCCCAGGTCAGGAGTGGTGAGAGGAGGGGTGGAAGGGACAGTTTCGAAGTCTGCGGATCTTCCCTACTTCAAGGTATTAATTACACAGGAGGCCATTAGACACACAGGCATCAGGTGAATCGCTGATTTGGCTGTCAGGGATCCCACTAGCATGATGGAGCAAGAGCTGTGAGGGACTACCGCACAGGTAAGAACTGAACACCAAAATGCTAGTCGCCATCTTGTGATGAGTCTGCACTCGGTTGTAATCGGTTGCGTTTGCCAGCACATATCATAGATGAGTAACTGGGCAGTTGTAGATTGTAGTAGTCGAAATTTCAATTATAACAGAGCAGGAGCCTCCAACGCAGAGCGCAGGTAAGTTGGTGCACCGCCTTACACATAGCATAGATTGCGGTGAGAAAAGATCATTTGCAACACTATTGGGGAAAATAACCGCTGCCATTTTAGAGCCAGGCAGGGACAGGCAGTGCCGAATACCGTGTATGTAAGTGACAAGCAGCGGACCAAAAAACAAAGTGTACCTTGAGCAGAGGGGTGTGAACGGCTTCCCTCATAAGCAGCAGCCACTCGGTAAAGGCAATATAAGTACTCCTAGGCTGGAGGTTCCGCGATCGGTGCACCCACCATTTTGAAGCCGATGCTGGCCATCCCTTTTCTTCCACAGATTTAACAAAGTGAACAGAAAATGTGTCCATTCATCACTGCACGGTAACTGAATTGTAGGCGCCGCAATTAGATTTCTGCAACATGTGTTAAACAATATCTAAATCTGTAAATATGATCTCCTCTGCCGTGGGCCGCACTGGTCGTCCTAAACCGACGCCATCTTGAAGTCAGGCACGGATGATTATTGCCTCCACTTTACTCATGCAATGATCCAGGCATTAACTGATCACTGTTTCAATCCCATATGCCCTACCCATACAGTCCTGTACCCACTTACACCCTTCTCATTTGCTCCTTCAATTCCCCAAGTAATACCCATGCAGTCCCGCAATCACACTGTCACTCCCTGTGCACTTCTCCAGTTACCCAGCCACTACCATGTACTAATCCAAACACTCCTCCAATAGCCAAGCACTTATAAGTTCACCACACACTCTCCTTGCAGTACTCTAATTATCCACTCAGTGCACATGTACTCATGCAATGACCCAGTCACTAACACGTGCACTGCTGCAATACCTTGAGGAGTACCTATGCAGTCCCGTAATCTCCCTGGTACTATCTATGCAGTCCTCCAATCACCCAGCCAATCCTATGTGCTTATCCAATCACTGCGCCAAAACCCAAGCACTTATAAAATCACCATGAACTCTCCTTGTAGCACTCTAATCATCCAGTCACTACTCATGTACTCATGCAATGACCCAGGCATTAACTCATGGTAAATACAGGAGAGGTCATGCTAATCACAGGGGTACCCCAACGCATAGTGTTCCCTAGTGTATGTAGGTGTTTTCACTGTATTCTAAGTGTCTTTTAGCATAGCACTGGCTCTAGGCCTGGTTAGTCAGTCAGTTACCACCAGTACCCATCAAAAGTTAGGGGCACAGGAGGACGTTCTGCCCCTCTGTTGATTCTTTCTGCACATCTCTTCTTTTTCCTGCACTTTTTTTCGTCTTTCTGGACTTCTGTTCCCTCTTTCTGCATTTGTCTTGCTTCTTTCGGCGCTTTTCTTCCTCTTTCTTAACATGTCCTACCTTTGTAGGCATAGTTAGAAATTAGCATTTAAAAAACCTTAGAAATGCACTGAAACAACTATAGGTTTTAAGGACATTATAGTTAGAAATTTTCATTTAAAAACCTTTGTAATTCACTAAAAAATAACATAGGTTTCATGGACGTTATAGTTAGATGGAGATTTCACTCGTACAAAACCATAGAAATTCCGCTGTTATAATTAGCAGACCTAACTATAACTCGCGCCCCCGCAATGTGTGTATATATATAAATATATGTGTGTGTGTGTGTGTGTGTGTATATATATCTATATCTCCACTTCTACACTTTACCTGAAATATAATTACCATTTTGTTGTAAAGGCATGTGTGGTAAGGGCATTGTGTGGTAAGTACCGTGTTGTAAAGGCGGTTTCCCCAAGCACCTCATCACCTGCACACTCTTACAGGTAGTTGGGAATAAGTTGCACACAGGTAGATCTTCATAGAACTGTCAGGGCAACTTCAGAGGAAGTTTGCACTTTTCAGTCTCTTATCACTGACATGGCATTGCTGGGGGAAGCACGCGCTATTGTCATACTGACATAATGGGGCTGGGTGAGTACCCATGATATGGTTGTTAAATAGAGGTAGGTGAGCCAACCTATTAACAGGGAGCAAAGGACTGGTTAGGCTCTTAAAGCCCTGTGCACGAGCTAAACCATGAACACATCTGGCCTATAAGTCGCGCAACAGTCACCATGTAAAAGATAAGTCTGTTCAAAATTCAAAAAGTCTATTTATATAACGTGCAAATATTTTGCCTCAGTGCATCAAATTATATTACTGCATTGAGAAGAATGTATTAAATGATAAATTTTAAACATGAACTTGGAAACATTATTTCTTCCTTCCCTCATGACAATGCCATTTAATTAATGAACTAGCAGTCAAGTTAGATGCAATTTGGTCAATCGGACAAACTGGATATGATCCTATTTTTTTCTGGTTTGTATTTTTAAGTCAGTGTCTAGATGGGTATTCCTTTCTCTCTTTTATTTCACATCAAAGGTTAATGCCTGGTTGGCAAGCAGAACAGTGGTGTAATGAAAAATGATTGCCCCCCTCTGCAGAATTTAATGAGGCCCCTAAGTCTCCCAAATGTCACAGATATTCATTGCAAAAAGACCAATTGATGGACAGAATGCTGATCAATGTCAAACATTCACCTCAATACAGAGATCAGTCTTGACCCTGCTCCCCATAGAAGCGGTCCAGCACTTACTGCCAGGCCAGGTCCTTCTTGAATCAGAAAAAAGGCATCCTGGGACCTGTTTCAGGGTTTCTCCCCTCATTGTTCTTTTTTAAATTGTCACCCGAGTGGATCGCGTATGTCCCGATGTGGGTCCTGTGCTCTCCATGCCACTGAAGTCAAGCTAGCCTGGCTGATGAGGGGGTGAAACCCCGAAATCAGAACCGGGATGCTTGTTTCTGGTCCAGGGAGGACCTGGCCTCGAAGAAGGTCAAGATTAAAGGGATTACACATTGTATTCCACTTGATGTACGAAGTGCCTCCACCCTTCCCTTCCTTGTCGCCCCCAAGCAGCCACCCACATCGATAAATTGGGCGCTGTGATCCTATCTAGCTGTCTGCTGGCAGAAGTTTTGTATGTCTGAGAGGTCGCTGGTCTGTGGCAGAGGACACTTGTTTGCCCAAATATCAGAACACTTAACTCTTATGTTCTCTGAAATCTACAGGTGGTGACCCCAATGCCAGCTTCCGAGCTCAGACTGTGCCTATGTCTGGTCCATGGAGAGAATCCAGTCTCGATGCAGCAGCGGTGTCCAGCAAGGTAAGTCAGTGATGGTTGTTTGTTGGGCAGAGAGGGGCGCTCCTTACATTCCATGTGCTCTGATTGTGAGTAGTTGGGCAGACATGTTCTTGTATTTTTAGATGAAAAATTGTCAAGCTACTCCAGGGTAAGGAATAACAACTCACTCTAGTGTTATTGTTTTGAAAGCCCAAAGGGGGCCGTTCTATATCAGAAGTGTAACCTATTTCTCTGGGCAGGTGCTTAGCCTTCATTACAGCAGCTGGCGCTGGGGCCTGTGGGTGTGAGTAGCCCACTGCCCCCAATTGTCGGTGCCCTTTACTTCCCAATCAGGGGAAGAAGGTCATTTACCTTCTTGTTTTCCGGACCCTAGCACCTTTGGCCACAAGTGTGCTTCCTTGATTCAGCCCTTAAAAAGTGTACTGGACTCGAGCAGCAGGCGCCACTTGGCTTCCTGACATTTCTCAAAAGAGAGTAAAAGGCAGATTCGGGGTGAAGTGAAGTTTCGACCAGCAGCACCCCCAAAAAAACAGTAGGCGGTACAAATCCCTACTCTGCCCAGCTGGCGTCCCACAGGCACAGGCCTGCTAGGGAAATTGCAGGCCTGCCAAGTATCATGCATCAGGTGTGACGCTCACGCATTTCAGTGTGGTGTTCCGAATCACTGCGCTGAAATGCATTGTCACGTATTTAATGCCACTCTGAAACTCTATGCTAAGCAAGGTGCCAGCGCATGCCCCTGGCTCTGTTGCTTCCCGCAGACATGCTGCCAGCAGCTGGGCTCAGTAAGTTAATAGTTAAATGTCTGCGCTCAGCTCTGGAGTGGCTGAGAGTGCTACATTGTAACAAATCTGCCAGGGAGCCAGCCCCACGTCGGCGCCGCCCTGCTTTCAGACCTACGCCACACTGAGACTGACTCACTGACTATGCTCCAATTACAAAGACCCCCGGGGCCTGCCCTCAGCAGTGGTTGCTACTGGCTGTGGCAAACCAGGGAGCCTAGATCAAATCTGAATTTGAACGCAGTAGTGCCTCTTAACGTCCTGAAGGAAATGTAAGTGAGGTAGATCAGAACAGAAGCGGCGGGGGACTCAATCTGAGAGTCAAGTCCTCAGTGCGCTGCTGTCTGCAGCGCAATAGAATAACCCTCAACGCACTGAGGAGTCTAACCATTAATATGTAAAAATCAGGTTTCCAACCCAAAAATCTGCACGAGGGCGATGAATGGCGTTTATATATACATTATATATATTATTTCCAACACGTTTACATCTTGTAGTCCAATAGAAAATTCTAAATCCTTTGAAAGCAGGAACGTGAAAATAAGAAAGTTACTGCTTATTTGCTTCAGGTATAGCAAGCATTGTGTTTTTACTCATGTGTGTTCCCTTAGGAAATGAATGCATTCCGTGAGTTGTAGTCTACGTTTGCTTCGATTAACTATTACATCTGGTAATCATTTCCAACAACAAAGTCCAGAACTGAATTGAAAGTGTTTGGTCTGGATGAAGTGGTCTACCATCAAACCCTATTGTGCCTCATGTTAGCAATGGAGACCTTGAAGGCATTTGTAATGGTACTTACGTATGATTCTAGCAAAGAGACCAAGGGTAGAATGTTCACTTAGTTGTGGATTGTCTGTAGGTCTCTTATTCTGACTGCATGAGTGCATGCATGTCTCACGCCGACACACAGGGTCAGTGAGTCTGCTCAATTTTCAACTGTGGTAGTTAGTTGCACTATACTCGTCTTGGGACTGGCCCTGTGGTGCAACTGTAGCTTTTTAACTCCGCGTGCTGAGCATCACTAAGTCAGCAGACTTTGGAGTGTACAGCTCTGTGACAGGCTGCGGCTCATATGATCTCTGCTGCTGCCAGTGGGGCTGGAAAGGTAGTGTGTGGTGCGGCGGACCGCTCTAATGATTTCTACAAGGTTGAAGATAATGAGACACATTTTTTTTTTTTGTTCAATAATTTTATTAAGTTTAAGAAAGATATATAAATAGTTGAATACATTACAAAGTGATACCAATGATGGAAATCAAGAAGAAACATTACATCATGTAGACCAATGATATAAAGTAGGAGAGAAAGAATGTCAAAGGACCAAAATATCCAATCAAAGTATCACCATAATAAAAGAAAAGGAAAATGTATAGAGAGAAAGGAAACAAAGAAAGAAAGAGAAAGCAGAGAAGGGGGACGGAAAAGAGAGGAAAGCAAAGGGAAGGAAGGAAGGATCGACTGTGGTGCTACATACATGACTTAACTTAACACTTAACTAGACGATACAAACGGATACTGATCCACCAACCCTTTCGAAGCCAAATCCATATATGAGTCCAGGGCTCTCCAGACGTTACTAGAAATAGAAGGGGTAAGGTGAACCTCATCCACTGAAGAGTGTGTACTTCTTAAAAACAGCTACTGTTAATAAAAGGTCCAACAATTGTAATTCTAATGTGTCCAAATGTAAAGGTATACGGGAAGCCAAAGGGCCCAACATGATCATAGGAAAGGAGAGCTGAAATTGAGATTGAAAGATTAACATAAGATGTTTATGTATTAAATTCCAGTAGGGTTGTAAAAGGGAACATTTATAAAACGTGTGGAAAATCACCAGCCGCTAGACCACAACTCCAGCAAAGGTCATCATCTTTCAAGTGAAGAGAATGTAAACGTACAGGAGTCCAAAGAAGAAGATTGATTGAGAAGTATTTAGATTGAATTAAAGAGGGAGCAATTTTATTACAAAGAGAAAGCCTCCCAATCAACTGCCAAGTCTCTGGAAAGACGATTTGTTTTTTAATATATACAGCTGGCTGTGATCGCTGTGTGTGCCTCAGCCTCACTCTCCTGAGGCTTACCCAATGCGGTGCTGTCTGTGGCGGGCTTGCTGTAGAGTCCGCGAGCCAGCTAACTGCTGCCCTTCCATTTCTGGTGCTTTACAGTAGTTTTAAGATGTTCGTTCTTAGAGTTTGATTGTTGCTCAAATGTGTGTAATTTCTGATATTTATGTTTCCCTCGTCTTCCTTTTGCTTGCGCGAAAGTGTCACTCATAGTCATTGATATGTCACTCATAATTACAATGAAATTATGAAAAAGTCACACATAGCAATCTGAAACCTTGGCAGCTATGAAATTGTCGATTAGCTTTTACTCTCTTTCTAGGCCCCCGTATGGGAAATGGCGAGGGCGCTATTGTGGTGGGAGCATAGTAGACCTAAGCAAAATAAATTAAGATGCGTAGGTGGAAAAGCCCAGCTGGCAGCTCAGATATCATAGGAAAATAGCTGCAAAGGAATATCGGGTGTGCTTGTACAAAAATCCTTTAGAAATGAAATTAGTGTTATGCATGACTTAGGCCCACATCACAGAATCCACGGCTAGGCGATCCAGCGGGAATTGCCCAAAAATATAAATGAACATACATCATCTAAGTTACCATAACTTTGCTAAGGTATGAAAGGGCAATCGGAACTACAAGTATACAATCAAGTATGTAAAAGAAATAAAAATAGAATCAGTGTACAGACATGGTAAAAGCTCCAAAGTGTAAAACATTCTCGACTTATTTGTAAGCTATAGAACCAACTGAATTAGTTTGTATAAAAAAACTACCTTCTGTGTAAGGTGCCCCTCCTAAAGTGCTATCCCCTCTCTGTAACTAAGCATGACCCTTCATGCTACAAATAAAATGTCCGCATGGCCATGTTTTAAACGTTTACATCAAATCTCCAGCATAGTGTTTTGCGTATTTCAGCTCCAAAAATAGAGAAGAACCTGTCACTACCAGCTTCGAAATTGGTATGTAGAATTGTTAATGAATGCTGGGGGACCGAACCCAAGTTATTTGTTGGCTGATATCTGGAAATGTTGCTTTTAAAATATTTAGGGCCAGTGTCTATCATTTTCCATTTAAATGTGTGCTTGCACCTGTACACATTTAATTTTTTGTAACTGGTTCTGTTCTTGGTATCTTGGAGAAAAACTGTTGGGCACACTCTGAACCTTTTATGATCTCGAAAGATCAATGTAATAAGCTAATATACCAACAACATTTCTGTTGCACACGTGCGTTAACTACTATATTCCAAAGTCCGCTACACGAATATTCCTGTTAAAATTTTTTTTATCTTCCTGATAAAAAAAAAATGTTTTCACATCCGCCCAAATCGGGTAATTCATATTCGTGCCATCTGCAAAAAAAACCCCGAATAAAATGTCAGACGAATAGCCGATTTACCCCAAGCTCTTGTTAAACTCCTGTTATGAACAGCCTGTAAGCGAACATGTAATCAGCATTTTCTTACCCCACATTAATTGCTTGCTTTGTAACCCTTCCTTCTTCCCGTAATGCCTTGCTGGTTTTTTTTACCACCAGGAACACTTTAGCCTGAGACTGCGGTTTTTGGGTGGATGCAAGAACGTGCAGATCCTTAAACCGATGTACCCTGCTGGATGTTCTTGATGTAGTTTCCCCACTGCCTCGTTGCTGGTTTCACCCACGGTGGCAGCCTATAATTGCCAAGGTGCAGAACTGGCCGCCATGTATAGGTGTACCCTCTTCTTGCTGCTTCTCAAGTTACTGCGTATAAAGTAGCGCATGGGATGAGCCAGGCTAGTAGAACCCTGAGCTTCATTTGTGGCTTTTGTGAATGGAAATCATAGCACATTTGCCCTGAAGTTGTGAATTGGGCCTTGGGGTTTGATTCGATTTTTCCTTTCCATGCTATAATCAGTCATTTTTCTGTTTAGGATGATCTTTATGGACAGAACAGTTTTTCCACGCTACCTAGAAACTACAAATACAATCCTGCCACAGGTGACCGGCGGATTGACCCCAGTGTATGGAGATCCCATTCAGGGGCTGTCCCAGGCACACTGCCTAGGAACTGGCAGGCCCAGCAGCCTATCTCGAGGATCCCCATTCCACCTTCGAGCCCTCAAGGTGGGCTTCCCAAGCAGCAGAAGCCAATACCTCTTTCGATGATCTTCAGACTGCAGAATGCCTTCTGGGAGCAGAGGACCCCATACTCCATGGGCAACATCCAAGGGCCTCCTGGTTCCCCGACCCTTGGAAAGCTGCAGCAGTCTCAGCCTCACACTGCTCAAGCTCAGAGTCATGTGAGGTCATGGTCCACGTCTGATGGTAAGTGCTCATTAATCTTTGGGCAGAAGAAATAGAATGGATGCATTCAGAATATTTTCGAATTTTCACTGCACCAGAATTCCTCTGCTTGATTATGCCCTGTTGACCATGTAATCTTGTGTAATTCATAACCTCTCCTAGCACCACTTTTAGAAATATGTTAACCCTAATTATATGCACTCAGTACAGAAAACCGTATTTATTGATACATTCGATGAAACCCATATACGGATGGACATTAATCTTATGGGTTAAATTATGCCCCTGCACAGGGTGAGATTCGACATCTACGGGCTGAATTGTGGATCCTACAGAATATACATACAAAGGTAGTGAGAAAGCCAAAGAAAATTGAGAGAGAAACGGAGACAAGTCCCATACGTTACTTCACCAGTGTTGTCAAACTGCTCATACCTTATTATGAATGCCCAGTATTATCTTGGAAGTTAGGGCTGCGAAAGGTTGTAGGTATAAATGTACAGATGTGAACAGGGACTCAAAAATTAGTATGTCAGATTATTTAGTTTCATGCCATTAAAGTTTTATTGACCTGTTATACTCCGGTGAAGGATGTCCCATGCTTTGTTGCTGGATTATATTATTTTTCCATCAGGAAGTGGAAAGGTATCGACTTTGGAAAGAGCCCAGGAGCTGCAAAGGATGCCCTCAGGTCTGCCAGAAGCTGGAGAGCTGGAGCCTGAGCTGTCAATCTTGCTGCCCACCAGCGACTCACAGATAGAGGAAGTTCCACGTCCTCTTAGTCCCTCTCGTCTTCAGCCAATACTGCCACCAGAGGCCCAAAAGATGCCAGAGATGGATGAAATCCGTAGAGTCCTGGCAGATATCCCCAGACCTCTGAAGAGGCGAGGGTCCATGGAGCAGAGCGTGGCTGTTCCCCAGCCAGCCAGCAAGAAACAGTATCAGCAGATTATGAGCCGTCTCTTCCGCCGCTCTACTCCCAAGGAAACAGTGAGCCTTGTAGGCGAAGGAGCTCCACAAATGGAGATGCCAGTCATCATTGAAGGATCAGAAACAAAGGTGGGCGCCACCATAGCCCAGGAAAGGTCCCCATCACCCTCTTCACCAGCAGTGTTGATTGCACCCACCACTCCAATCTCTAAGGCACCCAGTCAGGTAAGTTGAGTGGAAGTGATATTGGGAATTTCTGTCTTAAGGGTCCTATCCCATCTGGGTGTTGTAATATCCAATAGGGAAGTCCTGAAATGCATTCATTCATGGCAATGGAATTAAGGGAGTAAGATGGTTTGGAATAACAAAGGCAGCTACTTTACTCTTAAATCTGACAGCTAGATGTCTCCTCAGATTAGTGTTATGCTCCATTAATGGTGAATAGTGAAGGCCTTTGATTCAGGAGCAACATATTAGAACAATATTCCTATGTAGCAAGGTGCAGTGTTCTTGGTAAAGCGTGTGAATGTTTATACTTAGCTGGGCAGGTCATTCTACCGCATTCACACTCTTAGTGGTAAAGCATATGACAGTGCAGTCTTGCATTCTACATCTCAGTGTGGGAGTAGGTATTTTACGACTAAGTTCGTTACGAAGCTATGATTGGAGTCATGTTTTCGTATGCAAGGATGTAAGACTACATGAATAGGAGTATGACTTTCATCTAGTTGTGCAAGTTCTGTGAGCATCTTTAGAGAATAAATCATTGTACAGGTTTGGTTTCTCACTAAGACCCCCAGAGTTTATTGTTTGTTATGTGCCACACTCTGACTCTGGTGAGACTCACCTCGGTTTCCCCACATTTTTTGAAAGCAGGAAATCAGATCTGTTTTGAAGAAACACTCCTCCCCAAAGAAGACTCGTTCGAGGAGGGCACGACTGAACCCGCTGGTGCTACTGCTAGATGCTGCACTTACGGGCGAGCTTGATGTTGTCCAGCAAGCAGTGAAAGAGGTAAACATGAATCCCCTAAATCTGTAATCACTTACCACTGTCTACTCTGCAAGGCAGGGTTACATCCTCACCTGTACAAAAGAGTTGGAAGTTGATTAGGCTGCAGAAATCCAGTATCATTGAATACTATATACTTAAAAAACTAAAGGTCCTGTGCTTAGATATCATCAAAACGTAATTGCACCTAACTGAACAACTTCATAGGAAGGATATTCGGTTCCCATCAGATAAATCTAATTGGGGGGTGCGTTTCTGCAGCATGAATCATGTATACTGTGCGTTGTGGGGTGTGCCATGAGATACTGGACTATATTTGTGACCTCTCATTTGGTCATAACCGGTACTACTGTTAACCACGTATGCAAAGGCCCTAAGTACAGTTGCATTCGAAATGGTAACCACGTTACTTCATTTCTATAGTTTACTCTGTAACAGAAGTGAATTAAGCAGTAACTCTAGGAGGTGGTAAGGTCTTTGGAACTTAAATGAGATTATATCAACAATGAAATACCTTAAAACACGCAGCAACATTGTAGTAATCACACCAAACGAAGGAAGGTTTAGGTTGATTTATTGTAAAGGCTACACGGTAGACAGGTCTTCACAGCCAGCTTCCCATCCAGCTTCAACCGCCACAGCCTTTAAACAATACATTCCTAACAGTAATGCTACCTGGCAACACTAGAACTTCAGGGAGAAAATGGAAAGAGAGCTAAGAACACTCTGCTTCCATCACTATGCATGAACACAACATATGAACACTACATATCCTCCTTCCTCATAAACAAAAAATAAAAATAAAATGCAGTACACAACACCAACCCAAGTTTACACATGAAACATACTGGGAATGACTCTGGTTCTAGAGCTTCTTCTAACGGAAACCCCTATGGGGTCACCCACAACTTCGGTTTCCCCTGCTCTCTCCTGATTATCCTTCATCTTTACCGTAACAATTCTGCCAACATTCCACCATTTTCCACCTTCAATCTGGATAGCATTTCTCCCAACCTTTACCACAGTAGTCGGAGCACCAAACTTGTCCAAGCCCTTTTTCACACGGACAGGTGACTTAAACCGCATCAAATAACCCACAACCACAGTAACAGCCTTGACTCTTTTCTTTTGATCGAACAAACACTTCTGTTAAGTCTGTGTTTTCAACCCATTCTCTTTCACAGTATCCATAAGACTCTCCACATCAGACTCTGACTTGATCCACTTGTTCATCCATCCTGGTGTAAAACTTGTGTTGACTCTCCTCCCCCTTAATACTTCAAATAGAGAAATCTTGGTTGTGGAGTGAGGAGTGGTTCTATAGAATCACACCATGTTGTCCAAAGACTTACCCACATCATGGTTGTTCGACTTCTCCCACCTGACCCACTCACCCACAACTCTGTTCATACGCTCAGCGAGACCATTGCTTTGTGGGTGATAAAGGGAACTCTTAACATGCTTGATATTGCAAGAGGCAAGAAAATATTTAAACTCACCACTCACAAATTGCATACCATTGTCCAAAACCAGCCCCTCAGGAAAACCCCTCTCTGGTGCAAACCTCCTTCAGAAACAACACTAGGCTGGATGCACTGGGGTCCTTGACCCATCTTGACTTCTGGTCACTTGGATGCATAATCCACCAGAAAAAAAATATAACAGGAACCTCCAGGTAAGGTCTCAAAAGGACCCATAATATGTAAACCAACTTGACCCACGGCCCTGAAGGGACAATCATTGGAAAGTAGGGGCGGTGTGGCCACTTTCAAACTTTTGTCTGCCCAACCACACACTACACAATTCTCCACTGCATCACTGATCTCAGCATCAATGCTAGGCCACCAAAAGATCTAGCGGATGCAACGTTTTTGTGAAGTTTGCCCCCAGATGGCCTTGTACCTAATACCATAAGGAGGAATATGTTTATCTGAGCTTAGTAAAAGCCCACCTTTTAAGAATATTTCCGCTTCAACCTTCCAATAAGGTTGTAGAAGTGGAGAGAAGACTTTCTCCCTGGGCCACCAACTTCTGACTAGATCGCAAACCTGCTGTAGAACCACATCCTCCCTTAGTGCATTCATCCAATTCTCCTTCGAGCAAAGGTTACGTTCTGATAATTACAGGGCAGCTCCGAAAAAATCCTCAGTCTTCTTTGCATAGTTCATGAAATCCCTGTCCATCAGCTTCATCACTGCTCGAAGGGAACTAGGACAAAACATCAGCCCTTCCTTTCCTACCACCAGAGATATGAATGACAACAAATGGATATTGCATCACCCGAGAAGCTATTCTCATTATCCTTGGTGTACAACACTTGTTATTACCTGTGCCCAGAATATTGACCAATGGTTTGTGATATGTCCGTAGCAGAAAATTTCTATTCCATACAAAGGGGAAAACTTCTCCACTGCCCACAGACAAGCCAACAGCTCCCTTATAATCACAGAATACTGTAACTAATTTTGAAAATTTTGTGTCAAAACCGCACCCAGTCTAACTTGGCTAGCATCTACAGTTATGCAACATGGAAAATCGGGGTCATAAGTCTTGAGAGCTTTACTCTCGCTCAAACGCAGCTTGACTTTCTAGAAGGTTGAAGCACACTCATTGGACCACTCAAAATGTATTCCTTTCCTGAGTAGATAGCCAATAGGGCATACAATGGTAGCAAAATCTGGAATCAAGCGTGAGTAAAACTGGAAGGGACCCAACAGTAACTTCACACCAGTCTTGTCAATAGGTGTAGTTGCACCAACAATGGGATCTAAAATACCTTTCCTAGGTCTAATGCGTTCTTTAAAAATGAGATGACCCAGATATTCCACCTCTTCACATAACAACTTACATTTTTCAATCTTAAGCACAACACCATGCTTCTCAAAAATATCCAACACCCTGCACAAAATACTGCCATGTGACTGAACATCTTTTACATGAATCAGAACATCGTCTTGAAAGACCAACACATCTTCCACAGAACCAAACAGATTTTATATTACTCTCTGAAATACCTAGGCGGCGGATGCCAAACCGAGCGGCCTCCGTTTGTACTGAAAAGTTCCCAAAGGGAAAACAAAGGCTGTCAAGGCTTGCGAATCAGGATGTCATCCAATCTGGTGATAAGCACTAGCAAGATCCAGCTTTAAGAAATACTTAGAACCTCTGATGCACACAAACACGTCACAGATCTTGGGAAGAGGATGTGAATCCACTCAGATTTCTTCATTAAGAGACCTCAAATCAACGCACACACGTGGTTTTCCGCACTTCTTGTGTGCTACCACCAAGGGAGACAATCACAAGGATGACTCGGTGGGTTTGATGAGCCCCTGATCACACAAAGACCTTAGTTTTTTGTCCAGGTCTGCCCTCACACTAAATGGGACACTCCTCAGTTTGTTTTTCATAGGTGAAGCGCCATCTTTCACAATAGGCTTGTTTAATACCATGTATTTTACCTAGAACTTCACCAAAAACTGAGGGAAATATGTTCCTCCACTTGCACCCCACCTCATCACAATCAACCACTAAAACCTGCCCCTTGGCACCTGGTCTAAGAACCATACCAAAAAACCCCTGATGAAACCACCCTAAAATATTCAATCCTTTGAGGGCAGCGTAAACTTTACCTTTGATCCTCCTTCCTTTGAACACAAGTACATCATCAATATAACCAAGAAGTTCAATTCTGCACACTTCATAGGAAACTGGAAAACGGTCTGATGGCAAGAGTACCCTATCGCCCCAAGTTTCCTCCAATAGCTTCTGAGTAATCATTGTAATTCTGGCACCTGAATCAACTAACAAATTAAAGACTGTATCCCCAAAAGTCACCTCAACAATTGGATTAACACATGGTCTGGTCGTGCACACCCTGGAACAACAGGTGGAACGTTGGATTACGCTTCCCCTATCACTAGCGGGGAGGGTAGTGATTGTAAAAATGGTTGTTCTTCCTAAATTTTTATGTCTGATTCAAAACATTCCCATTCTCTTGCCCAATAGTTTTTTTAGTACACTCCGCACACATCTTATCTGACTGGTTTGGGGTGGGATGAGAGCCCGAGTCAGCTGGGACACCTTGACACTACCATATGATAGAGGTGGGCTGGGGGTTCTAAATTTTCTGATTTATTTTTTGGCGGCTCAATGTAGTTATGCACACTTGTGGTATCATCCGGATGCGCGAATCCCATATTTAAAGTTAGAAGCGGACCTAGTAAGCCCGACCCCATTAAAGACCATACTACCCAAAGGGTTCCCTAGAGACCCAAAAGACATCCATACAGTGTCCACTACTAGATGGGCATGGAGGAAACTTGCACTACTAGGCTATGTTAAAAAATTCCCAAAACATTGCGTTGTTACACTTCTCTCGTGGGACTGCTGGCTAAACGAGAGATTGCACTAAACTGGTAAGATAAATTTACACCCACCGCCAAGGCGTGGCTGAACAGTCTCTTTTATTGTAATACTAATTCGGAATTGTTTGCATCTACACTACCTATCACATCATGGCCCAAATACATCTGGGGACCCTTAAAGGACTATTTACAGGAATTAGGGCCTGCTTCCTCTCAACCTCCTCCTGGAATTGTCCCCACTGGTGTAGATTGAATCTGCCCTCCCGGCGTGGCCATCCAAACTGGATAATTGTAAAGGAGCCAATTGGTGCTTAGATAGCTCATAAATTGCTGAATTGTAATGCCACTATATTTATGTTTACACTGACTGGTGATTTGGTATTGATTTGTAATGTATCTACTTTGAATGTATGTCCTATTAAACAATGTTTGTAATTATCTGCAGGCAACAGACTTGCTTTCCAAATTGTGGTAAACTGTAGATGAATGGAAAATGTTAGATAACGTTTTTTTAAAAAACAATGGGATCAACACAGTTTGAGGGATTGCCCTCAATAGGTTTAGCTCCATCTGCCAACAAACCCACTTGAACATCAGTCACAGTCTAAACAACCTCAGAGTCAGATTCATAATCAGACTCCACCACACATGCCACAATTTTCTTTTGGCTCTTTTTCTTTAGACATACCTTGGCAAAAGGTCCAGTTTTCGTGCAATAATTGCACACCAAGTTCACTTCGGGACATCTTCCCCCTTTGGGGTGTGGAGGATTACCACAACTAAAACACATTGTTTTGAAACTGGTGTCTCAACTTGACTCTTACTTTTGACATTAGCAGGCATTCCATTATGAAAATCTTTTGGTTTCAACTTTCCACTCCCAACCACAACATATACAGGCTCAGGAACTTTATCATATAAGTCTTTCAACGAAATTTGGTAAATGTCAATACTTTTGGCCACTGATAGTTTTCCATTCCAGTGATAGGTTTCTCATAGATAACAATTTTTGCCTGATTTGTTTGTCTTTACATTGGCAACATCTCGAATTGACAAACTGATGCCAGCCTACGTAACACCGATATATATGCATCTACATCTTCAACCACGTCCTGTTTTCTTTTAAAAAATGTATTCCTAAGGACCATGAGACTAAGTTGTTTGTTAAACCTAGTCTTAAGCTTGGTAATGGTGTCTTGGTATTCATCTATGATGTCACCGTCTTGATCTGTTACTTCAGTAGATGTTTGAATATAGACCTACCCTCAAAACCTAAAGAGTGTAGCAACAGACATTTCTTTCATTCAGCACTGTATCTTAAAGCACCAATAGCCCAGAGATAGGTTTCAAATGCGTCGAACCCTACCTCCCATCTATCAAGAGGTTCGCCGGGATTGTCTAAAAATTAGGGAGAAGGGCAGCAGCTTGCATGGTACACATGGTGTTAAATAAAGAAATAGACTATATTGGTAGCAAATGTAGATCCTATAAAATGATAGTGCCTTGCAGTACTTATAGAAGGGTTATAAGAGGATAAAGATGACTGTCACAACTATAGGTACTCTTGGAAAATGTTGTACAGTGGTTGGAAATGAGTGTGCAAATCACTGATCCGCGCCGACCAAAATATGTTTAAAAAGAAAAATGGTTCTGTTGAGTAGCAGAATGCATTGCTTCATAGAAAGGCAGTATTAGCTCATGCCACAATGAACAAATTATATTCAATCAAATTCAATGAAACCTCTCTGAAAACAATCGAAATTCATGAGTTTTTTATACAGTAAAAGTCACAATTACAACATAGCGGAATTACTTCATTCCGTATGCGTTTCAATAAATGCTAAAAACAGGTGAGGAGTGACTGTTGGTGAACAAAAGTGAATAGTGCAGTGTTATTCAGTGACACATTATATACAACTTTATACAGTATTGTGCACAGGGGGGGGGGGGGAGGTTATTAATTTAGAGGTCAGAGTTCCGAGTTAATGCTCCAAGGAAGCAGATGGTTACTGTGCCCGTTCCTGGAGGTTACTTGACCAAAGTTGTACGTCGACGTTTCGACCCTAATGTGCCCCGGTTGGTGGTCACGGCGGGTCTTTATCAAGACAGTGGTGGGTGGAGACGGGGGGGGGGAACCTAGAAAGGCAAGGGAAAAAGTTTCAGAGAGGTGTAGAGCTAGGTTTTATCTAAATTAATTGGTGCGAGTACCTCATACTCACAGGTGGATCTGGACTCGCAGGCGGAAAATATCACACCCTGGAGGAAAGCCGGAAGGTCAATCTAGGGAAAAGGTATGCGTAATGAATACCTGTATCAATTGTGATATCAATGATAGGCAATTCATGCAAGTGACTAAGTGGGTTCTGAGTAGAATGAAGCGTGCATGACCCCCATTCGATTTGTGGAGCCTAAAGAATAAGTGAAATGAACCATTAAAGTTAATCTGTGGATTCAATCCCAAGTAAAGTGGGGTGAGCACCATTAGACCCAATGTAGTTATGCAGTCTAAGATGGCAAAAACGTGATGAGACCCACATTCCGTGAAGTGAGTACAGCGTATACTCAACCGGCGCTCGTCGCGGGTGAGTAAAGCACTCGCAGTGAAATTACAAATAGGCTGTGTGCTGTGTGACTCAGCGCGAAATGCTCGTGCAGATTACAAAATCCATCAGTGCCTAAGCGAAATTGCCATCTGCTTGTGACAAAGCGGGGTAGAGAGCACTCACGGTGCGCTCTAGGACAAGGGGGAAAGGCTTACCCTGAATCAATTGGTCTATGTGGCTTCACTGCAAAAGCCGAGCGCCGTCTGGTCTGTCATGCAGGAACTCAATCGCGGGAGGCGCCGAGCTCGAGGACGTTATGCACGTCGGTCACCTAGCAACGCCGTTGCGTTGACTAGGTGCGTCATGACAGCAGCAGAATACAAGGGCGTCATAGGCTGGAGGACACGCGCCCCTGGGTTGCTAGGCAACTCAAATGCGTCTAAGTAACGAGCAGGGGAAATATCGATTGGAAAGTTGTGCGTGAAGATGGGATTTAGTCAAGTCAGGTTAATGACTCTATGGTAATACGATGTTCAGATGGACTCGAGTGTAGCATCCATAACAAGGGCAATGTAGATGCCTATGGAGTAGAGCTCAAAGATTTAGAGGCTCTATGATAAAGGAGTGCTAAGTCTACGCACAGGGCAACGTTATGGCCAAGGGGGGGTGGAACCAAACTTAACGTTACAAACATGTGGAAACAAGCTTATTTGTATAGACAAAAGAACATATCCAGTACAATATGTAATGGTACCTCGTGCAATTCATGAATAACATTCCAAACAAGAGGAAGAAAATTGCAAGATTAGTACATTCTCTCTCACAATTGTCATTGATGGGGATAAGAACAAAGGCTTTTCATCAGTGGGCGAAAGGAAGGAAAATGCATTATTTCTCACAATTGTCATTGGGGGAAAAAAACCCACACAGAGAGACTTTTCATTAATGGGCAAAGGGAAATTACATTATCTCAAGGTTATAATAGGCCCATTTGTTTAGAGATCTCTTCATGTTAGTTTAATCCCTGACTTACAGAGTTCAAAATATGGATCCATTTACACTCCTTTCTATTCAGCGCAGAGGTTAAGGAACCTCCTCGTGGATTTGCATTGATTTTTTCCATACTGTCCGGATCATGGTTCTGGCTGACAAAATGATCCACCATAGGGGCTCCCTGGATCTTACAGCGGATTCTACTCATATGTTGTAATTAATAACCTTCCCCCCCTGTGTACAATACTGTATAAAGTTGTATATAATGTGTCACTGAATAACACTGCACTATTCACTTTTGTTCACCAACAGTCACTCCTCACCTGTTTTTAGCATTTATTGAAACGCATACGGAATGAAGTAATTCCGCTATGTTGTAATTGTGACTTTTACTGTATAAAAAACTCATGAATTTCGGTTGTTTTCAGAGAGGTTTCATTGAATTTGATTGAATATAATTTGTTCATTGTGGCATGAGCTAATACTGCCTTTCTTTGAAGCAATGCATTCTGCTACCCAACAGAACCATTTTTCTTTTTAATCGCACTTACCCAGGTTCTGAGGGACACAGGGTTACCCCTTTTCTGTTAAACGACCAAAAATATGTCAGGAGAATAAATTCAGAGATATATGGTTTCCTAAGACTGACGTGAAAAGAATTGTGAGAATCACTGATCCGCGGGGAACAGAAAACAAGTGTACATAAAACAGTGAAAGAAATCACTGTGATCCGCTAGCTTGCCAAGAAGGTGTGCGGATCACTGTGATGATTTTACTCCCTCAGAATGAACACAACTAGAGGTGTGCGAATCACCGTGATCCGCTTACTCGTAGTGAGTAGCATCAAAGCCTGACGGGGAGACCCAGGAGCTCCGTGACAACATAAACGAGCGTGGGACAGTGGTGTGTGATTCCCCGTGATCCACCTTCTAAGAGGTTAGCGGGGAGATCACAGCAGCTGTGTGCCGTCACGAGAGAAACTATTGCCAGGATACTCTGCTGGAAACAATAGTGTGGTGACGTCAGGCGCACAGCCCAGGCAAGACGTAGAGGGCCCCCGAGTTATGGGAGATGTTGCGTTGCGTGTGTCGTAGGACGCACAGGCCAGGCATGGCGAGCAGGACAGACATTGCGAGGAGGAGCGCTTGTTGCTGAAAATCACACAGGACTGCTGCGAGGTCTCCTGCCACAAGATATCGCTCGTGATACTCGCGTGTGGGTCCACACTGCATCCCAAAATCCAAAAAATGGCACATGTAGAAAGGTTCAAAACAGCTGAGCGGAGTCCTCTTGGCGAGTGGGTACAGCGCTGGAGAAAGCGAAGAAAGTCTCAGATGAAGAAACCACTGCTGTCGATCTGTACGTCGTATTGAGTGCTGCAGCTGAAAGGGAGAGTCCAACACACTGCATAGTTGTGGAGAGGGTGGGAAAGAGCTGTGGGGTGATCTGGAAATCAGGTGGAGCTTGAACCAGAGAATGAAAAGAAATTTAACGGCTTGAAGATTGCTGCACGCGTCGGATTCGAGGTGTAGCCAACTCTTCACCATATTTTGTAGTAATCACTCCGGAAGAAGGTAGGTTTAGGTTGATTTACTGTAAAGACTAAACGGTAGACAGGACTTCACAGCCAGCTTCCCATCCAGCTCAAACTGCCCACAGCCTTTAAACAATACATTCCTGACATTAATCCTACCTGGTAACACTAAAACTTCAGGGAGGGAATGGACAGAGGGAGTGAACTTGAATCTGGACATACATATCCAATGGGTCTTTAAAGAAAGAGCTGAAAGATCTATTTCAGCAGCACTGCACTTTGAACATTACTTAACTCCTTTTGTCTCACCATGTGTGCTCAGACTCCTTTACATTTTAGACATGCTTCGTCAATTAGAAAGATGTAAACATGCTCGGCCAAACTCTTTATCCTTCCAATAATGGTACTCAGATTTGTCTTCCTTGTGTGATCTATGGAAATATGTTACTGTGTGGCTACCGTCATAAAACGGACATTTATTGACTCTGTAAACCCTCGTTGGAACTTCTGGGACTGAACCCCTGTGCACCTCGTAGACTTGCCGCTGCCAAGCCATGGTGGCTCTGCACTCCAGAGATCTTCAGACTACAAGACTCATCAGCCTCCAGCATCTCTTCCTGCCATGATAAGCATCCTCACCGCATCCTCTGAACCGTGGGACTTCTTCTTTGGTGATCTGCTTGCGGACCACTCGCGACTCCTGTGACTTTTACCTGTGGGTCCCCTTGAGGGTCTTCTCCTGCTTCAGTGGGCTCACCAGCTTGCTGTGGGCCTCCTCCGACTCTTCTGCACCTGGTGAGTCCCTTGGACCTTGCTTGCCCCAACGTTGCTTTTTTATCGTTTTCCATGTCTGTTGCTGCTGCCAAGGCTTGTTGGTACTCCCGCCAGACACCGATCTACTTTCGACATGGGACAGCTCGTTAACGGCTCCTGGTCTTTCTCAGCATCGCCTGGTCCTCACAACTGCAGCGACAAGGCACAGTCATCACTCCTGCATCTTCCGTCATCGATGGGCATTACTCTTCCATGCCTCCTGGTCACCTCTGAGTGGCAAAGACTGTTTCCTCTGCTTGCAGGTTCCACTCTTCAAGAATCCACCCCTGGATTCCACCGTACTCTTACACAGTCTTCGCCAGCGGCATCTTTACTGAAGTCCTTTATTGTGGTCTACTGCGGTTTCCGATGTCACTTCGCACCTATGCACCCTTCTTCCCTGCGGTAGGTATCCTGGTTCTTGGGGTATCCACGGGTGGGGTGCCTCTCCAACCTTCTGTCTACCAAAGGGTTTCTTCAGGCTCCACTGGGAAGATTCCTTCGTCAAATCTGCAACAGCAACTTTCCTGTTGACTTCTATTGAGTACCCAGCTGTTTCCAGTCTGCAGACTGCCTCTGTGGGGTGTGTGTGCGGGGGGGTGTTTCTGGGTACTTACCTTGGCTGGTTCCTTGTGTCCCTAGCTCTTCTGAGTCCCATGGTCCAAATCCCAACAACTGTCTATGTTCACTGTCCACTTTCTTAGTTTATGGTCTGGTCTCCCCATGGAGACCAATGTGTGTTGTGCTTACTTACTTGTTTGCATTTGAAGTATTGTGTGTATTTGTGCTGATATCTCCTGGTAGGAGATATACCAGTGTGTCAGTGTGTGTTGTGTAATACATAGACATATATTTATATATACACTGTCTGGTTCTTTTTTAGTTTATCCTACACTATATGATTAGATCTGGTAAAACAAGCTGCTTAATATTCCTTCTGGACTAAGCCTGAAGGCTGCTCTCCATAGCTACCACTTAGCTTTCTGTGGTTGTTTAAGACCACTAAAATCACCATAATGGTTGTCTGGATTAGTGTGGTGCAGGGATTCTGCCCGAGAACAGAATTATGCTTAGAATTATGGGACCTCAGTGCGCAGGGACTGAGTCATCCTACCACCTTAGTACCCATGAACCCAAGACCAACTAGTTATACTGTCTCACTTGCCCTCCTACTCACTCACAGAGAAACAAGTGAATAGACGCCCCAGAACACAACACTCCTGAATCTCTCACGACTTGCGGCTGCAAGACACATCCTTTCGCTCGCACTCTTGTACCTGTCCACAATAAGATCTGACAGAGACAAACAGTTTAAAATATTTAACTAACGTGCCCTAACATGCTGTATACGTGCCACAACAAGCTGGAAAATGCATAATACAAATGCAGTCAACATAGCAACTAGACCATATATCATGAAGGGAGATGTCATCATGAAAAGACAATAGAGCCTATTCTCCCTTGCCGTGCTAAGAAGCCATATTATTATATGTCAGAAGAACTCTGGGTTTTTGCTGCAGGCACAATACCTTAGACCATAGATTGCAGGTCTGCATCATTGGTGCTGTCTCGCACTTCTCCCTAGAAATGTCCCTCTCCAAGTGTGTCATGCATGTATCCCCGAATACCAAAGTATGATTTTCAAACATCTGCATTGGTATGTTTGTCTAGGGGCTAGGGTCTCGCCTGAATAGAATAACAAGGGACATTGTTTACCGACCTTGCTCACAATGTTCAGACCAAATTCCAGGAACTGTCAGAGAATGCACACAGCAGATAGTTCTCATATGAATGGACGAACAAAGTCTTTGCAAGAATAAAGCTATATAGTAACATGCGCACAGTCGTGTAATGTCTGCAGAGCTCCTACTAACTTAGTGAAGATGACAATGTCCCCCTGGGCCATGTGACACCCTCCCCTTGGCCATGTCAGTAGCTCCTAGGAAACCAGAAATTCAAGGTAAGCAGGGCAAAAGTGTGTTGGTCTACAGCCAAATTGTTAAAAAATTCAAAGATGTAATGCGTATGTAAAAAAGAAAAAAAGAGAAAATAAATATTGTATATGTCTATAGAGAATAAAATTCATTCGCAATGTTTCCCAGAGATCATTTACAGAGGCTCCTCGGAATCGGAAATATCATGGAAATATCATGGGAAAAGTGGAATGCCATTAGCTCCAACAGATCATCAGAAACTTTCATTGTAAAAAAGTACGCCGTCCAATTAAGCAAGTCGAATGAACATACATGCTGCTCATATCCAGAAGTAGTCAGGAGCATTTTTGCGCAACCTGCGTTATATTCGATGAAACAGTGATGCAAGAGGTGCTGTGCACAAGCACAGGTACTCAAGCCTGCCGTTGCTCCAAGCATAGATCATACACAAAGCGTCTACTGATGGAACAGTCCTGGTCATGGGTCATCATCGGACTCATCAACAGTTTATATTCCTATTCCGGGGCAGCATGTGATGTATTGGCGAGACAGGGCACTTTCGAAGGGACACCGGTGGCAGTAAAACACCGGTTGCACGCAGGTGAAGTAGGTGTAGCGGAAGGTTAGCCTATAGCCAATGCTAAGAGCTGCCAATGGCATTAAACCAAAATGTTGTCGGGCAGCCATTACGGAGTAGTAGAAAAGTACACGCATGCCTCAAACCAAAAGGAGCAGCAGGGGAAACCCCCCCAAAGGCGGTGGAAAAAATAGAATGAATAAAGGCTGGGATTACTCAAAAAATAGTCTGAAATGAAATGACAAGGCTGGACCCCAGAAGTTTGAAAAAGAGGGCCAGGCCTTCCGTATCAAACGCATTAAATATTTGGTCAATTGTTTCTCCAAAATATAGTGGGAGATTCATAATCAGTAGAGACCTTGACCTCACTTGATGTTCAAGCCACCTGCAATTCGAAGGTCTCACGAGCTGAAGTGAGAGCGACTTCTTGTTGGAACAATAGCGCTTTGAGTTTGCTTCGCTTATTGAAGTCTGTTTTCAAAGTCCGAATGGAAGGCCACAGTAAAATATCTACAATCCCATGTGCAGGTGGAAAAGGAACATTGCCATAACATGTAACACGTTGTGAAACCGTTACTATATACGGGATGCCTGTCAGTAAATTGCATGACAGAGCGCAACTCATTTTGACCATGATACAATACAGATTGTTCATTCTGATCAGTGTCAATTATGGATGAGACAATGTTATCTAAAGTGTGGCTACGAGAAGATAAAGTGTTAATACTATTATCAACCACGGCAAGAAAGTTTTCTAAATTATCTTGATCAATGTGCCTTAAGTGGACTGCAGCTTCCATCTGAGACAGTTTCCGAAATTCATTGTATGCAGCATATGCAAAATGTTTACTGCGAGGAGATTTCGGACCTAAAAGAAAATCAGCCAGATCAATGTCACCTGACAAGAGAGAAAGGTGTTGTTTCACAGATGACAGCATGGAATGTTCCAACCATTGCTGACACAATTCCCCAACATAATATGTAGTAATTGTATGAGAATGAGGAAAACGAGGATCAGGTCTGCTTACTGTAAATCCACTGGAGGCATTAGAAAAGCATAATTGACAAGCATTGGTATTAATTGGCTACAGTAACCAACTCAAAGGCTCAACATTGGAGGGGTTAAGAGTACCATCTTGACACATTTCAGCCAGTGGTTCAGTTGAATAGTTTGTGTGTGCCTGCCTTGTGTCATAGGCAGCCAAACACGGAATTGAGGGTGTGTTCTAATTTTATCAGTGGCCAAACCAAAACATGTAGTTTGTTGAACAGTCTGATTTTAAAATATCAGCTGAGATGGTATTAAACAAGCATGATGTTGTGATTCAAATCCTTGCATCTGCCAATCGTGAGTACCCCATATTGATTTTAAATCAATCATGTCCTTCTAAAACTCATAACCTTTTAAGGATAAGTCGGTTTAGAATGATGAATATACCAATCTAGAATGGGTCAGCATGAACTGTGCACGTATGTGAAGTCAATTTGTAGTAATATGACAGCGGGTCAGTAAGATTGTAACATGAAAAATATACAAATTTACTTTTCTGTGTCGGTGAACTGCACTGGAATGGTGTCGGGCAATGTTTCCATTGTGTATAATTAAATTGTGGTCTCAAAGTGTTGGATATGTGTAAAGAATGATGGCCATAGTGTTGGTAACAGAATAGATCAGCATAATTTGCAGAATTTAAATACAAATCTTCAATCTCAAAAGCAGTGTAATATTTTCAATCCGAAAACAATGAGTAAACAGCGTTAACATCCCAGTCATCGATATGTATTCCACGCACAATGACATCACCTAAAGAAACTCTGAACATGTATGGAATCTGTAAAGTTTCCATTGGATCATAGACTTCCAATGGTACTTTATCCCAAACAATACCGTCAACAACTGGGAATGCTGAAATGTTAAATAGGGCATGATCCCTTTTCATTGTATGGGATGAAATGTGTGGGGTCAGAACTCCGCCTACCAAGTCTACAGCAGAGCATTCAGGCAATTAATGGCCGTTTATTAGTAGGAAGAAAACTGTTACAAAACCAATTCACATGTAGAGAAATACCATCATAAGTACCAACCAGATGTATGTCCAAGGTGGAATGAGGTATATGCTTTTAAACCAGGAGATGAAAACACAAATAAGTGTTGGGGGATCTGCCTCAGAGGAAGAGTATGAAGATGAATCCGAAGAAAAGTTATATCTGTCTATATAGTAACCACTGGAATCTAGATGAAATAATGGGGGTTGGTCTTCATTGGAAGATGAATGGATTGCAATTCCAGGAATATCAACTATAATTTCGCCTGTTGGGGAGGCATACTCATTTGCCACAGTGGTTGAAGTTGGAGGTAAAACAGACAACAAATCAATATAAGTCTCCATCTTCCCTTCCTGTTGTTGTGGAGTTGTCGGGGAGACAGAAGTCATTGGATGCAGTGAAACATCCCTCCTGGGAATGCTTGCAGCCATACTATTCAGTGTCGGCCATATGTTTGATGGAAATAGATTCTCGCTGCGACCAGGCAGCGGCGGTAAAATAACAGTATCAGTACCCTTCAATCCAAGGACTGGGACTGGGGCACGATGTGAACTACCAAATTCTTAATTCTTGTCCATTTTCTCTCGGACCAGATCTCCAATTTTAGGAAGCCAGCCAGTAACGGGAATCAGCACCGCTGCTTCTGTGGATGAGGGTAAATTATCTTTTGCCAGTGTGTCACAAGTTTTTTGTAGATCCTGTAACATAGCACAATGGTTATCTACGTCAAACGTTGCGGCTGCCACCACAACATCTAGACCATCAAGATCTGGCACAGACATTTTAATGCCAAAGAGCAATTTGTATAGAAGCTGCCCACCCAGAGATCTTCTAGGGAGATTATTAAGTGCACGTTGAACTCCATAAAGATGAGTCCGCCAGCACCTAATACTCAGCTGTTAAAGATTGGCTAATATGAAGATTAGAATTGCACCTTCACCCCCAAAGACTTCTTCGCATCCTGGTAAGCCTTAGAGGCAAAAGCCGGACCTTGGTCTGAATGAAAGGTGCCACAGGCAAATGTCCCTTCAAAGACACGCAAATCTTTTAAAATAGTTTGAGCGTCAGCACTGTGTTGTGGCCAAACCCAAAGGAATCTAGTACAAGAATCCACTGCAACCAAGATATGTTTAAAAACAGTGTCAGAAGTGGAAGGACCGCAGTGATTAAGATCAATGCAGCCAAATGGCTGATTTGAAATGTAAAGTTGAGTATGTGGTGGGTACCATAGAAGGCTTAATTTGCTCTCAGATGTTACAAGAAAGAACATATTTACGCGCTTGGTGATATAAACCACACCACCAGAAACATTGCTACAAAAGTGAAATTGTGACCAGAAGAACAAGTTGTCATTGAAGGATTGTACACAGTAAACTAAATCGCACACTACAAGTTTAGGGACTTCGAAATCAGCAAACTCAAGAGCCAAAACCAAAGCACCTCACTTGGCTGATTAAGCCGTACAATCTCCAAGGGATTGTGTGTGCACCAAAGAAGATTTAAAATCACCATCAACAATTGTGCCTGCCACTATTGCGCAGGTTACAGAATAATTATGCTTGGAACCAATGGCTGGCTGTGCAGAACCATCTGTGTAAATAATGCATTTGTACTGATCAAGAGGAAGCAATGACAGTGGAGGTGGATGTACATGTTAATATTGTAAAAACTCCTGTGTCTGCAAAGAAGGGTCAAAGACAAAATTGAAATCAGCCGATGTCAATGAACGAGCCCCTTGTATCCAATGCTGATATAAAGCCTTAGAATTTGGAACACTCACCTTTGTTACAGCTTTTAAAGCAGGCACTGGTGAGACCATGAACATACGTTTTCCCTGAGCCAGAGAGCGTTCTTTTAGAATCGCCATCTGTACAGCGGTCAAAATGTTTTCAGTAGAAGAATAATGCAACTCTGCTGGAGTAAACAAATGTGATTTATAAGCTATGGGGACTGTGTCCCCTTCATTGAAAGTCACAGAAGTAAATCTTAACGCTACTGGTACAATCCTTATGACCCAATTCATGGTATTGTCTTGTGTTAACAAGAACTGGGTCGCAAGCAGCTCAGACTGCAAAGATCGTAAAATTACGGTATGTTCCGGAAGCCAACTGGAAGAAAAAAAAGAAGGTTCTATCAATGCGTAAAGCGGTTTGATACGCTGGGTATAATCAGGAATACAAGTCCTCCTATAATTTAAAAAACCCAGCAAAGATTGCAATTTTGTAAGAGTAGATGGAGGTTGCAATGAGCACATTTCTCTAGAAAGTGGGGGCCAACCCCCTACCTTCGTTATTGAGTTGATATCCAAGGAAAAGTACAGCAAAGAAGGCTATATGTTATTTAGCAACATTTAATTTGTAACCTAAGTCAGCAAAGTGTGTGATAAGTGGCCCACACACTGAAGATGCAGATTTAAATCATCATCCATCAAGTATATGTAATCGACGTACAATAAGGCATCATGTTTGATCTCATGGAAAACCCGACACAAAGCCTGCCGCAAACACACCTGGGCTATACTTAGATCCCATAGGCAATCTCACATATGTTTTCTGATTGACTAACGCATAGAATGCTGTGAGGTCACGGCTTTCAAGAGCCAAGTGTGACTGAAAAATCCATTGGAAATATTTAAGTTGTTTTATATTTTTTCGAACAATTTTGTTAACTAGTGTAGAGCTATGGTTGTTCTGTACCACAAAGGTACGAACATTACTGTTCAAATGTCTGCAATCCAAAACTATATGATAGGAACCATCCAGTTCAAATATCGGGAAAAGACGATTATTCATCAAGGAAACACAGGTTTCAATCACACCCTCATATTTCAACTGAGTAAGAATTTCACCAACGGACGCCTTAGCATCACGTTTAATTCGGTATTGTGATTGGGCCTGCGGAGTAGAACGCAATGGAATGTTTTTTTGAATTATTTTTTTTATTGAACAGAAACAAAGATTGACCAATATTCATATTCAAAAATATTTAAAAACATTCAAATTCTTAATTTTACACTAGACACCATTATTTTGAATATTAGAATCATCTTTTTACAATGCTGTCCATTTCTCCATTACCTAAAGTGCAACGTGCAAAATCACTGAAATTCCCTCCTTCGTATTCCATAGTACGTCTAATAAAAACATTTATGCAATTTAAAGTGCTATCTGTGTATTTATCTCTGATAAAGTGCATCTTCTCTATTATTTACCTGGCTTGTTCTAAGCCTTAATAAAGTGCATCAACTCATATTCTCCCCTTGACATCAGCGCTATTTCATGAACAAAGTGCAATTGTGCTCAAAGAAATTAACCTAAAAACTACTTTAACAAGTTTACCCTTGCCGACTTTCTATCTCATCCATATGCTTCCATACAGAAGTATATCTTTTAACAGCTCCGACCCTTTTCGCATAAGCTTCTTCCAATTTTCTTAATCAAATAATTTTTTTATACCATTCTAGAAAAATTGTCGTCCCCTATAGTCATTGGCTGAGTTTGTCTCTGCTTTACTAAACCAAAAAGTGCCATATCAGCCTCTGGATCCAATCTTCTCTGCAAGCCAAGGCTAAGCGCAGCACAAACTTTCACCCAGTACTATCTTAACAAAAACATCCGGCATGTAAAAAAAACATGAAGCCAGCCTCCCTCATTTAATCGCTGACAACGAAAGTATTTATTCTCGACTTTTGGATGCATCTTTTGGAGCGCTTTAGGTGTTTAGTATGCCATCCGGTGTGATAGTCATTATTTTGAAATTTGCCGCTCTTAGTGCCTTGCTGCCATATTGCGAGATAACTTACCACTCAAGATCTGAAAAACTACATTGCATTTCTTGTTTAATCCTAACAAGAAAGTTATTAACCAAGAGGGATTCTCCTTGGCTCCGTAATAATCGATACCAATTTCCCACCCCTGTAAGCTTTGTAAAAAAAAAAAAAAAACGCTAAGGCCGGAGTAGCACCTGTGCTAGATGGAAGGCAGTACTTCTTCAATAGATGTGTAATTTGAAGATAGCCAAAAAGAAGAGCTTGCACCTGTCTCCACACCTAGCTTGAACCTCCTTCCAATTAATGCATCTTCCTCAAATCATGAAAGGACCCAGCTCTTTTAAAGCCATTAGCTTCCCAAAATCTTAAATGGTTATTCTGGATTTGGAGGCCTAAGCTTTTACATTCAGTAAGCTGCAGGTACTTGTACCCTGCAGAATGAGCCTTCAAGGAGTAAAATGCCTGAAGTATTATACAAAAGCCTTATAAGAAATTGTGCTGTTTTTTATAAAAAACTGAATCTGAGACCCAGCTCCTTGTATCATCTTGTCCCCAAAAAGAAGGTATCCAAGAGTCCCTTCCTGTCCATTAAACGCACTATTATATAAAAAAAATGCTTCATAGTACGTATGGATTTGGGGGAGTGCGAACCCCCCCAAAATTAATACCAGTTGAAGTACAGCAAATTTTACCCTTGACACCTTCATGTTCCAGATAAACTGTCGAAAGATTGTTTCCAGCCCTTTGTTGATTTTAATCGGAACATCTGTAAAAAGGAAAAATAATAGCAGTAAAATCGACATTTTTATAAGGGCAATACGATCGATTGATGTGAGGGGAAGAAGTACCCACTTATCAAGTAGGTCTCTAATTTTTTTTTAGCATGACCTCATAATTTATTGATACATTTCCATATATTGATTTGTGACATATCCCCAAATATCGAATCGGATCAGGGGAGAGAGCTTGCCACTTTAGATTTATGGGAGGAAATCACTAGCAGCTTTAAGCAACAGGATTTCAGTCTTTTTGTGATTGATTTTATACCCCCCCAATCAATTAAAACTGTGCAAATTCTCTTAATATCATTTCAATATTCTGTTTTTCAGGTTTAAGATACAAAATAATGTCACCTGCGAATAGTTTTAATTTTGACATTCCTACTATTGGAGTTTTATTCTCTACGTTAATGAGGATCCAAAGGTTCAATGAAATATTTTAATGATACGGCAGAAAGAAGATACCTCGGTCTAGTTTCTTGGTTTATCTCAACCGTACCAGCTAAGTTACAATTTCTAAAGACCTGTGCCGGGCCCCTTGAGATATATATTCTGTAACATGATAATAATCTGCTGGGGAATCCCAACCCTTTCAAGACCATAGAAGAGAGCATCCCAATTCACCAGATCAAACGCCGTTTCTGCGTCGACCATCATTTTAAAAGCTGGTGTTTGATTAGTTTTAAAAAAGTCAAGTGCTTGAACTAAGAATCCTGTGTTGAATGCCATTGACCTACCTAATACAAACCCTGTTTGGTCCTTGGGTATCCCATACTGTGCAACTGGAGTAAATCGATATGTCCAGATTTTCATAAACATTTTATAATTGGAACTTAGAAGGCTAATTGGCCTGTATGAATTGACATCCCTGGGAATCTTTACCCTTCTTAACAAAACTAACAGTGCAAGATTCTTTAAAAGTTATTGGAACCTCTCCTCCAGCCTTAACATAGTTAAAAAGCTCAAGCAAAAACGGTACTAACTCTTCCGAAAACACATTGCAAAATTCTGTCAGAAGGCCACTGTTGCCACAGGCCCTTCCCCCTGATATTGATGCTAAGGCCTGGTGAATTTCAGCCGCAGAAATATCTGCAGTCATCTCTTTTTTCTGGGTACTTGATATCCGTGGCAGGTTTATATCGTAGAAATATTGATGCAATTCTTCTTTCGACACCCTATATTTAGTTGCCTATAATTCATTATAATGATCTAGAAATATCTTAGCAATTTTATCCTTTTTGGACACTAAGGTCCTCGCCACTGGCTCCAGAAGTTCATTAATTGCTGAGTCTTCCTGCTTTACCTTGGTTGACCAGGCTAGAAATGTTCCTATCATTCGACTTTCCTCATAAACTTTCTGCTGGAATGACCGTGAGCTATTTATTTCTTCTATATTAAAAAACTCTTAACTCCTGTTTTGATTTATTTAATTGCCTCTCTGCTAGATTTCTATTCCCCAGGGAGCTGGGTTTTTCTTCAGCACAGAGGTATCAATTGCCTGCTGAAGTTCAGCTATACATGACCTTCTGATGTTTGTTTGGCAGCCATAAAAGCTATCATTTGCCCATGTACTGAGGCCATAAAAGCCCCCCAGACAGAAAAGAGCTTTGCTGTACCCTTCTTAACCTGAAAGAATTATTTTATACATTTTCTCATGCTATCCATCCATTGTTGGTTTCTTAAAAGGAGTCGATCCATCTATCACCTGGATCTTTACCTCTTTCCTACATCTAATTCGATTTCAATGTTTACCAGCAAATGATTTGAAAATGAATTGACCCATATTTCTGAGTAAAGAAAGTTCAGAGAGGGAGAAATAAGAAAGAAATCAATGTGAGAGGCCGACTGATATTGACGGCAATAGTACTTATACTGCAAAATTTTCCCAATATTCTTTCCACATGGATCGATTAATTGATAATCTTGTTTTAATACGTCTATTGCTTTTTTAGCCTTAGGTTTCAGTTGTTTCTTTGTCTTATTCGAAGTATCTTTTCCCTAGTCTTAAACAAAATGTAACCCCCCCCTAAAATTATGGGGCTCATCGGCCCTCTAGCTATATCGTTGATCTTCATAATAGGTGTGGGATCATCTACAATAGGTTCATAGTAATTCACAAAATTAAATGTATTCCCATTTACTCTGGCTATAACCCATATCCATCTACCATATGGGTCTCCTTGTACTTGAACATTCTCCCATTCTATCCCTCGCCCCAAGTAGATGTTTTTGCTTATTGGATATACCATTTACATTGACTGTAATTATACGGATTTTAAGACCTATCCCTAAAGTTTCTGCTTGAGTTTAAGGTGTTGTCATTGATATATATCTTGCCTGTATCTTTCCTTCTACGATTCTGCTCTTTTCTCTTTTGCCATGTCACCCTCCACCTGTGCCCACCCCCTCACCCCCAAAGGAAGAGGAATTGCCTGCAGTGCCCCTCATCTCACCCCATGGGTTGGCCCTTCTTCTGAGTGTCAAGGTATTGCACCCTGCGTGATTCATTCCGCCCCCCCCCCCCGCCCCCACCTGTGATCCTGTTGCTACACTCTATTTACCATGTATTATCTATTTCCCTGTGGAAATTTCTTGCAACAATTCCTGGGCATCATCGATGTTTGCGAACATATGAAATTTCCCTCTTACTAAGACCCTTAACTTAGATGCTTGTGCTATCGCAGCCTGTGCACTCTGGGCCTTGAATAAATATAAGAGCTTAACAAAATCCTTTCGCCGATGCGCCACAGCCGCTCACATGTCAGAGAAAATATGGCAACTTGATCCTTCTTCAGTACAAAATTGCTTCTTCTGGATTGTTTTGTTAGTATCTGTTCTCCAATCCAGTAATCTGCAAAGTTCACTCAAATGGTCTGCATCAATTTTGAGTTGGGAAAGAGCTGAGACGGTACCCTATGTGCTCTAGTGATAGTGAGGCCACTTGAAAATTCTGGGATTACATTTTTTTGGGAGAAATGTCTCAACCCATTGGATAGTTTGGCCTGACTGATGGTGTTGTCTTTTAAATTTATGTCCATTTGTGGAAAAAAAAATTCTCCCCTTGGTTGCCCCTGTGATCAGCTCCTCTTCATAGACCTCTCAGGCTCCATTGCCTTCAATTGAAGTTTCTGGTGCGTCATTTTGCAAAGGAGGCGCTTCCTCGAACCTTATTTCCTCATCTAGCCGCCCTTGTAGTATACTCTCTATGGCTGTGTCTCCCGTTACTGCTTCCTTTCTGGACTCCTGTGTATCTTCTTCAGAGCTCCAAGGGCTTGAGATTGTTGCGGAACTGAGTCTTAATTTTAAGCTAAGTTTGGCTCTTGCTGCTGCAGACGCCCTTTTCAAGTGAGCTGTGCGTGCTTTCGTTTTATGGCCTGCCACGGTTCCCACGTTGGTCAAAATATTTGAGATTCTTAAATGTTTTCCCATTAGGTCGACCCCCAAGGTGTTTCCACTAGGTCGAGGGAAGAAAGAAGGAACCCAAACCAGCGACTCACTGCCAGAAACTCCTCAGAAGTATGAGCTCCCTTTGGGATTTTTTTACTACTTGCATGAAACCTGGGGGTGACCCTGCCCTTCCAATCCACTGCAAAATACTCTTTATAGAGCACTATTGAGGTGTTGTCATTTAATCATGAAATTTTCTAAAGGCATTGGACAGAGGCTCCAATGCATTTAAAGTCCAGTTTTAGTGTGGTTTAGTGACTGCTTGCCAATTGATTATATTTCACAATATGACCTGCGAAGACGCACAATGTCCCTTTAATAGTCAGTTAAATTCTGTAAAGTACCCGCACTTACCACCTTTGTGGCACTGAGAGGGGCATCCCGTCAGTCAGGATCCTTCAAGTTCTGATCTCTGCCTCTGTTCCTGTCTTAGTGTCCATTCGGTTTGCCGGGGAGCAATGCAGGGGGTCAGAAAGCAGCCAAAATCCAAGGTCTTCTGTTTTTTTCCCCCAGAATAATTCTTGCTGTTAGTTAGGCAGCAGCCCAATACGTCCTGGAAGCCTGAAATTGATAATTTTAATGACTGCCGCCATTCAGGAAACTCACAGCATTTCGGCGTTCCTGGTCGACCGCATCGCAGGGCCGAGCCTGGAAGTGGATGACAGGGGGAGGAGTGAGGTAATCACGCTAGCAGCAATCAATCAATCAATCAATCATAACACTTGTATAGCGCACTACTCACCCGGAAGGGTCTCAAGGCGCTTGGGGGAAGGGGTTTGCTACTGCTCGAACAGCCAGGTCTTGAGTTGTCTCCTGAAGGCGAGATGGTCCTGGGTCAGCCAAAGGTGGATGGGGAGGGAGTTCCATGTCTTGGCCGCCAGGTAGGAGAAGGATCTTCCGGCGGTGGCTCTTCGGATGCTTGGTATGGCGGCGAGGGCGAGGCTGGTGGACCGTAGCTGGCGGGTGGGCGTGTAGAAGGTCAGGCGGTTGTTGAGGTACTTGGGGCCCAGGTCGTGGAGAGACTTGTGTGCGTGGGTGAGGAGCCGGAACGTGATCCTCTTGTTGACGGGGAGCCAGTGCAGGTCTTTCAGATGGCCGGAGATGTGGCTGCGTCGGGAGATGTCCAGGATGACTCGGGCGGAGACGTTCTGGATGCGTTGGAGTTTTACCTGTAGCTTGGCTGTGGTTCCGGTGTAGAGGGTGTTTCCGTAGTCCAGTCGGCTGGTGACGAGTGCTTGGGTGACCGTCTTCCTAGTTTCGGTCGGGATCCATCGGAAGATCTTTCGGAGCATACGCAGGGTGTTGAAGCACGAAGAGGAGACGGCATTGACTTGTCTGGTCATTGAGAGGGAAGAGTCCAGGATGAAGCCCAGGTTGCGTGCGTGGTCAGTTGGCCTGGGTGCGGTGCCCAGGGCGGGGGGCCACCAGGAGTCGTCCCAGGCGGAGGGCGATGGTCCCAGGATGAGGACTTCCGTCTTGTCTGAGTTCAGTTTCAGGCGGCTGTTCTTCATCCACTCGGCGACGTCTTTCATCCCTTCGTGTAGGCAGGTTCTGGCGGTGTCGGGGTCTCTGGTGAGGGAGAGGATCAGCTGGGTGTCGTCGGCGTAGGAGATGATGTTGAGGTTGTGTTGGCGTGCGATGGCTGCAAGAGGTCTCATGTAGACGTTGAAGAGGGTGGGGCTGAGTGCGGGTTGCAGAGCAAGCGGGTTACGCCGGCTGCACATTGTAATGGAAATTACATGCTCTGGATAATCTCTGTCCCAACCCACCTGATTGCGTTATATAATTCATGAGCCAGGGTCAGTGCCAATTCAGAAACATAAGTATGTTTAGCCTCTTCTGGGACATATTGGGAGAATAACATCCACCCCTCTAGAGGAAGCAAGAATGAACGTGGGAGGTCAATTAACCTCCGCCAACAAAAATCATAAGATGATGTGAGGTTATCCTAAAAGACTGCCTTAATAGTGCGTTTAATATAACCTTCAATTTGGAGGCCTATTTCATGAAGCCTATGGGGGAAGGGGGGCAAACACAAGTGTCAGCTGTTTCTATGGTAATGAAAGTGTCAGTTGCTTTCGCCTCCAGACGCTGGTGAAGTGTCCGTCGCATAATGATAACCTCTGCTGCACTGTCGAGGAGGGTTACCGCCCAACTCCTGTCGAGGAGCAGGGTTCTCACCATCTGAGGCATACTTTGCAGGCAAAGCGTCAACTTTTTTCCTCCTGAAAAGGGGCTCGATATTGAGGTGGTTCCTCCTGCTTGACTTTTATGTCAAACTGGCACAGCAGGTCTCGTCTTGTCTGCGTAGACTCGCCTTGTCAGTGATCCTGTCACCCTCCTCCTCCGAATTGTTAATCCAATGATTTCTGAAAGGAAGGAGGAGAACGAGTATCAGGAAACTGAAACTTCGCTGGTGTCTTAATTTTGGAGCAGCCACGCAAATCGTATCTACGTTCAGAGGCGTAAGGTGGAGGCAAACCAGCATGCGAACCAGGTTCTTTCTGTTGTTAATGCCACTGATTCTTGTTCCAAGCCTTTCTAGGAAATACTAGACAACCCTCCTTTTTGGGAGGGGCTTTACTCTGTGCCTGTGTAAATGGTCGTGTTCCTAAACTATTGCGTCCCAAAGATGGATACACATCAGCAATAATAATCGCCAACTGCCACTGCCGATCCACGTCCGCCCCCGCCGACAGGCGTTGGCACACCTGTAAGCAAACTGCTTCCCCCTTAATGTTGGCCAGAATCATATCGAAGACAATAGGGAACATGCCCCCTTACTTCATCCCCAAATCCAGGGCTGGACCGGCCCTGTGTTCATCCTGGACCTTCTTCAGAACGTCACTCGGTAGAGCGGTCATGGAGGGGGTGACAAAGCACAGTGTATACACTGAAGCAAACATTGTCCTCCAGGTGGTGCAGTCAGCTAAAGAAAGAATCAGACTACTAGGTAAACTCAAGGTAAGGATCCTGTATTTCTCAACAGGAGTCTTATGTGGGAAAAACAGCCTTGAGTTGCTCAAGCTTATGTGCAAGCCAAAATGGTAAGTCATTGTGATTCTGAGGGTGCTTGCCCATCACTGAGTTGATTATGGTGGGACTAACGACAAGACGACCGGCGTGTCCCGGTGCTGCAGGAATAGCTACAGCCGGAGCGGCATGAAGTGCACGTGCCATAAACTGTATGACACTTCTGTGAATGTGAATCAACTGTGTATTTAACAGACGTAGCCCTTTGACAGTAAGATTAAGGTAATTTGGATGCTGTGTAAAACCAGCCAAAACCGGCAAGTGGCCCCATTGTTGGGTAAAAGGGCCGATACGAACAACAGATACAGAGTGAGGAAGGGCATCATTAAACCAAATGGTATGTTCCAAGGACATCAATTGAACTTCAATCAATGCATACGGACGTTTAAGCCCCCCGTAGGAGCAGCTCACGTATATTCATGGAACAAATTCTCATCCCCATCTACCATGGGCAATTTAACCCAAGAATAAAAAACCTCGAAGCAGTAAGCCGGGTCTGCTTCCACAACAAAAATGAAGGTAGCATCTGCCTTGGGGACTTCGTGTTGAGTTGAGTAAGCGGGAACCGCAGCGCAGTTGTGGCGCAATAGCGACCGGTTGTGCGATATCCGAAATGGGAAAAAGAAATAAGAAGAACAGTAGTGCAAAATAGGGTATAGAAGCTTTTTAAACTTAATGCTTAAAGAACTTATATATATATATATATTCACTGAAAAAACCATAGGTTATAGACCATATATAGTTAGGAATTAGCATTTAGAAAACCTTATTTTACTCACACAAAACCATTGAAATTCCATATATAGTTAGTTGCACTAACTATATATCGCGCACCCGCAATCCACTGCTGATGATGTCACATATTACATCATTCATGACATGGTCAGTGACATCACTGATGACATCACTGATGACATCACTGATGACATCTCAAATGACATCACTGATGACAACATCCAGTGATTATGTGTTTCTGTAAAGTTTAAATATGTTTTACATATTGAAGAATGAGTGGATGTATAAGTGTCTGAATGAAGGTTTTAGTAGGTGCGTGATTGACTGTATGAGTGAGTGATTAAATGCGTCTTACTAAATGCACGGGTTAGTGACTAAACTGTCTGAAAGTGTGCATCAGCATGTCTGTTGTTGTGCAAGCTGCTGCATGTGTTGATCAGTAGCTATATAAGTAGCTATATGGGTTATTGATTGGTTGCACAAGTATTTGTATGGGAGACTGAGTGTGTGTATGGCTGGCTGGGAGGTGTGTGACTCTGTGCAGATCAATGTGTACTTGTATCAGTGATTCTATAAGAGAGTAAGTATGTGTTAGTATATGTTTGAAAATGTAAGGTACTCTATGTTTAACTGTGTAGATTAGAAAATGGAACTGTGATTGATTCTTTACAGGACTGACTAGGTGTGTGAGTAACTCCATGGATGAGTGGCAGAGTGTGAGTGTCTGTATATGTGTATGAGTGCATATGATAGTGTTGTAAAGATGAGTGATTGTATGTATGAATGATTGTATGGGTGAATGAGTGAATGTGTGTGTAGACGTAGGAATCAGTGAGTGCGTATGTAGTAACTAGTATTGGTGTGTCAATGGTTTCAAAAATTATACTCTGTATTTAACACTGGGTGTAACAGAGGTTATATTAAAGTGTGAGGAGATGCATTGTATTGTCACATTAATGATATCATCATTGATGTGACCATTGATGTCAAATGAGATATCATCAGTGATGTCATTTGAGATGTCATCAGTGATGTCATCAGTGATGTCACTGACCATGTCATGAATGATGTAATATGTGACATCATCAGCAGTGGATTGCGGGTGCGCGATATATAGTTAGTGCAACTAACTATATATGGAATTTCAATGGTTTTGTGTGAGTAAAATAAGGTTTTCTAAATGCTAATTCCTAACTATATATGGTCTATAACCTATGGTTTTTTCAGTGAATTTTCAAGGTTTTGTAAATGCTAATTCCTAACTATATATGGTCTATAACCTATGGTTTTTTCTGTGAATTTCATTGGTTTTTTAACAGCTAATATCTGTAGCTGTAAAATGTATTCTTCTTTAAATCCAAAAATATATTTTATATGTTTATGAATAATTTTTTTTTGTAATATTTTTTTTTCTACGTTCCCGCTTCGCGAATCGGGAAGCTTCCCGTTAGCTGACCTTGATGCCGCGAAATAGACCGCGAGCCGGTAAACGTTTCTTTACCGCAAGTGCCGCGTTAGAAAACAACATCGTGACGCCTCCCGTCCGCATGACGTTCCACGTTGTCGCGTGATACGTCATATGACGTGCTACGTTAGCGAACTGGTACGCGAAGCGAGTCGCAAAGCGCAGGTTTCTGGAAGCAAACCGTGAGGCCCTGCAAAGCGCTTAACGTAAACACAGCAAGTCATGTGACTTGGTAATAACACTTTTCATTGGTTCATTTCACTTTTGGTTTCCTAATGATGTAAGACTAGGTCATATAATCTAAAATGAACACTTTTGATTGGTTGAGAACTCTTGTTTTTCCCAAATGATGAAAATCCCTCCTTCTTTCCTCACTCTGACTTTCATCATTGTGAGAGAAAGACCCTTTGTGATCACTGAGCAATGGCTTCTTTAGTAGCTTCAGCTGGTGCTTCCCCACCACCTCCACCACATCCAAGGAAGAGTGGACCACCTGCTCAAGTTATAATTCAACAAGAAGAGGAAGAAGAGGAACAGGACGACGAGCACGAAGAGAGGCAGTTTTTGCCTGAGCAGCCCAAGACGTCTCACCGGAAAGAAAACTTCATTTGGCAATTTTTTAAAATTCCCAAAGGTCAGAAAAAAGTAAATGCAAGATACGTAACTTGCCTTATATGTCAAGATAGACTGTCCAGAGGAACCGAGAAAAAATACAGTTTCGGAAACTACACAATGCATCGCCATATGACTAGGTGGCATCTTAACAACTACAGTGCTGCACAGTTTCGGAACGACCTAGATAATCTCCCTATTATGGCCAGAAGATCTGTTGTACCGGAAGTAACGGGACCAGAGGGCAGGGAGATGGTGCCAAATATACAAATGAAATTTGGTGAAGTAAAACACACCTGCGTATTTTGCGATGGATTCATTTCCTACGGAGAAAAAAGCATCACTCTGATCAACAGAGCTATTGACTATCATATGCAAGTTTGTACGAAACGCCCAAAATAATAAATACTTCTTTTTTTGTTTTGTTGCTCCTGTTGAGCCCTTTACAATGAATCGTTTTCATTGCCCCCTCCAAGAAAAACCCAAAAAAATATAAAACCTCAGAAAAATTCAAAAAAAGTAAAAAAATGTTCCGAAAAATAATAAAAAAAATATAAAACAATAAAAAAAAAAAGTTCTTTTCAGAACTACCTCCCCGTTATTAAAAAATTGGTACAATATTTGGAACTGTGCCAACCTCTATTTCTCTTAGTTCGCTTCCCAGTTCGCTCGCCGGTACGCGAACTAGAAGCGAACCAAAAACAGTAAGTATAAGGGAAGGAAACAGACACTTATGTTAAAAGAAAGACAGCTATAGGGGAGTAAACTAGAGATACTATTACCCGTAATCCACTGCTGATGATGTCACATATTACATCATTCATGACATGCTCAGTGACATCATCAGCAGAGGATTGCGGGTTTTTTGGCAACGTGCCTTATCCACGGTTTAATAACGCTGCCTTTTGCTTTATATAAGTTTTCAAATTGTATGAAATATATACCAATAGGTCGTTATGAACCTTTAGGTAGTGCTTTTCTTCATGAGGTCTGGTCGCTTCCATACACATACAGATGTTTCAAAGATGATCAAGAAGTTTATCTGAATGGAGAGGAATGCACTGAGACGCCAGATCATTCACTAATGTGTAGGCACATACAGTTACATGGTTCATGCAACAAACACCGACCAAATATGGCTTGCGTGTTGCAAGGCACGCCAGTTCCTGCTATCATCCCCACGTTCAAGTTGTTGGAAAATGGTAGTTATTTGATGCTCAATAATGAAGATTGTTCTGAGTTAATTGAAAAGGGTCTGCACCTCTGTACGGGTGTTCGCTATGTGAAGCACGAAAGTTTCACGGGCCGAACTCAAGGCCACCTCTCTCTGAGACAAAAGAGCTCTTATTCTTGCCATGCCGTTGAAATCTGTCCCAAGGTTGGTATTTGTGGCCAGATTGAAAACTCCCTATGTTCATGTGTGGGAGGAAATAGAACATTTCTGCAGCAAATAACCCGTTCACTTACTGTTACGATAAAAGGAATACTTTTAATTCAGATTTGCCTTTCAATTTCAGCAAGATGGTTCCGACTATCTTTAACGCATCCTCCACAAAGACCCTGGCGCACTTTTTTAAAGTTGTTACCAGTGGTCTCGTGACTTCATTTGAGAAAATCTTTGGAGTCATCCCTGCTTCCTTTCATTCTATTTTCTCCACTCTGGTTCGTGGATTGGCATTTTTACTTGCATTACCAGCGGACGCTCTTGTGCTTTTTTACATTTTTAAATATGGATGTCCCTCCTATGCAACCTCCCACCCTGCAGCTGCTGACACTGTTCCGCAATCGCATGCTAGAATATTATGGCACAATGCCGTTGGCGATATTAAGCACGGCATATGGATTATCTTTTCGATTCTCCTACTTCACCTGTGTCCAGCCTGTATTTCACTGCCTGACCTGTGATTTCGATTGGGCCATTGATTTGTGTCTCTGCGGACCGGTTTCTCCTGACGTCGACTTTAATCAGCTGATGACTCCTATCATTACTCACAAGTTGGTTTGTCCTGGCGAAAGGATTATGGCTGTGGCATTGATGCATGGACTACTTGGTCCCTGTAATTTACTGGCGGCAGCACAGTCTTTCTTGGAACAGAGCTTTCTTGAAAACCCACCGAGCTGTCCTCTGATGGTGATAGAGGATCAGGTGCTGGGAGAGCACGTATGTTCTTTTCCGCTTTTAAATTGGATGGCTGAACTGTTTTCGGATGAAGACGGTGACTTCCTATTGGAGGCTGTTGCAGCTTATTTTGCATACACAGTTATGTCATAGACCTTTTTCATGTTTGATATGCTGAGTACTAGCATTTCATTGACAATTCATTGACTTATTTGTCAAGTTTTTATTATTTACCTTGCCTATTGGCTTAAGACTCGATAAAGTACTTGGCTGTTTTATTTTTCTTTAGCATTAAATTTTCCTAGTTTTTAATGCTTTACCTTGCGGACCGTCCACATATAAACTTGCAATCTACTCTCATGAGATGGCACTTCTATTATCTTATTCAGTTCGTTTCCGGATCATGGGGAGGTGTCATCTAGGTCCTGGATATCTTTACACCGTGTTAAGTTAGCATGGGCTCATTACCGGTTTAAACGCCATTTTTCCTTTTTTGCAACTTCTGCACACGACACTTAGTTGTTGCTTTAGCTTTCCACCTAGTAGTTCATCGTGGTTTACATGAGAATAATATGTTATTGCTCTACTATCTGCTTTGCTTGTTAAACTATATCTGTACAGCGAGTGCTAAAGTTTCAAGAACAACACGATACAGAATTGTTATGAGGTCTGATCTCCACGACTTCATACTCATAACATAAGTGCAACTTCTGCCAATTCTGGGCATGAGGCGGGTTTTATATTGCTTTGCCGAACACACATACACAACAGTTGATGCGGTTCACATGAAGAGAGAGCTGGTGTATGCTGATGTGATTCCTTCAAATCTAAGACACTAAAGTATGGGCACGCCCTAAACCAACACAAAGAGACCTTCTTAGCAAATAATATAATATGTGTATTAGGGAGGGTGAGATATAAGCAGCCGCGGGCCGTGGAGGGAGTTACGGTGAGGCAGGGAGGCGGGGAGGGGGAGAAGCAGGGTGGAGCCCTCTCTACATTGCCCCTCCCCCGCCCCGCCTCCCTGCCCCACCGTAACTCCCTCCACGGCCCGCGGCTGCTTATAAGTGTTGCTAACTCTTATTCATTTACAGCATGTTAACATACTGTCACCATTCGCTTTTTATGTACTAGTAACTATGCTGGTAATTTTGCTACTGATAATATGTGTACTTGTATTCTCCACCCTGCTTCACCCCCTCCCCGCCTCCCTGCCTCACCGTAACTCCCTCCACGGCCCGCGGCTGCTTATAAGTGTTGCTAACTCTTATTCATTTACAGCATGTTAACATACTGTCACCATTCGCTTTTTATGTACTACTGACTATGCTGGTAATTTTGCTACTGATAATATGTGTACTTGTATAATCTAAGATACTACGCCTCAGAAGACGGCATTAGTAAATAAACATTTCAAATACACATGTGTTCTTCTTAACTCCATGTTCTGGTTTCTAAGAAATATATAACGACCGACTGTTCATGAGTTCCACGTATCCTGAGGTACTATAAGTTCATATTCTGGATTGTCTAAACATTGAGAGTTTGTTATATCCAATGTGACACTGTACCTAGCTTGCTAAGGAGTTTTTGATTACTAACGTGAGTTTTGGGACACCCTAATTCGCCGAGGTTCCAATCCTCTGTCCACAGTTCTGTGTGAGAACAGAAACCCTGCGACAGGGGCACCCCCGACCCTTGCTGGAGCTTCATCACACTTGCGATACAACTCCAGCAATGCGCCACCTTTACGGCACAGATACATCACGCATCTGTGCTGTTTTTGCCCCATGATGCGCCGCATTGTAAATGCAGCACACCATAGGTGACGGAACAGCGGCACAGAATGACTAACACATCCCTGGTGATGCGCCAGTCATCATAAATGTATCCCTATGCTTCTTATCTTGTTAGAGATGAACCGCCATATGTATCATCAAAGTTTTTTGCATTTCCTAAATAGCGAACTTTAAGGAATAAATAGCGATTCTTTACCATTCCTAGTTTGCGATTAGCTATTTGCTAATTACAAATTACCCATTCATTTCCTTCATTTCCATAGGGCGGTTGGACTCACTTTTAGCTCGAACGGCTGAATGGATTTGCACGAAACTTGGCAAAATTGTAGGGACTGGTAGCCCGATGTGCCTTTGCTATGTCTCAAGATATATGCTCCTGTGGTTTTTACGAAAATTAACTTTGAAAAATATATATTGGGCTACATTGGCCTATATATATGTTGGAGCCCAAATGTAGCCCAATGTAGCCCAATGAAGCCCAATGTAGCCCAATGTAGCCCAAAGATGGCCGCCAGACACACAAAAAAACAAATGTAGCCCAAATATCAGCCAGATGTAGCCCAACTATAGCCCAGTGACAGAATGACCAATCCGCTTCGCAAACCTCCGTTACGCGAGGCGGAGCGCTGTTACAGATATATCTTTTTTTGAACGTTAATTTCTCAAAATCCACTGGAGCACATATATTGAGACCTAGCAAAGGCACATCGGGCTACCAGTCCCTACAATTTTGCCAAGTTTCGTGCAAATCCATTCAGCCGTTCGATTATTATTATTATTATTTTTTTTTGCCCCGCGGGGCCCTTTTAAAACCTCCACATCAAACCTAGGGGGTCAGCCAGGATCTACTATTCCCCCTTATGGTCATTTGCCCCTTCGCTTTGGCCTCCTCTTGTCTCTCGATCCTACCGAGAGACAAGATGGCGGCCGCTACGGACTGTTTGGAATGTTGAGACGCCAGAGAACCAATCAGCTTCGCTTCACAAAGCTCCGTTGCGCGAAAAGTACGCGTCCTGGGCCGCTGCCCGGTCCGCTGTTACAGATATATATCTTTTTTTAAACGTTAATTTCTCAAAATCCACTGGAGCACATATATTGAGACCTACAAAAGGCACATCGGGCTACCAGTCCCTACAATTTTGCCAAGTTTCGTGCAAATCCATTCAGCCGTTCGGGCTAAAAGTGAGGCCAACCGCCCTATGGAAAACTCAATGTTAAAAACACGTTTTGGGACCCCCATTTTTTCTCGGCCCCCACTGGACGAACCCCCCCCAAATTTTCAAGGGCTGCTCAGAAACAAAATGTGCCATTTTCCTGAAAATTTCAGCCAATTCCGTCCACAAACGCCAAAGTTATTAGACATAGAATTTTCAAAAAACCCATAGAGAAAAAATCCTAACTATATATACCTACTGGCGACCGCCAGTAGGTAATATATATATATATATATATATATATATATATATATATATATATATATATATATATATATATATATATATATATATATATATATATATATACAAATATAGGAGGCTAAGGCCCTTCACCATTGGACATATCCTGTGACTGGTGATGGTATCATGGACAAGCACAAGCGCTACTCAGGGGTCTACTGAATAAGTACCAGACCAAACGTAGGCAGCGCCATGTTGCAGGGATTCTGCCCAAGAACAGAACTATATGTACGATTATGGGACCTTAGTGCACAGGGACTAAGTCATCCTACAACCTCAGTACCCTTGAGCCCAGCACCGACTAGCTATGGTGTCTCACTTGCACTCCTACTCACTCACAGAGAAACAAGTGATTAGACACCCAAGAACATAACACTCCAGTATCTCTCAGGACTCATGGTTGCAAGACACACCCTTTCACTCGCACTCTTGTACCACAATAAGATCTGACAGAGACACGTAACAGTTTAAAATATTTATTTTAACTAACGTGCCCTAACATGTAGAATACGTGCTACAACAAGCAGGCAAATGCATAATACAAATACAGTCAGCATAGCAGCTAGTCTATATATCATGAAGGGAGATGTCATCACAAAAAGACAATAGTCTATCCTCCCTCCCCTTGCTAAAAAGCTGTATTATTATATATATTAGAAGATCTCTGGGTTTTTGCTGCAGACCCCATACCTTAAACGATAGATTGCAGGTCTACACCATCGGTGCTGTCTCACTCTTCTCCCTGGAAAGGTCCTTCACCAAGCGTGTCTTACCTATGCATGTATCCCCCTAATACCAAAGTACAACAGTTGCATTGGTATGTTTTGTCTAGGTGCCGGGACCTTACCTGGACAGAATACCAAACGACATTGTTTACCGTCCTTGCTCACAATGCTCAGACCAAATTCGAGGAACTGGCAGAGAATGCACACAGCAGACAGTTCTCATGTGAAAGGACGAACAAAGTCTTTGTAAGAATAAAGCTATGTAATAACGTGCGGAAAGCCGCATAATGTCTGCAGAGCTCATGTTAACTTACTGAAGACGACAATGTCCCCCTGGGCAATGTGACAAGTGCAAGGTGCTTCACTTGTATAAGTGTGCACCATATACTAAGCCAGCCTCCTACACCATGCTTTAATTAATGCTAGCCATTATAATGATCCTCAGCACATTGTTGGAACCCCCACCATGCATTTATATGAACATTCAGTGGAATGCACAGAATGCATTTTATAAGGAAGGGGTATGCAGAAGAAACTATGCATCCCTCTGTTTTTATAAAGCCAATCAATCGTAACTATGTACAATAAACCTTTTGACATACCTTGCATCACAAAATACTATTTTTTAGGTTTCGCCTGCAACAGCACATGCACTCTTGCTTGCAAGAGGTATTGTATATAGTGCCCATATCGGTCCGCACACCAGCCCCCCACAAGCATTTTGCATATTCCATAAATAAACAGACCAGACAACTTGTTGATGGGCAAACGTTGCTGCAGGTTTATTAGCATAAACTATGCCAACATGGTGGGTTATCTTACAGACGATCCAAAGGCAAGCCGCCCCTCGCACAGATCTCCTGGGGATATTAGGCCTCAGCATCCTTTGTGCTCCTGGATAGGGTACTCCTGAGTACCTTTCTGCCTCTGGATCGTCCTGTAACTCCGCCTGCAACACAAAAAACAGCTGTTAACGCAACCCCCCCCCCCCCCCCCCCCCGCCACCCTGATATGCCGGGTAAGCGGTAAGCGGTAGGGAGGGAAACATCGAAGGAGAAGAGGTCAAAGAAGCCGTCAGAAGGGAGGGGGAGCCTTAAATACTTCCGCCCCACCCCCCACCCGGCCGGAAGTGACGCGCCTTCGCTGAAGGGGCGACCTAATACCCTGAGCTGTCTCGCGTGCCATCTTGCGGCACTAAGGGGGCCACCCTCTTATGAGGGTCCCCTGAGGAGACAAGTTGGTCGGCCCGCACAAGGGGCTTGCAGCTCACCCATGGCTTACCATCCGTTGGTGTCATTGTCACCCACAGTCTCTGCCTCATAATTGGCCAGAGCATGCCAGCATGGCTTCCTCTTCTTCCACCTGGAGCTTGGACCAAGCACAGATTGCTTCAGATTGTTTAGCGTCCTTCCACTCATTGGGCTTTGACTCGGGTACTATTTTTTTGTGTGTCTGTGCGCTTCTTCTCCCTCACATCCCACACCTTTGTTTTCATATCATCTGGTAGTTGCATCAGGAGGTTACTCATTGGATGCTTTGGTTCCAGGTGTCCTTTACTCAACAATAGGAGTCGGTTTCTTCAAAATTGGTTGTAGAAAGTCATGCGGCAGCCCTGCAAAGTAGTACGTAACGGGCGTTAGACTAATGCATTTCAGTGTGGTGGTCCGCATCACCACACTGAAATGGAAAGTCACGTATAATAGTGCCTCATCAGCTTTCAAGCTGGAGCGCTATTGGCACCACTGACAGAAACTGGCTGGCTCCACACGGTGCTTGCACCAAGCTTATGAGCTGGGTCAGCTCACTCTGGGCTGGCTTAGGCAGTGCACAAACAATGTAACCTTTTCACCCATAGCATCAGATTCACTGACGTCACTAGTCGAGTCAGTGATGGTTTGTCCAGTAGGCTGGCACACGGCACGTGAATGCGGCAGGCAGTTATTTTAAGCAGGGCATGCCACGTTGTTTTGCTGTGCGGCCGTGATGATCTGGCACGACCTGGACCACGGCTGGTGTTGTGGTGCCCCAGCAGGCAACTGCACTGCAGTGCAGCAGCCAGGAAAATGATGCAGCGCGATTCATTGAGTCCTGGACCACGGCCGCTGCGTGCTGCCTTGAAGGAGGAGTCATCACTGGTGGGCTGGCCCTTACCGCTCATGGCGTTGCCTGCAACTAGTAATTGTCACTAGTACCTTCTCCAAGTTATTTATCGCTCGTCATCATGAGCGAGCCAAAGTAAATTTACAGCTGAACCTGAGGCCTCAGAGCCTGTAGCTCCTCTGTGACCGTCTGACTAGCTGAGCACTCAGGCAGTGGCTGGGGCAGCGGCATGCACCTCCGTCGAAAGTCGTTGCACCTGTGACAGCACACTTCATTTTATACCAAGGTACATTTGATGCTCTCAAATATCCCCCTGTGCAAGGGTTCTTCATTATCAGTGATAATTGTAATCCAAGACAATGAACGTGTCAAAATGTCGTGGAGTGTGCTGACCTGGCTAACAATAGAACCCCCCTGCGCAAGTGAAGACATCTGCATGGGCATCCGCAGAAATTTTTCCAGGGGGGGGGCTAACCAGGCAAATGAAGGGGCGTGGCTCATGTTAATCAATAGGGGCGGGGCTAAAATGGCAGACAATCAGGGTCAGGTAATGCTCAGGCCATGCTGAGAAAAAAAAGTTGTGAATTCTGCATTTGAAACTGGACAACAATTAGAGCACACATGAACCCTAAAATTACCCCCTGGCCCCTTAAAACTCATACATTCCCTGATCCCTAAAATTAGCCCCCCTGGCACCCCAAAACCCATAACCCATACCCACCCTGACCCCTAAAATTGTCCCCCTGGCACTCCAAAACCCATACCCGCCCTGAACCCTAAAATGTCCCCCCCTTGCACCCCAAAACCCATACCCGCCATGAACCCTACAATTATCCCCCTGGCACCCCAAAACCCATACCCACCTGGAACCCTAAAATTACCCCTGCCCCCAAAAACTCATACCTACCCTGAACCCTAAAATTGCCCCCTGGCACCTTAAATCCCACACCTGCCCTGAACCCTAAAATTACCCCCTTGGTACCCCAAAACCCATACCCCCTCAGAACGCTAACATTATCCCCTGGAACACCTCCTTTAATCTAATTGTATTGGGCCTCTCGTTCTCCCATCTGGATTTGAGTCTGTCAAGGTCTTTTTGTCTGAGATGTTGCTTCTTTTGCCATTCCATTCTATGCGAGCCTTACATATAGCCACAAGAGTTCCTATTATTCGACCATGAGACACCTATTTTATCAGCCTCATAAAAATGAAATCCTGAGGTGACCATGCTGAGAATAATTAAAGTGTCTTACCTGTTACACGTAGGCAGGGCCACTGGAATTATGTGGCAGGGGAAGGCTAAATCATGGGTCAGGGTTGACTAAAGAATGCAGCAAGAAAAGGTAAATTATGTGGCATGATGCCGCACATTTTGTTAGTATTATTTAATTATTTTGACTTCTTTACACTAATCAACCTTTGGAAAGGATCTTCCACTGTGCGTCAGCACATGTTGCTGCTTTTTTAGTAGGTTTTGAGCTAGAATATGTATTTTTTTAATCTGCAGATTATTTAGCAGATAATGGATTATTTGGCAAATCAACAAATATGAGAAAAACACAGCATCGGCACAATCATATAATTCCAGTAGCCTGACCCATAGGTCCCTGAAGGAGGAATCATTCTATCATTTGAAACCATCAACATACATATGAATGTTGTATGAATTAATGTAACTATGCATAGAATGTTCATTCATTTAGCTAATGACAAGATAAAACCTTTCTTTTGTTAACTTTTTCCATAAATTTATTTTTCATGTAATGCTGCAAGTTTTTAATAGCCTCAAAGCAGGAAGAAAATAAAGTATACCCCGAGTGAATCTGTATTCTAATTGTGTACACATTTGTACTCACTTTTCTGGGGAAAGGAAAATCATTTGCAATACGTTTCTGTTACATCACTGTTTTCAGCTCCTAGGAACCTTGTGATGGGAGCCTGCAGACTCTTTAGCGTGAGTGAAAGTGTTCACGATGTCTGTGATGTTCATTTGTTTATCTAAGCAGCTACTATCCCTGCAGAATTTCTTACCACTCCTCAGGCCTGAAACTAACGTATGTCAATGTTATTAATATTTAAATAAACAATGAGGTGCAGCCCCCGAGACTTCATACCCACGTGAAACATTACAGTGAAAACGTATTTTTCAGTTCTTAATGGCCTGGGGTGGGCCAGGGTATTTCTTGGGTGGTACATATCCGATAAAGGGGGGTGTCCAAGTGCACACCTGTCTTCAACATTTTCAGTTCCAGTTAATCAATATAGTCTGTGTGTGTGCAGCCAGGTACCGTGGTCTGCCCAACAGCCACGTTTTAGAAACTTCATCAAAATCTGGAGTGAAGTAACACTCCTCATCGGGCGCACAGCTTAACATCTGAATCATAACAGATTTTCCACATGTTTATCAATGTTCCATTCATTGTATTCCTTGTATTCCACAATTTTCACACTGGTTCCTCAATTTTTATCATGTCACATAAGAGATGCTGCGTGTTTTATATCTAATACTGCAGATGTGCCAATCCTGGCCTTTTTCTACAGTAAGAATATACACAAATAATCCTTGGTAGTCAGCGTAATTCCCAATTCATTTCGGGCTCATTATCGCCCTTCCTCAGAGGTACACTACAAAGTAAAAATATCGACATAAGAAAATATGTACAGAACATGATCTTGATAGAAAGTTAACAGTGCATCTGACAATACATACTTCATTTTAAAATACCCCCCCCCCCTGCATTGACATTTTCCCTCTTATCGCGTGTCTACACGCTAAATATATAGGGCCTCATTTATGAACAGTGACGCATCGCTGCGTGAAAACAGCGATGCGTCACTTTTCACTGCGCTCTCCCTGCGACATGATTGATGCGTCATATTTATAATATGACGCATCATGTCGCAAGGAGTTACAGAGACGTCAGTATTTCTGACGTATCTGTAGGCGCAAAAGTGACGCATTGCTGGAGTGTGTCACAAAAGTGACGCAACTCCAGCAATGCTTCCTTTCACATGGGGAAAGCCCCATGTGAAAGGGCTTGCGTCAGTCTTACGCCTGCTGCGAGGCAGGCGCAAGATTTTGACACAACAGCATCCTAAAAGTGACGCAGTGAAATCTCATAGATTTCACTGCGTCACTATTACGAGGCTTTTTGCGGGTGAACGCCCCCTCTGCATACATTATACCTGACGCAGGTATAATGTAGCGCAGGGGTTTACAAAGTGACGCATCTGCTTAGATGCGTCACTTTGTAAATAGTGCGCATCAGGAGGCATGTTTTACGCCGCCGATGCGTCACAAAAAGTGACGCATCGGAAGCGCAAAACTCACGCAAGGCCTCATAAATGAGGCCCATAGTACTCAGACCTTCCCATCAATTAACTCCACCAGTCGAAAGTAAACCACATTTTCGTTTTATACTCCCCGTGAAAAACAGCATTCTTTCACCTTTGGTCATTTTAACGGCCTGAATTCCTTGTTCTCCGTCTTCACGCAAAAAAAGTGAGCATTCTTTTTTATAAGTCATCGCCCCATCCCTTCAAACTAACCGATTACATGAACCTACTCCATCATCCTTAATAAAACTCCCAAAATCCATTGTATTTTATGCGCCATTAGCTGCATTTTAACGCCTCGTTATTGTAGTGAGAACTCACTATCCTTTGGCCCCATTACACACAGCCAGCAAAGTTGTTTTCCAAAAATTATTTGATTTCAGGTCCTGAAATGGGAAACTCTTCCCCCTTCCCTCAACAATGGTATTATTGGAATAGGCATCTCCCTGTGATGCGAGCAGTATAAATAAACGTCCATACCTGACGCCTCACACCTTCGTGATCCTATTTTCTAAAGTCCTTCCTCCATACGCAAATGGAAACTCAGTTTCACCAACTCGTTTTAAATCTTCACATTAGCCCTCCCCTTCAAACAACCAATGATAACAGCCTCCACCCTGATAATACCTACTTCATCCATAATCCAATGCGGCAAACTTCAGACTCACACAAATTCCCCAGTCATCATTTTGAACCATAATCCACTACTTCCTGGAAGAAAACTACCCTGAGCAACTCACATAATTACCCCGCCTACCCGCAGATGTCATCTACCATGTCAATGTCAAAAGTATAACAAAATGGTTATGAAAGAACAAAGTGCAGTTGTGTGATCAAAGCAGTAAAAATATGTAATTTAAAACATGTTATTCATAATATCCAGCTGTGTGCCCGATCAGGAGTGTTGATGATATTTCTTGGCCTCTCTAGAACCGGGCCTGGTGGGAAGTATGCTTTAGCAGCTCAGACTGGCCATTGTCATTCTGTATGTGACAATCAGCCACAGACAGAATGACAATGGGCGTGAGGGGCTGCGAGGAGGAGTGCGAGGCGCCCCAACAGGGAGTTGAGGCCTCTGGCAGGGAACTGCTCTGCTCCCTGCAGGGCCCAGAATTACAGACCAAATACGTTCGTAAAAGCATGTGTGCTTCCGCAAGAAGGGGCACTCCAGGGGGGGGCAAGCGCCCCTCGTTGCCCCCCCCCCCCCCTGCGGACGCCCATGGACATCAGCCAGCCCTGCCCTTTTAACAGGGAATAATTTCAGCATGCTGAGATTTTAAGCCAGTGCTCACAATGTGTATATCAAAACTACAAGTCTCAGAATGCAACCTTCTGCTAGCCAAAAAGGCAGCACTAGCTATTTGTCTCACTCCTGAGATAGGGGTTATTTATCAGCTGTGCACTGACACCAATATCTTTATTGACCTTTACTTCTAGTCAACGTTTAACATAAGGTGTATTGTAAGGTTCAGGATAAGGTTCTTGTTTACTATAAGGTACTTGATAAGTCTTTTCATTTTAGTCAGATTTATGTGTACAGAATGTATGGCGATGCGTCAGCACAGGTTTGGAAATGTGGTGGTATCCTTTATATTGAGTATTATGTTCGGTATGGTATGCTAGCAGAGGGATTATTTTTGAAGTATTCATCCACCTCGATGACCTTTTTTGTTGGACAATGGTATGCCCTAGTTGGTTACAAACCAGTTTCCTCTGTGAGCGCCGATCAGCTGGTTTTAACACCATAAGAAGGATATATTGCTTCGAGCTGCTTCCGTGTTGTTCTGAGCAGTCAGGCTTTAGTAGTAAATGCTTTCACATCATGTAAACTGGAGTGAAATAAAGACCATAATAATAATGCAAAACTTAAAATGTCAGCTCGGTGTCATTGATTTTATTTTATTGGAGAGCTAGCAAGCAGCTGAGCTAAAGTGATACGTTTTTGAAATAATTGCTACCTGTGTGCCTCAGCCTTTTACTCTCCTAAGTTAAGCGTACCTAGTTCTGCAGCAGGGTTGGGCAGCGCTTCGAGCCGGGAGGTCAGCTGACTGTAGTGACAGTAGTTACGATAATTAATTGGCAGCTGAGATCAGCTGCTGTGGAGCCTCTCTTATCCTGTTTGGTACAGTCGGGGTCCAAGTGCCCATCCATTTCTGGTGCTTTGTAGCAGTTTTAGGATCTTCCTAGAGTTTCTCGTTGCTCAAATGGGTGTAATTTCTGTTATTCATATTTCCTTCGTCTTCATTGCTTGATTTTGCTTACGAGAAACTGCGCTCATAGTCGTTGAATGTCACTCATAATTACACTGAAATTATGAAAATGTCACACCTCGCAAACTGAAACCATGGCAGCTATGATGTGGATAAGTAAAGTGTTTCTGTACAAGGCGTAAACATCTATTATATCCCAAGAGAGATACAGGAAGTAAGGAAAGCAACCACATTGGAGAGGTTACAGTGATTGAATATTGGTCTCTGTCCTTCTTAAGTACACGTTTATACAGTAACTACAGCTAACTAAAGCGCGCAGTCACCTTGTCGTTTTTTTAGGAATTGGCTTGTTTTCTTTTTATTTCTACAAAATGAGCTGCGCAAGCCCTGTCTGTGGCTTGGACCCCGGTTTAATTTTGCCCCGATTGGCAGAACAGCCTTTCTCCCAAGCCTGCAGGAATGGGGTGCACAGCAGCCCGCCAGTGTCATTCTGGTGGGCAGTAGGGGCAACAAGCTGTTCTTTAGGTTCCCATTTCAAAGGTCTGCAGACAGGGTTGAAGCTGTGCTGCAATATCGGCCCCCAGTAACAAAAGCAGCAGTGATTTACACCTGCAACACCTCCTCCTCCCCCGGAGAGGGGGCAGGTGGGGGTCTGGTCTGCACATAATTGCTTTGGGGTTCCAGTCCGGCCCTGTCTACAGAGCATGCAGATTCAGACAGGTAAGTGCTAGCAAATGAAGAGTTGCTGCAGAACAGCAGGGAAACGGCCAGAAACAGCAGTGGAGAAGAGACTGACCAAGCTATAGCTGGAGTATTTACATCCTCTCCAGACATGCTTGAAAAATTGCAAACGGGCTCTATGGGGGTAGTAGGCAGGGATTTTCTGACTAGACTAACACACTCTAAGCTGGTTGAATAGACAGGCTTTTCTGGGCTCACAAAAGACAGCAGTCGTGTTGTTCTAGGATAGCAAACAGTCTTCCCCCAAAGGCAACACAATGTTTGTAATGGCCTAGCAGCTCCTACAACAATAAAGTTTGCCAAAACAAACCTTGACAAAGCTAGAAGGCTGAAAGTCAACTCCAGACCTATTTGTTTTACCAGTGCTGTAAATCCAGACCTATTGGCTTTGCCAATGCTGTTTTTTCCTTTTTGCCAATGTAAAATGGCATCTGCAACAAGCATTGGCAAAACCTAAAGATCACCAGACACCTTACAAAGGCAGACTTATTGGATTTTCCAGTGCTTGTTTCTTTAGTGTTAAACCATCAGTGAGAGCTCATGTGTTTTTGCTGTCTCTCTTGCTCACTTCTCTCCTCCTGCAGTCTGTGTTGCTCTAGCTCTCCTCCCCGACCCTGTTGCTCTGGCACCTGTGCTTCTCCCCATTGCCTCCATAACCCTTCCTGTTGATTTCCCACAACCTCAGTGTTGCCTCCCCTGTGTTGCTTTGGCATCACCTTTACGTTCTTCCCATTTTGCTTCAGTGTCCTCTTGCCCTCTTCTTTGTTTCTTGCATCTCTCCCTTGCTTCCACCCCTGCTCGCATTGAAGACAAAAAAAACGCTTTTGCGCATTAGTATTTCTTTTTGGTTACTGATCCCACTCAACTCTGTGCAGTGTGGCTATAAACCATTGGCAAGGCCTATTGGCTTTACTGATGCTTGTTTTTGTTTTGTACACTCGAACAGCTCCCTAAAGTCACCAACTGTATGGCCATAGTCTTCAAAAACTTAAAGTAGAAGTCCACTATACCCAGAAAAGATAATATATTGACTCATTTAGCCCTGGTATGTCTCTAACCAGGTCAACCAAATGATCTATTGGTCTAACCCTGCCACCAAGATATATTCCTAGAAAAACAGAGCACCCAGTGGTCCTCTATAAATTTGCTGCATAAACAGCCTGCAACAAAACCTCCTGAATGAACCTCCCAATCTATACATGTAGAGTGCAGCCTGACCGACAATGAATCCAGAGTGGTAACTACATTTATATTACCCAAGTGTGTATTATTTCTCCAATATCACGTAGCGTGTCCATCTTCCACCACCCTTCTCCTGAGATTCCTGAAATCTATACATATTCTAATCAATCCTGGTGATGTTATGGCTACTGCCACATAGCTGACCCTCTCACTAGTTTCATACTATTCAATCATACTTCCCATACAATTTGACTCCAACTCCACCCTTACTGCTTGCCTGAGGCTCAAAATATTGTTCCTCAAGATTTGCACTAAGAGTTGGACTTTCTTCTGAAACCTTGTTCAACGCTTGAAGCCCTTCAAGCATCTGACATCTTTTAAAAAACAATGTGAAATGTTTCTTCCCCTGACAGACCTTCATATCTCTGCCATAACATTGTAACACCTGGGAATCATTGTTGAAATCAAAGTTTATCTTTAATATTCTTTAAAGACGCCATCCCAATGACTAACTCCCTTTTTAGCAACAAACAAAACACTGTTCCCAAAATTCACCTGTCACAAATAGCCACAAACTTGATAGTCCAACTCCCACACCAGTCAGATCTTCTCTCAATTCTACCTTACTTTTCGTTTTTATAGTATTCTCTTGAAACCAATGTTAATTTGAAACAGAAGTCCAGAATTATTCATCATTGCTCACCCAGTTATCACTATTCCACATGGAATTTCATCCTCAGTTTCTCACACCAATTACACCAGTTTTTAATTGTCTTCACTTAACTGTCACACTTTCCGTTTATTAATTACAACACTTAGCTCCGTGTCCTCTTTCCCTCATTTATTGGACTCTATTTCCTTCCCATGTATTACTAAAGGACTCACTTCCCCACCTAAAGCATCCACTTTTTCCAACCACATTGTTTTTAGAAGACTTTTCTTCTCTTTCTACTTTATTTCCTCTTTATAGTCACACTTTGAACAGCATCTATACATTTCCTTGTGTATGTTCTATTTGTTTTACAAGTGATGTGGAAAATTCCCAAACTTCACACTGTTTAGAGCAACCTTAAAGCTGTAAAGCTTATGAGATTATTGACTATTGCAATCTGATATGAACTGATCATGCAACCCCTCCTCAAAATTTGCCCAAAACGCAAACCTTTTGGTTAATTTCCTAAGTGTTGTTATAACATTTATACGGTTTCTGACTCCTTCTGCTTTCCACTCCCAAAATGTTGCATTTGTAAAGTCAGATGCACACATACAAGTGATGGGTGTTATTCTTCAATTAATCTCAGTCACTAATAATTATTCTGTGCCATATTCCAGTCCATCGTTCTTTGCCCACTATGCCTCCTCAAATAAGAACTGGAGTTAAAAAATACGATCACATCTCACCAGCACTCAGAGAACTAAAATGGCTCCCAGTCGAAATGCGTGCCAGCTTTAGAAGTGCCTGCCTTACACATGAAGCCCTGTACACAGGGAAGCCTGAATTACCTGGCCTCCAAACTCAGTAGAGCCAGCCAGACAAGGAACCTCAGGAGCACCAACACTCTACTCCTCATCCCTATGAAAACACGCAAACAAAAAAACCGCAGCCCGGTCCTTCGCTGGAAATGCGCCAACATTCTGGAACTACATTCCAGTCCATATCAGGACTATCACCTCCTTTGTAAAATTCAAGAGACAGCTGAAAGACCTCTTCCTCAATCACTCTCTCCCGAACCGATAGCTGCTGTGGAGCTCACAAGCCTGCACTCTGCTGCTCTCTGCTATTGGGTCATTAAGTCTTCTTCCTTCTCCCCTCCACGAGAGGTGGCTGCCCATTATCACTCGCCCCATAGGAGGCTCGGTGCAAGTCAACAGGCACACAACTTCAACACTACTTGGCCTCCATGCATCAAAGGGGTACATTGCACTGAGGCTTTCAAAACGCCTTGAGCTAATATGTATATTTTCTGTTTTGTTAGATTGTATGACAACTGTTGCAAAGCGCTCCGATACCTTCGGGTCTGGCCAGTGCTATAGAAAATGCCTAAAATAAATAAAAATAAATAAAAGAACTAGCGATATGCAAATCCGTCTTAATTCTGCCCCAATAAGAACAGTCCAATCCAAACAGCCAGCTGAGGCCCCCTCTCTATGCGAACATAAAACATCCCAAGAAGGGTTTCCGCCTCTTTGGGCCTCTTTAGTTTTGTGTCTCTTCAGTCCTATTGGCACAGTGAGCATTGGACCCACGCCTGGTTATGCCTGTTGCACACATAGGGTGTTGCACTGAGGAATACAAACAAGTGATGGGTTGAATGATTGAATTAATCTCGGCAGCTGGTAATTATGCTGCATTTTGGTTTGGACTGTTCCTATTAGAACAGAAGCAGGGCTGTTTTGCACATGGCTGGATCTAATCTGAGGTAGTGAAGTGGGCAAAAAAACGATGGACTATGAAGTGTAATTACCAGAGCCTGATATTAATTATAGCGATCCAGCCATCACTTTTTTACATTTTTCATTGTGGTGCCCTAAGTGTGATGGTCTCGTGATCACTCTACCACTCGGTCCAAGCGGCACCCTAATGAAGAGGTCCAACTACAGCAAAACTGGTCTTTGGTTTGCTTGTGCTCTAGTTCAGAGAGGACCTGGCTGGGCAGTTCAGGCTGGACTGTTCTTTCTGGAGTAGGCCCAAGGCTTATTTGTGTGTGGCTAAGTTAGACCTGGCATCTTTGGCATGATTTTCCCTGTCGTATTTGCTTCTGACCTCCTGTTTTTGTCTGTGTGCTGAATTTCATTTTGTGCAGTTTAGGAACTCTGGCCACTTAACCACTGCTGACCAGTGCTAAAGTGCAAGTGCTCTCTCTATAAATTATGTTTGTGATTGGTTTACCCATGATTGGCATTTTTGATTTATTAGTAAGTCCCTAGCAAAGTTCACCAGGTGTGCCTAGGACCTGTAAATCAAATGCTACTAGTGAGCCTGCAGCACTGATTGTGCCACCCACACGAGTAGCACTGCAAACCTGTATCAGACCTGCCAATGCATTGTCTCTGCTTGCAGTTTTAAACTGCCATTTTGACCTGGAAAGAGCACCTACTTGCCAGCCCAACCCTTCCCTTATCTACATGTAGGACACCCCTAAGGTAGTCCCATGGCAACCCCATGGGCAGGGTGCAGTTTATTTGAACGGTAGAGCATGTGCTGTTGTGTTTTACATGTTCTAATAGTGAAATAGTGCTAATTTCAGTTTTCACTATTGCATATTCTCATAGAGTAACATGGAGATTGCCCTGAAATATCTTTTAAGTGTCATTCCCCATTGGCAGCTGAGCGAGATTTGTAGTTTGGGGTCTCCGAACTCACAATTTAAAAGTACTCTTTTGGTGAAGTTGGCTTTTAAGTTGCGTGTTTGAAAATGCCACTTTTGAAAAGTGGGCACTTGCTTGCTTAACCATTCTGTGCCTCTACCTGTCTGTAGAATACACGTCTGGGTTAGGATTACAGTTGGGCTCTTGTGCATTCACTCTAGGCAGTCACACAGAAAGCGGAGGTGTTCCTTGCATATCCTGATGGGCCATCCCCAGGTTGATTGGTTTTCCTGAGCTCGAGTGGTGTGAGGAGTTGTCGCTGACACTCGAATAGCTTTATGCCAGTCCTCACATAAAGCTATCTCCACCCCCCTGTAGTGTATCTGGAGCCAGGTCAGGGAAAGGCGGGGTCTTGTGCACTACAAAGTTTTTTTTTTTTAAGCGTGCATACTTTAAAGTCAGAAAGGGGTACAAGTATTAGACCTCTGTCACTCTCAACTCAGAACAGTTATGGACTAAAGGACATTCTGCCAGGAAGAAGAGCGGTAGGTGTGACTGCCACTGTGTCTGTTGCTTTGTTGTGCTGTAAATAAACAATGGGATTCTATCCTAATTTTTTGGTTTTTTTTTAAAATTATGTTATGTGATGTGTTACTTTAGCTTATACCCAGCAAATGTGTGGGGAAAGCACTACGTTTTTTTAAAATACCCCTCACACACTATGAATCCCATAGTGTCATGCTTCATCATAGGGGTCTTCCCGTCCCTCTACGGGGCGGGGCTTGCTGCGACCTACGACTACGCGGGAGCACTTGATATTGTGTGGGTAGACTATTAGTGTAGTTTGGTGAGAGTGATAAGAGTGGTAGGGAGATAAGTGCAAATAAACGTAAAATGTAAAAAATTCCCTGGCTAGTAGAAAAATAAACTTTATTTCTATATCTAGCTGGGAACGTTAAAAAGGGATAGAGATAATAGTTGTATGTATTATATGCCTAACATTTCACAACTAGCTGGCCGCAAAAATAGGCTGGTCAACTGAAAAAAAGGAGGTAGAATGACCCCCTCAAAGAGTTCTACCAAATTGGTACACTTGATGTTTGATTTCCGTGCCCCATTTCCGAGCGCCAGGGTGGGGGAGGGATCTTTTGTTTTGCAATCAGTGTGCAATGATACTTCCTCATCCGTCCAGGACCTCCGTGCTGCTCCGTGGTGCCACCCTCTGACCGCAAACTAGTGGGTCAGTGACAGGGACCCTATACGGTATTGTCTAAATTAACTGTTACATATTAAATAGAAGTAGATACCAGCCGGAAAACCTCTCCACTATATCATTTAACCTTTGCAAGCAATGGGAGGGTCTTTTACCAGTCTTAACAGGGAAAGTCAAAACGAAAGCGATACATTCCTTTTCCTATCCAGTATAGACATCGACCTTGATCCTTCTATTAAATAGGAGTTGATATCTTGTTTACAACTCAAAGCTAAGGTTTTTCCTCTTATCCCAGATAGAACCACTGCAATAGAACACCCTATTTGCAGTCCTCCTGGGAAAACGGTAAGACAAAAACCCTCCCGAATACCTGAAGCCCGTAGAGTAGAGCAGTGAGAAGCTCCAATGTTACAAATGGGATTTATTAAACCCTCCGCCAGTGACTGGAACTCCCCTACCGCTCTCCTACTTAAACCAGATCGTTCTCTCCATTTTGTATTGACTTCTGGGAAGTAAACAAAATTTCCCAATCTGATGCCTATCCTCTTCCTAGAATTGATGAGATGGTGGAGCGACTGGGTGAGGCTCGATACATCAGTACTTTAGATTTATGTAAGAGCTACTAGCAGGTGCCTTTTCAGCCCCAGGATAAGGAGAAAACGGCCATCTCTGCTTTTGAAGGACTGTCCCAGATTACAGTCCTACCGTTTGAACTTCATGGCGCACCTGCCAATTTTCAATGACTCATATTTAAAGTGCTTCAACCTCATGCCAATTATTCCTCTGCCTTTATTGATCATATTATTTAATGTAGTTGCACTTAGAGCAATCATGTAACACACCTATGGGCAGTATTAGAGTCCATACATACCTATGGACTAAGAGTCAATCCTATGAAAAGCTTAGTGGCAGCAGAATCAGCCATATATCTAGGATACTTAATGGATACGCCCACAAAATTAAAGTTGCGGCTATTTTTAAGATTCCCATCCCAAAGGCAAAAGACTAAGAGCTTTCCTGGGTCTGATAGGCTACTACAGGCGCTTTATACCAAGATTCTCCCAAATAGCCACCCCGTTGACAGACCTGTTAAAAAAAATCCTGTAAGACCGAAAGCGAATTAAAAACGACCGTCCCCTCTTATCATGACTGCGTTTAATACCCTTAAGCAGGCATTGGTATCAGAACCAGTCCTTGCTATCCATAATTTTAACAAGCCCTTTATCGTCCAGACAGATTCTTCAGATACAGGAATAGGAGCCATACTATCACAGCTGGACGAATGGGGGGGGAGGAAAGACCCATTACTTATATCAGTAGAAAGCTTTCTCCAAGGGCGTGACAATATGCGACCATTGAAAAAGAGGCCTTAGCCATCAAGAGGGCTATTCATACCCTACGATGTTATCTGGAAAGAAGAGAGTTCACCCTATATACAGACCATGCCCTGTTAGAGTGGATGGCTCGAAACAAGGGTAACAATGACAGGGTAATCGGATGGTTTCCTAGTCCTTCATCTTCCTTTTGATTGAGAGTGGGCGCGCAGCGGAGACAGCGCAATCCGTTTGAAGACAAAGGCCGCTTAGTAACCCCAACACCAATACGGCCATTGGTCATTGTATCACTGCAGTAAAATAGCACGGCTTTTTAACAATTTTAAACCTGTTAGTTCTTAGTCCACTTTTAAATAAAAACATTGTATTTTGCACTTACTGCACTTGCTGAGCATCATCCTTAGTCTGATTTTTTTTTTAACAAAAACGTATTTTGCACTTACTGCACTGACTGAGAATCGTTCTTCTGATTGGGAGTGATAGGAGCATAGAGTGCGGTAGAGAGGTAGTGTTACCCCTCTCTACCATAAAGTGCAATCGGGTGGGGAAATGCAGGTCAGTGGTCTAGTTGACCGGATCTGATTGACCTGCACCCATAAATGAAGGCCGGCTAGTGGGGGGCACCGCTAAAGGCAAGCCCGTCTGTGCCCCACTGGGCCTAGGGGCCAGAAACCTTGCACAAATATTTAAAAATCACAAACTCTGGGAAGGATCTGCACATTCTTAACAAACCCAGAGTAGCATGTTATGAAAAAGGGCTGGGATTTCGCGAGCAAACCAGCCTTAGAAAAGGTCTGTCAACATTGTACATTAGAGTGGAAAGCACCTCCTAAGCCAGGGTCGAGCAAGACTAAGGTGCCAAAGTAGCCGCAGGCATGGAAGTTAGGGCTGATCAACTGCCGCTCTCTGCCTAAACATAAAAGAGAATTTTTTCTACTGTTAGAGGAGACCACCTTAGACTCCCTGTTTATTACAGAAAGTTGGCTTACAGATTGCTCCTCCCCTGATATAGTAATAGCCCTACCACCAGGCTACAAAATATTCAGACTGGATAGGATTGGGCAGGCAGAGGGGCAGACTGGCCATTCTAATAAAGAATTTGTACAAATGTACCACCAAGGCCTTTCCTATCAAAGGGTGTGAATGCCTCCAATTCTCCATTTCGCTATCACCCACGTACACCTTCTCAGGATTATTAATTGACAGACCCCTGGGCCCTTATGTAGAATTTTTATAAAACATACCTGACTCTCTCGCCAGCATACTTTTAAAGAAATCCTACACTAGCATCATAGGAGACCTAAATTTACACACGGAGAATCCGAACCTCCCCAGCATCAAAAGGTTGCTCTTAGGCCTTGAGGGTCTGCAACTCGCCCAGCTGGTAACGACTGCCACACACTCTAAGGGACACTTATTGGACTTAGTAATTTCTAACTACCCTAATATTAAAGAAGCTCCCTTAATACCGGTCTCCTGGTCAGACCACTACTTCATTCCTGTTAACGTAGGAAAGAAAGGAAGAGAGGACCATGGGCCTCCCCCTAAAAATGCGACAAAGAAAAGGTGCTGGGTCAAACTCAATGCAGAGGTGTGGGGGAACACCCTAGCAGAAACAACTACACTTAACACTGAGACCTCAGTAACAGTGGAAGAAGCATATTCCAGATGGGAAACTTGGATTACCCACACTCTGGACAAAGTAGCCTCGAAGGTTACCACCAGACCCAAACCCAACGCTGGGGGATGGTTTAATCCCCAACTGCTTGTATTAAAGAAAAACTGCAAAAAAATTATTGAAAGGGACTGGAGGATACACTATGACCCACAACTCAAAATTCTGTTCAAGTCAACCATTAGAAGTTACCACAATAGTATCAAAGAAGCGCAGGCTAAGTTCTGAGGAGAAAATCAGCTTGGCCCAGAACTCCTTTCCAGGACCCTCAGCAAACACAGACCTCGGTGAAAAGATGCAATGACTTAGCCACCTACTTTCTAGTGAAAGTAACGGATATATACAGCTCCCTCAGGGCAGGCAGGGACTTAACCTCAAGGTGGGAAAAGGATCAGTTGGGAGTTCCCCACCTAAAAACCATTACCAACCTCCCGCTCCTGGGGGCAAAAGAAGCAGAAACATTGATCAGTAAAGTGAAGTCGGGCTCGCCTCTAGACCCTGCCCCACCGCATATCCACAATACAGTTACCCCTGTCCTCCTTCCCCCTCCAATTTAAGTCACGATCCAGTCTCTGTAGATTGGCATGGTCCCAGCGTCATTGAAGCATGCTATAAATAAACCCCTGCTAAAAAAAGCCAATGCCGATCCGGCACAACTAGGGAATTACGATCCCATTTCCTTGCTGCCGTTTGTGGGCAAGCTACTGGAAAAGCATGTTAACAGATCATTGTCCAAGTTCCTGGAATCAAACCGCGGTCTCCACCCCACCCAGATGGGCTTCTGGGCACAACACAGCAGGAAGTCTGCGCTGTTGACGGTGGTGGAGGAACTCAGAACATCTTTAGACCAGGGAAGATCATTTATACTACTCCTCTTGAACCTGAACTCTGCCTTAGACACTGTGGACCACCAAACGCTGCAAAGCAGACTCTCAGCCATCGGGGTACAAGGTACCATTCTACAGTGGCTGGCGTCGTTTCTGGAGGGAAGAACAATCCAAGTATTAGAAAATACCACCCTCTCCAAAACTATGTCATTAACGTGCGGTTTGCCACAGGGGTCCTCATTGAGCCCCAAGCTGTGTAATGTTAATATGGAGCCACAATCTAGAATCGCCCTAGAGTTTGATATCTACATGACATCCTACGCTGATGATACGCAGCTAGTGATCTCTTTTGACCTCGCAATCAACGGGGATTCCGAGAGGTTATCACCCTCCATGGAAAAAATCATGGACTGGATGACCAACAGTTGCTTAAAGCTGAACTGGGACAAAACGGAGCTAATGATCCTTGAAAATAAGACAATTCACAGACCATATATAAGTTTGCCTGAAGGTATGGGCAGTCCACCCAGGTCTAAAGATTCAATAAGAAACTGGGTTTTTGGCTAGAATAGGATCTCTTCATGACTACTCAAGCCAAGAAAGTCATGGCCACCTCTTTCGGACGACTTAGAAGTCTGCTAAAAATCCTAGAGTGGACTCCAATACAGCTCAGGAAGATGGTAGTCCACTCTTTGGTCACTTCGCGCCTGTACTACGGAAATTCACTATTCCTAGGAGCACCGAAATGTGTGACCAACAGACTTCAGGTGGTCCAGAAAGCAAGACTCATGTGAAATGTCCCAGCTCAGGAGTCGGCAAAAAAGCACCTCAAAGGGCTACATTGGCTCCCAGTGGAGGCCAGAATCAAATTTATGGCACTGGTCCTTACGCACAGAGCTCGACATAACAGGGGCCCTAGGAAAATTAGAAATTTGGTATCCTTATATATCCCAAATAGGAATCTGAGATCAAGCTCGGATGGATCCTAAAACCAACAATTGCCAGGAAGGCGAGATGGGGAGGCTGGTCCTTCTCCCACCTGGTCCCTAAACTCTGGACCTCTCTACCATGGGAATGTCAGACCATGGATAAAGAATTAGGTTACGGAAAGCGATCAAAACATGGCTTTTCAAGCAATACTTCTAATCCCTGTCCTACATCTTACTGCACCCTGTCTTAGTGCTGGGAAGCACTAGGGCAGCTATGCACTGTATGTCGCTAATAATAATAATAACCATTCTGCTTTCAAACTAATCATCATAAGGGTCTTCAACAGCTTAACGTTGACTACCTATCCGGATATCCTCAGGAAGAGTTTATTGTTAACAAGAAAGTAAGGGAAGGGAGATGTGAAGATTTACCCACATGTGTGGGGCAAAGACGTCCTCTCCTACGGAACTCACAGAAATACCTGTCATAGTGGAGACACCGTACTAAAACTCACCTGTCTCTTTAAACAGGTCGATGGGAGCGAGCAAGATGATGAACCAATCATGAGCATCGGGGATGGAGGAAGGTGGAAGTAAAGGAGCAATAAGGGGGCATGGAAAAAACGCAGAGAGAGAGAAGATGGCGGCATAGAGGACATCAGGTAGAAGGCGACCGGACCTCAGAGGGAAGGACCAGAAAGAGGAACGCTGCCCGGACCCAACAACGAGACACAGAACCATGGGAGGCCACCGACGATGCCCTCGAGCCAGACGATGACTGTCAACCCTGAGGAGAGGAAAGGGATGCCGAAATTGGACCTGAGGAGTGGTGGCTGGCCCGGAGGATGCCCACTGACTGCCACAACTCAGAGTTGCGGCTGAGTGGGGCTCTGGGGATTTCCACGGACGCCGAATAACCTGGAAGGGAAAGAAGATTTTGATTAACCCAAGAAAGAGTTCTCATCTGACTATATAAACCTTTCCATAGCTATAAATATCAATAAACAGACATCATCGAGCCATCAAAACAATCTTCCTCGTATTTACCTCTGACCCAGCCATCTAAAACCCCCACAATCAGTCTCACTCCTTCCTTCCTTCTGTGACTTTTAGTGTTTTTGTATCATGTTTTTTATCATTTTTATACAGTAAAGCATCTAAATGTTTAGGCTTAAATGCATCCAGGACTTGCTTGCAGCATATAGAAATATTCTTAACCAAAATTCTAAATTATGTCACCTGGCACTTTCTCTTGCATGCCTCTTTCATATTCAACAATTCTCCCTGGCCCCTAGCCACACCTAAGATGGCCGCCGGGTTATCATTACACTCATTTCCTGGTTTTACGCACTACTCGGCCGCCCCTCCCTGTTCCCTCGTGGTTAACTCCACACCTTCACCCGACAGAGCTCAGATCATTTTGAGCCACCGCGCTCCACACCCGTGAACCACGGACCCCCTGCCACCCGGCATTGCCCTCAAATATCCATGTTTAAGGTTATGCCTGCTCTTATACCCTCCACACAGGACTTTCCCGTCATTGATCTTCCAGTCGGTTATAGCCCGTTTTTCCTTTTACCCACAGGCAATCCGGCATCCTCTCCAGGACCCCCGTGTTCGAACTACACAGTGTCCGATTGAGGTACTCCTCCACCCCCACCGCACCAGACCGCAGACCACGGTCACTCCAGCAGACACGGCTCATTTCTTTCCCTTTATTTTCACAGGGACACCCTTTTTGACAACGCATGTAGTCGGACAATTCCTTCCCAGCTTGAACCACCGTGTCCTTGGCTCATGACTTTAGAGGTAAACCAGCACAATTTGAGCCTTGGTCACCCTCATACCCATTTTCCACGCCGTTGGCTGTACACTTTAGCACAGGTTCCAGCCCCACCTACCCCAGTTCACCTACCTTTTGGCCCCTACCTAAGACGGTTATTGCACCAGGGGGAACATGCACAGGTTTCCCCTTTTCCTGCCCGAGCCATCGTGCGTAGGCTTTAGTTTTTCGGGTAGTTTACTCACCATTCTTCATTTTGAAGTTTTAGTCTCTGAGCCTTGGCTATTTGGCGAATTCCTTTTTCCACGCTCACCTGTGCCTCTCGTTCACGGCCACAACCGTTTATCACGAGCATTATGCATGATTCATCACTACTGCCCGCAGTAATTCCAAATGTTATCATGGTTATCATCCTCCACTCTAACCCCGCTCTCATTATTATTATGAATGACATGCATGAACTAGGCAGCAGCGTCTTTTCTCACGAGCATTATGCATGGTTTATCAAATTTTCAACAGTAATTCCAAATGTTTTCGTGGTGGTCCCCACTCTTATTATTGGTCAATTATTACGAATGACATGCAGAATCACTATTGTCAACAGAATTAGTCTGAAATGCACTGTGCCAAGAGAGAAGTTACCCAGCAAAACCCTTATCTTTGTTTCCTTTTTTCTCCTTTTTCTTCCCTCTTTATATTTCTCATTGTGTTTCTACAGTGTGGTTTCAGTTATTTATAAATTGTTATTTCGGGCTGACAGTATCACTGTCCTGATGATGATCCCAGTTACCCCATGAATGGGATTGAAACGTCATCGGCCTTAAAATACAGCGTGCACACAAACAATTCTATTTCTATGTGTCACGACTGTCGCTACTTATCATGCTTGACCTATTTTGTATAATTAAGAACAAGCAACATTTCTGTTTCGCCTGACTGTCTTTGATTGTGGTTTGATTTTCATGTTTTTTGTGTAAACTATCACCTTGTCACACTTTTTTGTATACCGCTTTACTTTGGATACAGGACTGTAACCTACTGGATATTGCAACTGTCCCTTGACAGAAAATCTATTTACTCTTATTACATTTTACTATCCGGCTGGATAGATCATATAGAATCGACTCCGTTCTATATCTATCACTTGTTTTGATTTTTTGCTTTAGCAAGGACCATTGTTCTCTGTAATTAACTGACACCCTAGGTCCTTGGTTACTTTTTAGGGTTCCCTTGTCTTTAAATAAACATGATCTTTAGTTGGTCATTCATGGAACTTAGCATTCTGGATTCATTGACATGGACAAGCAGAGTTGTGCATGTGCTTGTTTCTGTCTTTTTGGTGCTCTGTTTTGGTATCCTTCTCTGTTTACCTGATCTCATGTTGATTTCCTGGTCCATAGATAGGCTAGGGTTGATTGAGTTAAATTGTAACTTTTGTTGAAATCTGTGTTGAGGCTTTATTTCCTGTGTTGGAAATTCACGTGCTATTGTAAACATATGTCGGCCTATGTGGAAGCCTCCACTCATTTGCACTTGGGTTAAGGATGACTCCCGTTTCGAGGGGAACTAGTTGGCAGATAAGGTGGTGTCGAAAGGCCCCTTTTCCTTATTTTCGTTCCTTCTTGTTTACTTGTGGCCAGAACAACATCTGGCCTTAACAGGATAATTTGTTTATGTTCATGTTTCAAGCCTTACCGTGGCATTCTAGGATTGCTGTTGAAGCTTGTCCTTGTTTTCCCTTGGTTGCCCTTGAAGTTGCAACTGGCGAAGGTCCCTTGATGTTTTTTGGGGCTGTTTACCACTCAGGTCCTGTCTGTGCGCTTGCTCGTGCCTCCTCTCCCCCATTGGCCTTCATGCCGTGCCTCTTCGGTCCTTAGTTTCCTGAACCTGCAGCCCTTGTGTGGGCTTAGTTGCTGATTCCCTGGGGGCAGTCTTGATTTGCAGTGGGGGTCTCCCGCTTTAAAGCCCTGCATCACTTCTCAGCAATGGCACAAGGAGAGCCTGAGGACGAGGCTGAAGTGTGCAGATGTGAGGAGATCGGCAGGTCCTGGAGTGATAATGGCCAGGGAGCAGGAGCAGGAGAGCAGAGGGTAGTGAAGGGGGTTGCCTAACCGCTGATCAAGCTGCACTGGCCTATCGCCGTCCCAGGAACCTAGCCGGTCTGCTCACTATGCTCTGGGGTGGCTGCTCCGTCTGGCCACTTCGGTACCATCCTCCTTCTGGTGTGCCTGGGTACCATGCGATGTGACCCGCTGTTGAGTGTCGGGAGGGCTGGACCGACCCGGCTTGGCCTCTAGTGAACAGGGGCCAAGGAGTCGTCCATCAGGCCACGCCGACACCAACCCTGGTCAGCCCCAGTCAGCAGACAGCTCCTGCTTGCTCCACACCACCCCACTCTGCATCTCCGCAGGCCATGCCCCACGCTAGCTTACAAAGAAAACAATATATATTTATAGTGCCAATATCGGCAACATTCATCCGTTCTCATACAGCAACATACATAAATAAACCACACGCCACCTTCTTAGTGGAGAATTTTGCTGCAGGTTTATTTGCATAACCAATATGCCAACATGCTGGGTTATCTTACGGGCGATCCCAGGGCAGGCCAGCCTCTATGCTGCCTGCCCGCCTGATGAGCCAAATTGCACAGTGGCCGTCGCCAATCGGTGATTACCAATCATTGGGAGGGGCTACCCCTCCCATCAGTGGACCGCCAGTCCACTCCCTTGCTCACAACCCCCAAAAGGTGGGCGGAGCGTTCCAGGCAGTCCCCGGTTGCTCAGACCCACAACCGCCCGTAGGACTAACGGGGCGCCATAGTTCTTCCAGGGGACACGCTAAGACATCCCTGGGTATCCTTGGCTTAGTACCTTTGTTGTGCTGCTGCAGTATAGTCCCTTCTGACCTTGCACACTCTGGATCGCCCTGTAACACCTCCTGCAACACAAAACAGTTAGATTATCCCCTTCCCCGTACCCCTTGGCCATCCGCAGGGTAAGTGGTAGGGCGGGAAACAGCGTGACGGCAATGGCCGCGCCTGGCCACCATGCCTAGAGGGTGGCGGGGATCATACACTCCCCGGAGATCCCTACGAGGCACCAGGCAGTGCGACGGCCAGCGGTCAAGAGACTGCCCAGTGGGCAGGGGGAAGGATATGTACCCCTGTCCCCCCCCCCCCACTGCCGGAAGTGACGCGGCCAGCAGACCCCTTTGGTCACTCGCACAGGGAGCCTGGGCAGCCAACTTCTGTGCCTTCCTGTGGCACTAAGGCGGCCGCCCTGTTGGAGGGTCCACTACGGGGCCCCCCGGGCAGCCTTGTCATAGTGCCAATATCGGCAACATTCATCCGTTCTCATACAGCAGCATACATAAATAAATAAACCACACAACACCTTCTTTTTCGTCCGAATACCCCTTCCAGGATACCAAATACCACAGCATTCCTCTACGCAACTTGGAGTCGCGAATGCTGCGAACCTCGTATTCCAGCATCCCATCCCGCAGCACCGGCGGGGGCAACCTCCTGCGGCCTGAATATGCCGGCTTCAGCAGATGACAATGGAACACAGGGTGAATGCGCAGAGACCCCGGCAGCTTCAGTTTATAGGCAACAGGATTGATCTGCTTCACAACCTGGTACGGGCCAATGAACCGTGGATGAAAAATACTGCGCAGTTTGAACCTGATGTATTTGGTGGACAACCAGACCCGATCCCCCACCTCATAGTGAGGCCCCTCAATCCGATGACGGTCCTCCCATTTCTTGTACACCTGTTTAGCCTTAATCAAATGTGAATTCACTTGACGATGTATACGCTGAATGCGCATAACTTGAGTCTTCACCGACGGGTAGTCCATGCCCACCTCAGGGATAACCACAGGCAAAGTGTTCGCATCAAACCCATATGTGGCCTTGAAAGGAGAAACACCAGTGGAACAATGCCAAGCATTATTATAAGCCAACTCGGCCAACCACAACAGGTCCACCCAAGAGTCCTGAGCCTCCGCAGCGAAACATCTAAGGTACTTCTACAAGGTCTGATTTAACCGCTCATTCTGGCCGTCTTTCTGAGGGTGAAAACTTGTGGACAGAGCGGATTCAATATGCAGGGCCTTACACCACATTTTCCAGAAGCGAGCTATGAATTGTGGGCCTCTATCTGACACGATAACTTCCGGAATGCCATGTAACTTAATGACGTTACTGGCCAACAACTTCGCAGTTTGCCCAGCGGTGGGAAGCGAGTGACATGGGATGAAATGCCCTAGTTTAGAGAGCCCATCCACCATCACCAAAACGGCTGTACAACCCTGGTCAGCTGGGAGCCCAGTTATAAAATCCAGACTTATGTTCTGCCAAGGCCTTTGAGGAGTTGGTAAAGGCATGAGTCTCCCTTTCTTCCGGCTATTCTCCCCCTTCGCTCTTGCACATACCTCGCAATTCGATATCCATGCAGACACATCCCTGATCAACGTTTCCCACCAAAAATGTCTTTTCACAGCCTGTAGGGATTTGGCTACACCTGGATGACCTGCCAAAGGACTCATGTGACACCACTCGAAAGCTTTCTTTCGTAAATCAGAGTTAGGCAAATACAGTTTAGCCTGAACGAACGGAAGCCCCTGCTTCACAGTTCTGTCATTGCCTTGCCTTGCCCAGGCATCCCACCCACCTCTGACATTGTCATTCCGCACCTCATTCAAAAAGGTTTTGGCGCGTATCACACAAATCACTTTGGATGGATTAATGATTGCCTGAGTGTCTTCTGGTCTAGGGGTAGAAGGCACCTCTTGTCGGGATAGCGCGTCTGCTTTGCGATTCTCTGTTCCTGGCCTGAATGTAACCACAAAATTGTACTCAGCAAAGAAAATAATCCAACGTAATTGCCTTTGTGTGAGATGCCTGGCGATTTCATGTACTGCAAATTGCAATGGTCTGTATACACTGTTATGGAATGACTGGCTCCCCATAAATAATGCCTCCATTCTTGGAACGCCTTCTTTATAGCAAGGAGCTCTTTCTCTGCAATTGTGTAATTTACTTCTGCTGCATTTAGTTTTTTAGATAGATAGGCAACCGGATGTAGTTGTCCTGAATCTTTGTCTCTTTGAGATAGTATTGCACCAATCGCCTCATCTGAGGCATCAGCCTCTACAATGAACGGATGTTTTAAATTGAGATGAGCTAGTATCGGAGCGGTGGTGAATGCCTCCTTTAAGAACACAAACGCTTAATCTGCTTCTTTGGACCATGAAAAAGGGGTACCTTTTCTCAATAACCTAGTTATGGGAACTGCAACCTGAGAAAAGTGGAGAATAATTCTACGATAGTAGTTGGCAAAGCCAAGAAAGCTCTGCACTTCTCTCACATTTCTGGGGATGGGCCATTCCTGCACCGCCTTCACCTTTCTCTCAGCCATTTGCAGACCATCAGGACTCAACACGACCCCTAGAAATTCAACTGTAGTCACCCCAAACTCACACTTGCTCAGTTTCACAAACAAACTGTGCTCTCTCAGACACTTCAATACCTGGCAGACTTGGTCATGATGCTGTTCTTTCCTGGCCGAATAAACCAAAATATCGTCTATATAGACAACTACAAAACGGTCTATGTATTCTTTCAGAGCATCATTTAGAAAAAACCGAAATGCCGCCGGGGCATTACACAAGCCAAACGGCATGACCAGGTATTCATAAAGACCATAACGAGTCTTAAACGCCGTTTCCATTCATCTCCCTGGCGAATTCTTACTAAATGATAAGCCCCTCTGAGATCTAATCTCGTGTATACCTGGGCCTCTCTCACTTGGTCCAACAGTACTGAAATAAGAGGCAGTGGATAACGGTTATGAATGGTGTTCTTATTCTAACTCCGAAAATCCACACATGCCTTGAGATCTCCATTCGCTTTTGCTATGAAAAACAACGGAGAAGCCGCTGTGGATCGGGAAGGTCAGATGAAACCTGTAGCTAGGTAATGGTCTATGTGCTCTCGCAAATGCTGTGTTTCTGGCACCGATAATGCATAATCCCTACAGGATGGTATTGTAGCCCCTTCCACCAGATCTATGCGGCAATCATAGTCCCTGTGCGGGGGTAGTTTCTCTGCAATGCTCTCACTGAACACCTCCCAATACTCATGATATTCCTCAGGCAGGAGGATCTCCTTCTCTGCTGCTGTCGCTATTAGAAATGGAGAGGTCAAAGCTGCCACTTGGGAAGGCGTTCTGTATACTAAATGGTCTTTACAACCGTCTGACAGAAAAAGAACAGACCTGTCTTGCCAGTTAATGGAAGGATTATGGAGGGACAACCAAGGCATGCCCAGGATTTATTTATTTATTTATTTATATTCTTATATAGCGCAGGACTCGACCCCCGAAGGGGTATCTCCGCGCTTGGGCTTTGCTACAGATGTTTAACTGGTTTATAAGCTGAGAGGTGTCTAGCAGTTAGGAGGTCGAATATAGGTAAGTTTTAAGAAGCTTCCTAAAAGATTGGAAGTTGGAATTTTGTTTTAGGGTAAGTGGAAGTGAGTTCCAGAGAATGGGACCTTTGTAGGAGAGAGCTCGGCCTCCCTGCCTAATCCTCCTAATCCTAGGGACCTGGAGCAGCTGTTGATTACTGGAGCGCAGGAGGCGTCCAGGGCTGTAGGGAATGAACTTGTCAATTAGATATTTAGGGCCTGAGCCAAAAAGACATTTTGTGTATGGTGCAGCAGATTTTAAATTTGACACGCTGCCGAACAGGCAGCCAGTGGAGTTTGTCCAGAAGGGGACGTGAGGGAGTCCTGGGCAAAGCGTTGAGAACCAGTCTCGCCGCAGTATTCTGGACCACTTGTAATCTATTAAGTTGTTCCTCATTGGCCGAGATGAGCAGGCCATTACAGTAGTCCAGCCTACTGACTACAAGGGTCTGGACAAGAGTTTTTCTATGACAGTCAGGCAGAAATGGAAAGACACGCCGCAAGAGTCCAATGGTATGAAAGCATGATCCTGGCATGTTCTTTGAGCAATAGTGCCTGATCTAGCCGCACACCAAGATTCTTCACAGTCTGTTTTGGACTTGGTACTGGCCCAAGGTCCAGGGGCCACCATTCTGGAGACCACAAAGGAGGGCCTCCCCAAATAACATCACCTCTGTTTTGCCTACGTTGCACTGGAGGCAATTTGTGGCCATCCAGTCCGATACTGCTCTCATACCATCCGCAAAAGATTTTTTTATTGCGGGCGTGGGGGACTGAGAGGGGAACAAAAGCTGGGTGTCGTCAGCATACGACACCGGGGTGAACCCATATTCTCTCACAATGTCAGCCAAGGGGGCCACATACACATTAAAAAGTGTAGGGCTTAGACATGAGCCTTGTGGCACTCCCTTGGTGAGCTCCCTTGAGATGGAATGAAGGGAGCCCAATCTGACTCCTTGTGAGCGGTCTGAGAGAAAACTCTCCAACCAGGACAGAGCCGCAAGAATCTCATGTGATACCGTGTCAAAGGCAGCGGACAAATCTAACAGCACCAGAATCATCGAGCCCCCCCCATCCAGTGCCATCCTGATGGTATCGGTCACTGAGAGGAGGGCGGATTCGGTGCTGTGATTGGGTGTACACCCTGATTGAGAATAGTCTATACCCCCCGCTGCCTCGATGTATTAACTCGTATTAAGGAGCTTCGATAATGTTAAAGGATATCTCCTCAGAATGGTGGCCTCCCTGGATGTCAATGGATAGTAACATTACCTCGGTGCGTTCTATGATCAGTCCTGACTTGAGGGGCTTGCCGTCTACTGCTAGCACTTCCTCAGGGTTATCTCTCAATACTCTGGTTAGGTTTAACTCGTTTACTAAACCATTATCTATAAAGTTGCCGGTGGCCCCAGAGTCCACCATAACCACCACCTGATGGACTTGATTCTTGCCTTCAAGGCGCACAGGTAGCACAATATGGCCTTCTGTATCTCCAGGGATAAGGGTAGACCATGAAGGAAGCTTCCATGCCTCACCAACCCCTTCCTCTTCTCTATGTTTCACCGTACTCACTGTCTCTTTATTCATAGCCGAAACTGCCACTTTCTTGTTCCTAGCCCATACGTTGGACGTCTTAGGTTTGGAAGGACATTCTTTCACATAGTGACCCTTCCGACCACAATACATGCATAAACCTTGGGTTCTCCTGCTCTCACGCTCTTCTCTGGAAAGTGGTGCCCCATCTGCCCCTATTTCCATAGGTTCTCCGCCACCCTCAGGAGGGCTCTGAACCTTAAATGGGGTCCTATCAGACCTGTAATAGCTCCTATCCCATTTCCGTCTCTCCCCTCCTCTTTCGGATATACGACTATCTAACCTCAGGGACAGGTTAATCATATCCACACAGGTGGTAGGTTGAGGATCTATCTGTGCAATCACGTCTTTTAATTCCTCATGCAATCCTTGATAGTATAATGACATTCGTTTCTCCTCCGGCCAATCGGCTTCAGCCACCAAACGATTAAATGTGGTAAGATACGAGATCAACTCCCCCTTTCCTTGTCTTAGATTGAGCAATTCCTTGTCAGCACTAAAAGTAGTAGCCCTACGATCGAACACTCTTTCAAACTCCTCCCGAAATGCATTCCAGTCAGACAACACAGCATGGTTATTTTTTTACCAAGGGAACCGCCCAGTTGGCTGCCTCGCCTGCTAAGTAAGATATGGCAAAAGCTACTCTAGAATGGTTAGTTGGAAATGAAGCTGGTTTACAGGAGAAATGTAATAACACCTGTGTCAGAAAAACTTGAATTTTGCGAGGGTCCCCTGTATATCTTTCTGGGTTTGCCAAGGGTATAGGCGGGGGTACAGTAACTTGGATCTGTGTGGCTTGTGAGAAAGGGTTCTTGTTCATTTGCTCTACCTTATCCTTCAAAGCAGCCGTCTCTGCCTTGGATGAGGCTAGTTCTTGCTGCACTAGAATCAAGGCGTGTAATACGTCTTCCATGGAGGCCATCCTTTGCTACAACCTGGTCAAACAGAGGTAATATCGTGGGTGTGTAATTCTGTCACGGGTTCTCCGCCAGAGCAGGTTGTAGCAATAAGGGGTCCACCTCCAAATCTCACAAATACTCTGATCTCACAATACACAGAGTATTTATATGATTAGGCGAGGGAAAAGGTGAGGAAGGGAACAGCAGGGACAAAGGACCTGAAACGACAAGACCCTGATTAGCATATATATAGTAACAGCAGTCTACTCTCATTCAATTCTCGCTAGTGACTGAGGTATACCTTGTACATGCGCCAAATGACCCTGTGAACATGTAATCCTTATTCCACTGGAACCAAGAACCTAAACAAGAATAAGTACAGGTCACTACGCCAGTCGTATGCTCAACAGAAAGGAACAAGCATGAGTTTTGCATGTGCCCTAATATACCTTAAATTATAACATAGTAGCTTCACTGTTGGTCACTTAAACACAGCACGCTATGGTTTCTCTTCTCCTCCCTTTTTAGCATTGTATGTTCATGGTAAATGAATTCAACGTCAGGCCTATAGAAGTTGCTTCACCAAAGCCCAGAAACAAAACCTTATTCCACTCATATGGTCTTGTTTTCTCCAAACGAATACACAATAGTCCTCCAAATACGGTAGAACGTGGCATCACAACAGTTCTCCGCTTTGGCACTTGTAATCCACTCCTGGAAAACGAAATAGTTCGATGGGTTAACCACAATCCTTCAGGGTAACAGTAATGCATAGCGCCAGCCACTACACTCCGCTACTCAAATGTTCTCTCTGGCACGAGTCACAAAAAGTGAAAACCAACCCAGGAAATAAATGAAAACAAATTGATGGGTCACAGTACTTCTCAGGTGCAATAGGGGACTACACTGAACCAATCTCCGTTGCAGCGCTCTCCCAAACACCTCCGAGACAGAGTCTCTGCCTCGTGAAGTGTAACTGACCTGAAGCTCCAAACTGCCGAGTACTTTGCTTACCACCGTAAGCGGAATGCGGGAACCTTCGAAAACATCAAAAGCCTCTCGCACTTCATGAAAGGTTGCAACTTGATACGCCGCCTCTGATCCCAGATGCGCGAAAAGAAAACTTCGGCGCTTCAACCCGAAAGCGCATTCGGAACACCACACAGAATTACGCACAACGTGATGTGCGTTGCTCCGGGTCTTAAGGCCCGCATCACGCGTGAGCCTTCTGGGAGATGTAGTCTATTGAGGCTCTGTAGGCGCAACATGCTAGTTCCTGACAAGAACGAACCCCATGCATTTCTGGAATAGAGAACAAATCCCTGAAAACATTCCATAACCAGCATTGACTGGTAATCCTATTGCTAACTCGATCGCCAGGATCAGAGCCCCTTACTTGCGCACCAGTTGCTGTACAAAAGAACACATTCCATTGTTGCACAGGGGATGCATGATATGCCCCGACTAACCAGTTGAAAAGAAAACATTTCAATTTTGTCACAGGGGATGTATGATTTGCCCACACTCTGCCATTGCTTACCGAGAGAACACACCAATTATTGCCAAATAAATCAAGAAATTTCCAAGACTCATCAGTTGTTTTATAGGAGAAAACATCCAAATATTGCACAGGAGATACCTGCTATGCTCAGACTCAACAGTTAACTACTAATGTATTACTCCCCTGGGGTGTAACCTGTGCATGCCTCCCAGGCGAGGCGCAAGGAGAACGGAAATTTCGCGCCCACCTTTGCATAAAAGCAGGGAAGAGAGCAAAGCGCAGGCTCCGTCAGCGCGCCCCACAACAGGGACAGTAATGACACCTGGGGAGAACCTGGTTGTCCCAGACCTTGGCACCCTGAACCCAGTGTGCTATAACCCTTATACCTGTTGATACTTCAGGTGGCCCCCCAAGTGAGTAGGGCGGTTCTCCAAGCGGGTACTGCATTTGAGACATAACACATCCATTAGAAGCCCTGCCCCCCTCATATACCCTTATATGCAGATCAACCTATTCATTTGGTTAGGCAGGGGGGGAGGGACTGCATGCTCGAAAGTAAGACAGAACAAGGGGCAGTGCCGCCCAGAGGCACAGTACTGTTCATGAATACCACATACTTCTTACCATTCATATATTTGCCAAGCTACCTTTTCATAACATTTCCTGCTGTCACTACTATCACTAACTTAAAATGGGTTGTACAGAACCATGTACACTTCCTTCGGGAAAACTGCGAGGCACCCACGAAGCCACAAGGACAGGCACGCACTTTGGAACACCCACACCTTGGATTGTGAACCTTGTAGTTACTGTAGGCTCTGCAGCACACATCTGGTCCCCCTCTAGGAAGCCTACGATGAGGGGTAGCCTGCTTTATTTAAAACATTTGCTGGGATAACAGCAACGTCAACAACGACTTGAGGCGGGACAGCCAGACAAGAAAAGAAGGCAGGGGCCTGGCAAAATAAACACAGAATACAAGCTGCAGGCAACCTCTCTAACATGGTATTTCCTTGCTGAGCATCACCTTCACCTCACCTACTGTCCCTGTTACCCCCCGCATGTACCTGTTTTGTTTGCAGGCGGTGAGGGTGTTGAGGGGGGTTACGGTCAGCCTTCAATCCGGGTGGCAATACTTGGGTCTGACCTGCTCAGGGAGAAAACACGTATGCTTGGTCAAACTGGTCGCCCATGGATGGCCCAGGTAGTTACCACGACTGGCTGCATCGCCTCTCCAACATCCTTATTCCAGAAGTACCACCTTTCGTGCCCTTGCTTACCACGCCAACCCTGCTGTGTATGCGGACCTCGTGCCACATGAGGACTTGCTGGTGGGTGTACCCTTTCCGTAATAACTCTGTAAAACAAGAACATATATGAGACATACCTGTACCCAAAAGCCCTCAGGTAACTGTGGAAATGAGGTGGGGGGTGAATTAGCTGCCCGCTAATCACGCTGTATGAAATGTTCTTGCGCTAGGCACGTTTTCAACCACCTCAGGACTGGCCTTGTATGATTAGGATGCTGTTACTGTAGTTGCATCCATGCATGTGACACTTTATATAGTAGTACCTGCAAGAAGTCAGCAATACTGTTAGTACCTGTCACTATGTTGCCCATATCACTAAGGGTTAACATGTTTAAATTCCAGCGATTCCTCTTGCAACTGTTTAGAAAACAGCTGTGCTGAATGTACTTATTATCTAACTCCTGAGATCCAGAGTCCAAAAGCCACAGGTTCATATGTTCAGTGGTCTGACACCTGAGGGTAACGCTCGCGCCATGTTAATACATTTAAAATAAAACATAGATGCAGCTACTGACAAACCCCTGGTGGTGAGCTGTGAACATGTCGTGTAGCAATCGAAACGTTACCATTAGGAATTTGCCTCCCATAACTGCTGACCTATCTATTACCCCTATACACTGGAGGCTCCCATCTGTGCCTATCCTCCCCACAAAACCTGGCATAACCTGCTGTATCGGGCATAGCTCATTTATTCGAGGAAATCCTGGTGCTGCTGAGATGTATGAGATCACTTTTCTCTTGAAACACACTCTTTGCTACCTCTCACAATTTATTTGCTTTAGATCCTTGCACAAGTGCCACCACTGCCTACGTAACGTTTGTTCTTGTGCCTGAGTGTCTGCCATACACTGCTGCACCATACCTCTGCTCGTGCTCTGTTTTCTTTTAAACCTGCACACATAAACCTGCACACATAAACCTGCACACCTTTTCCTCCTGTAACGCACAGTATTTTGGTTGATCACCTTTGTCACCCCTGCCTCATGCAACTCGACGTTTGCTCCAGCAATTCAACAAATCTTCTCGCTAATGATATAGTTTGCATATTCGTATTTTCCAAAAGCACCATTGTCCATTGAATAATAAAGACATTTTAAAACAGTTGGTATTGCGGCGGTGCACTCTCAATGTAAGATGTTAAAAGGAAACAAAAGCTGTTAAAAGGAAACACAGCTAGGCATATACTTTTCCATGGGTAAAGGTAATTCACCTGCTAGGATAGGAGACTGGGGATGGCGTTGCTTTTGCTCGGTATCCTGGTGTGCTACTGCTCAACGGGACCCGGCCGGGGTACTCTCTTGTAACCTGCACAATATGTCCCTATTTTCTCCTGAATGCCCCGTATATGTCTGCACACAAATTTCACTTTTTCCTCATGTAACGTAACGTTTGATTTTGTAGCGTGCTCACTTGTAAATTACTCCTGTATCATTACTGTTCCTATTCTGAAGCGCTCTGGCGCTTTCGGGTAAAACCAGCGCTAATTAAACACGCATAAATAAAGAAATATGCTGGGGATGCAGACGTTAACGCCGCATGATGCTACAGTACAGGGGAGGCCCGCGGTAACCTGAGCCCCGCGAATGACGTCACACAAAACACCCATGGCTACAAACAAGACCACCCCAGGCCGTGGCCCTGCTCCCCACCGCCGCAGCGTCGACGGTTCCTTGGGATAACAGCAAGCAACAAGGCAGTCAGGTCCTCCTGCCAACCCCCGACCGAGACCCGCTGCTGACCAGACGAGACGCAGGCCCCACGGGGCCCGAGAACCTGCTGCTCCCTTCCGGTACTAATTGCGGAGGCAGCTGGCCCAAACCCACAGCAGCGCGGAGACCAATCCGATAAGCCCCTTACATACTGCTCGTGGCGGGCCGCCCTCCCAATGGACAAGAAAAAGCTGAGCCCATTACCCAGGAGTGATATTGATACAGTGTGGGTGTCACAAATGCATTTCACGCAATTAGGCACCCTGACGCCGTCGTGGAGCGCTACGATGACCCCGGTAAAATCGGCGCTAAGAAGAAATGTCATGCCCAATGATAAGAGTTGGGAAGGAGCAAGGAAGGCCAGAGGGACGAGCGAGCGCCACGTTGCCCCCACCTAACTCAGCGCTGAAGTATATAACACGGTAGCTGGAGGCAGCGGAGGCGCATTACCTCCCGGGAAGACGCGCCGAACCTGAGCGCAAAACTGAGCCTAGAGCCACCCAGCCCCGCGTCCTGACATCACAGCGTGATGACGTCACCGCGTGTTCCCCCGTAGTGACCTGGATAGTAAACTCGGTCACACCCCGGCGATTTCCCGAACCGGGCCTCGAACCCGCCCCCTCACCGAAGTCCTGCCCCACAACGCAACACCGGAAAAGTTGTCCTAGGAGGAAGCGCCTCGTCGAAATATGCCGACCGGCGCTACCCCCACCGCACCCCCACAGGAGCGGGTTGTGGCTGGAAATTGCATGATGGGCGTACCCAGACCACCACCACGACTGGCCCCAGACACCCTCCTCCCCGCCCCGACAAACCCCCCCCCCCCCCCCCAATCCGGCCGGATCCAGCATGTGGGGATGCATTGAATTGTGAAACTGCCGCCGGAGGAGAGAAGGGGTAAGAGAAGGGGGGGCGAGCGGGGCAGAGCGGTGCCGGCCTGGGGATAGGGCACGGCACCCGAGCGAGACCCGAGCGTCCACAAGCCACCTTTAAAGGGAAAACGTGTCCCTAGAAGTACCCCCTCAGCAGCAGATGGCTGTCGACTAATCAATTATTCCCCCCTGCCACACCATGAGAGACCCTAGAGGGGCCCCAAGGGCCTGACCCACGCGGTGGGCAAGAAGCAAGAGAGGGGGTTGGGGCAGTGGACAATTAACCTAGTATAGGCAGTTCCGGGGACCATGCCTAGAGGGTGGCGGAGATCATACACTTCCCGGAGATCCCTACGAGGCACCAGGCAGCGCGACGGCCAGCGGTCAAGAGACTGCCCAGTGGGCGGGGGGAAGGATATGTACACCTGTCCCCCCGCCCACTGCCGGAAGTTACGCTGCCAGCAGACCCCTTCGGTCACTCGCACAGGGAGCCTGGGCAGCCAACTTCTGTGCCTTCCTGTGGCACTAAGACGGCCGCCCTGTTGGAGGGTCCCCTACGGGGCCCTCCGGGCAGCCTTGTCATTCCACCCGTTTTTTTTCCAGAGCGTATGCAGAGACTCACAGTGCCACTGTGTGACGCACTGTCGGCTTCTATCACCGGGTGAGAAGCTGATATCACTCTGTGACAGAGAAAACGAGCTGGAAATGTTCAGCTTGTGTTCCGGGGCTTTGAACTGCCAACTTCCTATTGAGGGTTGTTTTTGGAGGATGGGTCTTGGGGGCAAGCCAGGGTGGGGGCAAAAGTGCCTCTTAGATACCTCTCGGCATCAGGCCCTGCCCCCTCATCACATGGTGACATTTTTGTTAAGGTTGGCAGTTATGGCTCTCCGCTGTGCCATATCAATAGCCCCAGCAGCACTGTGCACAGGCAGCAGCTGAGAGCTCTTTACTGTGTCCGTAGTGGTGGGGGCTCCACGTACTTTGAAGGGGCGCCCTCTAGTTTCGTTATGTCATTGGTTTGCATTGGTACGCCACTGCTTCTCTGTCACCAAAAAACTTTGAAAACAGTGCCTGCAGCATATCCCTAAATCTTACTAGCCAATGTCTTCTATTCTACCAAAAGTAATAAAAGGTGGCTTACGTTGCCAAGCATGTGCGTAGCTGCTTCTAGCCGTGTGTCATACGTGACCTAAACCTTACTAGCTAATGTCTTCTCTTCTACCAAAAGTAATACAAGAAGGCTTACATCGCCAAAGATTTGCGTAGGTGCTTCTGGCCGCATGTCATGCCTGACGACTTTAACCATTCCTGATTTCTAGCCGATTGCATTTACAACACTGGGATTTTTAGGCCTATGCATATGATGCTAAAAGTAAAACTCCAAATTTCACCAAGCATAGTGTTGGTTGCTTAATGTCTAAGGCTGGCTGAGGGTTTCACATATAACATGCGAACACTTGGCAGCTGCAGTTCTCCCTTGAGGTCTTTTATACGAAGTAGACTTCAATGGATAACTTTTTTCAGGGTAACCAGACCGATCAACGTTCCCAGGCCATATTTTTTCCAGTGCTGGGCTCAATTTAACGAGTCATTGCATTCTGGGAGTTGCAGTCTTGATTCACTTCAATTGCATTAACCCTCCACATAAAATTGTTTACTAAAGAAAAAACCCACACCTGAAAAAAATGGGGTCCAGATGACAGAGACCCAATTAGTCAACCTACCAGTACACAACGCAAAACACTATCCGTTTTTCCCTATCTTCCAATGTATTGCGAGCAATCTACTCCATCACTGTGCACCCAGAACATGATGAAATTCAATTCTGATAAAAATACTGGTCCTGGGGGAGCTAGAGGGCGCGCAACTAAGATGGCAGCACTCGTGTGAGGCTCTGGCAGCCTGGGTATAATTATCCATCATTATCCTGCTTTTGAAAGAAGAAAAATCGGCTGAGCACCAAAAATAACACATCGGAGTGTGCCAGGGTCAGGTAACTGCGATCGAATGCAGCGGAGCCCTGCAGATCGACGAGAAACAGCACATCCCGCTCTGCCACTGTGAAGACACGGCTGTGCGGCCTAGGACATACGCTGCCAGGAGAGACCCCGGGGCGCGCCGCTGGGGCGTAGTGGTGTAAGCCTCCTCTCTCCCTGAGAACTTAAGAGAGCTGCGAGGTTGACTGCGACATCTCTCGCCTTGTGGACTGGTGAAGGCTGTGACCGAGAGAGCGAGAGCACCCGCCTTCCCTCTCAACTTGCAGGAACGCACAGCAGAGAGACTTCGGATCAGTTGTACTGCGGAGCGCTATTGGGGATATACAACACCAGGAGCGAAGTGGGCTGCCAGGAAGGAACAAACAAGCTGTGAAGTGACATAAGCTATCATTGCGGGGGAGCAGGCCTAGCAGATGCCTAAATGATGACGTAGGGGGAGGCCTACTGAGCAGCTGAACTGAGCACATTGCTCTAAATAGCGAAGTACTTGCAAAGATCAACGCTAGCACTGGGGGCAATTGGCCCCACCCGAGGTTTGTGAAGCACTCTCCCCCACACCAAGCGAACACGAATAGCAGATGGCAACTGATGGGCCCCACCCGCGACTCACCACCATACTGAGGCCTCCTGAGAACATACAGGCGGTTGTCCAGACACTAACTCTGCCCTCATATTTCAGTAAGGAAGGATTATTAGCATTGCCGCATATTACATACCTTGACAGACCTCGCAGGGGACTTGAGGTCCCCAACCTTGGAGTGATGCCTCTGCCCGTCTGCTACTGTGCCCTCAATTAGAGAACCTTTAGCGCTGTAGAGCGCATAGCTGAACTTGGCGAATACAACCTACCGACCCAGCAGCCCATGCGCCAAAACGCCTGCAGGGTCACTATCTACTCGCAGGAGGACCTAGGGAGAAGAGAACATTTCAATTCTCTGGACCCCCACAGCCGGAGCAGCCCTATGGCAAAACTATAGACCTTAAAGTCTATTAAGGACCCAAAGCAGCAGAAACTGACCTTCAAAGCCCGCAGGACGCCGAGACACCAGAGCGATTCTGAACAATCACTCATAGGGCAACATACCGAAGACATGCCACCCGCAGAAGACAACTTGAAAGCACTGCACGTTACTATGAAACATAGCTTAATCTGTATAGAAGCTAAAATAGACACTATGTGCAAGAGACTTGATCTTATGGCTCAAAAACATGATGAGCAGATTGAAGAAGCAGAGCACAGAATCTCAGACTTGAAGGACACGGCGACCTCTTCGGGGAAGCAGATGGCAAAACTGGACAAACTACTAAAGGTCACTGCAGCTAAGAACGAAGACCTTGATGCGCACTCCCGACGCAACAACATCTCCGTTTGGGCGTTCCAGAGAGTGCCAACACTGGCAAAATGGAGGAATAAATGGAGAGGATGCTACGCAGACTCTCTTGCCCAGAGGCCTTCTCGAGCCTATTGGTGGTTTATAAGGCGCACCGCTCTCTGGGTCCCAGACCTCCCCCTGAGGCACCAGCTAGACCGATCATTGCCAAACTTTTGAACTACAGAGACCGAGACGTGGCTCTGAGGCTAGTGAGAGCGAAATCACCTTTAACCTACGATGGGCATACAGTGGCTTTATATCCAAACTTTACCATCGCTGTCCAGGAGGCCAGAAAGAAGTTTGCCCTGGTGAAGCGGAAGCTCATGCAAGCACAGATACATTATGCTATGTTGTATCCTGCACGCCTGCGGATCACTCATCAGGGGAAGCAGTACTTTTACACCAATACGCAGCAGGTGGAGGACTACCTGCAGAAACTGAAGAAACAAAGATGCAATCTCGAAACTGGTGACCCAGAAACTGGAATATCCTCTCAGATGTCTCACAACGATTGACTGCGTCTAGTGAGGAAAATGCTATGAGCAGCGAAACTTGGAGCCGAGATGAGGTGCTTACCGAATTGACCAAAGACTCAGTGTGATATATATATATAAGCATAGAACGATCTACCTTAGGGCATATGATAGAATAACATTACTATTGAGTGAGCAAGTTATTCTGAATCCCAGGCGCCCCGCCCCCTCTGGACTCCACACCACAGAGGAGAGATAGCGGATGGATGCGCCCTCTGACGTTACCAGACAGGGTGAGCCTTGAGCTTAAGTTAGTCGTTAATGGAAACCTGTTTACAAAATGTTTTTTTTGGTAGGGTGGGAGGGAATGTTCTTTCACAACTGGTTTTGAATGCCGGTGTGGGTGGGGGAAGGGGACGGGGAAGGGGTTTGTTTGAATACCTAGCAGCAAAGAACTTCAGAACGGCACACAAGACATATTCACTGACATATTGCACGACACTCACAGACCTGCCCGCTGCGCAGTTGACAGGAGGGAGCACACTCCTTCTGGGCAGAGAATAAGGGACATGTCAATCCTACCAAATGTCTAACCGTGGTACGAACCCCCAGATATTCCTACTGACCTGGAACATCCGGGGGCTGGGAGACCCAAGGAAGCGCAGGCAAATAACAGCATACATCAATAGACACTCTATTCAAATAGCGATACTCCAGGAGACCCATCTAGACCCCTAGAAACCGCAAAGATTTGTGGCTAAGTGGGCGGGCTATAGCTGGTTTGCATCCTACTCCACTTACTCATCAGGCGGTCATACTAGTCCGCAGAAAACCCCCATATGTACCTGCAGGAGAGGTATTGGACCCGCAGGGCTGGTACAGCCTGATGTGGGGAGCGCTTGTATCACATTCTGTGACACTGGTTAGTTGTTATGGTTCTAATATAGATGACCCCATGTTCTTTGCTACACTATGGGGGAAGATTGTAGATATCGGCTCTACACACTTGCTGTGGGGTGGAGATTTAAATATCACTCTGAATCCACCACTAGATAGGTGTAATTCGTACCCACACCACTCCACCCGCTCCCAACGTCAAAGGAGGGATATCTGTACAGATTGAGTCTGCTAGATGCCTGGAGATATATGCATCAGGGAGGCGGGAGGGTACTTGCCACTCGACCATGCACAAGACCTGGTCGCGGCTCGACTACTGGGTGATCACCAGGGGACTTAGCACATGGATAACCTGGGTAAAGCAATTAGCATGCACCTACTCCGATCACTCCCTTGTACTTATGTGCATATCAAAACCAATCACACACACTCCATACATAAACTGGTGCATGAATCACACCATACTCTTAGAACCGGCGTTCCAAGCCGAAATGCATCGCTAGCTTTCTTGCTGAGAAAAGGCGACTGACATGTGGGGTCCCACAGGGTTCATCGCTTTCTCCCCTCCTTTTTAACTTGAATATTTTTCCCTTAATCTTGACCCTTCAAAAGAGAGAGGTGGTTATATTTAACTACGCTGATGATCTCCAGTTAGTGTTTAATATTGACTCCTTCCCTTTATCCATGGAAAGCTTCCAGTCTACTATGATATTCATTAGCAACTGGATGAATGCTAACCATCTTAAGCTAAATCCCGATAAAACCGAGCTGATTCTCACAGTTGGCCCAGGGAATCCCTGGAATTCCAACTTTTGGCCATATTGTCTGGGGTGCCCGCCATCTCCCTACCAAAGGGGATGATGGACGGAGCATTAGAGCAAATCAAACACTCACCCCCAGTCAACTGATCTGGGTTTATTCCATCATCATTCTTTAGCTCACTCCACCACCCATGTTCAGACATGGCCATATGCAAATCAGTCTGACCCTGTGCCTCATGGGAACCGTCCAGCCCGAACTGCCAAGCCATGTCTTCCCCGGACCGGGAACAAGCATCCTGGGACCGGTTTCTGGCTAATCAGCCAGGCTAGCTTAGTCAATACGTGACATAACCTGGGCAAGTATAAATTGAATCCGGGCCTCGATGGTTCAATATCTGCTTATTTTGCAAATTTTCCGGAGGTGAAAGAAGCAAGTAGAGACCACAGCACTTGTCTGTGCCATCATCCTGAGGTTATTGTTAATCATGATGCCCAGGCTTTTAACTGCGGTACAAAAGGGGGTGGTGATGGACGGAGCATCAGAACTAATCAAACACTCACACCCAGTCAAAAGATCTGGGTTAGATCCATCACCGTTCTTTAGCCCACTCTGCCACCCCAGTTCAGACATGGCCATATGCAAATCAGTCTAACCCTGTGCCTCATGGGAACCGTCCAGCCCGAACTGCCAAGCCATGTCTTCCCTGGACCGGAAACAAGCATCCTGGGACCGGTTTCGGATTCATAATCCTCATCAGCCAGGCTATCTTGAATCCAGTGGCCAAGTGAACAAGGGACTCACGTCTGAGCATACCCTGCCACACTTAGGGCAAATAAAGCGATACTTAAGGGGATTTAGGCCCAGATCTCTCTACTGGGGTGAATGTATGATATTGTTCTGCATTCTGTCCATCAACTGTTGTTTTTGCATTTGTCACCCCGAGTGGGACGGGTATGCTCAGATGTGAGTCCCGTGCTCTCCATGCCACTGGAATCAAGCTATCCTGGCTGATGAGGGCTGAATCCCGAAACCGGTCCTAGGATGCTTGTTTCCAGTCCAGGGAGGACCTGGCTTGGCAGTTCAGGCTGGACTGTTCCCATGGGGCACAGGGTCAAGACTGATTTGCATATGGCTGGGTTCAAACTGGAATGGCATGGTGAGCAAAAAAACGATGGATTTAGGCCCAGATCTCTGTACTGGGGTGAATGTATGACATTGTTCTGCATTCTGTCCATCAACTATTGTTTTTGCATTTGTCACCCCATCTCCGGTCAGCTCAGTTAAAAGCCTGGGCATCATGATTAACAATAACCTCACGATGATGGCCCAGATAAGTGCTGTGGTCTCTGCTTGCTTCTTTCACCTCCGGAAAATTTGCAAAATAAGCAGATATTGAACCATCGAGGCCCGGATTCAATTTATACTTGCCCAGGTTATGTCACGTATTGACTATGCTAACTCCCTGTATACCGGCATACCGGCTTACCAACTACGTCGGCTTCAACTGGTGCAGAACCAAGCTGCTAGGCTTTTCTATGGCTAACCTAAATCTCACCATGTGAAACCTTTTTTGAAAAACTTACATTGGCTTCCCGTGACCCAATACTGTCTCTTTAAATTGGGCTGTACTATCTACAAAGCTCTCTCGGATCATGGTCCGGCCTTCATCGAGTCTAAAGTACAGTGCTATGTCCCCTCACGAGATTTACGTTCTGCGAACATGAATCTGTTGACCCCTTGCCCATTTAAACGCAAATAACACGGGGGTCTAAGATTCTCAACTCTGGCACCACAATTCTGGAACTCCTTTCCCCCCAATTGCGTCTTTCCACTTTCTATATTCAGTTTAGGAAGTTTCTCAAAACTTGGTTATTTGTTCAGGCCTACAATTGAAACCCTCATTTACTGTCCCAGCAACTGATCGACCCCGCTCAGCGCCTAGAAACCGTTAGTGGCCTTCGGGCTTTATAAATTGTTTTTAACATAACAAGAAATACAAGAATTCTTTCAACGAAATCTGGGTTTGGTTGAGCACATGATGACGATATGGGAGGCGTTCAAAGTCGCGGTCCGGGGGCTGAGCATTGCAAAGGGGGGGAAAGCACTAGCCGAGACTATACGGAAGCCCACATTTTTAGTTACGTGTTAGAGGTAGAAGGAGGCAGCGCAAAAAACACAACAGATATCCTTCAAACATTCAAAACCTTTTATACCGCGCTATACAAGTCGGCGAGACAGCAGCCGATATCCTTACAGTAATACCTGGAGCCGATCTCCCTGGGAGGGGGTGGTTGGGGAACTTGCAGCGGGAGTTTCTCACCACCCCCTTTTGTACCGCTTTTGGCCGCCATAAGTGTGGCAGGGTATGCTCAGACGTGAGTACCTTGCTCACTTTGCCACTGGATTCAAGCAAGCCGGGCTGAAGACGGCTGGAATGCCAGAAACCGGTCCCTGGAAGCTTGTTTCCGGTCCAGGGAAGGCATGGCTTGGCAGTTCGGGCTGGACTGTTCCCATGAGGCACAGGGTCAGACTGATTTGCATATAGCCATGTCTGAACTGGGGTGGCAGAGTGGGCTAAAGAACGGTGATGGATAAAACCCAGATCTTTTGACTGGGTGTGAGTGTTTGATTGGTTCTGATGCTCCGTCCATCACCACCCCCTTTTGTACCGCTTTTGGCCGCCATAAGTGTGGCAGGGTATGCTCAGACGTGAGTCCCTTGGTCACTTTGCCACTGGATTCAAGCAAGCCGGGCTGAAGACCGCTGGAATGCCAGAAACCGCTCCCTGGAAGCTTGTTTCCGGTCCAGGGAAGGCATGGCTTGGCAGTTCGGGCTGGACTGTTCCCATGAGGCACAGGGTCAGACTGATTTGCATATAGCCATGTCTGAACTGGGGTGGCAGAGTGGGCTAAAGAACGGTGATGGATCTAACCCAGATCTTTTGACTGGGTGTGAGTGTTTGATTAGTTCTGATGCTCCGTCCATCACCACCCCCTTTTGTACCGCAGTTAAAAGCCTGGGCATCATGATTAACAATAACCTCAGGATGATGGCACAGATAAGTGTTGTGGTCTCTACTTGCTTCTTTCACCTCCGGAAAATTTGCAAAATAAGCAGATATTGAACCATCGAGGCCCGGATTCAATTTATACTTGCCCAGGTTATGTCACGTATTGACTATGCTAACTCCCTGTATACCGGCATACTGGCTTACCAACTACGTCGGCTTCAACTGGTGCAGAACCAAGCTGCTAGGCTTTTCTATGGCCAACCTAAATCTCACCATGTGAAACCTTTGTTGAAAAACTTACATTGGCTTCCCGTGACCCAATACTGTCTCTTTAAATTGGGCTGTACTATCTACAAAGCTCTCTCGGATCATGGTCCGGCCTTCATTGAGTCTAAAGTACAGTGCTATGTCCCCTCCCGAGATTTACGTTCTGCGAACATGAATCTGTTGACCCTTTGCCCATTTAAACGCAAACACGGGGGTCTAAGATTCTCAACTCTGGCACCACAATTCTGGAACTCTCTTCCCCCCAATTGCGTCTTTTCACTTCCTATATTCAGTTTAGGAAGTTTCTCAAAACTTGGTTATTTGTTCAGGCCTACAATTAAAACCCTCATTTACTGTCCCAGCAACTGATCGACCCCGCTCAGCGCCAAGAAACCGTTAGTGGCCTTCGGGCTTTATAAATTGTTTTTAACATAACAAGAAATACAAGAATTCTTTCAACGAAATCTGGGTTTAGTTGAGCACATGATGACGATATGGGAGGCGTTCAAAGTCGCGGTCCGGGGGCTGAGCATTGCAAAGAGGGGGAAAGCACTAGCCGAAACTATACGGAAGCCCATATTTTTGAGTTACGTGTTAGAGGTAGAAGGAGGCAGCGCAAAAAACACAACAGATATCCTTCAAACATTCAAAACCTTTTATACCGCGCTATACAAGTCGGCGAGACAGCAGCCGATATCCTTACAGTAATACCTGGAGCCGATCTCCCAGGGAGGTGGTGGTTGGGGAACTTGCAGCGGGAGTTTCTCTCTGTTGAGTTCGAACTAGATGAAATACGAACTGCCACAATGCAACTCCGTTTTGGCAGGGCCCCTGGGCCTGAGAGCCTACCTGCAGACTTTTACAAGACATACATAGGGTACCTAGCGCTAATACTTAAACAAGTATTTGATGAAGCCTTGGAATTAGAGAAGCTGCCACCACCCATGAGAGAAGCCACCACAATCTCCATACTTAAACACGGAAAGCCAGCTGATGAATGCAATTCGTACAGGCCTCTCTCCATGATAGTTCAAGTTCAAGTTCAGGCATTTGTATAGCGCACTACTCACCCAGAGGGTCTCAAGGCGCTAGGGGAAGGGGTTAAATTATTTGTCGAATAGCCAGGTTTCCAGTTCTTTTCTGAAGGAGATGTGGTTCTGATTAAGGCGGAGGTGGGTGGGGAGTGAGTTCCAGGTCTTGGCAGCAAGGAAGGAGAAGGATCTGCCACCCATGGTGGATTTCCGGATGCGCGGGACTGCGGCGAGGGCTTGATTGGACGATCTTAAATGGCGGGTGGGTTTGTAGAAGGATAATCGAGTGTTGAGGCATTCGGGTCCTAGATTGTAGAGGGCCTTGTGTGCGTGGGTGAGAAGGCGGAAAGTAATTCTTTTGTTGACGGGAAGCCAGTGGAGGTCTTTTAGATGTCCGGTGATGTGATCTTGGTGCGGGATGTCTAATATGAGTCTCGCTGACGCGTTTTGGATGCGCTGGAGTTTTTTCTGTAATTTTGTTGTGATTCCGGCGTAAAGTGTGTTACCATAATCCAGTCGACTCGTGACCAGTGCATGGGTGACAGTCTTTCTTGTCTCGAGGGGGATCCAGCGGAAGATCTTTTTGAGAATGCGAAGTACGTTGAAGCAGGAGGACGAGACGGTATTGACTTGTCTGGACATCGAGAGAGAGGAGTCTAGGATGAAGCCAAGGTTACGTGCATGGTCTGTGGGTGTGGGTGCTGTGCCCAGAGCTGAAGGCCACCAAGAGTCGTCCCAAGCTGAGGGGGAAGATCCTAGGATGAGCACCTCCGTTTTGTCTGAGTTGAGTTTTAGGCGGCTCTGTTTCATCCATTCGGCTACTTCTTTCATGCCTTCGTGAAGATTGGTTTTGGCGGTGTTGGGGTCTTTGGTGAGGGAAAGGATTAGCTGGGTGTCGTCGGCGTAAGAGATGATGTTAAGGTTGTGTTGGCGCGCGATGGGGGCGAGAGGACTCATGTAGACGTTGAAGAGGGTGGGACTGAGTGAGGATCCTTGAGGTACGCCGCAGATGACTTCGGTGGCCTCTGATTAGAATGGGGGAAGTCGGACTCTTTGAGCTCTCCCAGCGAGGAATGAGATGATCCAGTCCAAGGCTTTTCCATGTATGCCGATGTTGCTGAGTTGATGTATAAGGGTGCTGTGGCAGACAGTGTCGAAGGCGGCGGAAAGGTCGAGTAGGATGAGGGCCACTGTTTCTCCGTTGTCCAGGAGTGCTCGGATGTAGTCGGTCGCTGCAATGAGGGCGGTTTCGGTGCTGTTTGGCTCGAAACCCGGATTGAGATGGATCAAGGGAGTTGATGGATTCAAGGAAGGCGGGAAGCTGGCTGTTGACGGCTTTCTCGATGACTTTTGCCGGGAAAGGGAGGAGGGATATGGGTCTGTAGTTTTTCAGTTCTGAGGGGTCCGCTGTGGGTTTCTTCAGAAGGGCGCTGAGTTCGGCGTGTTTCCAGCTTTCCGGAAAGGTGGCAGAGTTGAAAGAGCAGTTGATGACATCGCGGAGTTGGGGTGCGATGATGGAGTCAGCTTTGTTGAAGATGTGGTGGGGGCAGGGGTCAGAAGGCGAGCCAGAGTGGATTGAGTTCATGAGGTGAATGGTGTCTTCAGTGGTGATTGGGTTCCAGGCGCTGAGGTTGTTAGTTGGAGGAGTAGGATCTGAAGGGGGTGGGGCGGGTTGATCGCTGGGAGAGTTCTCGAAGCTGTTGTGGATGTCGGCAATTTTGTTGTAGAAGGAGGATAGCGCATTGCAGAGGTCTTGGGAGGGGGTGATGTCGTTAGTTGCTGCGGTGGGGTTGGTGAATTCTTTGACGATATTGAAGAGTTCCTTGCTGTTATGAGTGTTGTTGTCAAGACGATCCTTGAATGCTGATTTCTTGGCGGATCCAATCAGTTGGTGGTGTTTGCGGGTGGCTGTCTTGAGGGAGGCCATGTTGTCTGAGGTTGGGTTTTTTCTCCAATTCTTCTCTAAGGTGCGGCATAGCTTCTTGGATTTTTTAAGTTCGTCATTGAACCAGGGAGCCTTTTTGCTGGCTGATTTCATCTGGTGCTTTTTCAGGGGTGCTAATTCGTCCGCACTGTGGGTAATCCAATGTTTGAGGTTGGTGGCCGCTTGGTCTGGGTCCATAGAGAGGGTGGGAGGGTTTTGGCTGAGTGATGTGAGGAGTTGGTCGGTGGTGATTTTGTTCCAGTTTCTCAGAGGAATAGGTTGTGGACGGTTGTGGGTCAGGGTGGTTTTGTAGCTGAAGTGAACACAACTGTGATCCGTCCAATGGAGAGCTGTAGTGTGATCGAAGGAGATGTGCTTGCTGGAGGTGAAGATAGGGTCGAGCGTGTGTCCGGCTGTGTGAGTGGGGGTGTCAACAAGTTGTTTGAGTCCGAGATTGGCCAGGTTGTCCAGAAGGGTGGTGGTGTTGTTGTCGAGTTTGTTTTCAAGGTGGTAGTTGAGGTCTCCTAGAAGAATGTAGTTCTCGGAGGCGAGGGTGTGTGGGCTGACGAAGTCTGTGATGTCATCGCTGTATTGAGTGCGGGTGCCTGGAGGCCTGTAAATGAGGGTGCCTCTCAGTGTGGTCCTGGGGTCGGTGTGGATCTGAAAGTGGAGATGTTCGGCGGTTGCAAGATTGTCGTCGGAGCTGGTTGTGATTTTGATGGTGTTTTTGTGGACGATGGCGATGCCTCCTCCTGTTTGATTGGTGCGGTCTTTCCGGATAATTTTGTAAGCGTCCGGTATGGCTATGGCGATGTCGGGAGCAGATGATGTGTTCATCCATGTTTCAGTAAGGAAGGCGATGTCAGGTGACGCAATGTCGATTAGGTCCCAGAGTTCTGTTGCGTGTCTGTGGACCGAGCAGGTGTTGAGCAGGATGCAATTTAGGCGGGTAGAGTCGGAGTTGTGTTTGGAGGACGTGGTTTTGGTGAGGGTCCTGAAGCAGTTGAACTTGCAGGAGAGGCAGGCGAATGGGCCGTGGGTACGTCCTGGAGTAGCTTCGCAGCATAGTGGAGTACGTCCGGGGTCGAGGGCGAGGAGAGTAGCGGCATCATATGTGACTCTAGAGGGTTGGGAGCGACGGGGACCAGGGGGTCAGGCGCTGGGCGCGGTCCAGGCGCGGACGGGCGTAGATGGGCTTACCTTTAACGCACCTTCAGCGCGGTCGCAGCGCGTGGACGCTGTGCGTACGTCCATTCGTCATAAATGGAGGATGGAGGGGGGTGGGGCGAGGGGGGTGTCAGCAGGGAGGCGGGAGCGGGGTGGAGAGGCGGTGCTGGGAGGCAACAACAATCAACAAAATGGCAGCGACCCCAAAGCCAAACAGGACGAGGCTGGGATAATAATATTTGGACAGAGAGGAAGCGTCGCAATAGGCAGCAAAAACAATTTACACAGTCACAGGCAGCAATGCACAGACAAAATCAATCACAGTTAATTAGTGCGCCGCTCGACGTCTAAAATCGCGCTACGATGCAGTACTAATGAGGCACAATGAATGAATGAATGCAGGGGTCAATGCGAGCAAAGGGCAGTACTTTTAAAATGCTTTTTCAGTCTGGCAATGTGGCGATACGATACCAGCTTGGGAGCAAGGGAGCGACCGCTTCTGAAGAGGTTCAGGACGGTCACAGCGCTAGTGGCCGAGGGAAGAGGCCTAGATCAACTACAATGTTAAAATATTGGCTAAAATAATTGCGAACCGGCTTAGTCTCCTCATGAAGGCATTGTGCTGCCTGATCAGGTAAGTTTTGTGCCAGGATGCGCTACCTGCACTCTCTATTCGCAGCAATGCAGGATATAGACCCTGACTTAGAGGCGGCTGCGGTATTCCTTGATGCCACCAAGGCGTTTTTGGTGGAATGGGACTACCTGTTTGGCATACTGGGGCAAATGTGGATGCCAGAATGCTTCCTGGCCTGGATACGGCTGCTATATACGCGGCCACACACAAGGGTCGTAATAAATTACGCCAGCTTGCCCTGGATCGAGATCACGAGGGGAACCAGACAGGGATACCCGCTGTCGCCACTTTTATTCACCTCTGCTGTTGAACCCCTGGCGACTAGACTCGGGCAGCTACATCCGCGAGTGGGCTCTTGAATACCCAACTCGACATGTATTAGTTTCGCTATATGCGGACGACATCACGCTATATGTGCGAGAGCCCCAGACCCGCCTTAAGTAGATATTGCGAGAGTTTATAGTGTTTGGTGAGTTATCAGTAATTAAAATAAATTGGGCGAAATCTCAGATGCTCCCGCTAACCGATGCCGTGCGTCCTTATCCCTTTGACTACCCCATAGGATGGTGCCCCAATGAATTTAAGTATCTGGGAATAACAATAACTAGAGATGGTCCGGAACTCTTGCGTGCTAATTATAGGAGGACAATAGAACATATCACGGAATCTGTAGGGAGAGGGATAGCGCTGCCTCTATCCATGACGGGTAGAATCTCCCTAATGAAGATGGTGATCCTACCCAAGTTATTGTACTTATTCATTAATATCCCCCTCCCACCGGGACCTTCCTTTTTTTAACCCATCCCATGCTCATGACGAGCACAGCTCATCATGAGCCACGGTTGCCGTGTGCTCATGACAAGCTGAGCTCGTCATAACGGTTCCAACGCTCGCATGCAGGGCTAATTCCCCCGCTGTGCTGAGTGTTCTAAGAAAACAGGTGTGGCCGTGACGAGCCACCCGTCCCCAGCACAGCAGGGGAATTACCACCGCTGCCAAAGGGTTAAACTCTTAAAACTCAGATGATACGCCTCGCATGGGGAGGGTGGCAACCCAGACTGAAGTTGGAAACTTTGATGCTGCCATTTACACAAGGGGGCTTCGAGGCCCCTAACTTTGAAATATAATATTTAAGTGTGCTTTATGCAACCTATTGGCTCAATCCACCCTCCTTTATGCCACACCTGGCAATAGAACAATATTACATGCCACCTACCCCACTATCTGAATTTATAGCAACACAAATGCAGATGCGGGAAGTGTGCTCCTCCACTGTTAGGTGCACAGTGGCTGCATGGCAGCAAATTGCAAAAACGACTGAGTATAGAAATTATTTACTCTACCATGCTCCCAGCGATCCACCATCCTGCCCTAGAGGTTACACGAGAAGTGCAATGTCGCCAACTTCTCACTAGAAGGAATATAGCCACATGGGATGATTTCTTTACAGGCGGGACGTTCCGCAGCAAAGAACAGTTCTTTGCAAATGGGGAACCCGAGCAAATAGATTTATTAATTTATGTTAGGCTGAGACAGAGCGTAAGGGCTGCAACCCCTGACTACCCTGATGAACCCCCTATGATGGGCCCTTTACATTGCCGCCTCCTCCAGAACACGAGCTCCGCTCATGTAGTAACTCAGATTTACCACGCTACACTGGCAGAAACCAGTTTGCACGCGGTGACCGCTAGAGAGCACTGGGAACGAGAAATTGGAGAGCCACTGGAAGCAAAGAAATGGCAATATTACTGCGAACAGACTGTCAAAATATCGACCAATAGCCGGCTGAGAATTATACATTTTAAATATCTCCAAAGACTCTACTACACCCCTGTAAGGCTATTTAAGTTTCAATTGGTCTCTGTAGCGACGCCAAAGATCCTGTGATTCTGGGCAAATCACTTAATCTCCCTGTGCCTAACAAAACAAGCATTTACAATGCAATGGTCTCGTCCTTGTTAAAGTTAGAGCTATTGGCATTGCTCATGACATTATTTTTGTGTTTAAAACATAAATAAATGGCATTGTCATTTACAATGCCAATAGCTTAATCTCTCGCAAATGTGACACCTATTGCATTTGCACCCACACACACACACAGCCTCATGCACGCACCCACACACACAGAGCCACACACAGAGCCACACACAGAGCCACACACAGAGCCACACACAGAGCCACACACAGAGCCACACACACAGAGCCACACACACAGAGCCACACACACAGAGCCACACACACAGAGCCACACACACAGAGCCACACACACAGAGCCACACACACAGAGACACACACACAGAGCCACACACACAGAGCCACACACACAGAGCCCAACACACACACAGAGCCCAACACACACACAGAGCCCAACACACACACAGAGCCCAACACACACACAGAGCCCAACACACACACAGAGCCCAACACACACACAGAGCCCAACACACACACAGAGCCCAACACACACACAGAGCCCAACACACACACAGAGCCCAACACACACACAGAGCCCAACACACACACACAGAGCCCAACACACACACACAGAGCCCAACACACACACTCAGAGCCACACACACACAGAGAGCCCAACACACACACACAGAGCCCAACACACACACACACACACAGAGCCGCACACACACCCACAGAGCCCAACACACACAGAGCTCAACACACACAGAGCTCAACACACACACACACGCACACACACACACACACACACAGAGCTCTCTGCCCAGTAACGCCCCCGGGAACAGAGGCAAGAAAACAAACGATCCCAAGCAGGGAACAGAGGCAAGAAAAACAAGCAGGGAACAGAGGCAAGAAAAACAAGCAGAGAACAGAGGCAAGATTATAGACCATTTTTGATAGATGCAAACACGTACCAATGTAGGGTCCCGCCTACTGGACCCAACTACACACACACACACACGTGCATCGAGGACGCACCTTGGAGATCTGTTCCAGGGCGAACGCCGCGTCGCAGTAGCTCGGCTGCTGCAGGTACTTCAGGTGCGGCCGGACGGCGGCGGCTCCTCTCCGGCGGCCGCCCCGGTTTCACCGGTGTCTGCTCAGCCCCAGAGGCAGCCCCGCTGCTCTCCCGCTCGAGAAGCACTACCATAGTGGGAGCGCGGGACTGCTCTTCAGAGCCTGTGCGGCGTGCAGGCGGCTCCGGCTGGGCTGGTGGCAGTGGCTGGGCTGGCGCTGCTGGTCCTCATGCTGCTCTCGGCCGGGGAAGGGGGGAGGAGGAGCCGGCGGAAGGCAGGCGCATGCAGCGGGGGAAGCCTTCTCTGCTCTCGGCCGGGGAAGGGGGGAGGAGGAGCCGGCGGAAGGCGGACGCATGCAGCTCACAGAGGCACCCGCGCAAATTAAATATTTAAATAAAACATTAAGTCGCGGGGTCGGCACCCGCGTAAATTAAATAATTAAAGGAGCGGGGTGGCGCCCGTAAAGTGTGGAGAGGGGACTGGCGGCGGGATTAAAGGGCGCGTGCTCACTGGAACGGAGGTGTCTGAGGGGGCTGGTGAGGGAGCAGCCTTACCGTCACACCGCTTCTTTTAATACTGTAAACAAGTATCGGGCAGACGGGTAGCAGGAGTCTTTGATCTTCTGCCCGTTCACCTCTGCACAGACCTCGGTATGGGATACAGGAAGTGCGGAAGCGCTCGGTCCGCTGCTCCTCCAAGCATTGGGTGAACATCATATCCTGGTGGGCTTCCGGCAAACAAGCAAAATGGTGGCAGCAGCTGCGGATAAGCCCCGTCCTTTTCAGACTGAGGGGTGTGTTTTTTGTTGAGTGACTGAAGACGTCACAGAGAGAAAGGACAGCAAAAAACACGCCCCTCAATCCAAAACGGACGGGGCTTAAAGTTACAGACAAAGCTCTTCTCCAATGGCTGGCCGCCGTTTAGGAAGCCAGCCAATGGAGAAGAGCTAGCTAGTTTACCTCCCTACTAGAAAACATAAAATCTCGCCAGTGAGACTGCGCAAGCGCAGCCTACGCTAGCCGCGACCTAAAAATGAATGTGTGTCCTCATGTAACGTAACTGGTGCTATGTAAAGCGCTCTGATACCCGATTCAGTTCGGGTCAAGTTTGCGCTATATAAAACTCTGCAAAAAAAATAAATTGCATGACAGTGACGCCTGCGATAAATGCAGGCAAGGTAGAGCAGACTTCCTGCAACTGGCATGGGAGTGAGCAGAGATCAGACTATACTGGAAGACGGTCTTAGATGCGCTAGGGAACATGATCATGACAGATATCACACAAACTCCTGTAGTTGCACTCTTGGGCTACACGGCAGATATACCCTCGGCATACCGAAGATTCAAGGCACTGAGCCTTTTATTAGCTAAGCGAAGGGTGGCGTGCAGATGGGGCAGAGGGAGAGCGTCCAAATTTTAAGTTTGGATTGGAGATCTCGTCCTATGGCAAGAACAGACATTGATATATGCAGAACTACTGCCCACAGCGTCGAGGCCAAGAGATATTTAGGACCCACTGCACGCATACCTGCTTACAAATCCGGAGGCGACTAGTGATACTGTGAAGCTCCTCACCTCCAGCGATTAGATCAGATGAGCCAGGCAATACCAAACTCGGAACATACACACTCAGAATGCATGTAATCTCCCCCTCCCCTCCCCGCGTGGGAAAACAGCTAAAAAACAAACACAACGCGTGCTCCCTGAAACTTAAGGCTAGAGGGTAATAGGAGAATACACCCCTGGACTACATCACTATTGTAGCGCGAGTCGGCCCTGCCCCGCCATTACACCTACTCTGCCGATACTCTGTTCTGAGCCGTGACAATAGAACAAACAGGCAGGTGTATGCTAATGTTCATGGGACTCTTTGAAATGTGAATATCCTACGTTTCTAATGTATGCTGTAATGCAGAATTGTTAATAAGAGAATTGTTAAAAAAATGCTGGCCCTGGCAGCAAGTGTTGCCGCTTTACATATGAAATAGCAAGACTTCTAGGCTTTGTCAATGCATGTTTTAATGGGTGACAAGAGTCTGTCCTGGCTTGACTCCGGCTTAAATCCATAATCGGAGATGGACTAGAAAACCAGATTTGATGCTATGGAGATTCAAGCCATTCTGAAACTCGCAGAGCTTGCACTGGAGTTTATTGGAAACACCATTAGTGGCTCTTAAAAACGTGTTACGTGTATGTGCATAGAAGAACGTGCTGCCGGAAAGTCTTGCTTTGCACTTAATAAGAGTATAAGGATGAAAAACTGACCACTATCAAGTGACCAAAAATGCCACCCTACCTGGTCCAGGCACCAACCCTGCTCCCTCAAAATGCTGGGAATTATGCTCTGTGGCCTTTCTGCAAGCGTTCAAGCAATACTTCCAGACGCGCTGCTGATACACAGATAGCTTGCAGTGCAACGGAGTGGAGGCTGAAGCAGGAGGTTTTATATTTTGTGTACCTCCTTTGCAGTGAAAGGATATCTTCCTGTCCGCGCATAGCCATTGAAGCCCTCTTGTGACATCAAGTCCTTTGAAACTTTCTTGGAATCTTTAAAAGTCTTGCCACGCATATACCTTTTGGTTAAGTCCTACCAGCTGGGCTGCGAGAGCCTTGTTACTCGTGGCCACTCCTTCACTCAAGCCAGCATCTGCAAATGCTTCCATCAATTGGACATTGTTCGATGTCCTCCTGCCCTGCTCCTCTCCACAGAAGAGGCAGTATAACCTGTTACTGGCCTCAAAGGAACGGGAGAGAAAAGGTGCCCTGTCTTTGGCAAATATTTCTCCAGGCTGGGGCAGACAATGTACAACTACTGGAAAGCTGTGCTAAGAAATTATCTTTCTATGGTAGGCACTGCATATTGCACCAAGGCACCCCAGCCAGCACTTGGTTACAAAGTATCACACAGCACAAACAAAGGGGCGAGGAGCCATGTACTGGTAAACAGAAGTTGACAGTTGGGGAAGAAGTTGTGGTGCATATGCGAAGCCCATACCTCTACAGAGTTCATTGTGTCAACAACCGCATGCAAGATGTCTCTTCCACACAGGACAAAGGCAACTTGTCCGGTGGGGAACCAAAGTTCTGCAGGCACTCACCCTATAGCCCATATAATATCGTTCACACTATGAACAGTTTCGGTGTCACACATTTGTGTAACATGGTACTCGCGCACACATTATGAGGGTGAGGAGGGCAGAAATGACGGAACTGAATCAATTGTGACAGGGAGGGCTTTCAGCTATCTTCCTTTCCTCCTTGTGTACATGAAAATTCACGTTACCATTAAATATACCATCAGCCTCTCCATAATCTGCTATGAAGATACAGTAGTTACCCTGTACTATGCTTGGCGATACCACTGGGATGCACCAACTGGCAAATACAATTCAAAATTCTGTTGCTGAAAGTAAGCGAAAATTATTGGTCAAGTTCTACTGGGGGGTTAACAGGGCATCAAGAAAAAGTGAAAACGGCCATGATGGGCCAGATTCCCACCCATGCAAGATATTCATACGTACAAAGACGAAAGACGTAGGAAAGGGACATGCTGGTCCTATGGACAGACCTCACCAACATGAACAATTTTTTAGGACGGAAGACGCTTGGATTGAGGAAACAGGATGATATGCTGGGGTATATAATATTACTTCTGAAGTTGTGGTTTTCTGAAACTGCAAAACGGGGTTCCAATGAACAGATCACATTAAGCTTTGATGAAAAAGTATAAAATCCGTATTTAACCACTTTTCCCCTCTTTTTATCCCCCAGATGAATGACCCCAGTCAGGCCAATGACGAGGGCATCACAGCTCTACACAATGCCATCTGTGGCGCCAACTATGAAATTGTGGATTTCCTAATTGACATTGGAGTAAATGTGAACTCTCCAGACAGCCATGGATGGTGAGCAACTGCATTATAGGTTTCCTTAGACACCCTGCATTCCCGTAAAGGATTAGTATGTCCCATCATGGTCATTTTCCTATTGCCAATCTTTTTATATTCCAGAGATCTCCTTGACCCCTTCTTCTCCTGCTATGGCTATTAGTTTAGCAAAAGTTTTTTTGTCTCATGTAACATCACTAGGAAATAAAAAAGAATTCCAACGAGTTCCTTAACACCACCAAACCATATGCAAACAAATGCAAGAATAATTCCAGGAGCCCTTTTACCCGTTTCAGGTTTGGGTTTTGTAGTTTAGTATCTCGGTACTTGGAGTGGCTCTCATTCCTCTCTCTACTTTACGCCTCCTTATGATCACAGGTGAAGAACTTAGTTGTGTGGGGTTCTTACTACAGAGCAGGTTCCTTTTGCTTACCATATATAAAGTCCTAGGCAAGCCATGAAAGGAGCGTATTTTTTTAAGTTGTCTTTCCTTACTTTTTAACCATCATTTCCTCTCTTACTTCTGTTCTAGGACCCCCTTGCACTGTGCAGCCTCCTGTAATGACACTAATATTTGCATGGCATTAGTGAAACATGGCGCCGCCATATTTGCTATGACGTTCAGTGATGGTACGATGCCAGTCGAGAAGTGTGACCCTTACCGAGATGGATATAAAGAGTGCAGCTCCTATTTGTCAGGTAGGAGAATGGAGAGAGAGAACTTCATTCAGAAGTCTGGCGAAACTGGGTGTGTTGGGGCTCTGGTGCACCCAAATAATTCACGTGGGTGCTTTGTTGACTTTATAGTGCACATTTATGTTCTTTTGAAATTACATCAGGTTCCTGTATCCACAAAGAAACCCAATCTAAGTGATGGGTGTAAGGCTCAGGTATGGGTACTGGGCACACTTTGCCATAGGACTTTCAGTCTGCTAGCCCCACAGATGTGGAACGCCTTCCACTCTCACTTCGGGGAGCGACTAGTCTTTTGGACTTCAGGAGAGGTCTTAAAACCTGGTTGTTCACCCAGTAGGCCTCATTAGCTGCTCTTTCTTGTTTTTTTGTGTGTGTGTTGTCTTTTTGTGTTCTTTTTAATTGCGTTATGTTATTCTGAATCTGTTCCCCTTACCCAAAGCGCCGGGACACTCTTTTTGAGTATCCGTTGCGCTATATTAAAAACATAAATAACATAACATAACATAACATAACAAGCGGCACCTCACAGATGAGTCATAAGTAGGCCAAAACCTGGCTGGGCTTGCTTGTGTGTCTGTCCCAGGCGGACTAGGCTGTTCGGTCAGGGCTCACTAGTTCCAGTTGGAGCAGGTTAGACAGAGTTTATGCAGCCTGGCCATTGTGTAGTGTTTCAGTGGATGAAAAATGATGCACTGGAATGTGGCCCATGCAGTCACTCGTGGCTGAGAATTGTTTAAGCATTCCTTCCATTACTTTGTTGTTTGTTCTTTCTACCACAAATCCCCTCCCAGCTGCTCTTATTGTTTCTTTTGTTACACTGTTTAATTCATGGCTTTCCTATTCTGCCCCCTACCTTCCTGACTTTTCATTCTCACCAAGTAAGGCAAGTTTATCCTTTGACGTTGTGTTAACTCTTTTAAATGTTTCTGTTCTTCCTAGACGTGGAACAGAGCATGGGGCTGGTGAATAATGGAATTGTATATGCACTGTGGGATCACATCACAGAAGAAAGAGATGAATTGTCCTTCCGCCAGGGTGATACTGTCACCATCCTCCGCCGTGATGAACAAGATGAACCTGAATGGTGGTGGGCATCTTTGTACGGGCGGGAAGGATACATTCCAAAAAACTACTTCGGGGTAAGAATCTTAAAGATTATTAGTAATGTGCCCTATGTGATAGATTTGTGAATAGAAAGTAACCCTGGGCTAAGGCTGGAGAGTTGATTTGATGGGGCATATACGTAGGAGAACTGAGGTGAAGTTTAGGAAGCTTGTGTTATATGTCTTGAGTGAAGAGCCTTCTGTCATTGTTATAAACTGCAGGTAGCTCACAGTCATGCTTAATCTAAGAAGCCAATAAAAAGAACATTAAGGTAGGGGGGGCCTAAGGGAGTTTGAAGACCATGCTGAGACACATTCCCTCAATGACATACAACAAACAAAAGTGTCACAGGGTCTAAATATAAAGTCTAACTGTGGTGCATCTAACTGAAGACGTAAGTGTTAAACCCTACATGAAGATAAGAAAGAAAGAGGAGAGATAGGTACTCTGTGGTCACTCACAAGATACCCATCAGTCACCACTCGGAACCGCCCTTCATCATTTGGGATTTCTTTTAACCATATCCAGGGTACGCCACTGGTAGCTGATGGAAGGTCAGATGCAATTAACCTTTGTATACCTAGAGGCGACCTATATGGTTTTGAGTGTCACAGGTCACTCATTGGTAAAAGAAAGGAGAGTGACTGATCTGCAGTGCATGTGAAGAAGAAGTGTACAGTGAGTCTAAAATTGGGTGAGAGAGCAGGAAAAATTATTCTGTTTTATGCTCGCTCCACCAATGTTAAAAAGCAGCATTGGTAAATTAAACAAATATTTACCAGGATGTAAAGATGGTCAACATGTTTCAGCAAATTCGAGGACTAACGAGTCCATTGCTTTCATCAGGACCTTGATATAAAGTGATGCTACTGCAAAATTATAATGTGAAGAGTGAATAAAAAGTGACTACATTTGAAACAATCTGCAATATTGAAAAGGATCACCTGAGTCTCTAGGTGTCGTCTTTCTTTGCAGTTGATGTATGTCACCTTGTGAATGAAGTAGAGGGCTCCACCTCGCCTGGCAACGGCTCAGGACACGAGGGAAGCACCGTTGCCTCCTACTAAGCCCTCATGTAGGGTTTTACACTTACGTCTTCAGTTAGATGCACCACAGTTAGACTTTATATTTAGACCCTGTGACACTTTTGTCTGTTATATAATCTAAGAACCCTCCATCAGATACAGTCCTAGTTTGTGCATCTTATGAAGAGTGAGGGGCAAGAACAGTGGTAGCACTCAAATGTGAGATGGAATGCAGAATAAGGGGCATACCTATGCCATCAGTGTGCATGGGATGACAGTCATAGCTAGTATTTCTGCTTTTCAGTTACAACTGATACAATCCAACTAAAGGGAATATTTGCTTTTCATTGTAAATCGAAAACACAGAAATTGTCCGTGCTTATACTGATTTGGTGCCCTCTTGCTTAAGTGCAGGCTATGCATTAAGCATTTTAATATGATAGAAGATCTGCTATGTCCCACTTGGGGCCAAGGTAAATCACCCCACAAGCCCTTGTAACCGTTCCCCAAGCTAGTGAGCCCATGGAACTACTTCTATTTCCCGTCCCTGCCGTTTCGAAGTCTCATCTAACTTTAACTCCTCTGTTCTCCGCAATCTGGTGTGTGGTGGCGAGCACGCCCACAGCTGAACCACCATCATGATTTATAAGTGTGGACCATAAAGTGCTTCACCTAACACTTCTATTCGTAGACTTACACCCTGATGGGGTCTAAGAAGCTTGTGAGTGGGAGCAGCAATATCAACACAGAACGGTCTTTGGCCGTATCATGAACATCTTCAGCTTCCATGTTCAGCATCAGAAAGCATATGTATACCAATTTTGCTGACATTGCACTCTACACCACATACAATAACTTGGGTTTAAGTACATGGCCTTGTAGGCAGCATAGCTAGGAAACACAAAGAGGCAACCACTACACTGTGCCGTCTGCAGCATATCTTCTAAATCATACGTTTCCCGAGTAATTGTATTTGTTGCAGACAAGGCAACTTCAGAAAAAACGGGTCTATGTATACCGTCTGGGCCTGCTCAGGGGCACAGAAAGGGTTTGTGATGAGGCCCCAGGATTACAACCTTTCATTATCATCATATCCAATATCAAAGTTTGGCCCTAATGGGGCCAAAACCTGTTTAGAGACACCGCAGAATCACCTGCTCAAACTACTGTGAGTGCATTAAATGTCAAAATATTAAGCTGTGCTTGGTTTTTCCCTACAAGACGGATTTCTCCTCCACGTCTTCAAAAAATGATTTACCACCTCACCTGTTTTTTCATACAGCCTCACAATTGGATGTCACAAAAAATCATATGGCCAATAGTATATTAATCCCCATAGTAGGCTTCTTCAGTTTGTCCAGTGGAGCAGGAAGAGTCCCAGTGTCAGACAATAATAATTTTTTTATTAGCCATTACCTTCCATGAAATCTTGCAATAGGTAAATAAATGGGCAAGCTGACACTGGATTGCAGAAACAGAGCACGTAGTATCTATAACATAAACCTCATGACTTGTGTATAAAATCTTATATCAGCTGATCATTGTCATTTAAGTGAAGAAAACAGCAGTAGGCACTTTAAATGGCCGCTATTAACTTATATGTACTACAACCAAATGTTTTTGAGGGGAAACGGCCTTTAGAACACGGCTGAGTCACGAGTGCCCTTTCACCGCAAGAGTAGCTATGCTTGCCTGAACCATGCATGTGCCTTAACCAGGCATCTGACTTAACCATCCATATGAGTGGCTAAGGCAGACATCAGTCTAGTGTCCTAATGGGCGGGGAGAGGAGGAGGAAGCATCGGAACAGGAAGCTCCGGACGCAGACAGGAAAGTGGGGCTGGGCCTGGGTTTGGGAGGGGTAGTTTTTAGGGGTGGGGGCGGTTTTAGGGCTCAGGGTGGGGTAGTTTTTGGAAGGGGGCAGAGTTTTAGGGCTCAGGGCAGGGGGCTGGGGTCATTTTTAGGGCTCGGGCTGGGTTTAGGGGGTAGTTCTTAGGGGTGGGGTCATTTTAGGGTTCAGGACAGGGGGTCAGGGCAGTCTTTATCAAAGGGGGCAGGCTTTTTAGGCTCAGGGAGGAGGTAGGGGGTCGAAATAGTTTAGGGTTTTAGGGATCAGGGAGGGGGAAGGTCAGGGTAGTGTTTTTAAAAGGGGTAGGGTTTTAGGCCTCAGGGCGTGTAAAAGGATAGGGGTAGGTTTAAGGGCAGCGTGTGGGTACATTATAGGGCTCAGGGCGGGGAGGCTGGGGTCGGGTAGTTTTAGGTAGGGGCAGGGTTTTAGGCCACAGTGTGGAGTGAGGGGAAGAAGTAGTTTTGAGGGCAGGTCGGGGTAGGTTTTAGGCATCATGGCGGGGGGAGGTGAGGTTGGGAAATAGTATTTTAGGGCTTAGGGTGGGTGAGGGGGGTCAGGGTAGTGGTGATCTTTGCAACGCATATCCCCTTACCAATCACGCCTTTACAACAAATCTTTGTAAGCACTAAAAAAAGAATTGTTTTTCAGCGCAAACAATGTAAACATTGATAACCACTGATTTTTATAAGTTTTAGAAACATTGAAAAATGCTATAGCCGTGTACATTGTAAGAACGCCAATGTCTACAGGGTACTGTGAGAGTGCTGTACTCTACGTTGTAAGTCTACTAAGACCAAGGCAGTCTATATTTGTCAACCTTGATAAGCCTTGCCTATATTAAATGGTGAGTTTGCCCATGAGAGTCTGTTGTGTCCTTCAGCATACTCCATCACGGACTTCTTTTATATATGTCCTTGTGTCTGGTCAGTGTTTGGTTGTGAGTCCTAGTACTCCAGACGGCTTTGGCTGGCTCATTACATTAATTCCCAAGTTCCATAAATTCACTAGCTCCTAGCTGCATGCTCCCTCTCATTTTTGCATGGATACAGTAGGGAATAGATATCATAAATCTCTCAACCAGAACTATTTCCAATTACACAGACCAACCCGTCTTGCTTATTCCATTTTACAGATGCAGCCAATATTAGGCCCAAACATATGTAGGTACTTACTCAAGGTCCCTCAGCACTTATGACAGGAGCTACATTACTCCTGGTTTTCTGAAATTCGGCCATCGCCTGCAGATTTTAGCATAGAGACCCGGGTTAGATATCTTTTGCTGGAGGTCTACATCAAACAGTTAAAGCAGTCTATGGAATCTTCTCTTTGTAGAAACAGCGTGACACATTAAGGTAAGGAATGTTTATTGTTCCTACATGGAGAAGATTCTACCTAGTAGAAAAGCATGGGCCAACTCACCCCATTAGAATCTTACTTTCATTCTGCCTTCCCTTTCCATCTTAAAATTTAAATCGTACGGTTCATACCGGTGTTCCCATAAAGATACCACCAGGTATAAGAGGAACAGGTGATGAGCTATACTACTAACCTAATTGGAGTTTTTTTAATTATTTTTTAAAATAAAACCTGACCACCATGATCTTCTGTATTCTCTTGCGCTGCCAGTATTGCACCTGACTAGTAAAAAAGGAGGGGTTGCTGGTGACCAAATGAAAAATGATTCAGCAGACTGCAAGTTCTTTTTCATTCAGTCTTACAGGCAGAGGCGAACTCTTTCATCATACGCAGAGTATCTTTGTTCCATGCACCATTTAGTTTGCATGTCCTTAGTCTTCACATATATAGTTACCAGGTCCTGTATGAATAATATCCATAAACGAGACATACACATAGAATATTGTATGTTCTGATAAGCTACTCAAATACAGTGTTCATTTGTGCAGCAGGGTATCTAGAGTGAGAGGAGATCACTCTCTTTTCAAACTTCAAATTTCCTGACCATGTGATAATCGTGATATATGGTTTGTCCTGGATACAATCTGATATTCTTAGTATTATCTGTCCACATGCTCTCAGACGAATATTTTTTTTAAAGGACAGTAACTTGGTATTTATACATTTAATTTACATAGAATTAATGTTAAGTGATTTGGGGGGTTTGAGGGAATGAGCCTAGGAGGTTTGAGATGATGCAAATACATTTCTACAATACTAGACTTCAGAATAAGATATGGGGAGTTTCTGCCACACCACTGATGTTTTGATTTTCGTTCCTTCTCTCCCCTTCTAGCTCTTTCCCAGAGTCCGAGCACACCGCTCTCCCTAAGGATCCCGTCAACCCCCTCTAAGAAGATGGCATGGAATCTACATTGCTACCTGAGAAGATTGCAGACCCTAAAGACCCTGTCAAACCCTCTAAGAAGATGGCTTAGTGGGGCAGAGCACATTTGACAATTTAACGCTGGGAAGCAATGCACTGCTCCATGACATTGGAGAAGATTACATGATATGCCATGATCTTTACCTTCTGGACTTCCCATGGATGTCACATTAGTGGTATAAGCAGCTTCTCATGCTCTCTGCTGCTCCTCTATTAAAGCTTGCAACACTCATCATTTGGCTCACAACAGTGTTGTGGATAAGGAGATAATGGCGCCCTGCGAGAGACTGCTGCTGATGCTTTGCACCACTAATTTATAAGAACTAAACTGAAATAGAATAGGCTAGTCTGGCTTACTTTTTCACAGTAAAAACAGCAATATTTTGGGGTGGAATTTGCAGGGGTTAGAGAATAATACAAGAGTAACAACTGAAACATTGCACTGCTGTGCCCGAGTGTGTAACATTTGACACACACTAGTTCAACTCCTGAATGAAGAGAGAGCGTGACATTGAGCTTCACAGCTGCAGTTACTAGAGCAAGGCACTAGTGTGGGACAATAGTAACACTTCTATATGGGTAAGTACAGAACAATAGCCAAAGGTAGAAGTATAATTGTTGTGAGAGTTGGTGTATCACCATAGCATGACAGAGAAGTATCTTAGGGAAAAGATGGCCAAATTCTTATTTTTTTGTGTGATGTTCAAAAATATATATCTGACTTTAAGCCAAAAGGATTTGTGCCACATACTGAAAAGGACTGAAATCCAGCCGTCAAGAAATACAAATGCTGTGTCAAGGTTGGATAATTCATGATGGTTACTGCGTAATTACATTCTTGTATAAATTGCCATGTGTTAATTTAGGTGAAACATTTCCCTTTGCACAATACTTGTTGATAAGATCTATACAGCACACAAACCATATTCCTATTGGTGTTCTTAGTAGCCGAAACATTGGTACTCATGTTCTGACCTAGAAAAATATGAGGCTCTTTTTGCACCGACCCGACTGAAGTCAAACATGTTGCAGGGCAGTTGATTATTTGACAGACCTATCTCACTGGTTGTTACTTTGTTTTATTCACTTTCTTCAGTCACACAAGAATTGCTTTGTAAATCATTAGATCCTGACATGACTTTTGATTGCAATACACTCCAGTAATAACCCTGTGCAAACGTGCCAACAGATGTAGACCTACAAGAATTTCATTATCATGTCATTCTACCTGATATTCTAACCATTGAAGACAGTTAAATATCTGTTAATGAGAATGGTGTGAGAATTCTCAGGTTTAACTACAAAATAGCATTTTTTCTGCTTTAGAGCTCATCATATCTAAAAGAGTAATTTTTCACGCCTTTTGTAGTAATCTCATGCCTCTGAGTGGTGCCCTATTCTTCCTTACTTCGCATTATGGATAAGCCATGCACGCACCTGACTGTATTTGAGTTTTAACTTTAGAGCTACAAATTTAGAGAAAGACGGGGAACTCTTGTATTCCAGCTATGTGTCTAAAGCTGCCTGAATTGTCAATTAAAGTACTTTGCCGTCTGTTGTAGACATCGTATTTGCTGCTTAGCAGTGGAATCACTTGATGTTTATCCACGCTAATGAGCAAAGATGGCCATTCATGCAAGTCCTTTGATTGCTCTCCACACAAATGTCGCAGCAGGACACAATGCCACATTGCTCCTACTCATTGTCTTCAAATTATTTGCAAGTAATATTCTAGAATATACATGCTCTGAATGTTCAATTAACTCAAGGGCACTCAGCCCAGGGTCTAAGCATTGACTGTAACCCCAGCTTTCCCGTGGAGCCAATGTGTGCATTAACCATTATTAGTAGGCCCGACAAGCCCTACTTAATTTGTATTCCAAAGCCCCTCCCCACCCATGTTGGTATCCAGAAGTTCTAAATACGGGTCAGCCCTGAATTATTGTCATCTCCAGCTACTGTCTACACACCCCACCTACCATTGGTATTTCCATCAATATCAGAGGACCTTTTGGTATTGTGCCACCATCCAAAGCTTCCTACTGTATGTATTTTACTGCTTGAACAATAATTCTAGCTTCATCCTTTGATTTTTATTTTCGTTTTCTCTCTGCATTTTTATTGTTTGTATGCATTTTGTCTTGATTTTTTTTTTCTTTTTTTATTATTAAAAGTTGGTAAATTGTATTTTTTTGTACTTTAATGGATATGTTCTGCAAAAGGAACCATGTTATTGTAGAATATCTTAATAAATCTTGGATTTTTTTAAACCAGCATTTGCACAATCACAATGGCACAATGGCCTTTTACAGTTTTTAAATTACTGATTTACTGAATGGCACATTTGGGTGTGTGTATCCTTGAATGCCGGAATGGTATGAAGAATGGATGGTTGACTGAGAACAAGGATAACTAAGTGATTGATCAAATGCGTGAATGCATAATGGACTAAAGGAGTGCATATGTATACATAACTGCAAGTGGTGAAGAGGCGAGTAAGTACTTAGAAATGTTTACATAACCTGGAAGCATAGCTTGTTGTCAACAGAGTTAGACGCGTGCCTCCTCTGTTCCTCAATAATACGACCCCGAGGGCTGCAGATATTCATGTGATACATACAGCGTATGTTTAACATTGCTCTGTCTTTGTGATGTATGATCCCCTAAAAAGCCAAACTCGTATGGGTCATATTTAATAGAGATTTATTTCCCCAAAAATAAAACTTGCGGTTAAGGTAACCTTGTGGTCTTTATACTTTGACATGTATGTTAGCTTGTGCTTGGAACAACTGAAGCAGAACCACGCCTCAAACATTTCTGCATTCATACCCTCTAACATTACCTTCTTCTGTGAATTTCCTTGATAGCAGTCTGTGGACTGCGAATTATCCTGTGGAATGATTCCCCAGGTTTTGCTAAAATAACCATTTCAGAATTTAATAATTTCATATGTGAAATTCTACAGTATCACAACATTTAAATTTATATTTGACGTTGGCATAAATCTGAATTGAAAACATTGTCAATAAGATGGCAAACATGTACACAAATTATTATGATGCTTAATCGCTGGAAATGGTTTAATAAGTATGACCAAAAGTGAGCCTTGTTAGAAATAGACAGCTCAAGAAAACATCATCTCCAGTGTTGGTTACTCAGAAAAAATTAGGCGCCAATGTATTAGCATCCATTGACGTATCTGTTCTCTGGCCTTGCCTTCAAAAGTCATATATTTAATGTTCTTTTTTCTTAAGCGTAACTATTTAAACACAATCATACATATCTTTTTCATTTTCAGGCTTCTTCTTGTCAAGATTACTCTATTTTATTTTTTTCCAAAATTAAGTGGTCCAAACACTTTGTTCTATCAAATTATTTCCAGTTTCATTTATTGAAATATCACAAAGCTACAATATAGTCAGAGTGTGTTATTCCAGACATCTGAACGTCTTCAGGGCTGCAATTCATATATACAAACTTAATGCAAATATCCATATACAAAAACAATATGACCTCACTGCAAAATTCAAACTAGATCCTAACGTAGAACTAAAAAAAAATTGACTCATTAAAACGTTTTCAGATAAGGTTACATTCGATACAGTACTGAGATGCTCTTAAAATGGTAAATCACAATCCTATTGCAACGATTCAGGTGGTCACCCGTCTGTTGCCCCAAAGTGGTGTCACATTCCCCGTTGAATTCTCACTGGTTGAGGAGTAGAAGTTTTCAGTGAGATATGGGTATGATCTTCCCTGACTAAATAGATGAATATCTTAAGTTTGTCAGTTTTCATTTTTAGGAGATACTCCGAAAAAGAACAATCTATCGGGCCTTAAACCCCCATCGGATTTTACTCCCAGCCTTAACACACTGGGGGCTGAAGTAGAGATCTGTGAGAAAGCCGTATTGACTAAAATGAAAAAAGTCATAAGGTATGTTCCCAAAACAAAATGTATATCTCCAGGGGGAAAACGCAGCCCTTTGAGCGCTGAAGAACAATAGGAACCTCACCATCAAACCCTGTGATAAGGGTGGCGGTATAGTTATCTTTGACACCCTCCAGTATGTGGAAAGGATGAACAACCTGCTTGGAGTGACCAGACATTACAAAAAGATCACTACCAACCCCAAACCCAGATTGAAAGACAGGATTCTTAGAGTAGTCAAAACTGTGGCAGAAGATGGATACATCTGCACCAAAGAGACGGAATTCCTTACCCCTTCGTGCACGCACATGCCCGTTATATACGGGGTTTCAAAAACCTACAAAGACGAGGACAACCTGCCTCTGAGACCTATTGTTTGCACCATTGAGTCAGCTACGGAGCCTTTGTCTAAATACGTCGACCGGTTCCTTAAACCCCTAGCATGCAAGTTGCCGTCATACGTGAGCAACACTGGTCACTTTATTTCTAAGATTGAAAATCTTCCATGCAACAACAAATGCAAACTACTGGTTACCATGGACCTTGAGTCCTTGTATACAAACATCCCTCAAAAGATGCCATAAAAGTGCTTGGTGAAATTCTTGAATCTAACACCTCGATTACCAACTCTCCCTTCATCCTGCAGTGTTTGGAAATTGTGCTAGGTGAGAACTTTTTCGAGTTCAATGGAACCATATACAACAAAATGGCCCTGTTCTTTGAGAATGTCCGTGTATGGTCGCAATTTAGCGACAACATTTTTTTCATCTGGCAGGGCAACTAGGAGACCCTAGATGAATTTACCCACTGGATCAGTGCAGCCGATACAAATCTGAAATTCACTGTCCATTCCAGTAACATCAAGTTGGAATTTCTTGATTTACGGATTGAGCACCGTGACTCATCTTCAGGTCTCGTTGTATACCAAGTCGACTGCTGGAAACACCTTATTGCAATTTGGCAGTTTCCATCCTCAATGCCAAAAGGAGGGTATACCCTTTAGCCAATTCCTTCAAATTTGAAGAAATTCCACCAATCTGGGTGATTTCCTCAAACAAACGGAAATCCTGAGAGAAAAACGTTTGATGAGAGGATACCCTGCCAGATTGATAAAAGATGCCCTTAAAAGAGCGAGGTATTATAATCGTGAAGCCAGGTTTCTACCTAAAAATACGGGAAAAAAAAACAAACTCGTATGTGTTACTAAGCATTCGAATTTTGACCACAAGGTACGCCAGGTCATAAACTCCCAATGGCATCTCCTCAACATTGGCGACGATGAACACAAACTACTGAGACCCCTCTTCACTTTTAAGAGGAATAAAAACCTCAGCAATTTCCTGGTCAGAGCGAAGAGTTTATTTTTATTTCAAAAGCTTTTTATTGGTTGTTTCCAGATAAGTAGTACATACAGTAAATAAAATAAATATATAGGAAGACATAATACATAAGACATAAACAACTGAAAGAAAATAAATGTGCAAATCGGTAAATCACATTTCAAACCAAATTTTTTATACTTGTAGTTGCAAGTGTAGTATCTTATTGTCATGATTGTCGGGTCGGAAGCCTACAAACTGCCGAGACTTCCCCTGCAATCCTGACATCTGCCGAGATACTCCCGTTAGACACGCACGCACAGGGATAGGCAGAGCAGTTAAAGCCCTGCCTTTCCCGAGCGAGAGCGCTTCGCGTTCTAGTGTTCCCGCACCTGATTCCCTCACTTAAGCGTCCTCAGCGTCCTGGTTCCTCGTCGGGGCGTGAGTCCCTGTTTTCATGTATTTTGTATCCTGAAGCCCTGGAAACCTGTAAAGAAGAAGAAAAAAACCATGTTATCCGTGGTTACGGTATTCAACGCGCTGCGCTGCTTTTTTTATTTACTATATTTGTTTTAAGTTTACTAACGCCTTTTACAACCAGTGTTACTGGTATCCTGCTGAGCACCTATAGCTTCCTCCTCTGGTGCTAAACTTCGCCGGAGCCTATGTTATATTGTCTTCAGTTATTAATATCAAGGGAAAGGAGTTGCAAGAATTATTGCAGGTGGGCAAACATAGAGAAAGGGACATATGGAAAACGCTTTGAGGTATGCTTTTCCTAAAATATTGTACTTTGATTGCAGCATTACTCAGACCCAACCTCATTCTGAACCTCCTCCACATTCCTGGCCTTAAAAGGGAAATAGGTATATCTCTTACTGTTGAGAGCTCTTTAATTATAAGTGTTGGTGGTATATGTTTTCTAAATATGTTCCACTTGTTTTTAGCCTTGTTTGCCTAATTTGTATCATTTCCAGAAGCCTCCTGGGTGTGAAGTTTCTTTACAGTTCCTGGGTGTCACGGAGGAGTGTCTTCCCATCCTTCCCCTGATTACCTGTTATAGCCTGTTTTCAAATAGGCGCAGGAGGTGGTTGGGGGAGGTTGTGGTTTTCTACTGCAGTTCCGTGGCGTTCCTGTAGAAAAAACTGATGAGACTTGCGACACTTATAGGTGGCTGAGAAGGTTAGCGATGGTATGAGGAGTATCTATATGGACAGCAGGGTGAGCCTCAGCCGGGGTATATGGCCACTTAAGTCCTAGACTTTATTAGTGGTCAGTGGAGTAATGACGCTGGTCTGGGAAAGTCAGACACTAGTGGGATTGGAGGGTGGATTTCAAGGTGGTTTGTGTAAACTAAAGAAGAGGTCAAGAGTGGCCCACGTATGTCTGGTGGAGGATTTCCACGGTGAGCTTTGGAGAGTTGGGTTATCAGCCCCTCTTAGGTCGGTGACCCAATTTAACCAGCATCTAAAGGAAGCTTTACGTGTATCTTTACAATTGTTAAGTATTATCTTGACTGCCGCTGTTAGAAGAAGGTCAAGGAGTGCTCTATCTTTGTCAGTCAGTCAATCACTTTTATTCGATTAATAAAAATCAGAAAAAGACACAAGATACAAATAATCACAGCCAATACAGTACAACAATACATCCGATTACAACCGATTACAAAAATAGAGGATATAAATAACGTATCAAGTTTAAAATGAACATATCTCAGTGGTTCAATAATTCTTTTTTTAAAGTTATTAAAAAATTTCCATTTAACAGTTAGCTTCAAAGTTAAGAAGGCACCAGCGCTACTAGCATGATTCGATTGTGATAGGTCTGAGCCGTAAATTAGAACGCTTCTTATTTATGCGAACACCTGCCACTAAGAAGCTTGCTTCATGAAATGAAATTTTAAAATCACATTTAATGCACAATTGAAAAAGTTAAAAACAAATTCACAATTTTTAAATCATACACAAGAATCACTATTCAAGTCGACGCAGCGTTTCGGTTTTCCTTATTTCACACCTTCTTCAGGACTGATTCTAAAAAGATTTTTATTAACAACACAATAGAATTACCATCTGTTGACTGGTACAGTATCTTAAAAACATTGCACATTTGTCCCTAGTTCTAAGTCACACCAACTCGCTTCTTTGTATCACATTTCATAGAGGTTTTTATTTTTCAATTGTGCATTAAATATGATTTTAAAATTATGAACCATGTATAATATTGTGTTGACCTAATACAGATGTATTTTTAATTGTTTGACATGTCCCTTTTTGTACTAAATAAGAATACATACAGACACTTGACATCAGAAATTAGTTGTTTTAATTTTAATTTTAATTTGAATACTTGTCACCCAAAAATACTATCTACAGCTTGCTTATGTATCATACATAGACTAATGTGATTTCAGTTGTGTAAGGTCATTGAATCTAGGCCCAATCCCAGAGTACTCGGAGATATACAGAACACTCAAATTGAGGTGCAGGCCATTTAGGCTTGCCAGAATAAGGGACACCCCATATTTTTCTGACCTGTAGAAAGCCCGCCTCCCGCAGAATGGGTAACAAATATTTTTTCCTAATCTGTGCATAGTGTTCACAAAACATGGTAAAATGTAGTGTGTCCTGTGTGGAAAAGTGATCGCAATCGCATGGATTTGCGTTTACTGGAGTATCCCAAGTAGGATAAGAACCGAACATAAAATGTAACAGATTTAAACGGAATCTGGTTAAGAGAAAGCGATGAAACGGTCTGGTTACAAAAACAAGATAGGGTTCAGGGCCTGGGACAGTTATGAGTGCATAGTTCCTTCTGACAAGCGGTTTTCTCATCTCTGTCTCCTCCCGCTCTGCCGTGAACAGGTTTACCAATGCAGATTTTATCTCCATGACATCCTCTTTTTTAATACGTTCTGGAAAATAAAAGAGCTCAGGTCGCCCCACATTCGTGAGCATCGATTTAACATAAACCAGCCATGGGATTCTGTGAGCTCTGTCCAAGGCAAGGCAGTCTTTAAGAATCAAGTGATTTAAGGAGATTTCCTGGTTAAGCCAGGTTTTTAACCAGCAAATTACAGGTGCGTATTTTATTAAGTCTGTTACGAACCCCATGCCAGCTCTGAATGTAATGTGAAAGTGGGGGTGGACTGGGGAACAGAGAGCAGAGATCTTAAAAATGTGTTCTCCACCTTCTGGATGTTATCAGGTTTTGTATAACCCCAGATGGCGGAGCCGTAGGTGGCTATAGCCAAACATTTGGCTTTATATACTTTAAGAATAGCCTCCATTGGTCGCGCCCCCATCCTTTTAGCAAAGCTCAACAGGGCTGCAGCCGATCTTGCTACTGCGTTGCTTTTTGACTTATATTGGGGACCCCAGGTTCCTCTATCATCGAAGATGACCCCCAGATAGGTAAAGATTGGAACCCTCTTTACTTCTTTGCCTGTGCAAGAAAATGTTATTGATTTATTTTTCCTGCTGGTCGATCCGACAATCATGACCTGAGATTTTTGAGATTTGATTTTCAGATCTAGTGAAGTCATGAAGTCGCCGAAGGAGGCCAATGATCTGTTAAGGGCCACTCCTGTGCGTGCCAAGAGAACGGCGGCGTCCACGTACAAGAGGACCGAAATTTTGGTCTCCCCTGCACGCAGAATGTCCACCGTTGAACCGGCCAGGGCTGGCTCGAGGGCGTTTATATATAATGTAAAGAGGAGGGGGGCATGGATGCACCCTTGCCGCACCACCCTCTCCGAGTTGAAGTAGCTGGTACACCTCCCCTCCCGAATGACTCTAACAGAAGCCTGTAATCCGCAGTGAAGGTCAGCTAAAAAACCAACCAGCGGAGGTTCGATGCCCATGTCCAAAAGGACCCTCCACAGCCTCGACCTGTTGACCAGATCGAATGTTGAGGAGAGGTCCATAAAGGCCATGTACAAGGACCCCTCCTTCACAGTTGTATATTTGCTGATGAGCAGTTGAAGGTTTAAGCATTGATCCAGTGTACTCCTTTTAGCCCTAAAGCCGTACTGGGCATTAGACAGGGTTCCTCTGCTTTCTAGCCATGTTGTCATTCTACCTAAGATGACTCTGCCCAAGATTTTAACGGCAGAGTCTATTAGGGAAATAGGCCTATAACAGGCAGAATCACCCCTTTGGCCGTTTTTAGGGCTCGGACTCCTCCCCACTGTAAGTGGGGGAGGAGTTTCGAGATCCTAATGTTAGAAGAAAAAAAAGAAGTATCTCCTAGGGCCTTGGCGAGAGGAATTCCACACATTCCTTAGCGTTTTCTGTCATCTGGCCAGTGATTCGTCTTCCTTGTGTTTTCGTTTTAATAGGCTTGAAGTGATAGGGTAAATGTAGTTTTGTTCCGCCATTTTGGGCATATTTCGTTCGTGCTCGCGCAAAGAAGTACATAAATTATAATTAGGAGCTGTCAGGGTGCCTCCTTTAGTGAATCCAGATGGCCGGGCGCGTTCACAATTCTGCAGCGCTCAGCGCGCAGCTTCCTTGTTCTTGTTTTTTTTACAATTGGATCGCTTTCGCGATCTGTGGTCCGGCGTTGTGAAGCTTGTTTGTTCGGGGATTCTACGCGCGTTCAGTTTTTCATCGGAGGTACATGCCGAGTTGTTATGAAGTACATGGGAGCAGTTTAACAGGATGTGAGCACTCGGATAACTCTATTGTGCGGACCAGGCATGTGAGTGAGCACGAGCTTATTGCCAGCGCGCCGGAGATGCACCTTAACCCTGCGTGTAAAGAAGCGTCGCTGTGTCAGGTACCGAGAACTCCGACTGCTCTTCCGTGGGCTTCTATCCTGACCCCCCGCATCCTTATCATTGTACAGGGGCGCCATAGCTCAGGCATTGGGCCTCAATTCTGATTCCAGGGAAGCCACTCCCTCTGCTCTTTCATTACTAGGCGCGCACACCACAGCTGTCGGTGCACCTCAATCCCGACCTGCCACATCGTCTGCTATTTCAGTTCCGGAGCGAGCTTAGCTCCGGCAGTGTACCTCAATCCCGACCTGCCGCATCCTCTGCTATTTCAGTACCAGGCGTGCACAGCTCTGTCAGTGCACCTCAATCCCGACCTGCCGCATCCTCTGCTATTTCAGTACCAGGCGTGCACAGCTCTGTCAGTGCACCTCAATCCCGACCTGCTGCATCCTCTGCTATTTCAGTTGCGGAGCGAGCATAGCTCCGGCAGTGTACCTCAATTCTCACATGCCATGCACACTGCTCTTTCAGTACAGGGGTGCACAGCGCCATTTTCTCCTGTTTTTAGGTCCGGGGCGCACACAACTCGGTCAGTGTACCTCAGTCCTGAACTGTTGACCCTCTGCTATTTTTGTACTGAGGCGCATCCTACCCACCTCAATCCAGACCGACCGCACCCTGGGCTCCAGCAGTCCCGGAACGCCGCAGCTCTGCCAATGTGTCTTAATGCAGAGCTGCCGCCCCCCCTGCTGTGCAATACAGGGCGCACTCACTTCAGCCAACGTATCTCAGTCGGGACTAGCACAGCATCTGTTACAGCACCACCACACTGTGCCAAAGTACCTCGACCCAGACCTTGGCAGCCTCTGCTGTTACACGACTGACGCACACTCTGCTCTTCCGATGCACACCAATCCTGACCCGCCGCAGCGTCAGGTATTACAGTACTGGGACATACTTAGTTCTGGCAGTGCCCTCTGTACAGACCCGTCGGACCCTCGGCTCTCACAAGCACACACTATCTCTTCCCTGTGGCTCCCCATCTTTTTCAGGGAGACACCCACACACTGCAGAGTGTGAGTGCAGAGTGTGAGTGCAGAGTGTGAGTGCAGAGTGTGAGTGCAGAGTGTGAGTGCAGAGTGTGAGTGCAGAGTGTGAGTGCAGAGTGTGAGTGCAGAGTGTGAGTGCAGAGTGTGAGTGCAGAGTGTGAGTGCAGAGTGTGAGTGCAGAGTGTGAGTGCCGAGTGTGAGTGCCGAGTGAGTGTGAGTGCCGAGTGAGTGTGAGTGCCGAGTGAGTGTGAGTGCCGAGTGAGTGTGAGTGCCGAGTGAGTGTGAGTGCCGAGTGAGTGCAGAGTGAGTGCAGGGGCAGAGTGAGTGCAGAGTGAGTGCAGGGGCAGAGTGAGTGCAGAGTGAGTGCAGGGGCAGAGTGAGTGCAGAGTGAGTGCAGGGGCAGAGTGAGTGCAGAGTGAGTGCAGGGGCAGAGTGAGTGCAGAGTGAGAGCAGGGGCAGAGTGAGTGCAGAGTGAGTGCAGGGGCAGAGTGAGTGCAGAGTGAGTGCAGGGGCAGAGTGAGTGCAGAGTGAGTGCAGAGTGAGTGCAGAGTGAGTGCAGAGTGAGTGCAGGTGCAGACTGAGTGCAGAGTGAGTGCAGAGTGATTGCAGGTGCAGAGTGAGTGCAGAGTGAGTGCAGGTGCAGAGTGAGTGCAGAGTGAGTGCAGAGTGAGTGCGACTGCAGAGTGACTGCAGAGTGAGTGTGACTGCAGAGTGATTGCAGAGTGAGTGTCACTGCAGAGTGACTGCAGAGTGACTGCAGAGTTAGTGCAGAGTGAGTGCAGGGGCAGAGTTAGTGCAGAGTGAGTGCAGGGGCAGAGTTAGTGCAGAGTGAGAGCAGGGGCAGAGTTAGTGCAGAGTGAGAGCAGGGGCAGAGTGAGTGCAGAGTGAGTGCAGGGGCAGAGTGAGTGCAGAGTGAGTGCAGGGGCAGAGTGAGTGCAGAGTGAGTGTAGGGGCAGAGTGAGTGCAGAGTGAGTGTAGAGTGTAGAGTGAGTGTAGAGTGAGTGTAGAGTGAGTGTAGAGTGAGTGTAGAGTGAGTGTAGAGTGAGTGTAGAGTGAGTGTAGAGTGGGTGTAGAGTGGGTGTAGAGTGAGTGCAGAGTGAGTGCAGAGTGAGTGCAGGTGCAGAGTGAGTGCAGGTGCAGAGTGAGTGCAGGTGCAGAGTGAGTGCAGGTGCAGAGTGAGTGCAGGTGCAGAGTGAGTGCGACTGCAGAGTGAGTGCAGGTGCAGAGTGAGTGCGACTGCAGAGTGACTGCAGAGTGAGTGCGACTGCAGAGTGACTGCAGAGTGAGTGCGACTGCAGTGTGATTGCAGAGTGAGTGTCACTGCAGTGTGATTGCAGAGTGAGTGTCACTGCAGAGTGACTGCAGGGTGACTTCAGAGTGACAGTGACTGCAGAGTGACTGCAGAGTGACAGTGACTGCAGTGTGTGTGTGCAGGGTGAACAGTGTGTGAGAGTGCAGGGTGAACAGTGTGCAGAGTGAGTGTGAGTGCAGAGTGAGAGTGAGTGTGAGTGCAGAGTGCAGAGTGAGTGCAGAGTGCAGAGTGAGTGCAGAGTGCAGAGTGAGTGCAGAGTGACAGTGACTGCAGAGTGACTTCAGAGTGACAGTGACTGCAGAGTGACTTCAGAGTGACAGTGACTGCAGAGTGACTGCAGAGTGACAGTGACTGCAGTGTGTGTGTGCAGGGTGAACAGTGTGTGAGAGTGCAGGGTGAACAGTGTGCAGAGTGAGTGTGAGTGCAGAGTGAGAGTGAGTGTGAGTGCAGAGTGCATAGTGAGTGCAGAGTGCATAGTGAGTGCAGAGTGCAGAGTGCAGGTGCAGAGTGAGTGCAGGTGCAGAGTGAGTGCAGGTGCAGAGTGAGTGCAGAGTGAGTGCAGAGTGAGTGCAGAGTGAGTGCAGAGTGAGTGCAGAGTGAGTGCAGAGTGAGTGCGACTGCAGAGTGACTGCAGAGTGAGTGTGACTGCAGAGTGAGTGTGACTGCAGAGTGACTGCAGAGTGAGTGTGACTGCAGAGTGACTGACTGCAGAGTGACTGCAGAGTGAGTGTGACTGCAGAGTGACTGACTTCAGAGTGACTGCAGAGTGACTGCAGAGTGACAGTGACTGCAGAGTGACAGTGACTGCAGTGTGTGAGTGTGCAGGGTGAACAGTGTGTGCAGGGTGAACAGTGTGTGAGTGTGCAGGGTGAACAGTGTGTGAGTGTGCAGGGTGAGCAGTGTGTGAGTGTGTAGGGGCAGTGTGTGAGTGTGCAGGGTACGAACACTTGAACTAAGTCCACCACACACACATACATAAGACCACACACACATCACACACACACCACATACACACACACACACCACACACACACCACATACACACCACATACACACCACACACACACACACCACACACACACACACCACACACACACACCACTCTCTCACCACCACACACTCACCACCACACACTCACCACCACACACGCAACCACACACACACACCACCAGCCGTCAGTGCACGCTTTCACCAGGCACAAACACCACCAGCCATCAGTGCACGCTTTCACCGGGCACAAACACCACCAGCCGTCAGTGCTTGCTTTCACCAGGCGCACTCACCACCAGCTGTCAGTGCACGCTTTCCCCAGGCACACACACCACCAGCCGTCTGTGCACGCTTTTACCAGGCACACACACCAACAGCCGTCAGTGCACGCTTCCACCAGGCACACACACCTCCAGCCGGCAGTGCACGCTTCCACCAAGCACACACACCACCAGCCATCAGTGAACAATTTCTACAGGCACACACACCACCAGCCATCAGTGCACACATCAATTGTTAACGCATCCACAATAAACTATTGTAGCAATCGCAGTATGGTGCACTTTACTTTTAAACATATTCATCTAAAGCGCAGCATGTCACCATTGCTACAATTCCAATCCAACCCACATAATTCCACTACACACCACATGCATACACTCCATAACACATGGCTAAAAGACATTGCCATTGACAATGCCATTAGCTCTAACTCAAATAAATCCGAGACCTATTGCATTTCCAATGCTTGTTAAAGATTGGAATAATAGTGGACCTTGCCCAGGACTCAGGAAAGTTGTTTTCTCTTGAGGCGTTAAAAACATTGGTCAATATCTTGGCCCAAAATTTCGAGGCACACTTATATAAGTCCGCAGGAACCCCGTCCGGGCCCGGGGCCTTGTTTTTAAGTGTCTCATTTATAGCTTTTTCCACGTCTGCCTCCCCAAAGGCCAAGATTGGCCCTACATGGTGGAAAGATAGTCTCCTGTGTGGGTCCAAGGGTTGACTGGATATAAATGCTTCCAAAGTGCCAAGCCACTGCTCATCTGGAATAGTACATTCCACACCCTGGTTCTCCACCCCAGAGAAATAGGGCTGATTATTAACCGCCCAAAATTTAGAACTATCCCGCAAAACTTCTTCTGATTGCAGGTCACTCCAGGCCTCTTCCTTAATCTGAGTTTTACGACCCTGAATGGCCTGTTTGTATTGTTTCCTAAGGAATACTATGTGTGCTCTGTTTCTAGGTGTTTCCTTCAGAGCTTTTAAGGGAGCGGAGTGTGCCTTGGTGCAGTTTGAATCAAACCATCTTTTTTCTCTTAGCCCACCTGGTTTGGTTTTAACCATTAAATCAGTATTCACTTGTTGGCATATTGTATTAAATGCCTTGATTATCCTGATATTGGGGCCAGCGTGATGTAGGCAAATACCAACCTCCACTTCAACCTTGGCCAAAACATCTTGTAGAAAAGTGACCGGGGTCACTTTGGGCCATTTCAGCCTCCTACCCTGATCTTTTGGTATCAGGTCCGTTGCACATGATGCCTAAATGTCTTTAAAATCCAATAACCCCCCAGGGGCAACCTCTAATATCACGGGGTTATGGTCACTAAAAATAGAGTCTTCTACCCTGTAGATTAGAACCATGGACAAATCAAAAGATAAAAAAATATAATCAATAACTGATCCTGTGTCTTTTCCTTTAAACGTAAGGGGTCTAGGCCCATCTGCACAGCAACCTGATTCATAAAGGTTGAAGGAGGCCAGAAGGCTCTCCAAAGCCTCCCCTTGTTTCGTATGTTCAAAGTGCGTGGGCAGCGAGTAAGGAGGCCCCCCGTTATCTTCCATAGTGCACTCCAAGCTGCATGGGTGTATATTGAAGTCACCCATAAGGATGACCTCAAAACTGTTGTGTGCTGCTCTGTACGTATCTAAAAATTCCCCAAGAGATTCCAAGTGTTGATTTAGACTGACAGTGTCTGGTGAATTATAAAAGTTAATAAGTAAGACAGTGGGGGAATTCGCAACCAACAGTTCTACTACTAAACATTGTTGAGAGCCTGACTCTAGCTGTTTTGCTGAACCTTTCATATTCAATGAGATTAACAGGGCTAGTCCTCCCTTCGCCCTCCCCGCCAAGCTAGGTTTGGCGGGAATGCTAAAGTGGACGTACCCATCAACAGAGAGGCTATTTGCTGTGTCCCAGGTTTCTTGGAGGGCTATTATGTCATAGCATGTAACAAAACCCACCCAGTTCTCATCCTGGCTTTTCGATCTGCTACCAGCAATATTCCAGCTAAGGATTCTACAAGTATTCCTGTGGCATAAGTTAGAGGCAATCATGCTTTTAGTGCCACATGGGTTTTGTAGTCAATCAGAACTCTCTAGCTGAAGCAGGGGTGAAAAACGGTTTGACAAAGACAAGGCCCCGCTCTGTGTATCTTCAGGGATCTGCATGGCTACGGGAAGTGAGGGGGGATGCTGAGGTGGGATGGCAGAGACACCACTCTCGGGGTACCTGGTGAAATCACACGGTCCTAGGGTGGGAGTATCTCTTTTTACTGTTAATCTCTGGGCTGGGAAACATATTTTCTGACTACCCCATGGAGGATAGAAATAACCAAGAGGTAATGGTCTAATTCCGGTGTTTGTGAGGTCAGACCCATCCCAGAACAATCTTTCAGCAAAATTTCTCCCACAAAGATTTACAACAATACAGTCCCCAGTGATGTTCTTAGCTCCATATCCTACCCACCCCACCCTTCTGGCCATGATGATAGAGGGGGATATGTCACTCTCCCCACTTGAGTAGTGTCTGCACCATTCCCTAGATTTACCTAAGAGATCCTCGGTAGACTCTCCCATTTTGTTCTAGAGGAGGGACCCCCGTTAGCACTGCCACAAAGGGGGCAGCGTCCGGCGGAAGGTGCAACCTGGGGCTACTGGACTTAGATGCAATGTTGGTGGTATTAGGATACAGAGCTTGTTTCTTATGAATATTCATTTTGGCGGGTACTACTCTTGGATGTGTCAAGAGGTTTCCGGTGCCAATTCTTGCAACATCCAGGGTTTTGGGTGGTGACAAAGGTTTATGAGACACATGAGGGCGTGGACTCCCTGGATGGACATTTAACCCTGAACGTACCATAGGCTCTATATCTTGATTCTCAACAGTCTTATGGTCAATCGTTGAGTGGCGCTCTTGGCTGCGATATTCTTTTATAAAAGAGTCAATTTTTTCACACCTCTTAAGTAGACCAGCTACGCATGTGTTCATACAATCAACAATATCTTTGCCAATGCCCATCAGCAGAGGTTCTATTCGTGCATTGAACAGTTCCTCCATCTTGTCCCCCAAATTTGTAAGAATGACGTGATCCTGTTCATAATGCAGATGATTAACTTAGCGAGCACATTTTTTAGTCTTTGGTCTGTCCGAGGTTAAGGGTTCACTAGAGCTGGGTCCCTCTACAGATAATAACAGGGAAGTGTGAGGCGCAGGATCCTGAATATTTAATGCCTCAACGTGTGTGCGCTCACACAGGACCTCTGTGGATACAAGTGGTGGGTCTGGGGTAGATGATTCATTCACCCTTTCCAGTTCAAGCTCTTTCTCGGCATTTGCGATTTTTTTGGTTAATAGCCCCCACTGCTGACGTTAGGTAGGAGATTATAGTGTCTGCTTTACGTGGAACTTTAGCATCTTTAACCCCTTGTCCCTCATTACCCAGATGTTTGCGCTTACCCATGACTGCAGCTTAGGGGGGTGGCCCAGCCTGGCCTCCTCTGGCCCCTGATGGCCACAGATGGCCCGCCCTCTGCCCGGGCTCAGTCCGGCGACGCGGAGGGAGCCTCCTTTGTTTAAGCGCCTCCGAGCGCGAAACTGCCGGGAAGTGGGCGTGGACGCCTCCAAGCGTCCTGGGGGCTGTAGTTCTCCTGAAGCCCCGGCCGCGAGCTGGAAGCGGCTGTGTGGCGGAATGAAGTCCCGCTGCCCGCGGCAGCAATCAGGTAGGGCCTGGAGCTGTTGAATGTTCCCCGGCTCCACCGAGGGAGCCTCCTCTGTTTAAGCGCCTCTGGGCGCGAAACTGCCGGGAAGTGGGCTTGGACGCCGCCAAGCGTCCTGGGGGCTGTAGTTCTCCTGAAGCCCCGGCCGCGAGCTGGAAGCGGCTGTGTGGCGGAATGAAGTCCCGCTGCCCGCTGCAGCAATCAGGTAGGGCCTGGAGCTGTTGAATGTTCCCCCGCTCCACCGAGGGAGCCTCCTGTGTTTAAGCGCCTCCGGGCGCGAAACTGCCGGGAAGTGGGCGTGGATGCCGCCAAGCGTCCTGGGGGCTGTAGTTCTCCTGAAGCCCCGGCCGCGAGCTGGAAGCGGCTGTGTGGCGGAATGAAGTCCCGCTGCCCGCTGCAGCAATCAGGTAGGGCCTGGAGCTGTTGAATGTTCCCCCCCATTCATTCAGTGACTCCACTCTAAGGAAGCAGAATGCTAGGGTCGAAAGATCTCTCTTTGGTGAGTATGAAAAGAGTTTTGAGATGAACTCGAATACCCTATCCCAGAAAGGTAACACGCATTCGCCTAGTATTAATAGATGTTCTAGGTCACCTACTTTGTCGTTGCAGTTCCAGTAGGTGGGATCGTCCCTGATAATATGTAAGTGGAGACGGGCCGGTGTCCAGTAGGCCTTATGTAGCAGCCAGAACTTTGTCTGGGAGAGAGCTGGGCTGATCTTGTTTTTCATAGTTGAGTTCCATTTTTTAGTCCAGTCTAACTCCGAGATCAGAGAAGAGGAGTGTGACTCCCAGAAGGATTTGAGTTTCTTATTAAGTGCCGACCGTTGTGGGCATATCAGCTTATATAACCAGGAGACCTGGTGGCCTAGGTTTTGAAGTTTCAATAGGTACCTTGGGAGGGAAGGGGGGACAGTTTTGCTTTGGTTATTGCTGACTTTATTTTTAGGAAGTCATAGAATTCGAGACGGTCTAGGTTGTACTTAGCTTGTAATTCTCTAAATGAAAAAGGATAAGCTCCATTACAGAGTTGCTGGGGGAAGAAGATGACTTTGTTAATCCAGGATTCGTTGTGTAGAGTGTTCCCTTTGTATAGTAGTTTATGATTGTCCCAACGGGATTCAAGCTTAGAACGCTTGATGCTGGTATCTAATAGTTTGTCTATCTTTAATAGAGCCGATTTTGTGTTTTTGAATATGGGCTTGGAGCAAGTTACCACATTTAGATTTGAGGTTAGAAGGGCCGCTGGGTGAGATTCATCAGGAGTGTTGCCTCAATATCTAGCCACACAGGGGAGTAATCTACTGATGGCAAGAGCCAGTATTAGCCTTGTGTAGGAGGGTGGATACCTGACTATGGTTACCCCAGATTTTTTGCCTAGTGTTTAGCTGGTTTTCGACTTAGTTGGCCTGGGATCCTGCTAATCAGTGTCCCAGGCTATCTGCTCTCTCTTTAAATGGACTCCATGTACCCTAGGTACATCACCAATTTGGTACTGGACACCTTATCAGCCCCTGTACCATGCACTATCGGTGCCCAGGGCATAGGTGCATCCAAGGCCTACCAGGGGCTGCAGCATATCTTTTGCCACCCCTGGCTGGTACTTAAATCGACACAACTGGCTGATCACTCAGCTGGGGCAAGGTGGTGTAATCACCCCTTGCTTAGATATAGTATACCTATATCTAAACCTATATCTGGACACATATATACCTATAAGCCAAGAGTGCTTGATTTTATGTGAGATGGTGCTCTGGCATGAGCTGAGCCTGACTGCAGGTTTCGGAACCATTTCCTTATAGCTGTTCTAGTGATACTGCCATACCATATACTCTTACGTGCATTATAATCCTCGCGGTTATTGCTAACTTTGGTTTGGCTTTATCAAAACATGTCGTGTTTGGTGTCATACACTTTGGAATACTACCCCCTCGCCAGTTCTGGCGATGGGGGTAGCATTCCACCCTTCTAGAGGGAGAAGACATGTTACTTTACTTAAAACGCGGTTAATCCTAACCAGAGCCTCAGCACCACAAAATGGATTCTGCTGCCCCGACACAAGTCTGACCTCCAGCTGCTGACCGAAACTTGGCAGGGGAGGCCTGGACAAAGGGTTTCCTGTCACAGGGAGGTGCTACACCACCCCAGACAGGAGATAGTGGATGGGAGCAGGGAGGGTTGAAAGAAACTAGACACTGCCTGGGGCACACAAGGTGTCCCATGCAAAATCCAGTCAAACCGATTCTGGGGCACTCCAGCCCCAGTCCTGGCGCGAAACTGGACAAAGGGAAAGGGGTGTAACAACCCCCTTCCTGGGTCCCGCCCATAGGAGGGACCTAGCAGGTAATCCAGCCCCTTGATTTGGAATAAAGGTAGGAGCTGTGCAGATGCACATCAGATTATCCTGACTGAAACTTATGAAACGAAACTCTGGACCCTTCGACATCCCACTCGACGTGGAAGACTGAAGAATCTCCCTTGTGGTCAAGGAGTGACCACCCTGTGCAAACAGGCACCATCCAGCACCTCACCATTTGCTTTGTTGCAATTCCCGCTGGAACTCGAGCGACCGAGATCAACAAGACCCAGCGTTCCTGCCTTCTAACAGCCCGATCCACAGTCCCTGCAAAGCTGAGACACGTGGAGGTGACCTGAAGCATGGGGCTGGCCATCTTGGAAAAACTACGAAGCGCTGACCGTGCAGCTCCCGAGGCTCCCTCGAAGCTGTGCATTGGAGTTTGAGAAGCTCCAACCCAGAGCAGCTTTTGCACCGAAGCTCACCCCGCCACACTCCTCGAGTGCTGCGTGGGGCCCTTTTGCATTTTCCTGCTCGACGCATTGGTCCGGTCGCTTGTCCGTTGGCTAGTGGCTCCAGTACCGACGAACCAAAGAATTTACACTGCTAGTCTGGTTGCTCCAGACTAGCCCTCGCTCCCCTGAAAAGGAGCACCCGCTCTGACCTTGCTGGTCCGAGTAAGAAGCGATCTTCGAATCCTGCGTGGGTTGCCCTCGCCAAGGCTTGTTAACTCCAATCCGGAAGCCGACAGCGAGAGCCTTCGTGGGACAGCTCGTGATCCACTCCTGGACATCCTCGATGCCCCAGAGTCCACGTGGCAGCGGAGACAAGCTTCACGACAACCACCTGATTGCGCCCGACATCGCCTGGTTCCTTCCTGGTTCCTTCCTGGTCACTGGCTGGTGACCCAGACTCTGTCCCCTCTGCTTTCAGGTACTTTGCATCTTCGATCCACCCTTGGATCACACCGGGCACTTTCCTCCTGGACGCCTGCAGCATCTTCATCTCCAGGCACCCTAGATCTTCGTGACAAAAACCCAACACGCTTTTACACCTGTGCACCCGCTTCCTGTGGGCGAGGTAACTCTTGAACGCCAATGCTTCCGTAGTGGTTTACACCTCTAGTGTCTATGTCTAAAGTTTTGTCCTTCTAGTCCAGTCGGAAGACTCCTAAAACTGTAACTCGATAACTTTTACGCACCATTGACTTTGCATTGGTGCATGCATGTGCTTTTAGCGCTGCACCCGAATCCCGCGGGCTACTCCCGTCCTAACTGCTATTAGTCCAGTGTAGTCCCAGCGATTCCCAAGGCCCTAGGCCTTACCACTGATTGATTAGTGATACTCATACCACTTTTTTGATATATGGTTTGAGTGGCCCCCAGCCTTATCCATAAACGTGCAACTTTCATATGTTATATTGTGCTTTTGTTTAAACGCTTGTGCTTCTTTACTCATAAAGAGTATTGGGGATTATTCTGAGAATAAATACATATATTTTTATAATATGTAACTTGTGTGGTGTCCTTTCATTTGATATTACAGGATTGCATATGGTAAAACAGCTGGCTTCACATGCCCTCTTGAGTTAAGCCTTTAGGCTGCTTAGTCCATGCTACCACTAGGATAGCTTGTCTTTTAAGGTTGACTTACAACCATCACCATAAGGGATTGTTTGGACTGATACAAGGTGCCCACAGAATTGTGGACATCATACATCAGGCCAACTTCTCACATTGGTGTGCAGCGGTGCGGATTTGAGCTTACTGTTGTTTTACCATTGCAATCTTTTTTTTTATCAATTTGAAAGATCACATTAAGTACCATAGGTACATATAAACAGAGCTTACATATTTAAGTTCTACTGAACTTAGTAGTTGTAGACCAAAGGGCTTAGCACACCCTGCCTACAACTCACTAGCAAGGTACAGTAGGAAAACACTTAGTGTAGGTAAGTGCATCACTTACACCTCACTAGAGTCATGTCTGGCACAGGTGAGCAACCCATTGCTCTGCCTGTGGAAGGTGACCTGGCCAAGGCACCCTCCAGCTATGACAAACTCAGCCATAAGGACTTGAGTGCCTTGTGCACTGCAAGGGGGCTGGTAAAGGGTCACAACCCTGCCATTTACCATCCTGATAGCCATCCTGGAGAATGATGATTTGGAAAAAGCTAGAGAAGTTCCCTCAGGGTCAGGAGAAGGAGTGAACCCTCCAGATACTGAGAACACCACCCCAGAGGTAGAAGATGAGGAGGTGGACACAGAGTCAGATGGTGATGATTCAGATCATGATCAAGGGGTTATCCATGTACCAGTTGGGAGGCTTAGCCAAGTCAACTTGGACCTACATGGAAATGGAGAGAGCCAGCATCTCCCCAGAGTACATAACAGAATTCTTCCAGGCAATAGAAGGGAGAGATCTCTTTCCAAGGATTCTCACCTTCCTAGTGCCTCAAGGGAATCTCAAAGGGGAATGACTTCCCCCCAGAGAAAAGAGCATAGGGCCAGGATGAGGGCTGTCAAGCTCCAGATAGAGAGAGAGGAGGTAGCCCTGGCCCAAGCTAAACTTGCTTTAGCAAGGGAACAAAAACTGTGTGGGGAGATACCCACTGGTGGCAGCAATATTCCTAGAGAGAAAGACAGGTCCTATGACAATAGAAACCTGACAAAGATTGTGCCCCCCTACAAGGAAGGGGATGACATCCACAAATGGATGACTGCTCTGGAGAGAGTCTGCATGGTACAGCAGGTTCCTGAAGAACAGTGGGCAGCAATCTTATGGTACGTCTTTTCTGAGAAAGGGAGAGATAAGCTCCTCACTGTTAGACCGGAGGATGCTAAAAATTACACTGTCCTGAAGAGTGCTCTTATTGATGGGTTTGGCCTAATCACTGAGCAATACAGGTTGTTGTTCAGAGATACCCAAAAAGCTCAGACTCAGGACTGGACTGATTTTGTAGATTTGCTACTAAGGCTCTGGAGGCTTGGTTGCAGGGAAGCAAAGTACATGACTATACAGGATTGTGATTTGATTATTTATTTATTTATTTATGCGATTTTATATAGCGCAAACTTTAACCGAAGGTGTCAGAGCGCTTTACATAGGACCCAGTTTCAAACATAAGGACTGACGGTACAAAAAGAGTTTGCAGATTTTTGACTTACATAAGAACCAGTTGAAAACATACGGACTTAGGATTACATGCGTTATAAAAAGGTACAAACAGAAAAAAATTGCAAATGTACAAGAGATAAAGTCACACAAGGAGGAGATACAAATCGATAAACTCTAGGCATATACTAGTGAAATCTCTATCTACTTAGGGAGGAGATACACCTGGATATACTCTAAGAGTCACATAGAAATGGAAAAGAGCAAAACGGTCTACTGCATATACTAGTGATTAGAGTTATCTCTATATACATAGGGAGGGGATATGACTGGATATACAGTCACAGCACCACGGGACAGAGAAGGGCAGGAAAGTGCGACAAACCAGAGAGGGAAGCAGATAGTAACAAGTAAGACAGCGAGGACTGTGTCAGAGGCAGCAGGAGAGACAATAGAGAGGTCACTAGGACAGAGGGGGGAGGTCAGAGATCGCTAAAAAGGCGGAGGAGAAAGGTAGAAGAAGAAGTGAGTCATAAAAAGAAAATGGCGGGGAACACAGAGGTCCAGGTCTGAAAGTCCAGGAAGAGTGCTGCCATAGCCAGCAAGTCTGGGGGGAGAAAGGCAGTCCGCAGCAACGGTTGTGTGTTTACCATCGTGTGTTTATTATGTCCTTGCTGCAGAGAGAGAAATTCCCTTTAGGTTTGTCCCTGGAAGCGCGTGGTCCGCTGCTCACCTCTGTCCCGATGGTGCTGTACACCCCCAGGAGTCTCCAGATATTCAGGATCGGCTCCGTCGGCCGTTTTCAACACTGGACGCCATTTTGGAGTCAGGCGATTGTTGCCGATCGGGGGCTATTTTGTGCTTCAATGCGGTGTTGGGGGCAGCAATTGACTCTCCAGCTCCCAGATCGCCGCTGATGGATGGGTGGCGTTACGACCATGCTCGGTGTGATCGCGGGGCTGTGGAGCGACGAGGTAGAGATTAGGACAGCTAAAATGGCGGGCCGTCACCGATCGCCGCTACCTGCCTCCGCGTGTGCTTTCCAGAACTCGCGTCAGGGAATGGTAGTGTCGGAGTGCCGCCACTCCTCCTCTGCGGCCGTATACAGGTGCCCTTGTGCTGCTCCTGGTGTAAAGCTCGAGGCACCGGTCCGGACTCCCAGAGCCCTGGCGTTCGCCATCTTGCCACCGGGAGCATCCAGTCCAATTCTCCTCGTTCTGTTGTTGGGAGCGCACCCAGGTATGATTTTGCGGCATCTCCTAGTGCTGCATGCGTTCCGTCACCTGGCTGATGTCAGTACAGGTCGGGGCGACGCTAGGAAGCGGGCAGTATGAGAGCCCGATCGCGGAGCCTCAGCAGGATTATGAGGGAGCAGATCCTCAGTAATTGTCAAAATCAGCTTTTACACCAGCACCTGGTGGACTCCGATCTGGCCTCTCCACAAGAATTGGGTAAGAGGGCAGACAAATGGGTCAGAACCAGGATTAGGCCTAAGAATCAGGGTAATGACCAAAAGAAGGATACTTCCAAGGCTCAAGAGAAGGGTGGGGATAAATCTAAAGACAAGTCTCCCACAGGGCCCCAAAACTCAAAGGATGGGGGTGGGTCCCAAAACAATTCCTCTACCCAGAAGAAACCTTACTGCCATGACTGTAAACAGACTGGCCACTGGAAAACAGACAGCTGTTGTCCAAAGAATAGCAATAAAGAGAATATTCCTCCAAGTAAAGCTCCAACACCTCCTGTTACTGTCAGCAGTAATCCCCCAGGTGGTGGGAGCACCCCCAAGAATTTGGCTGGGTTTACGTTTGGAGCTCAGGTGGACTCTGGCCTAACCAGGTCCCCTACTACAGCTACTCTGGTCTGTGAAAATGGCATGGGGTTTGCCAACTTCACTGCTTGCCCAAACACTTTGAGCAAGTACAGACAGGAGCCCAACATTAATGGTCAGAAAGTTGAGGCCTACAGAGACACAGGGGCTAGTATCACTATGGTGACTGAGAATCTAGTCCCCTCAAGGCAACTTTTACCTGGTGCCACATACCAGGTGACAAGCATTGATGGAGTGCAGATAAATCATCCCATGGCAGTGGTAAATCTCAGCTGGGGAGGTGTCACTGGCCCAAAGAGAGTGGCAGTGTCCCCAAACTTGCCTGTGGATTGTCTACTTGGGAATGATTTAGAAATCTCAGTATGGGCTGAGGTGGAACAAGAAACCCATTCTAAAATGGTGAATCTCCATGGAAAGGTTAGTGGGGCTGTGATGGCCACAGCCCCAATCCAAGATGTCCTTCCTGAAAAGGATGGTTGGGCTATGCAAGTCTCAGCCCCATCTTCAGCAGACTCCCTTCCTGAACAGATTAGCAGGGCTGTGATGGTAACAGACCATACCCAAACTGAGCCCCTTCCTGAAAAGGTTGGTAGGGCTGTGCTGGACACAGCCCCATCTTCAACAGACTCCCTTCCTGAAACGGTTGGTGGGGCTGTGATGGCCACAGCCCAAACTCAAACTGATTCCTGTGTTGTGAAGCCTGAAACTATGGATCACTCCACACAAACAGAGAGTATTGAGGAGGAAGAGAAATCTCCCTTCCACCAGACTTTAGGAAAGGATCAGCCTCCTCGGGGAACTGATCTTACCCCTTGTGAAGAAACTGCCCCAGAGGTAGTCAGGCCTAGCCTGGCAGAGCCCCTGATGTCAGTGGACCCTTCCAAGGTGGGACCCAGTCTGGAGCAGGTAACCTGCCCCTCTCTACCCTGCCTCAGTCAGCCCAGGGCTACAGAGGTCAAGGAGGTCAGTGATCCCCAAAGGGCCCCCTGTCAAAGCACCCCCGTCAGCAAATTAGGGGCACCAAAGCTAGCAGCCCTAGCAAGGTGAAAACTTTAAAAATTCCTGAGGGATCCCCCTTACCACTAGTTAGGGACCTCCCCCAAATGGACACTGTTGGGCACAGCCACACCTGGGACCCCAAGGCCCCAAACCTGACCTGTCCCTCCAGTATGCCAACCAAAGGGACCCAGCCTCCAGCTGTAGGCAGCCAGAGGTTGACCCTGAGAGCACAGTGCAACTCAGTCAAGGAAAGAAAGGCACACATGGTGGAAGATGATTGGAGGAAGCTGAGCCCAACATTAGTGGAGCCTCACTTCAGTACTCCATCTCAACACCAGCCTTTTACTTTGCCAAAACACACCACAGGTAGTAATTCCCCATGGTGGAGACCCTCTGATACCCCTAGGGTGAGGGATTACTTGGTGGACCATGACACAGGGGGTAACCATGCCAGTGCAGGTTCCTCCTTATATGGCCACTCAGGTAATATAGGCTTACCTGGCCAAGGATAGCCTTATCTCCTTTTGTTTGGGGGGGGGGGGTTTATGTAGGAGGGTGGATACCTGACTACGGTTACCCCAGATTTTTGCCTAGTGTTTAGCTGGTTTTCGACTTAGTTGGCCTGGGATCCTGCTAATCAAGGTCCCAGGCTATCTGCTCTCTCTTTAAATGGACTCCATGTACCCTAGATACATCACCAATTTGGTACTGGACACCTTATCAGCCCCTGTACCATGCACTATAGGTGCCCAGGGCATAGGTGCATCCAAGGCCTACCAGGGGCTGCAGCATATCTTTTGCCACCCCTGGCTGGTACTTAAATCGACACAACTGGCTGATCACTCAGCTGGGGCAAGGTAATGTAATCACCCCTTGCTTAGATATAGTATACCTTTATCTAAACCTATATCTGGACACATATATACCTATAAGGCACTTCAATGGCAGGCCTTAACAATCCTGGAGGCAGAGTGCTTGGTTTTTATGTGAGATGGTGCTCTGGCATGAGCTGAGCCTGTGCGCAGGTTTCGGAACCATTTCCTTGTAGCTGTTCTAGTGATACTGCCATACCATATACTCTTAAGTGCATTATAATTGTAGGAAGGTGGCTACCTGACTATGGTTACCCCGGATTTTTTGCCTTGTGTTTAGCTGTTTTTTGACTTAGTTGGCCTGGTTCCCTGCTAATCAGGGCCCCAGGCTATCTGCTCTCTCTTAAAATGGATGCCATGTACCCTAGGTACATACCACAATTGGAAATGGACTCCTTGTCAGCCCCTGTACCATGCACTATAGGTGCTCAGGGCATAGGTGCCACCAAGGCCTACCAGGGGCTGCAGCATATCTTTTGCCACCCCTGGCTGGTTCTTAAATTGACACAACTGGCTGATCACTCAGCTGGGGTAAGGTGGTGTAATCACCCCTTGCTTAGATATAGTGGAGAAGCGTGGCTCAGTGGTTAGAGGCGGCAGACCCGGAAGCTGAGATCGACCGTGGACCAGGGTTCGATTCCCCGCCTCGGCGGGTCTCCGGCTCAAAAATTCCACGGACTCGACAATTCTCGCTCTGGTGCCTACTCAACTCACGGGGTCACACTCTGCGACTCTGGGCAATAGCTTGCTTAATCTCCACTACGGCCCCTCGCGGCGGGATGCCTGGCTTTCACCTTGTGGACACCCTGCCGGGGTTTCTCACAGGGGAATACCAGGACGGGTTCCCTAAGCAAGCGCCGGGACGCTCACGGGCAGCTGTGCGCTTTACAAGTCCAGCACATTTACATTTAGTATACCTATCTAAACCTATATCTGGACACATATAAACCTGTGAGCCACTCCTATGGAAGGCCTCATCAATCCTGGAGGCAGAGTGCGTGGTTTAATGTGAGATGGAGCTCTAGCATGAGCTGGGCCTGTCTGCAGCTGTCGGGAACAACTCCCTAAGCTGTTTCAGGATAATGCCATTCCATATACTCTTAAGTGCATTATAATCCTCGCGGTTATATAGCAACTTTGGTTTGGCTTTATCAAAACATGTCGTGTAAGGTGTCATACGATTTGGAATACTATCCCCTCACCAGTCCTGGCGACGGGGATAGCATTCCACCCCTCTAGAGGGAGAAGACATGTTACTTTACTGAAATACGGTTAATTTCTAATAGGACCTCAGATCCACAAAATGGATGCTGCTGCCACAGACACAAGTCTGACCCCCTGAAGCTGACCGAAACTCAGCCAAAGGGGCCTGGACAAAGGGTTTCCTGTCGCAGGGAGGTGTCACACCACCCCAGACAGGAGATAGTGGATTGTAGCAGGGAGGTTTGAAAGAAACCAGACACTGCATGGGGAGCACAAGGCTTCCCCTTGCATAATCCGGTCAAACCGGTTATGGGGCACACCAGCCCCAGACCCAGCGCGGCCTGGATCAAAGGAAAGGGGTATATCCACCCCCTTCCTGGGTCCCACCCATAGGAGGGGACCTAGCAGGTAATCCAGCCCCCCAGATTCGAATAAGAGTGGGAGCAGTGCCAATGCACTTCAGATTATCCTGATGAGACATAAGAAATGAAACTCTGGACCCTTCGACATCCTACTCAACGTAGAAGACTGAAGAATCTCCCTTGTGGTCAAGGAGTGACCACCCTGTGCAAACAGGCACCATCCAGCCCTCGACGTCTGCTTTGTTGCAGTTCCCGTCGGAACTCGAGCGACAGAGATCGACGAGATTAAGCTTGCCTGCCTTCTTACAGCCCGATCCACAGTCCCTGCAGAGCTGAGACCCGTGGAGGCGACCGGAAGCGTGGGGCACGCCATCTTGAAAAGACCACGAGACGCTGACCGTGCAGCCCACGAGTGACCCTCGAAGCTGTACACCGGGGTTTGAGAAGCCACAACCCTGAGCCACTCTTGCACCGAAGTTCACCCCTCTACATTCGACGAGTGCTGCGTGGGGCCCTTCTTCTTCTTTTGGCTCAACGCGTTGGCCTGGTCCCTTGCCAGCCGGCTTGTGGCCCCTGTGCCGATGAAACTCGAAATACGACTTGTGATTCTGGTTGCTCCAGATTTGCATCAGCTCCCCTGAAAAGGATCCCCCACTCTGACCCTCCCGGTCCGAGTGAGAAGCAATCTTCCAGTTCCGCGTGGATTGCTTTTGCCAAGTGTTGTTTGCTCCAATCTTGAAGCCGACAGCGCCGACGGCGAGAGCCCACGTGGGACAGATCGTGACCTGCTCCTGGACGTCGCAGATGCCCCAGAGCCCACGTGACAGCGGAGAGAAGCTCCTCGACAACCACCTGATTGCGCCCGACATTGCCTGGTTCCGTCCTGGTTCCACCCTGGTCACTGCTGAGTGACCCAGACTCTGTCCCCTCTGCTTTCAGGTACTTTTCGACTTGGATCCACTCTTGGATCCCACCGGACACTTCTCCTTCACATCGCCTGCAGCCTCTTCAGCTTCAAGCACCAAGAACCTGCGTGACGAAACCCGACGCCACTTCGACCCTATGCACCCGCTTCCTGTGGGTGAGGTAACATTGCAACGCCGGTGTTCCCACACTGGTACACACCTCTAGGGCCTGTGTCTAAAGTTTTGTCTTTCTAGGTTCAGCGGAAGTGTCCTTAAACTCTATTTGTGTAACTTTTACGCACCATTGACTAACATTGGTGCATGCGTGCGCTTTCAGCTCTGCACCCGAATCCCGCGGGCTTTTCCCGACTTCAGCATTGCTTGTCCCGACTGCTCCCAGCGATTCCCTAGGCCCTAGGCCTAACCACTGTTCGATTGGTATCTCTTATACCACTTGTTTAGTATATGGTCTGAGTGGCCCCCCGCCCTCATCCATAATTGTGCAACTTTGTATGTTATACTGTGCTTTTGATTTAACGCTTGTGCCCCTTTATTCATAAAGAGTACTGGGGATTATTTTGAGTAATAAATACATATATTTTTATAATATATACTTGTGTGGTGTCCTTTCATTTGATATTACAGGACTGTGATTGGTAAAACAGCTCGCTTAACACGACCTCTTGAGTTAAGCCTTTAAGGCTGCTTAGTCTATGCTACCATTAAGATAGCTTGTCTACAAGGTTGACTTACAACCAGACACCATAAGGGGTTATTTGGACTGATACAAGGTGGTTCCAGAATTGGAAACATCATAGATCAGGCCAACTTCTCACATTGGTGCGCAGCGGTGCGGATTTGAGCTTGCTGTTGTTTTACCATTGCAATCTTTTTATCAAATTGAAAGATCACATCAAGTACCTTAGGTACATATAAATCAAAAGCTTAGCATATTTAAGTTCTACTGAACTTAGTAGTTGTAGGTTGAAGGGATTAGCACATCCTGACTACAACTCACTAGCACGGGACAGTAGGTAAACATTTAGTGTAGGTAGGTGCATCACTTACACCACACTAGAGTCATGTCTGGCACAGGTGAAGCTCCAAGCTCTCTGCCTGTGACAGTTGACCTTACCAAGGCAACTTCCAGCTATGACAAACTTAGCCACAAAGACTTGATTGCCTTGTGCATTTCAAGGGGGCTAAAAAGGGGCAGAAGTCCCACCAGTCCTACCCTGATAGCCATTCTAGAACAGGATGACTTAGATAAGGCGAGTGCAGCTCCCTTAGACTCAGGAGATGGAGTGAACCCCCCTGTAACTGAGACCACTCCAGAGGAGGAAGATGTAGAGGAGGAAGAAGAGGAGGAGGACTCAGATGTAGAGGATCTTGAGAATGAGGATCAGAGGGGTAACCAGGTTGTAGTTGCCAGGCTTAACCAGGCCAACTTAGACCTACTTGGGAATGGAGAGGGCCAGCACCTCCCCAGATCCCATCACATCATTCTCCCAGGCAACAGAAGAGTGAGATCTCCAGCAGGGGACTCTCATATTTCTAGTGCCTCAAGAGAATCTCAGAGAGGAATGACTTCCTCTCAGAAGATAGAGCATAGGGCCAGGATGAGGGCTGTCAAACTCCAGATAGATAGAGAGGGAGGAGGTAGCCCTGGCTCAAGCTAGACTTGCTTTGGCAAGAGAACAGAAAATGTGTGGCTTAGATGCCACTGGTGGCAGCAATATTCCTAGAGAGAAACCCAGGTCCTATGATAGTAGAAACCTGACAAAGATTGTGCCCCCCTACAAGGAAGGGGATGACATCCACAAGTGGATAACTGCTCTTGAGAGAGCCTGCATGGTACAGCAGGTTCCTGAGGAACAGTGGGCAGCAATCTTATGGTACTCCTTTTCAGAGAAAGGGAGAGATAAGCTCCTCACTGTCAGACATGAGGATGCAAACAATTACAAAGTCCTGAAGAGTGTTCTGATTGATGGGTTTGGCTTAACCACTGAACGGTACAGGTTAAGGTTCAGAGACACCCAGAAGACACAGACTCAGGACTGGACTGATTTTGTAGATTGTGCTACTAAGGCTCTGGAGGGTTGGCTACATGGCAGCAAAGTGCATGACTTCACAGGATTGTATAATTTGATTATGAAGGAGCAGATCCTAAGTAATTGTCAGAACCAGCTCTTACACCAGCACCTGGTGGACTCAGATTTGACCTCTCCCCAAGAATTGGGAAAGAGGGCAGATAAATGGGTCAGAACCAGGATTAGGCCTAAGAATCAGGACAGTAACCAGAAGAAGGAGTCTACCAAGCCTCAAGATAAGGGTGGGGATAAAAATAAAGAAAAGACTTCCCCAGGGCCCCAAAACTCCAAGAATGGGGGTGGGTCCCAAGACACTTCCTCAACTGAGAAAAAGCCTTATTGTTATGCCTGTAAACAGGTGGGGCATTACAAAACAGACAACTGTTGTCCCAAGAATAGCAATAAAGAGAATATACCTCCAAAACCAGTTCCAACACCTCCTGTTACTGTCAGCAGTAATCCCCCAGGAAGTGGGAGCACACCCAGGAATCTGGGTGGGTTTACTTTTGGAGCCCAGGTGGACCCTGGCCTGTCCAGGTCCCCATCCCCAAATAATCTTGTTTATGAGACTGGCATGGGGTTTGCCAACTTCTCTGATTGCCCAAATACCTTGAGCAAATATAGACAAGAACCCATCATCAATGGTTTGAAAGTTGAGGCCTTTAGAGACACAGGGGCTAGCATCACCATGGTGGCTGACTGCATAGTCCCCTCTAAGCAACTTTTACCAGGTGCCACATACCAGGTAACAAACATTGATGGCATCCAAGCAAATCATCCCATGGCAGTAGTAAGTCTCAGCTGGGGAGGTGTCACTGGCCCAAAGAGAGTGGCAGTGTCACAAAACTTGCCTGTAGACTGCCTACTTGGTAATGATTTGGAAATCTCAGCCTGGGCTGAGGTAGAACAGGAAACCCATTCTAGAATGGTAAATTCCAATGGAAAGGTTAGTGGGGCTGTAATGGCTACAGCCCCAATTCAAGATGTCCTTCCTGAAAAGGTTGGTAGGGCTAAGCAACTCTCTGCCCCATCTTTGGCAAAAGCTCTTCCTGAACAGAATAGCAAAGCTGTTATGATAACAGCAGAACCCCAAACTGAGTCCCCTCCTGAAAAGGTCGGTGGGGCTGTGATGGCCACAGCCCAAACTCAAACTGATATGTGTGTTGTGAAACCTGAAATGATGGATAACTTCACACAAACTGAGAGCACAGAGGAGGACGAGAAATCTCCCCCTCACCAGACTTTAGGAAAGGATCAGCCTCCTCGGGGAACTGATCTTACCCCTGATAAAGGAACTGCCCCAGAGGTGGTTAGGCCTAGCCTTACAGAGCCTCTGATGTCAGTGGACCCTTCTCAGGTGGGACCCAGTCTGGAGCAGGTAACCTGCCCCTCTCTACCTTGCCTTAGCCAGCCCAGGGCTGCAGAGGACAAGGACAGTGAGACCCAGAGGGCCCCCTGTCAAATAAAGCACCCCCATCAAAAGATTAGGGGCATCAAAACGTAGCCCTAGTGAGGTGACAACTTTAAAAACTCCTGAGGGAGCCCCCTTAAAAACAGTTAGGGACCTTCCACAGATGGATTCTGTTGGGCACAGCCAAACCTGGGACCCAAAGGGCCCAAACCTGAACTGTCCCTCCAGCAAGCCAAACAGAGGGACCCAACCTCCAGCTTTAGGTAGCCAGAGGTTGACCCTGAGAGCACAGTGCAACTCAGTTGAAGAAAGAAAGGCACACATGGTGGAAGATAATTGGAGGAAGCTGAGCCCTAAATTAGTGGAGCCTCACTTCAATACTCCATATCCAAACCAGCCTTTGACTTTGCATAAACACACCCAAGGTAGTGATTCCCTATGGTGGAGACCCTCTAATACCCCAAGGGTGATATTACAGGACTGTGATTGGTAAAACAGCTCGCTTAACACGACCTCTTGAGTTAAGCCTTTAAGGCTGCTCAGTCTATGCTACCATTAAGATAGCTTGTCTACAAGGTTGACTTGCAACCAGACACCATAAGGGGTTATTTGGACTGATACAAGGTGGTTCCAGAATTGGAAACATCATATATCAGGCCAACTTCTCACAATAATCCTCGCGGTTATTGCTAACTTTGGTTTGGCTTTATCAAAACATGTCGTGTTTGGTGTCATACAGTTTGGAATACTACCCCCTCGCCAGTTCTAGCGGCGGGGGTAGCATTCCACCCTTCTAGAGGGAGAAGACATGTTACTTTACTTAAAACGCGGTTAATCCTAACCAGAGCCTCGGCATCACAAAATGGATGCTGCTGCCCCGACACAAGTCTGACCTCCTGCTGCTGACTGAAACTTGGCAGGGGAGGCCTGTACAAAGGGTTTCCTGTCACAGGGAGGTGCTACACCACCCCAGACAAGAGATAGTGGATTGGAGCAGGGAGGGTTGAAAGAAACTAGACACTGCCTGGGGCAAACAAGGTGTCCCATGCAAAATCCAGTCAAACCGGTTCTGGGGCACTCCAGCCCCAGTCCTGGCGTGAAACTGGACAAAGGGAAAGGGGTGTAACCACCCCCTTCCTGGGTCCCACCCATAGGAGGGACCTAGCAGGTAATCCAGCCCCTTGATTTGGAATAAAGATAGGAGCTGTGCAGATGCACATCAGATTATCCTGACTGAAACTTATGAAACGAAACTCTGGACCCTTCAACACCTCACTCGACGTGGAAGACTGAAGAATCTCCCTTGTGGTCAAGGAGTGACCACCCTGTGCAAACAGGCACTATCCAGCACCTCACCGTTTGCTTTGTTGCAGTTCCCGCTGGAACTCGAGCGACAGAGATCAACAAGACCCAGCGTTCCTGCCTTCTAACAGCCCGATCCACAATCCCTGCAAAGCTGAGACCCGAGGAGGCGACCTGAAGCGTGGGGCCAGCCATCTTGGAAAAACTACGAAGCGCTGACCGTGCAGCTCCCGAGGCTCCCTCGAAGCTGTGCATTGAAGTTTGAGAAGCTCCAGCCCCGAGCCGCTTCTGCACCGAAGCTCACCCAACTACACTCATCGAGTGCTGCGTGGGGCCCTTTTGCATTTTCCTGCTCGACGCGTTGGTCCGGTCGCTTGCCCGTTGGCTAGTGGCCCCAGTACCGACGAACCAAAGAATTTACACTGCTAGTCTGGTTGCTCCAGACTGGCCCTCGCTCTCCTGAAAAGGATCACCCGCTCTGACCTTGCTGGTCCGAGTAAAAAGCGATCTTTGAATCCTGCGTGGGTTGCCCTTGCCAAGGCTTGTTAACTCCGATCCGGAAGCCGACACCGCCGACAGCGAGAGCCTTTGTGGGACAGTTCGTGATCCACTCCTGGACATCCTCGAATCCCCAGAGTCCACGTGGCAGCGGAGACAAGCTTCATGACAACCACCTGATTGCGCCCGACATCGCCTGGTTCCTTCCTGGTTCCTTCCTGGTCACTGGCTAGTGACCCAGACTCTGTCCCCTCTGCTTTCAGGTACTTTGCATCTTCGATCCACCCTTGGATCACACCGGACACTTCTCTCCTGGACGCCTGCAGCATCTTCATCTCCAGGCACCCTAGATCTTCGTGACAAAACCCGACACACTTTTTCACCTGTGCACCTGCTTCCTGTGGGTGAGGTAACTCTTGAACGCCGATGCTCCTGTAGTGGTTTACACCTCTAGTGTCTAAGTCTAAAGTTTTGTCCTTCTAGTCCAGTCGGAAGACTCCTAAAACTGTAACTCGATAACTTTTACGCGCCATTGACTTTGCATTGGTGCATGCGTGTGCTTTTAGCGCTGCACCCGAATCCCGCGGGCTACTCCCGTCCTAACTGCTGTTAGTCCAGTGTAGTCCCAGCGATTCCCAGGGCCCTAGGCCTTACCACTGATCGATTAGTGATACTTATACCACTTTTTTGATATATGGTTTGAGTGGCCACCGGTCTCATCCATAAACGTGCAACTTTCATATGTTATATTGTGCTTTTGTTTAAACGCTTGTGCTTCTTTACTCATAAAGAGTATTGGGGATTATTCTGAGAATAAATACATATATTTTTATAATATATAACTTGTGTGGCGTCCTTTCATTTGATATTACAGGATTGCATATGGTAAAACAGCTGGCTTCACATGCCCTCTTGAGTTCAGCCTTTAGGCTGCTTAGTCCATTCTACCACTAGGATAGCTTGTCTTTTAAGGTTGACTTACAACCATCACCATAAGGGATTGTTTGGACTGATACAAGGTGCCCACAGAATTGTGGACATCATACATCAGGCCAACTTCTCACACCTTGTTTCGCTAAGAATGCCTTCTGGTAGAGTCTAAAGTGAGCCAGGCTGACCCCTCCCAGCGACTTATCCAACCTAAGTTTTTTCATGCTGATACGTGCCCTTTTTCCCTTCCATAAAAAAGTTGAGAGTATGTCTAGCTTATGATGGAATTCCTCAGATATGAGGAGGGGGAGCATAGTGATTAAGTAGTTCACTAGGGGAGAGATCATCATCATCTTGATGGCTTTGATCCTACCCCACCATGTAATAAATCTTGGGGACCAAGCGTCAAGAAGAAATTTTCTCTAGGGTAGTATTTTTGTTGCATTAGAGCGTCTCAAGAATAGTACTGCCAAATTAGATTCCTAGATACTTGATGTATCCCGGTTGTCAAGTGAGGCCTGAGTCACCCAGCATATCATGTGTGCCGAAAATATTCAAAGGTTTGACTTCGGATTGTTCGCGGTTTAATTTGTATCCGGAGTGACTGGAGTATCTTTCTATGGTGGACATAAGTTCTTTGATGGATTCCTTCGGGTCCTCTGTGACTATGAGGATATCATCCGCGTATGCAGCTAATTTAACTTGAGTATCTCTGAATTTTACCCCCCTTATTTTGTCGTTGCGTTTAATATTCGTGATCAGCGGTTCTAAGGCCAGGAGGAAAAGTGCAGGTGAGAGAGGGCAGCCCTGTCTGGTACCTTGCTCTAACCGGAATGACTCCGATAGTGTTCCGTTAATGGCGATTCAGGCAGAAGGGACTGAATAAAGAGCCATCACCATGTTGATATATGTGTCGCCAAGGTTAAAAGATGACATGCAGTGTTTTAAGAATGACCATGATACCCTGTCAAACGCTTTTTCAGGTCCAGGGTAATGGCAATAGAGGGTGCTGGTGTTATTTTAGCTTTCTCTAGAATATGGCAAAGTAGTCTAGTGTTGTCATTAGACATTCGGTATTTGAGGAACCCTACCGGCGAATTGCTGATAAATTTTAGAAGGATCACGTTCAATCTATTGGCTAGGATTTTAGCGTAGATCTTGCAGTCTAAGTTAATGAGCGAGATTGGTCTATAATTTATCATTAAGAGGGGATCTTTACCTTCCTTCGGAATGACGATGATAGTGGCCTCCCTCTTGAATCGGAAACGGAGTCCTCCTTAGCTATAGAGTTAAATAATTTTAGTAAGGTGGGCTGTAGTGAACTGTTGAACTCCTTGTAAAAGGAGGCTGAGAAGCCGTCTGGGCCTGGGACTTTATTGCTTTTGAGGCATTTTATGGAAGTCGAGGTTTCTCTTTCCGTGATAGGATTCCCTAATGTATATCTATCTGCCTCTGATAGTTTTGGTAGGTTTAATGACTCAAGGTATTTAGTGCATTCAGCAGAATCCATTGCTTGTTTGTTTTTGTACAGGTCCTCGTAGAAGGATTGAAAGGCTTTTAGTATTTAATTTTGTTTGGTTTGGATGGTATTATTTGAGTTTTTAATCGAGGAGATAGTGAATTGTCTCTGTTTGTGTTTGAGGTATGATGCCAGAAGTTTGCCTGCTTTGTTCCCTTCGCACAACTTGAGTGCCTTGAATTTGTTAATCCACACTCCAGCCCGCTTGCGCACTATTTTGTTGTATTCGTATTTTCTTTTAATCAATTGGTCAAGGGCGTCTTTGTTATCTATATCTTTAGAGTGTATTGTTTCGAGGGATTTGATTTCTTTCTCTAGGGATTAGAGTTCGAGGTTTAGTTTTGTTGATCTGGGCTTTGATGTCGATAGTGACTGTTAGAACTGGGATTTCTGGTTGGCTAAGGCTTACGCCAAAGCCAGGCAGAAACCACCATTCTATTCAGGGTAAGGGGGTCACACGCCAAGATAACCCCTGCTCACCCCCTTGGTTGCTTGGCACGAGCAGACAGGCTTATCCCGGAGGCAATGTGTAAAGCAATTTGCGCACGCACACAACAGCAACAACATCCTAGGCATACCACAAAAGGAACTCCACACAAGGTTATATAAAAATAACTTTTGTATTGTCAAAACACATCAGATAGTAATCACACAATATACATTGTGCCAACTGGCACGGGCAATATTCACAAGGGATTATTTACACCAGGACAGGGCCATGTGGGCCACTGTCAAAATTAGCACTTAGAGTAGAACTAGCACTTAGAATAACTGTCACATCAAATCACAATTATAGATCACAACCAGTAACCACTGGTAGCAGGTAGGTACACACTACGCAATACTAATAACCATAGGCCTAGATCACGCATGGACACATAACCTCTCTAGTATAACATACTAGGCAAAGCAAACTTCTAAGCATGAGCACCTTTAGAAGTATAACACAAGCATAACGGCAAAGCGCATTACGCAGCAATCACATTTAGGCCTAACCAGTAAAACTACAGTAAGCAATCTCTCATTAGTCTAAACACATTAGACTCTATCTCCTAAGAATAAATCACATTTAGGGGCGTAACTCACAGTGAAACATAATCTCACTAACATAAACCTCCATAGGTAAAACCATCTCTAGAGTTATCAACACAGGGTGCGGAAAACATACATTTCCTAGCACCACATCACTCTAGCCCATAAAACACATTAGGCAATTACCATCATAAACATAGTAAAATCACATTGTGCAAAAATCACATTAGACAATTACCATTCTAAACATAGTAAAATCACATTGCGCAGAAATCACATTAGGGCCTTGCGCCCTACCCACATACCAGCCCCCTGGCCAACTGGCCATCTCAAGAAGGGGCTCAAATGCCCTGTGTCCAGAATGTCAGGGCGCGCTGCCACGCAGCACCAGTCAGGGGTGCGCCACCGGCGCAAACCTAAACGTTGCAGCTGCCTACTACTTGATGGGCAGCTGAGAACAGTAACAGGGCCTAAACGTTGCAGCTGGCACTAAGTGCTGCGCAGCTGTAGAAGGCCTGGCACCTCTGTGCCATCTCTGTCCCTCCCAGGGACTCTCAAATTGCGCCTAAACGGTGCAGCTGCCCACTAATTGCTGGGCAGATGGAAAACAACAAAACTGCAACAGGGCCCTCACTGACCCTAGAATAAAACTGCGCTGCAGGGGTTGGAGCCACACAGGCTCTAAAATAGCTGAGGGGCGGTGGAGCCATCTGGGCTCTGGAATACATACATGGCCCTTGGAGCACTCGGGCTCCTCGCATCAACCATGCCCCTCTGGAGCCAATCGGCTCTGAACAAACATGCCCCCAAAACGTTAGAGTCCCCCTTCTGGGGACTCGTGATCAAAAGTAATGCCCCCTGAGCCTCTCGTGGCTCGACAACAAATATGTCGCCTGGATGGGGGAGCCTCGTGGGGTCTTGACTCACCAATAACGCGTTGGGGCGGCCCACTGCCATCCGGGGCCGCCCACTGCCATCCGGGGCTGCCCTGCATGCACCAACTATGTCCCCTTACATTGTGGACAGGACACGGGCCTTGTGGCCCCCACGGGGGCCTTCTAAACCACTTCCATGTTGGAGCGGCCCTTTGAGCATACAGGGACGCTCAGATTCCATCTCTCTCCCCCCAAGCTCCCGTGGACACTCACCGGGGCTCTCGCTGGGGCTCCTCTTTGCTGCGTGGGGGGAACTCGGCCAGGGGAGCGCTTGATGCTCCGGTCGGGCTCATCCTTATGCGGGGCTCTCTCCTCGCACTGGGAGCCCCTCAGGACAATGGCCGCGCTTCCTCTCTCCGGCCACCGGATCTCCAGTCTCCTTTGGGCAGCGCGGGGCTCTCCTCAACCACCGGAGCCCCGCCTGAACCCTCGCCCGCCATGCTCCTTCTCCCCTCGCATGCCGCACAACTTTCGGTTCTGCCGCGGCCCCGCCCCCGTCACAGGCCGACTCGCCTGACTTCCGGGGCGGCTGCGGCTGGGCTGGAACGACAATCTGGAGCACAATGAGGGGTGGGCACCCTCGCAACATCACATAATATTAGAACCGGGGTGGGCACCCGTGAAATTACTAAATAAACGGGGTGGCACCCGTGAGGAATTTTAAAACCGTAAAATAGTCATGAAGACGCAGGGTGGGCTCCTGCGCACTCGGGGCACTAAAGGGCAGGAGCGCTTTCTCTCGAGGGAAAACCACAGCGCTCTGCCCAAAAATAAAGCGCTCCCATCGCGCTGGTGGCACTGACAGCCCCACAAGCCCCCAGAGATGACCCCTTACATCAAGAAGGGTCCCAGCAGTCCTGAGGCATCAAGCTGGTAGTACAGCAGCTCAAGGCATCCAGGGGCTGGGCAGGGCCCAGGGAGGTAAGCCTTCCCCATGGCCCCCAGCAGCAGCATGCCCCTGGTAGATTCCAGTCAGAAACAAGAACATCTTCAGGGTGTCACAGCACCCTTTTTATACAGCACAATCCTTTGTCTTTAAAGGTGCAGGGTGGGGGCAAAACCAGGCGCAGCTGGTTTGGGAGCACTGTTGATGTGCTCAGCCACCCCTCTCATTCACTAGTCAGGCTAGGGTCATCAGTCTCACCACAGGGGGCAGAGCCATCATTGTGTAAGGAAAGCCCAGCCCTATTCAGGTCCCAGGTGCACCCCTCCCTCACATCAGCGTGCTAATCTCTCTACTCACCACCAGGGCAGACCCATCCAGACTCTTGGAGCCAGGCTCACCAGCCAGCTCCATCCAATCACAGGCCAGCACACTCACTACACACGCACACCCATGTCTAGAAGTGGCACTTCCACACTAGACACATTCACGCCGCACACATCATTGCGCAGCATTCAATCTCACGAGTTCGCACATACCAAACTCGACCCTGCACTCCCCACACATCAGGAACTACCATGGTCACACATATTCCCCATGCATTCCTATGGGAGGGCAGGTCACTCTGGATGTATGACGTTACAACGCATACTTTTACAACGCCTACCTTTACCACACAATTTTTACAACGCAGGATCCATTACAACGAAGTACCATTACAACGCATGTATTTACAACGCAGATACCTTTACAACGCATACCATTACAACGTAAGTATTAGTAAGTATATAATATTTTTTGAAATGTAAATTAATTAAAATTAATTTAATTTAATTTAATTAATTTATCTAATTTAATTTATTTTAATTAATTTAATTTAATTAATTTATTTAATTTAATTTTATTTTAATTAATTTAATTTATTTGTATTTAATGTAATTTATTGAATTTAAATAATTTAATTTAATTAATTTAATTTAATGTAATTTAATATAATTAATTTAATTAATTTGATGTAATTTAATTTAATGTAATTTAATTAATTTAATTTAAATAATTTAATTTAATTTAATTTATGTAATTTCATTTATTTAAATGTAATTAATTTAATGTAATTTAATTTAATTTAATTTAATTTAATTAATTTAATTTAATTTAATTTAATTATTTTAATTTAATTTAATTAATTTATTTTTATTTAATTTAATTTAATTATTTAATTTAATTTATCCTGTACCCCTTTACCCAAAAACCCCAAACTGACCCTGAACCCTAAAAATACCCCTTTACCCAAAAACCCAAAACTGACCCTGAACCCTAAAAATACCCCTTTACCCAAAAACCCAAAACTAACCCTGAACCCTAAAAATACCCCTTTACCCAAAAAACCCAAAACTGACCCTGAACCCTAAAAATACCCCTTTAGCCAAAAACCCAAAACTGACCCTGAACCCTAAAAATACCCCTTTACCCAAAAACCCAAAACTGACCCTAAACCCTAAAAATACCCCTTTACCCAAAAACCCAAACTTATAATATTTTTGATAAAATTATATACTTACCAATACTTACGTTGTAGTGGTATGCGTGGTAAAAGTATCTGCGTTGTAAATACATGCGTTGTAATGGTACTTCGTTGTAATGGACCCTGCGTTGTAAAAATTGCGTGGTAAAGGTAGGTCGTTGTAAAAGTTGCGTGGTAAAGGTTGTATACCGTCACTCTCACCACACACACAGAGAGCGCACGCACTTTACACTGGACCACAGTGAAAAAGTGCGCAGAGACCTAAAATCACCAACACCAGGTTACAGAAACAGGCTAGGCAAAAGCAAAAAGTTTCGGGGTGAACCTGCCAAAAAGGGCCGGGTCCAACAGTGACTCATCTAATGGTTGCTTTTAGAGCGTCCCATAGAGTGGAGGTGTTCATATCAGGGAGGTCATTTATCGTGAGATATTCTTGTATTGCAGATTCTAACTTCAATTTGTTGTTTGGATCGAAAAGTATCTTGTCATTGAAGCACCATCTTTTTGGCTGTAGAATGGGGTGGGTACCCGCGAGTTTGGTGCTGATGCATGAGTGATCGGAGACAAGTTTGGAAGCTTTATCTGTTTGGTCTATGAGGTGTGAAAACGAACTTGAAAGTAGGATGTATTCAATCCTAGAGTAGGAGTTGTGTGGGGCTGAATAAAATGTATAGTCCCTCGTGTCTGGGTGTTGGAGGCGCCATAAATCCTTCAGATTAAATTTGGTGCAGATTCTTTTGAGGGACTCGTGTGAGTGGCTGGAATGGTAATTGCATTTAAGATTGATGATCTATGAGAGGATCTAATGGTAAGTTGAAGTCACCACCGAAAATAATTAAATCATCCTGGGGAGGCTTTCGAGTGTATCAGATCTTTTGTCAGAAACTGGGTTCGTCGGCGTTAGGGCCATATATGTTGAGTACATGAATGGGGTCGTCGCCTCTCTGTAGGTGTGTGACTAAAAGTCTGCCTTCTTCATCGTGTGTGTGTGAGATAGTAGTGATGTTGGATTTTTTGGCTATGAGTGTAGTCACTCCTTTTTTCTTGTGGTCTGACGGGGAGCATAGAATTTGAGAGACCCAATTGTGTCTGATGAAACCTATATCCTCCTCTGGAAGCTTTGTTTCTTGGAGAAGAATAATGTCGCCCTTGGTTTTTGCTAGGTACTCAAAGACCTTCCTACGTTTCACCGGGTGGTTGAGGCCTTTAACATTTAGAGATACAATATTAAGGTCATCTGCTAACATTTTATTCTGTGCCATCTAAGATGCTTCTACCACTATAAGAATGGTGTATCTTACGGAGGATATAAGGCTAAGACTGTTGTCCCTTGCTGGTAAACAGAGGTTTAAATGTGTAGGCAGGAACACAATATCCAACCGTTTAGAGACACTTCTCATGTTGTAGTCCAAGGGACTACTGACATAGGGCAAGTATACTAAGTCGGGCTTACCTGATACTACATCATAGTTTGAGTGATAAAAAAGACAAAAATAGACTAAAAACATTGAGGAAACAGCCAAAATTACATTTACCCCCTGTTTTGAACGTGTTTTGAACGTGTTTCTTTCGGTTGGTGTTTCTTTCAGTCAGAAATCCATTACAAGGGGTGAGCCATTAAAGGCAACCTCCGATGTGGCTCATGCCAAATGTGCCCTAACGCCATAGTCAGTGACAACATCTGATTTAACGAAAAAACGGTCTTTCTCTCGGAAATGACCAATTGTCACACAACAAACATTGTGTATATTATCCTATGTCCCTGCAATTTGGCCTATGTTTGCGAAACCAGCAGGGAATGCAGAAAAAGAATTGGGGAACATAAGTCAAACATCAGGCTTATGAAACACTCTGCACCTCTGGTCAGCCACTGGATTGAGGCCGCCCATGTTGAAAGTGACCTTAGATGGTCTATTTTGGAGAAGGTCCAACCTCAAGCAGGCAGAGATGTCACCGCTACCCAAAGGAAACTAGGTCTTCTGGATATTTACCCTTAAATGTAAAGAAAAAGGACTGAATGATTCCCTCCCATGGCAGAATGCCATATTATAACTAATTCTGTTATGACCCTTTGTTTCTAGCCGAGCCTGAATTTTCCCCTGCTCAATATACCCCTGTAATTTAAGATTCTTTACCACTATTTTGTTCTATTACCTGTTTTATGCCTCCTAGGTTTGTTTTCAATTTTCTTATTTGTTTTCTATTTGCCCTCTTTCTCCATAACCAATCGTGATCCGGACATGACTGTGTGCCTGCCCGGGCACCACTTAATGTCTTGGCCCCGGCCCATCCTGGTGTATTTAACATCTCGCTTATTGTGTCCCTTTATCGTTTTTTAAAATTTCTTTCTTGGATATTTGTCCTTTGACACTTTCTCTCCCCTCGGTTTTTACATATTTCTGTTTCTGGTCCGTTTTTGACCATGTAAACTTCTGTCTATCATGGTGCCTGTGGTGAGCCACCCGGCCACTACGATACATTGTTTGCACTCAACTCCCTGGGCCGGGCGCGGACTGGGGAGTAATTAATACAGGGTGACGTCAGTGCACGGGGCTGACGCCAAAAACAGCATACGAGCAGACGTGTCTTAATGCAGCTCCACTGTTAGCAGTTAGGCCTCCCCTACCCTAACCCTGTGAGGTTATGCCGCTTCAAAAGACTGAGCTTTGGGGTGTTCTCAGCCGCAGAGGTGTTTCAAGAGGCGGTGCAGGAAGCACTATCTGGCTTAATGGGAGTCATCAATGTCAGCGATGACATCCTCATCTTCTCGAAGTCGTTAGAGGAGCACCATGTGAGGTTGAGGGCGATGCTCCAGCGATTGGAGGAACAAGGTCTGACCCTTCATCACAAGAAGCGCGACTTCTATACCACAGAGGTCGAGTTCTTCAGGTATCGATTTTCCCCCAGAGGGCTGCAGGTGGAGCCGGCCAAGGTGGAGAATATCAGAACGGTGGCAATTCCTCAAACACCATCCGAAGTGCGTAGCTTCCTAGGGATGGCCAACTTCTGAGGCAGATTCATTCCGCGGTTAGTCACCATTTCAGAACCCTTATGGCAGATCACCAAAAAGGACACCGGGTGGCAGTGGACATACAAGGAGGCCCAAGCATTTTCTGACATCAAGAAAGCTCTGCTAAAAGGGGCAACAGTATCGTACTTTCGTCCGGTAGCGGCCACGGAGCTGATAGTGGATGCTAGCCCGGTAGGGCTGGGAGCCGTTCTCCTACAGAGGTCAAACCAGGATGAGTGGGTGCCCATTGCATATGCCAGCTGGGCGCTCACAGCGGTGGAAACCTGATATGCGCAGATTGAGAGGGAAGCCCTGGCAATCCGTTGGCCATGTCAACACTTTCACATCTACTTGTGAGGCCAAACTTTCACCGTAGTGACAGACCACAAGCCACTGGTGTCCCTCTTTGCGGGAACGGGGCAGAATGGGCCCCCACGAATCGAGCGGTGAGCTGTCCAGAACCAGCAGTACCGGTTTGAAGTAGTTTACCGTCCAGGAGCAAGTAACCCGGCCGACTATCTGTCACAGCACCCTCTGGCCCCTAGTGGGGTCCAAGGACCAGAAGTGGATGAAGGTGTGGAAAGTTTTGTGAGACAACTGCTGGAAGAAGCCCGCCCCTAGGCTTTGCTGCTTGAAGACATCAGGAAGGCGTCGCTAGAAGATGAGTGTTTGCAGGCAGTTGCCCACATGCTACGTGATCACCATTGGAAGTGGTTCCTCAGCGGAAATGACCGAAGGTCTGCCGAGGACAAGGAGTACTGGGAGAGCGTGTGGAGGTGCCGTTGAGAGCTGAACACTGCGGGGGCGGTGTAATCCTGTGGGGCTCGAGGATAGTAATACCTGCAACACTCCATGATCGCACGATTGACTTGGCAGGGGCACCAGGGGATAGAGAAGACCAAGACCTGCCTGCGAACGAAAGTATGGTTCCGTGGTGTGGACAGGCTTGTGGAAGACAAAATAAGGAGGTGCCATGCGTGCCTGATAACAGGAGCTGATCCCCCAGAAGCACCAATCATCACCGAAGGTCCCAGCATGTCACCTTGGGAGCGAGTGAGCTTGGATTTTGGGAGTTTACCGGATGGCCGTAAACTCCCATCCCATTCAAAGTTCCCCATAGTGGAGTTGGAGTCCTCTGCAGCTTTTGAACACCTTCAGCAGGTACTGGAAAAGACCTTTGCCCTACTGGGATTGCAGATGGAACTCCGCACGGACAATGGACCACCATTCCAGGGGCAAGAATTTCACAAATTCCTCGAACAGCATGGCATAAGGCATTGGAAAATAACATCGCAGTGGCCACAAGCTAATGGCGATGTAGAGCGCTTTATGAGGACCTTAAATAAAGTATTGCGGATTGGGGTGGTTCAGGGCGTTAATTTGGAAACCTGTTTACACCAGTTTCTGGGGGCCAACCACAAAACACATCATTGCACGACCAAATGTGCGCCCAATGATCTCCTGCTGAAAAGAACTGTGCGTGGCGGCATACCTAGCAGTGAAGTATGGACCCCTGCAGTTCTGGATGTGGAGCAGTCCCAGGCCCGCGGACAAAGGAACAATGACCGGGCCAGCAAGAAGAGAGGGGCTAGGCTAGCTGACATCCATGTAGGAGACTATGTGGTGTGAAAAGACTGACACCCAGGGTCCAAATTTCGCTCACCGTTTGAGCCTGATCCAGGGAGGGTGGTGCGAATCCAGGGGACTCTCGTAGTGGCCGAGAAAGAGAACCAACGCATGTTGTGGTTTAAGAAGATTCCAAGGCCTAGCAAGGCTGCACCGGAACCCGAAGTCAAAATATGGGAAGAGGAAGAAGCAGATGTGGCTGGGGAAGGGAATCAGACAGTGGGGACGACCCCGGAAAGACCGAGTGGGGTGGCCGAGCAAAGTGGGTGTGCCCCCAGTCACAACAGTAACCAACCGGGTGCCGAGAATAGGGAGCAGACACCATCGCTATGAGTTTCACAACAACCCGGCTCCGAGCACCTGGCTGAGGGACTTTGTACGCTAAGATCTCCCAGATGAAGCCTGACCATGTGTGGTGCCGCATATCAGGTGCCTGAGCTGCTCTCTGGAATTGGTGAGACTGATTGCCATGTTGTTTGTTTGGACACTGTTATTTCTAATTCATAGGTTGGATGGGATGTGGTGAGCCACCTGGCCACTATGATACATTGTTTGCACTCAACTTCCTGGGCCGGGCGGGGACCGGGGAGTATTTAATAAAGGGTGATGTCAGTGCATGGGGCTGACAGCACGAACGGAGCATACGAGCAGACGTGTATTATTGCAGCTCCGCTGTTAGCAGTTAGGTCTCCCCTACCCTAGCACTCTATAAGTGTCCGTCAGCCCTGACTGCATGCCCTAGGTGTTACCTAGGCCTACCCACACGACCCTAAGTACCCCGCGGTCCGCGAGGTACCAAAGCGCCCACGTATGTTTCGGGCACACTCTCTTAGTGCTCGTTTTCTATGTTGCCCAGCAGCAACGACCGAGCAGGCACTTACTTCTGGCCACTCCCTGCCGGTTTAACCTCCATGCACCTTTTCCAGTCTATCATGGTACCTATTTGCATTTGTTCTTAGCTTTTTCATCAGTCCTATTTCTAGGCTTATCAACGACTGAGTAGGAATCAATTCTTGACCCCGCCCCTCGGGCCCAGATTTTAGCGATGTCTCCCATATTTAACTCAGCCGTCGTCTATACAGCATTCTAAGCTTCCTGTTATTGTCGGGGGGCGCTCCGCACTGCCAGCCGGGCCATGGTTTCCTAAAGCGGCGCTAGAGATGCTTTTGAGGTAAGCACTCTGTGGCCACCCATGCTGTCTTACATCTTTATGTCCTTGGAATCTTTGGCCCTATTTACCTTTGGTCCAGGGCCATTTCCCGGTTTCTTTATATTATTATATTATTTATTGTTTACACTCTGTACTTAGTGTCTGTCCTAAGTATGCTTTATGCAGGCACTTCTAGTCAATGTTATGCTGGTTCCCCCCTTGCTTATTTTTGCTGGAGATTCACCCCGAGGCAATAGGTCAGACCGTCAGTCTATCAAAAGGCTTGAATATCTTAAACTATCTATCTCCTACTTCGGTGTCCGGTTTCTACTCCAAGCAACTCCAATCCTTAGATCACTTTTCTGAAGGTCTGGTATAGAACTTGGTGTGTTTTTTCCTGTTCCTTTATTTAATTTCTCCTGCTCCTCACTGTTTTTGTTTTGTTTTCATCTGCGCATATTGTCTGTTTCCACATATATGTTATTCTGTCGTTCATGTAGGTTCCTCTCCATCTGACGTGGCCTCGTTTTAACGAAGTGACACTGCGTGTCCTGATGACGACTTTTCACTAATTCCGTCTGTAACCTATTTGGATTTGATGATTCCCCATGTTTTAGATTCTGCACTACTGTCCTGGTCTTGACCTCCAGGTATTGATCAGTATGCTTGGTACAAATTAAAGTCTTATACTTTGTTTTCCTGGATACCGCCAGCACTATCTTGTTGATCACGTTTACCACGTATTTTCCATCTACTTTTTCCATTCACACTGGTGGCATTTTGGCTATTGTCGCTGATCCTACTCTGTATATTCTATAGCACTTTGGTTGATTCTCTTTAAATTTCTTCCTAGTGTACACACTCCCTGGTCCAGACATTTGCTGAAAATCAACCTTTCTGTCCTTACAAACCTGTGCCTTCCCTCCTAACATGATACAGTATAGGGGATGCTCTGTATATTGACACTCCTTCGTATTTCTATTTTAATATATTGTGGGTGTATGTACATATACATGTTGTTGCTTTCCTAGGCACCACTCTTCATGAGTCCCACACTGCTTTGCTTCGTCCTGATGAAGGTGTGACCCAGATACGCGTTTCAGTGTCAAACCCGGGTCGGCGCTGGAGCTTCTGTGTCTCCCCTGCCTCCATCTCCCTTCCGGAGAAGAAATTGTATTTTGTACTGTATGATCAATTTTGTACTGTATGATCAATTGAGGATTGCCTTTCCCTCTTCCTAACTATTTCTGTTATGTTGAAATCTCACATCTGCCAGTACGCTTGGGGAAGACTCCTGTTATCTGAATACATTTACTGTGATACAATGAACTGTGACTTGATGGGTTGTTTGAGTATGTGTATGTTTGGCTGGTTTTATAGAATGAGTGTGTGAGACTCACGATGCATATTGATTTTTGTGATATTCATCCTTTTATGTCTTTTGTACTGTGCTGACTAAATAATGTACATAAATATATATTTTTCTCTACTCAATTGAATATATCTTAATTGGGAGCGCCATTGGTTTCTAGGACCTTGTTCTTTCTACCGGTGACTTGTTAGCACCAGTTCAAGTAATTTTTGGGAAGAGTGGTGTTTTTTGTATTGTTAAAAGTGCAGAAAAATGTTATGCATTCACCCCAGAACAGAGACCTGGGCCTAAATCCATCGTCTTTTGGCACAACATGCCATTCCAGTTTTAACCCAGCTATATGCAAATCCGCCTTTACCATGTGCCTCATGGGAACAGTCCAGCCCAAACTGCTAGGCCAAGTCCTCCCTGGTATGGAAACAAGCAGCCTAGGACTGAATACACTATATACAATTGTAGAAAAACATCAAAAAGTTGAATTAATTATTGATGCTATATTCCTACATATTTTAAATCACTTGTATGAGCTACACTCCTTGTACCTCCTTTGAAAGTCTTGTGTATATAGTGTTATATTTATCCATGTTCTTTCTGAAGTTATATTAAAAAAGGGGTTGATGAGGAAGGAGCTGGGCTTGGGCTCCTGAATGTAAAGTCGTCACTATAGAGAGTCACAGTTCCTAAGAAGGAAGTAAGACATAGAGAAGAAGAGATGGTCGTTCCTCTGGGAACAAAATGTGCAACCATTTCATTGAAAAAAATCACACTATAGACCAATTTACATAGGCCATCCTTGAAGCTAATGCCTCCCGGAGCACCACTGCTCTATTTCGGAAAGAACAGCACTGGGTGTTCCATCTACACTCCAACATCAATGGGCTTAATGAGGAGGTACCTTAGATAGAGCCACAGAGCTAATCCAACTATATTGTACGCACTATTAATACACTAATTTGTCACACTCAGTTGTGACTAGCTCAGACCAGCCTCCTATCAGTATCCACATTACCACACACACCCTCATTAGAGGAACCATCTTTCAATTATCCGTAATAACAACACCTTCCACACCGTTCGTCCAACCTATGCGTTTGGCCTCTAACTCAATTTATATACATTTCTGAAAGATTTGACTCAGCTATCTTTGAAGCCACTACTCATAATACATGTCCCTAGATCTTGTAGCTATTAGTCTACTTACACCTTTTACCATAACTATTAACAGCTCATACTACCTAGCAGGCAGCAAACATGATCCATTACAACATTGCAGCCCGTATGGCTTATTATTGCTTAGTATCTTTTCATCGCTCTTTATGTATATACCCAACCACCACTCCAAGATGGCACCCTAATGGCACTCCTTCAAACCTAATTGATTATGCGCTGTATGTATATTCAGAGGGGCAGATTTATGAAGGCCTTGCGCCGCCGGTGCTGAGGTGCCGGGTTTTTAAGAACCCGGTGGTGCCAGGGAATAACACCCGAAGACCTCTGCGTTCTCCCTTGTTCCGGACCACAGAAACACGGAGTCTTCTAGTCGCAGTCAGAGATCAAGTTTTATTGGCAGCTACCAAGTAACATGTGTCCTAGAAGCACGACAACGCGGATCGTGTGTTCTCAGGAGACTGTTCGTTTTTACAGAACCAGCCTTCTCCTTATATACAGAAATAATAGCTGCAAGCAAGAATTCTTGAGTTTATGATATGGCTGTAAACATATTTCTACAATAATACAAAGAGCGAAGTCATGTAAGCAAGCCCACATTTTAGATGTCCAGTTCGTGATAGATTACCCAGCCAGGCCCGGAACTCCCATCAGATATCGATGAAACGCTAATAAAGAAGGGCACCTCCTAGTCATAAAACTGGCCATAAACAAGGAACGCGGACAGGTGTGTGTGTGTGTAGAAAACATGATCTGTACGCGGTGAATGGTTTGTGGTATGTTATGCATTGATGCTATCGTATTCGGCCACTGGGCGAGGAGCTGCCCAAACAGGTTTGGCTGGAGGCAAGGGAGTCAGTTGGGACAGGTCAGGGGGGAGTCAGGGAGAGGTGGACGTGTCCTTTTAGATCAAGCTCGACCTTACTCAATTGACTTATCATGAGGGTAAGACACAAGATGGATGCCGTTTACAAAATGGAGTCTGAGGGGTCGGAACGGAAACTACGATTTAGGGGTGTTGGCATTCCTCAATCATGACGCAAATATACAGGGATGATGTCATAATCATTACCGGTCCGTTGACACCAAATTCGTCATGGGATGTTGATATTTTGTGGCACGGGCATTGGATCTCGATACTGGGATGACAGTAGGGTCCAGAATTTCAGAACCACAGACCCTCCTTTTGCCCTCATATAAGGCAATAACTCATGTTAATCTGAGTCCAAATCTGTATTAATGAATTCGTGGAGATGTTGCTGTAGCATCATTCTGTTGCTCAGTTCGTCCCTTGACACAGGCTTCCTTACACATGGGGTAGCACAGAGGCCACATAGTGCAGGAGCGCACTGTACACACAGGCAGAACATAAACAGAAGCGCTAAGATCATCCCAACGAAGATCAGTGTTTTCCATCCCCAGGCAGTGATCAGGCCCCAGAACCACCCTAGAAGGGACCAATCTCCTTTTTCCACGTGAAGGGAACCAGATATTTCGTGTAGTTTGGAGATGGCCTGGTACACTGTCGGTGCATTATCAGGGATGAAAATACAGCAACTAGATTGGATCACTCTGCATACACCACCACGATCGGCGAGTATGATATCTAGGGCAACTCGGTTCTGAAGGGTCATAAGTCGATCCGACTGAAGCGCGGTTGTCAAGTTGTCAAGGGCTCCGGCCGTTGTAATCACGGCGGATTCAACTATCCTCGATAACTGGCGAATATTCCTGCTGTTCACCATAGGCCCCCAAAATGGCAGAAAACCCTTTGCGAAGTCTGCAAATTCCTGACCCGCGGTGTCGTCTTTACTCACGACACCTCTAGCTGTCCTTGTCCGATGGTAATCTGCTCTGGCCGTGTAGGTGGGAGGCAGCAGAAATGAGATGAAACACGTGCCTGAGAAGTCAGGGGGCAACCATGTATAGGCTTGGTCGTGGCAGACGAAATACGTGCCTTTGGCTGCTAAGAATAGGGGGGAAGTTCGGGAAGCGAATACATATGTTTCCGTGCATATGCTCTTTCCTAATTGTGCTTTTGGATCCCTGCCGATACCTTGTAGACATAAGCGACCTTTGTGGGGCACTATCCAAACTGGGCGGGATTTCTTTGCTGTCTGTCCCTTACTCAGGGAAATCCCATTCTTAGTTATGTTCCAACGACTGTATGGAGTGAGTTCATCTTTGGGGATCGTTTGATATGTGTCAAACTCCCTACTCATATTTCTTATCCCTGCCACTAGTGCCTTGTTGTTGGAATCGCTTTCAATGGAACGGGTCGGGTATGGTTCTAGGGCGAACAGGAACATGGTCTGGAAAGCCCACAGAGAACCATAATAACTGAATGGCAGGATGAAGTATGGGATACCCTTATCCGTTGTGTGTGGCATGAGTCCACATATCCAACAGTTCGATGTGTTCATTATGGACTGGTGTTGGTGTAGGAGTTGAATAAATGAGTTGTTTACAAATTCGAGTCTTCTGGCAGACTCGTGTTCAGGTAGAGGGTGAAAGTAGTGTGGAGAGATAGTAGGAGGAGGTGGGGGCCGGGTGTAATTTGAAAAAGTAACTTGGAATACGAATAGAGTATAACCAGTCAAAAACATCGTTATGCTACTCAACATTAAAATACATGTTATCAAAAACCTTCTTTTGGCCAGTACAGTGCATAGTTGTCTTTCAATGTTCATGAATCTGGTAGGTCTCTTTACCCTAGGAAACTCCATCCTCTAGTTGCTGCCCGCGGTGGTAGATTGATTCTGCCAGGGAGTGCACTCTGTTCAGTCCGGGGTAACTCCCTTGGACCAACCAGAACCGTTGACCTAAACGTCCCCAGCTGCACTCCCCAGACTTCAACCGCGACCCTAGCAGCAGAACCGGATGGCGGTTCGAAAATCAAAAATGAGCAAGTTCCCTGAGAGTGAGAGAGCTGAAAAATCAAAAATAGTTCTTGGGGGAAGGGAAATCACATTAATTTGCTTTTTATTAGTCTCTTTGTCTTGACCTTAGATTATATTGTTGTTTCCCAGGTACGGTGTGGTCTTCAAACAATGTCTTAGGTTCTGAAGTGTCCAACTGCATTGACGGTGGCACAAGTCCTTATAAAATATGATCACTCTCCTTTTCGGTACAAGTTTCTTTTAAACGTGCATCGCTGAAAGGGATGAAGCGAGGTATGGATTCTGTCTCGGAGTCGGCAATTCCTTCGTTGACCCACCGGTCGTATGGAACGGGCAGAGGGACCCGTTTGCAGTGGGTCCCGTGTATCCAACTTTTCTTTCCTTCCACCCGAACGGCTGATCTCGTGGAAAGAAGCACAAGGTACGGTCCGGTCCACCTCGGCTGTCCGTTGTTCGTGCGCTGGAAATTCCGCACCAACACCCACGTGCCGGGTTCGATGGAGTGACCTGGATCGTCAGAGGCTGGCGGAGAGGAACTGTGAACCTGTTGGTGTAAAACACGCAATTTAGTTGTCAATTCGCACAAATAGTCAAGCAGTACGGGGTGTTCTATTTCGCTGAGTTTCTTTGGCCTTGGCACGCCCCAGACGTTGGCTGGGCGGCCAAACACTATTTCATGGGGGCTAAGTCCTAATCTAGAATGGACGGTCATTCTGGTCGACAGGAGTGCTAGAGGCAAGGCGTCAGGCCATTTAAGACCTGTGCTGGCTTGGACCTTGGCTAGTTTGAGTTTCAATGTGCCATTGTAGCACTCCACTAATCCAGCTGATTGGGGGTGGTTTGCAGCGTGGAACTTTTGGCGTATGCCTAGACACTCACACACTCTCCTCATCACACGTCCTACGAATTCACTTCCATTATCACTCCAGATCATTCTAGGCATGCCGAATCTAGGGAAGAATTCTTTGACAAGGGTTTTGGCAGTTGACAAGGCGGTATTGTCCTTAAGGGGGTATGCTTCCACCCACCTTGAAAAAGCGCAAACAACAACGAGCACATACTTCAGATTGTTGCACCTCTCCATGTGGGTGAAATCGAGCTGCAAAACCTCGAACGGATACGTTGGAGGCGCAAAATGACCAGCTGGAGTTGGGGTTCCCTTACTGGGATTATGCTTCAAACATACCATACATTTTCTGACCACGTTCTCTGCATATTTTGGGATATTGCTATTCTGCCATACTGGGGCCAATAGCTTACATATTCCTTTCGAACTAATGTGCGCAAATCCATGAGCCATTGTTACTACTGCAAGTACATAGGCGTTAGGTAATAGCCATCGCTGGTGTTCCGACAATTCGACCCAACAACCATTCGCATCTAACCTACCCTTACTTTCTCTCCATTCATTCACCTCTTTCTCAGTTGCCTCGGCTTGTATAGATTTCACGCTTTCGATGGTGTCCTCACACATTCCCACATCAGTAATCCATCTAGCGGGACCTACAACATACATCCGACTCATTGTGTTCCTTGCAGTCTCTTTCGCAACCTCGTCTGCAAATGCATTCCCGCGGCCAACATCGTCTTGAATCTTTTTGTGTGCACTGCATTTCACAATGGCAAATTGTAGTGGCAAGGTCAGTGACTCGAGGAGCTCATTAACTAGCTGACCATGCTGTATCTTTGCACCATGTGACGTCAGGAATCCACGTTCACGCCACAATCTCCCAAAACTGTGAGCCACACCAAAGGCGTATTGGCTGTCAGTGTACACATTCACTCGCTTTCCTTTCGCCAACACACATGCTCTTGTAAGTGCAATTAGCTCTGCAGCTTGTGCAGAATTGTGGGAAATGCGCGCGGTCTCTATAATGGTGTGTAATGTTGTTACGGCATAGGCTGCAGTCGTATCACCATTTGGTAACTTGAAACATGAACCATCAACACATAAAGTATCATTGCATTCAGGAAGGGGAGTGTCCTGTAAGTCTACTCTCCCTTTTGTCTCTTCTTCTGTCCTAAAGCAGCAGTCATGTTTATCAATCTCGTCTGTTTCTGTCGGGATGGGTAGTAGCGTAGCGGGGTTGAGTGTATCACACCTCTTTATGTGGATGTGACTTGCTAACAGTGTAAGTTCGTAACTGGATAGTCGAGCGCTAGTAAGATGTTGTGTCCTCGTCCTGTTTAGCAAAATGTCTACTGCATGCGGGACCATAACGATCAGAGTATTATTCATGACTAATCCAGCAGACTGTCGAATGCAGACAGCTGCTGCGGCGGTAGCCCTCAGACAACTTGGTAGGGCTTTAGCCACTGTGTCTAGAGTTGCCGAAAAATACGCGCATGGGCGCTGTTTGTCCCCAAAGTGTTGTGTTAGGACTGATAATGCACAACCTTCCTTCTCATGGACGTATAATGTAAAAGGCTTACTGTAGTTGGGGTTTCCCAACACAGGAGCCGAACACAATGCATCACGCAACTCGTGGAAACTCGTCTGACAATCTTCAGACCAGGGCATAGGATTGGGCGTGTCTTTACAGAGTAGTGCCAGCAAGGGTTTGGCTAGTAGTGAGAAATTCGGTATCCATTGTCTACAGTACGATGTAATGCCCAAGAAGGCTCGAACCTCTCTTTGTGTCCTTGGGGCACTCAGCTCTGCTATTGCCTGTATTCTTTCTGGTGTCAGTCTCCTTCCCTCCTTCGACAAGATGTGACCTAGGTAGGTAACTTCTTGTCGACAAAATTGTAGTTTGGAGAGAGAGACTTTGTGCTTCATGTCACATAAGTGATGCAATAATGACAGCGTAGCTTGTTTGCAAATTTCTTCAGTGTCTGCAGCGATCAGCAGATCATCTACATACTGAATCAGAGTTGACCCATCTGGTAGAACAATTGTGTCTAGTTGTGTTTTCAGGGCCTGACTGAATATTGATGGGCTTTCGCAGTAGCCTTGAGGAGCGCACTTGAAGCGGAAGCTTCGTCCTCCTAAATTGAATCCAAAAATATCTCTACTCTCCTCAGCAATCGGGATGCTGAAGAAAGCGTTCTTCAGGTCGATCACCGAGAACCAATTTGCTGAAGGTGGAACCATCGTCAACAAGGCAGTAATGTCGGGGACAACTGGAAACTGTGGGATAACTACCTTGTTCACTTCTCTGAGGTCGATCACGAACCTGTACACAGGGGGCTGTGAAGGATCGGTACGCTTTAAGACCGGTAAAACTGGACTGTTACAAACATTTCCTGTTGTTTCTTAGATGACGTCTTTATCAATCAGGTCATAAACAATCGTCAATAACGCCTTTTCGCATTCGCTGGATATTTTATATTGGGGAATACGTGGCAACCTAACGTTGGCTTTCAATGTTATGACATACGGTGCTATCTCCAAACGACCTACATCATTAGAACCATTAGCCCAGAGTACATCAGGAAGACACGACAATTCAGTTGCAATATTTTCTTTTGACACATACATTGGAGAAACGACTTTCTTACCTAAAGTAAGCTGTACTCCCAAGGGAGAACAGTACAAAGTCGCATACAACCTCTTTAGTAAATCCAAACCTAACAAATTTTCACCGCAACCTGTTGTCAAAATGAGGGGTGCTTCTAATTCGCATGGGCCAACAGAAAGGGACATGGGACTAGAGATCGGGTTTCTAACAGGGGCACCAGAGAAACCTACTGAGACATTCATTTCGCCAGACAAAGGTGCGCCAGGAAGTTTTGAGTGCATAATAGAACTTTTTGTAGCACCAGTATCCAGCAGAAATGGCTCTGACACTCCTGAGGCAATCACCTCGACATAAGGTCCATTCTGATCTACTGGGACTGAAACGACTCCCTCTCTTTGTCCATGGCTGTCCTAGCAATCATTACCCTCATTTTCGTGTTCGGTGTAATAGTCGTCAGCATAGTACTGAGCTGACCTAGACGATGCATTATTCTGTTGGTCAAAGCTGTTCATGGAATTCTGAGGCGGAAAAGAAGCTGTGTTCTGGGAGAAATTTCCACGGCCCCTACCCTTATGAACATTTTGAACACCTCTACCCCTTATACCTGAAACACCGTTTAAACATCGCGCAAGAGCCGGACAATTACCTTTAAAATGACCCTCTTCCTTGCAATACGCACATTCATTCGGGCCATACGGAAGACGCTGATGGGAAAACTCGTTTCCTTGCGCGTTTCTCGAATACTGCTGTTGTGGTTGATAATTGGGCTGACTAGCCGTGCGAGGCGGATAGGCCTGCTGGAGAAGAACCTTAGTTTTCAAATCTTTAGTCTTTTTGTCTACCTTATCTAGCTCGTCTTTGCGCCTATTTTCATAGTACTGAGCTGTAGCTAAAATCTGCGCTGACGTAGAGACAGCCCAAGCACTCTCTGAATCTTTTAGTTTAGTACACAGTTCAGGAAGCAAATTATGTACGAATTTGTCTACAAACAATCTTTGACCACCCTCGGTAGCCATATACTGACCACTATGATCGGTGAAAGTCTCCTCAAATCTCGTGAAAAAGTCAGACACATTCTCATCCTTCTTCTGCTTGCACGCAGATAGCTTGTCCCAGTTTACCCGTAACTCAGGCATTAATGTTTTCATGTACGTGATAATTCTACCGGGAAGTTCGGCTATTAACGGCTCAGGTTTAGAACCACCAATTTGTCTAGCATCTATAGCGGTAATATTAGCCCATGAATCACCTAGTTCTTGGTCATGGTCCGTATGACGAATTTTACTCCATAAAGGATGTGGGACAACATTCCCAAACAACATGTCTACATCTGCTAAATTCATTATGCATGAGTTTGCAGTCTGCGATAACTCCTTATAATACCCAGTCTGGTTTTTACGGGGATCAGGTAGTGTCTGCTTGAGCGCTAAAACTTCTGATCTTTTCCAGGGGACATGTACCCATACACGCTGGAAATGTGGCAGAATTGGCGGTACTACATTCGCATCGCCTTCCCTCCAAACCGGAGGAACCTCTCTCATGGGGTACTGTCTCGCTCTTTTCCTACCTGATACGTCGTCTTGGTACAATGATCTAGAGACGTTTCCCTTACTCCTATAAGAGAACAACAACTCTATCGCTTTCTCAACATCTGCACCTATAATCATACCTTCATGGAACTTAAAACGCGTACGCCATAGTTCGTCCATTGTGTATTTGGGATCATTCGTCTCCAAATCTTCGCACAGATATACACACATCTCTTCGAATACGTATCTCTGAGTGGGTGCATTCCATTGACGGAAAACTTCCATAACAGACTGAACATCATATCTAACAGTATCCGCAATCCATTGGCGTGCTAGTTTATTCAGCACTTTTCTTTCCTCGTAACCAGGCAGTTGACTACGTAACTGTCTATCTTCTGTTTTAGGGGTCGTTTTAGGCGACCCGAAGAAAGGTGAAAGCAGACCAGTGACGGTACCTGTCACTCTTTGTCTAATAGAAGGAGAAGCTTGCGGAGGGGCAAATGCATCAGAAAAGACAGGCTGAGGCGAAGAAGAAATCGAGGCCATAGCAGAGGAAGTTGAAACAGTGGCAGACGTAGTATCATAGGGAACAGTTGGAGCTGTAGGCAAAGTGGTAGAAGTAGATGGAGTATGTAGCAAAGACGGCGGCCCTTGAGAAGGCTGCGCCGGAGAAGTAGAAACCAGCTGAAGAGGAGCTGGCGTTCGTGCAAGAGCTGGGTTACGTGCGCCGGGGCGCGGTATAGTAAAATGCTTTGGTGGTGCGGTAGCGTCTAACGCATACGGTGGAGGTGAGCTCAATAATTGGGACATTAACGGATCTTTCTCGGATCTTTCCTCTTGACCTCGTCCCTTATTTGGTAACATCGGGTAGCATTTATCTACTGCTAGTTTCTTGCTCCTAAGTATTTGTTCGCTTTCTTGCTCTTCCTCGTTATCCCTGTATGCAACGGCAGCTTGCACCATTGACATACCTCTTTTATTCCTTTTTGCTAATTTTATTTATTTCTGTTTGGCTTCTTTGCGCCATAAGCGAAAAGAGTCAAACATCGCCGGCCGGGCTTTTTTCTTGAACAATTTGACCTCTAGGTTGTCTAAGATTTCTGGGTCAAAACTACCATATTGGGGCCACTTTAAAACACCATCCTTGCGGGTGTATTTTATCCACACTTCATTATATGTGATAGGACCTACGCCATGCTTCACATAGAGCTCATACGTTGGAGTTCCAATCGGAGGAACCGGACAAGAATCCTCTAATCGGGAGTCCTTACTACAACCAAGACAAAACAAGTTTCCAAGTCCGCTAAAGCAAGGCATCTTTGCTCACTCGTTTAGCTTCAAACTTCAAAGGATTATCGATTACGATATTTCTCGTGAAAACACGAGTCCTTCGGCTTTGGGGCTTGCAAGTACCAAATCAAAGCGTATCTCAAGGATACCAAAAACTAAGGACTGGGAGACGCTCCACTTGTACTTAACTGAAGTATTTGAAGATCGATGACGTCGCTAGAAGACTCGTCTATCGTTTCGCTCTACCAAGGATCACTGGGTCCAAAACAAGGCGATAGTCAGGGCAGCAGTCCTTCGTAGCTGTCGGGACGCGAGGAACCTCGCAGCAAAGACCTTCGGAACCACGTCGACATACAGGGGTCGCTGAAGTGGCTGGCCGTCCTCTGGAATTTTCACACGAAGCTCCTCACGAAAATCTGGCTTGGACCGTCGCCGCTTGATACCGCCCCGAGTTGGGCGCCAACTGAGGTGCGGGGTTTTTAAGAACCCGGTGGTGCCAGGGAATAACACCCGAAGACCTCTGAGTTCTCCCTTGTTCCGGACCACAGAAACACGGAGTCTTCTAGTCGCAGTCAGAGATCAAGTTTTATTGGCAGCTACCAAGTAACATGTGTCCTAGAAGCACGACAACGCGGATCGCGTGTTCTCAGGAGACTGTTCGTTTTTACAGAACCAGCCTTCTCCTTATATACAGAAATAATAGCTGCAAGCAAGAATTCTTGAGTTTATGATATGGCTGTAAACATATTTCTACAATAATACAAAGAGCGAAGCCATGTAAGCAAGCCCACATTTTAGATGTCCAGTTCGTGATAGATTACCCAGCCAGGCCCGGAACTCCCATCAGATATCGATGAAACGCTAATAAAGAAGGGCACCTCCTAGTCATAAAACTGGCCATAAACAAGGAACGCGGACAGGTGTGTGTCTGTGTAGAAAACATGATCTGTACGCGGTGAATGGTTTGTGGTATGTTATGCATTGATGCTATCGTATTCGGCCACTGGGCGAGGAGCTGCCCAAACAGGTTTGGCTGGAGGCAAGGGAGTCAGTTGGGACAGGTCAGGGGGGAGTCAGGGAGAGGTGGACGTGTCCTTTTAGATCAAGCTCGACCTTACTCAATTGACTTATCATGAGGGCAAGACACAAGATGGATGCCGTTTACAAAATGGAGTCTGAGGGGTCGGAACGGAAACTACGATTTAGGGGTGTTGGCATTCCTCAATCATGACGCAAATATACAGGGATGATGTCATAATCATTACCGGTCCGTTGACACCAAATTCGTCATGGGATGTTGATATTTTGTGGCACGGGCATTGGATCTCGATACTGGGATGACAGTAGGGTCCAGAATTTCAGAACCACAGTGCGTCATTTTTAACATGGGAAAAAGTGACCCACCGGCGGCGCAAGGCCTTCATAAATCTGCCCCAGAGTTCTTAGAGAGAGCCTCCATACTCAGAAAAATGACTGAATTGTAATCACCATACACGTATTAGACTTCTTGAATTTAGTAGTTTCATGAACTAGCCTAATGGCACTTCTGTGTAATAACAGAATAGACAATACTATCGGTAAGTATTTATGACATACAAAAATAGAAGTTATGTCTGCCCAATACATTGAAAAACATGATATGAATAGGTCAATGTTATCAAAGAATAGGGATGGATTAAAGTTGTGTTCACAGTAAAATGCAAAATCATTAAATACATTGTGTACAAGTAGAATTTCAGTCCATATAATATTCTTCAATCTTCAAATTTCCTCTGTCTCCAAATGTGTAAAATATTGTGTTGGGTTAAAAGCTGGCTTACTGCCAGATTAAATACTTGAAATACATATTCTTGCACTTTTATCTAGGAGATGTGTAAATGGTGTGCAGAATGTGTGCGATTTTGTAAAACCCTAAAATACTAAGCATTGCCTACAACGTACTAATGTGCTGACATAAATTAGCATAGTAACATGGGAATATTAAGACTGCGCTAATTAAGTGCCCCCTCTGAATTGTAAAATATTAGTAGAGTAAATAAATGGAAGTGTATATTCTCATGCATGGAATGGCCTTATTTGTATTGCTATAATATGTATAGATGTTATTCAAGATACTCACCATCCATAGCAAGCCAATATGTCCACTAATTACTTACTGTGTCAAAACATAAGGCAATGTAAAGTTAATTTGGATATCATGTAATAAACATGTCTTCCTAAAAAAAATAGTTAGGGAACTGTTCCTGTTAATCCTGGACTATATTAGCAATTGTGTGTATTCACACCAAAACTCACCTCAATAGAGACACGTGTAGATTGTGTTCTTAGTACGTATTATTTTGTCAAATGCCATCTGTTACATACTATATCATGACGTCCGAACATAATTTACCATATTGGCAAAGACATTTTCAGATTACATGAGGTATGCACCATCTTGGAGTAGTACATTTAAGCCATAGTAAATAGCTCTAAATACAGATCTCACACGTTAGCATTTAGTCTGTATTGTTAAAATATATAAAAATGACATGCAAAGTATGTACCATCCATGCAGAGCCCTTATGTAATGACTGTTCGATAGTTGTACTACAAGGATATGTAAGTACGCACCCAATTCCTTTTTAATTGTATTAGTAAAGGCATACTTATTCCAGTTGGTGCCATTTTAATCACTCCAATTACTGATAAACCCATCATAATCCACCTTAGAATGAAAATCATGTCTTGTTACTCATCCCTATAATAGAGTTACAGTTCGGTTATGATCCCTCAAAATCCATTGTTTTCTCTAAGTCATAGCATTGTCTCTGAAAATAAAAATCTACTCCAGAAAATGGTATTTATAGTCAACTACTTTCAAACTTTGAATCTCATTTTCCTTCATTAAGTCTTAAGTGCAATTCTGTCGCCTCCTCTAATATTGGACTTAAAACATGTTTAATGCATGGAATCTAAACTCAAATGTGTCACTGTGATAAATTTAAAGCCAAAGACTATCTAGAATCCTTATTTATTATCCCTTTGAAATGTCTAAGTGGGGGGCGTGGCCAAGTCGAGCAGCAAGATGGCCGTTCAGTGAGGTGGCTCTGCCGGCAGAGCACATAATCCAACCAATATCCAAGGCCTGGCAAATGATCTGAGACATACTAATAGCGGAACTGCACAACTTACCCCCGCGCTGTCATCTGCGAGACCCCAACGATGAAATCCGGTAGCGGACCGCAGCTCTGGTGAAAATGTGGCGCGGCCTACCCCATGCCGTCAAACGACAGCTGAGGCTCACAGCGGGGAATGCAGGCAATGAACGGCTATGGGTTCCCAGGGACCGTAAAGACGCCACCGATTCGGCCGCCCACATCTAGAACGCAGATCGGAGTAAAGTTGCACGGAGTACAGCAGTCCCCGGGGGTCAAGCGGAACAAAATGGCGGAGGAAGGCGCACTAAAATGGCGGCCCACTGATGCCGGGAAGTTTGCGGCGGTTTGTGGAGCAGCAGTGAAACAGAGAGCGCACACCACCAAAAGTGAGTCTCGCTAACCAGCATCCCACCCCGCCACCAGATAACGAACATGGCAGGTGAAGGGGGTGTGCAGGCTGAAGTGTGCAGCGGAAACCCGACAGGCGGGGGCGGGATGGCAGCTTGCAGACCTATGCCGTGACAAGAAGCCCCAGGAATGGCACAAGCAAGACAGCGCCCGAGCAGCAGGAACCCTGGTGCTAGACAGAGAATAAGCCCTCAACGATAATCCACACACACATCCTCCTCCAAGACCCGCACATGCCGAACCAGTTAATTGAGGCCTCATAAAAACGTAAACAGCTGCAATATTGTCGAACGTCCAAGGGCAGGCAAGGAAGAATATGCCGGTGAGTTAACCCTTCATGAACACACTGAGAGAAAGTGGGCCGAGATTCAATGAGTGCGTGGCCACCCCGGGTCCCACCATATGGCGAGTAGTGGGAGATCAGTGTGAGAGGGTCCAACAGCGACATGCTGTTTTAGGTGCCATCCTGACACAACGCGGCGCCGGAACCCACGTGAGGGGAGCTTAAAATCACGAACTTCCCCGGTGGGAGATAACTCAGGTGTTGATCAGCAGTGGACCCTCCCGATCACTCCACTGCCCGCTGTTTGAGTACTCTGCACCCAAGAGGACTTTCATGGTGATTGGTGGCGGCGACGACACTGGTGAGTGAAGCACCGCAAGGCGAGAACGACCGCACAGGCTTCACAAGAGACTACTCTGTGGGAGTGTGGGAGGTACGAAAAGCTGTTCCATGGGGAGGACTGTGGATAACTGGCGGTGAAAGCGCTGTGTTGTGGGATACCCACTGGACCTCCCAGGGACAGTGAATTACCAGCAAGCCATACCCAGACTCAGGAGTGTAATTCCTTTCATAGACAGGCCGAGGGAAGCCAATTGCATACAGCCGGACGGCCGACACCAAAAGTGAGCTACTCGACACAAAGTAAGTGGGTCACACGTGTGAAGCGTGAGTGCAGTACTGTATAAAGGCACAGCACAATCCATCTGGACTTGCCGAACCACCACACCACTATACTCACAGTGCATTGGTTCTACGGTAGCAGGAGTACCAACCACCGACATGGGGAAGGCTGACAACAAGCAAACTAAAATCTCCTTCGAAAAAAAGGTCAACACTCCTCCAAGACCCCACTTCCGCCTCGCTCACCGTAGTCCCTGAGACACAAATGGACTCTAACCAAGACGATGACATCAGAGCAATGATGCAGGAGGTACGAGGCAGCCTGAGAGCAATTGATACGAAATTAGACAATATGGCGGAGCGAATGGGCCACATGTTCCAAAGAGTGGACAAGCATGAAAGTGGGATAGACACACTAGAGCGGCGAGTATCGGACTCAGAGGATCGATAGGAAACATCACAGGGCAACTTGCTGCGTATGGAGAGGGTGCTTGAGGTAATAAAGGCTCGCAACGAGGACTTGGATGTGAGGTCAAGGAAGGAACAGAGGCAGTCTTTTATATTTGTAGTAGTTACAGTATATGTCATATACAGATTCTGCGTTCTTCATTCTGTGTGATTTATAACACCAAGGACAATGATCTCCAATGACATTGTTGGTATTAATAACAGAAGAGTTTCAATATAGGAATCGTCAATACAAAGCCATGTACATTTTCAGTTAAGAAAAATAACCTGTTTATTCGTATCTCCCCACTCCCTAACCCACCCACCCCGACTCTATGGCAACCAAAATAAATCATTATAGGCGTTATACTCTACGGACTGTAATTTCCTTTGGTTATAATGTGTGGGTCTGGGTCTCGGGGCCTAAGGATGAGGAGTCACAGAGTGGCATTGTGTGCTATGGGGTCGGAGCATCTTGTGGGGGTAATAAGTCCAGTGATTCTAGTTCAATCAGCATAGTCTCCCAGTCCATCGAGATGGGCTGTTTTCTCAGTCCCCATTCTTCCTCTCTACAAAGAGCTGCACCCTCTGTTCTTCCCCACTGAACCATGTCAGCTTTCCAAGTGGATACCGCGGGGCATCTGGGGGACTTCCACCTCATGATGAGGGCTCTTACTGCTAATGTGAGGGCCAAGTCTAAAAACTTTAACCGTACCTTCTGTACCCCTGAGCGCCTGCGGAGGCCTATGGGGCTATTCAGAGCGTCATCCGGGACCGGGAGTCGTGTGACTACGTTCAGCGCGTGGCGGACTCCCATCCAGTAATCCCGAAGGCAGGGGCAAGACCATAACATATGCAGGAAGTCTGCCTCTTCTCCCTTGCAGCAGGGGCAGCAATGAGAGGAGTCCGGGAACATGCGACGAATCCTCTTAGGGGTAAGATATGATCTATGAAGGATCATCGATTGGATGAACTTCAGTTTCGCATTACACAATACTTTTTTGGGGTGTTCTAGCATGCATTTCCAGGCCTTGTCAGTGATTTAAATGCTAGAGTCCTCAGACCAGTGCGCTCTAATGGACGTGAGTGTGATCGCTGCATGTGCCCGGACGCCAGTGTATAGCCACCATACTAGGTGCCCCCCAGGCCCCATGTAGTATAAGAGATGCACTAGGTTATGCTGTGGGGGTTCATTACGCTGTGGGGCCCATGTGTTCCTAATATAACGTGTCACTGTTGCGTGTAATAAGTATAAGCGAGGTGATGCGCCTGTAGTCTGTTTAAAGGAGTCATGATCGAGTATGGTACCATCCCCGATGAACGCACCGATGTCCTCTACCCCAGTATCTGTCCAGTCCTGTATTCTCGCCCTCGTGAGCCTGTCGTGTGGTGTGGGAACACCCAGGATGGGGATGTTAGGGGTGCAAGGGGTCGCTAAAGAAGTGTATGATAGTGCCTTCCTCCAGCAGTGTAGGGCAGTCTTCAATAGGAGAGGGCTATCTATAGGAATCTTGGCTCTCGGCAATAGTAATGAGTGCAGTTTGCCCCGTCTAACCTCTGTGGCGTAAACCCAATCTCCTGCATATTTCTCCCTTCAGTCTAGTACGAAAGCCGCTGGAGTTGATTGGCGTAGTAGTAGCCTCTGAAATCAGGAACTCCCAGGCCGCCACTTCGGGTCTCCAGTTGGAGCTTCCGCAGGCTTATTCGTCTGCGGCCTATGCCCCAGATGAGATTCACCAGTATAGTATTCAATGTGTTAAAAATGGACTGTGGAAGACCCATGGGCAAGTTCACGAAATAATATAAGAGACGGGGCAGCATCTCCATCTTTGATATGGCGATTCTCCTCATCACCAATAACGGCAGAGAGGACCAGAAGGCCACACTGGCTAGAAGGGCCATTATAGCTCACACTATGTTGCCTTCAATCTGATACGCCTGCGTTCTGTAGACTTGGGGGCCACTGGTAGGGCGTAGCCGCCAAACTGTAGATTAATTGGGTATGGCGTTTCCCGGAAGAAGTAGGCTGTCGATTTCCCGCGGTTTATAGCCAGGCTCGACAGGCGTTCAAAAGTGGCGAATATATCGGGGAGAGGGGCATTGTCAGCTTTCAGATCCCGTAAATACAAAAGTATGTCATCTGCGTAGATGGATAGTAGGTGGTCTACACCATCAATGGGGGTGCCAAGCTGGTCCACTGAGCCTCTAAGAGCTATGGCCAGGGGATCCAATGCTAGCACAAATAGCAGGGGGGATAGTGGGCATCCCTGCCTTGTACCCCTGTGAATGGTATATTTAGGCTGTCCGGATTTCGGTTTAAACCGACTCTGCTCGAAACTACACTACCGAATGTCACTCATTTTCATTGCTGTTGCACCACTTGGCCACTTGATGGAACTACAGCATTGCAGACCAAACTGCAATTTAGGGCAGAGAATGAAAGCAACTCAGAACGTGCGTCATCCCCATTAAATTGGGGGAGACATACCTCTCGTTTCGATCCGCGCAGAGCCTCCTTGGACATCCAGGTACAGTGAGCGTGCCTGTTTCAACCCCTCCTCCCCCCGTGGGCCTGTCTCTCGGCTCCGCTGCTCCGCTGCAGACTCTCATTGTGGTCTCAGACAAACCACACTAATCGTGGTTACCTGTGCTATCATTTTTTACACTCTGTAACATTGGGGAGAGGAGTTGCCTGACTAACGAGGGGGTGAGCACCGAGGGAAGAAGCAGCATGCACAAGTTTCTTTCGTGCGTTTTTAAATCTGCCAGTATTGATTAATGATGCCAGTGAGCAAGGGCCAGAGCAACACCAGGCCCAGTTATCCGTGCGATTGCTCTATCCACCCCCGGGGTTTGAGGGTTATTTTCCCAACTGTTAGAGGAGGCTCCTGCCCATTGCACTCGCCAGTTCTTTAATTTTACCATTCTAGATCCAGTGAGCATGTCTGTTTTAACCCCCCCCCCCTTCCCCCGTGGGCCTGGCTCTCGGCTCCGCTGCAGACTCTTATTGTGGTCTCAGCCAGGTGCGCAAAACCCATTGATCTCACCCGGCTTCAGGCCCCCCCTCCTGTCATGTGTGTCAGCCTCGGCGGAGACAGCTTCGCGGGCTGTCGACGTCTAATTGCAGCTGCACCAGAGTACTTCACAGGTCTTTGAAAGACCGGGTACTTGTAAATGAGGCTTTTGTTATGTTTTTCATGCCTTTTTACAGCCGCTCTGGTTACGGCTGGAAGAATTAGCCCCCCCCCCCGAAATTTGACTTTAGTTGCCTGCCTGTCTCAGACAAACCACATTAAGCGTGTTGTTACGTTGATAATCTCGTGAGTATCCAAATTGTGACATACTTATACACGTTGTATTTCCGAATTTGTCATAGTAGTGTGAGAATGGTTATCTGTGCTATTATAATTTTTTACACTCTGTAACATTGGGGATAGGAGTTGCTTAATGCGGTCCGTGAGCACGGGTCAGACCAACACCAGGCCCCCTGCCTGACTAACGAGGGGGTGAGCACCGAGGGAAGAGGCGGCATGCACAAGTTTCTTTCGTGCATTTTTAAATGTACCAGTATTGATTAATGAGGCCAGTGAGCAAGGGCCAGAGCAACACCAGGCCCAGTTATCTGTGTGATTACTCTATCCACCCCCGCCTGACCTGCCTTGTTATGGCTGCTCACTCTGCTGTTTCCGTTGTTGTAGGCCCGTGAGCAAGGACCACAGTGAATATTAGATGCTGGAAAATTGCATAGAAGCATGCTTTCACTGTAAAAATTGGTATGGTGACGTCCATCCTCCAGCACGAACATACAGAGTAAAAACACAATTATACTCGTGGCTAGTGAGCAGTTTTCATACATGTGTCTTTAGCGGATTTATATAGAATGGGAATCAGAGCCGAGTTACCAATTGCCTTTGTGATTCCTCATTCCATACCAACCTATATTAGTAGTGCAAGAGATGAGGAAAATGCAGCCATTTCCCACGTACTGCGGGCCTTAATTGTGTCGATTGAACCCACGGTCACTGCTGTGCAGTTTTCAGAATCCCCGCCTGCCCATTGTATTCAAACAAGAAAAGAGACAGATCAGCTTCTACATGTGAGCAGCCAGGGCCGGCGCTAGGCATGGGCAGCATGGGCAACTGCCCAGGGCACCCGCGCCTGCTGGCAGCCTTGGGGCCTCGCGCCTTTAAGGACTCCAGAGTTCCGAGGCCCAGGGGGCCCCCTAAGAGATTAAATTTCTTCTTTTTTTATCACTCTCCCCTGCAGTCCTGTCTTGGTGGGCCTAATGGCTGCATCTGCATGTCGATGACAGTGATTAAAAAGTTAATTGAAGTTCCCTTGCCTGGGAAGTGCGCCCTGCCCCTGTATGAATGAAAGGCAGAATATCTTGCTGGCGCAGAGCAAAAGAATGGCGGCGCATCACAATGGAAACTCCTCACTAGGACAAGTGGAAAGGGAGCAGGGAGTGTATTACAGGGGTAAGATAAACAGAATAAAGGGGGGGGGGCAGATAGGTGAGAGTATGGCAAAGAGACAAGAGGTGCATGCAGAGGAGCAGTATCAGCATGCAAAAGTGGATGGAGCAGAGTTTAAAGTCTGCTGGGTTACTCGAGTCTTAGACCTGGTATTAAATTAATATGGACTTTGAAAAGGGGCCTTAACTTTTCTTGCAAAAACATTAATCTAGTGTCTGCAAAACAAATGAAAGTTCAGAAAAGCAGGTGAGACGGGCTGCTCTCCATTTTTTCAGTCACCATCAGAGTGAAAACACAAATCTTAACTCTGCAGCAGCACAACTCTCTGCTGCCTTTAATGCAACTTCAACAACACTCGTTATAGTTCTTTCACAGTCTCATCGTGTCAGAACTGGAGCATTTTCGATATTATATACAAGGAAGCCATAGATGTTGCCTATTTATCGTATGCAACTGATAATCACTGACAAAGCCAATAGTACTGGCATGTTATAGGTGTCATTTTACTTGTTGTAATATTTATCTGGAGGCAATGACAGAAGCAGCAAAATAACAGTTGGGCGGCGCACTATGCTAAGTACAGATTTATATAGCTAACATGTTTTTAAGCCACAACAGGGCGTTACAAGTTTAAAATTGCCCTAGTTTGCAAACATGAGACACTTTTCTAGCTAACTAACTCACTAATGGGGGCCCCTTTTATTTTGGTACTGGGGCCTATTTTCTTTCCCAGTCTGATGCTGCATGTTAGGCAGGGCCACTGGAATAATGCGATTGTGCAGCGATTTCTTCACAATTATGCATTTGACGCATTTGCCACATAATCCATATGGCCGGGATGCCCGCCACCCCCTCCCAACACATTTCCCCAAGAATGGGAAGTCGGACAATAGTTGAACTTTTGGAAGGCGGGAGGGAGTCACCCTCCCGGCCGTATTTATTAAAATATGAAACAAAATTTAAAACATTAAATAAAAGTTTCATCATTATGCATTATGTACAATTTGTCATTTATTACATTTCGATGCAGTCATGTACTTTTGGCTAACATCCTGAAAATGCATACACTCTAACTCAAATTGTACATCCTAGCATTAAGGGCCAACGGCAAGGTCTTAACCGGTGTCAGATCCCTACTACCAGACTCCCGCCCTCACGGTGTGAGCGGCGCATGCGCAGAGGACTTCACCCTCATTGCCAACTGTAACTTCCCTTGTCGTGGTGGGGGCCCCCTTTGTACTCGACGCCATCTTAAGGGTCGTCCGAGTTCCCGTATGAGGTCTCTGTAGGAAGGACAGCGTGGACTCTCCCCCCATCCCCACACTCTCTATCCACCGTCGCGGATATCCGGCCCCGGGAAATTAGTAGGAGGGGCATCTAACCGCCTCCCCCCCTGGGAGGGGCCCATGGCCATCTCCCCATAGGCGCCCCATCCTTAGTGGGTGCCGCCTCCCCGTGGAAGGGGCCAATGGCCGTCTTCCCCCGGGCGCTCCCATCCATTGTGGGTGGCGCCCCACTCTAGGGACCTTGAAATTACTGCTCACCGATCATGACCTTACCGCCACAGACCGGATAGTTGACCGACTAGCCGGTCCCCCCTACTCCTCCTACAGGTCATGCTTCCTCAAACCCCTTAGCCATGCAACGAAGTCTCCTATGAATAAGTCATTCCCCTCCCTGGACAGGTGAACCCCATCGTTCAGATACATTTGATCACCCCGAATACACCCATGAGGAATGTTATGCAACTGCGCAGAACGGAACAATCTACCAATTTTATTATTGACCCGTTTAACTGAATGGTTCAGTGCTGACACCGAAAGGCCCCCCTACCACATCTTCCTAGGAATCATGTGGGACCAGGCAATCGTACACCCCGGGACTCTTTTAGCCAACCAGCTAACAGCCGACAAAATTCGTTCAAGTAACACTCGTCTACCCAGTGTCACCAAGTCGTTGCCTCCCAGGTGTACTATGACTACAGATGGCGGTGACCTATACCGCCCTAGAAGCCCCTCGAAAAATGATTCAAAGTGGTCAAAAACGAGCCCACCCTTCCCATGGAAGGCCACTCTGAACCCGTATTCCCCAGGTGCGTGAATCGCGTCACCTTCCTTGAATACGTCGCCGGCGCGCCTCACGTATGAGTGGCCCACGACCCATACCATCCTCTCTCCAGTCGGTGGCCTCTGACCGCTGGTCTCCTGGTGCTGGGTCGACCTCAAATTCCGCCCCGCGTGGCAGGCTCGCGAAACTGTAAAGTAAACAAAAGACAGAAAACGTGAGTGCATGTCAATTGATCACTCACAACATGTGCAATCGTACATACCTCTTGAAGCAATTCGAGGACCAACGGCCCAATTGTTTCACTTCCTCAGCACTCTGACCCCTGGCTGTAGCCTCAGTAGCAGCCCCTATCCTAAAGGAGTGGGTCCCAAAATCGCACGGGTCCATGCCCGCGTCAGCGATTGACAGTGCTAGCACCCTCTGAAACTGAAATCTCGTCAGTGGAGTGCCATCCTTGTGTCGGAGCAAACTCCCCCCCATGCGGCCGCCCTTAGCGCCAAATAGTCTTCCACACACTTCAACGGGCAGGTGGGGGACCCACGCTTGCGCTGTACGACCACACTGTTTCCCATAGCCCCCTGGTCAGTCTTGGACCTGGCTATCACGATCACCATCGAATCACCCCTTATTTGGATGTGATCCCTGCACAAGCCTCCCTCCAAATCTCTCTTGTTCCTTGCGACAAGTTCGCTCACCCTCATAGCCCCATGGAATGCCAATGTGAAGGCTGCCCGGAACAGAACTGCTTCGAAATGGGAGGAACACGTCTCATCCAGCTTTGCTAAAAGCAGAGACAGTCTGTCTAAGCCAATCGGGTGCCTCGTATCTTGCTTGCAACCCTCAAGGCGCTGCCAGCCGCGAAGGGCTTTTTTCACCAAAAAGGAACCTGTAGGGTCTTTTATGCCGTGTACCTGGGCCATGAATGAAATGGCCGCCCTATGCCTACTGGCCGTTGCCGCTGATCGGCCCTCTCTGTGCAGCGCTACCAAGTACCCCAGGAAGGATTCCTCCTGACCCCAGTTCTGACTCTCTGTGGGACCCAAATATGTGCAATAGGAACAAAACGCTCCTTCGTATGCTTTCCTTGTCCTGGGGGCTAAACTCACTGCCACGAGGTCTTGTAATCCGGGGCACCGATTAGCCATATTGTTTCGGGGAATGGTGCTGCCTCTAGGTCTGCTGTGGGTAGATAACCCCTGAATGCCTGCATATGTGAACGAGAGAGTGCATCAGCCGCATGATTCAGTACACCTGGCACATGTTTCGCCCTGAACTGTACATTCAATCTCATGCAAAGCAGCACAATTTCTTTGAACAATCTCAAGATCAATTTGCAGCGTGCTGCCTGTTGGTTAATGCACTCGACAAAAGTCATATTATCAGACCAAAACACCACTGAGCGGTCCCTGAAGTCGTCAGACCATGTCATCAGAGCAACCCAGATGGGGAATAACTCCAGGAACCCAATGTTACCTGTGAGACCGTTGGAGTGCCACCATGTTGGCCATGTTTGTGCCGACCATCGATTACCTAAGATGGCGCCAAAACCCACGCTCCCTGCTGAGTCGGTCCATAGACCTAGTTCATCTGAAGACTCTGGCGGGGAGTTCCACACGACTCGACCGTTGAAGTCCGCCAGAAATGCCAACCAAATACGCATATCCTGGCGAACCTCCCCTGACAGTCTCGTACGGTGGTGACCCTCTTTGAGACCTACCATAGCTTGCGCGATAGAGCGCAAAAAGGGGCGGGCCATAGGCATCACCCTCAAGGCAAAATTAAGCTGACCCACTGTTTGTTGTAACTGGTGCAGGGTCACTTTCTCCCCACTCAGGCATTGCATCAAGGAAGCCCGAAACTTGACCACTTTTTCCATCGGTAATCGGAAACACCCCTCCACAGAATCGAGTTCAATTCCCAGAAACTCCAGTGAAGTAGATGGTCCAACCGTCTTACCTGGTGCCAATGGGACTCCAAATTCACTCATGAGGATGCAGAAATCATACAGCGCCTGCGCGCAGTTCGTATCACCGGCTGCCCCTAAGAACAGGAAGTCATCCAGATAATGCATAACATGTCTATGCCCTGTAGCCTCGGTGAATGCCCATTCTAAAAAACAGCTAAACATTTCAAAATACGCACAAGAAATGGAGCAACCCATGGGCATGCATTTATCCATGTAATAACTTCCCTGAAATGCAAAACCTAGCAGGCGCTGATCCTGCGGGCGCACCGGAAGCAACCGGAACGCTGATTCGATATCAGATTTCGCCATCAGCGCCCCAGGGCCTAGGCGGTTCAACATGGCCACGGCATCGTCGAACAATGCATATCGTACTGAACAAACTTCTGGGTCAATGGCATCATTCACCGAGGAACCCCTAGGAGCAGAAAGGTTATGTATGAGTCTAAACTCCCCTGGGTCTTTCTTCGGGACAACCCCCAACGGGGAACAGATGAACTCAGCCACCGGCGGGCGACGAAAGGGCCCAGCCACTCGCCCTAAACTGACTTCTTTTGCTATTTTCTTTTCTGCCACGCCTGGGTTGTGCTGTACCGATAACTGGTTTCTACAAAAGGAGTTCCCCCGAAAATCCCCCGCCGGGATGTGGAAGCCATGTAAGAATCCCTTCCTCAACACCCCAGCGGATACATGATCAGGGTATTTGTTTAACCACGGAATCATAACCATGAGATCAACGGGTGTAGGCAATCGGTCACAAAAGTCTATCTCACTCCTGCTTAGACCCGCCTTTACCCCCCGTCCCGCTAATTTTTGATCTACATGCACTTTCCGGGTGTGAGGAATTCCCACAGCCGGCACACACATGCTTAAACTTGCATGTCCCCTGCGGTCTGTTACAGTTGCCTCTATTGAAGCCCCAACAGACCCCCCCCTTTTCCGCCATTCCCGCCAACTCTAGGCTGGTAGCTCCCACCTGTGCCTGCTCGAAAGGGCACCCCGGGCTTTTGGCGGACCACTCCGGACCCGCTCCCGCCTGGCGAGGACATACCTGTCGCCCCCGGCAGGAGCTGCTTGTGCCATGACACCGAGTCCAAACAATCCCAAGACAAAGAAGCATCATATTCTTTTGCTTTACGGAATTTCATGTCATAGCCTTTCCATTCTTCCCCCTCATACATTGAATAGAAATCCATAATGCGATTCTGATAGCAAATCAACTCAGTCATAACCTCGGGTTTACGTTCCCCCATCACTGCGGTAAATATAGAGAAGGCCTTAACCCAGTTCGTCACTGTCTCGTCCACCCTGAACTCGGCCATCTTGGCGCTCCAGACACTCGGGTGCCACAAATCTTTCTGCGTTTTAGCATACTCCATCTCGCGATGGTCAGTTAACAATGAAAACATGTTGACATACTTGTCTCCCCATATTAACTCTTTCGTGGCCATGGGAATGTGCTGTGCAACCTTTTCCCGCCTTGAGGGTATTGAGCCCTCCCCCGCCATCGGCAATGCGAGCTTACCCGGATCGGCCGTTGCTGCCGCCGTCTTTTCTTGACCAGCTGCTGGTACTCCAGGTGCCACCTGTGGGGGAACAAGAGGAACACTCGCCTTTGCGACATCTCTCGATTGCCGCAACTGCTTTATTAATACTCTGGCTTCTTCGGCCGGATCTCCCGGGGTCGCTGTGCCCCCCACCTTTGTTTTGAGCCATGCCGTCAACTGTGCGGCCAATTCTGGGGGCATTTCATCATCCTCGGCCGAGGTGATCACCACCGGGATCGGCTGGCCTAAATCTGGTTTCTGAACCGGGTAATCAGCCGGTACGAGGGGGGCGATGGGGGGTACCTCTGGGACCGGGACCCCCCCCGAAACCGTCCTTTCTTTGACCCGCTTCCCTCTTACCCCGGAGACGACTCCCGGCAAGGCCGGGCCTATTACCTTTTTCGGCTGACCTGGGTCGTTCAATGCGGCCAATTGCTTCTTCACCTCCGCTAAACCTCTACCGAGCGATTGGACTTGTCCGAGCTTTCGGTCCATACAAGCCATCCGGTTCGACAACAGGCGTAACACCCTCTCCGTCTCGGAACCCTTTCCTGCTTTCCTGCTAGGCATGGTTTCGAGACTTCCGCCCTTAGTCGATCCACGAGGTCCTGAAATCTGTGAGCCCTCGAAACTGAAAGAGAAAAAACAGAATTACCAAGTTCAAAATTGCTGCTTGTTCCGTCGATGGCTCACGGGCAACGAGTGGGTGCAGCCTTCCGATCCGAGGAACAAGAGGATGCTCCTCTGGATTCCCGCTCCTTTATTCTTCTGCGGGAGGGCGTGTACCCGTCACCGGTACGACTACGGGGCGTGGTCATCTTCCGTTGAGGTGTCTAGGACAACCCCTCCTGGGCGGGGGAAGGCGCGCCCCGGCTACGCCGCTTCGGGCATACCAGCCGGGCTACGCCCACCCCGCCCAAAATGGTTTCCCGGGAGGTTCGGGGCACCCATCCACACGTTCGGGGGGACCGAGTGGTCGCCCCTTTCCATCATCTGCTGCATAATCTACACATTTTAACAACAAAATTGCTTTCTATCTCAAACAGTTCAAAAGTTACTAAAAACGCAGCAACACGTCTTGCGCATGTGGGAAGGCCCTTTGAAAAACTGGAATAGTCAACTTCCTATTTCTCACGGCTAAATTTGGGTGTAAAATTGGTACTAATGGGGTGCAACCGGTTCCCAAACAGTGTTACCAAGTTTAAAAATGGCAAAACAATGAAGTAATACTATTTCAAAATGTGCCGGATTATGCCGCATAATTTGCATTTTCATGCCGCATAATTTACTCACCCCGCCACATAATTCCAGTGGTCCTGATGTTAGGTTAAAACAATGCAGTGATTTTGTTCCTGTTTATATTTCACATGCTTTAATTAATCTTGCTTTCCTCAAGAGTGCTAGCTATTTTCAGCATGTGTGTTTCTGTATTTCATTACACAGCATATTACTCTTGGATGATGCACCCTTTGTACTGTCGCCTCCAGGTGTTTATAACAGGCTACAGTTGAGCACTTCGGAGTTGAGGATGAAGGCAGTACAACTTTCACATTATGCCTGTCTGTGGGTCAAAAAGATGTTCAGATTACATGATCATTCAAAATATGGCCTCTCTGCAGAGCACAAAGAGCAATGGTCCTGCATTCCAGTTCGCAACAAGGTGAAAGGAAAATAATTTATTATAGTTGCTCATTTAGCTTAAACAGCTAACAACCATTGACAAAACGCAGTTGAGGGTGTGCAGTTTGGTTTAATTTTAATTATAAAAAAAAGCTTTCTTTAGCCGGCCCGATCCGATTCCGCGTGGTCTCTGCTTAGGGGCCTCACATGTTCCTATTCTGCCCAGGTCCCCACATATCCTAGGACCGGCCCTGTGAGCAGCAGTATGTAATGGAGGCCGGTGTCACCATATGTTACTATGAAAACACCATCAAGACTTTTTGTTCCCGGTACATAAAGCCATTACATAGGTAAATTCGACTTACACGGCTAGATTACAAGCACCATTTGGTGCATGCGGCCGCACCCGATTCATTCACAGGTCTTTAAAAAGACCATTTACTTAATGAGGCTTTGTTGCTCTTGCACCCCTTTGTAGAGCCCCTGCAAAGGGCATTAAAGCACAACCATTGAAGGTGTTTAATGTTTGTATTTTACAACATTAAGTTTCAGCAGCTGTCTTTCACATTTGGGTCCAGATGTTATAATGCACTTTGAATCTCACAGTTTTATAGTTTTCTTGCAAGTTTTACTTGGAGCACATCATAGTAAATACTGGAATATGCAGTGCATAACCTTTAGAAGAAAGAGCAATTTAAGTGATACATCTAATTCATAAACAGCCATTTCCCACTGTGATTCGCTTTGATGTAAGATGGTCTAACCTTTTGAAAGATAGAAAGCATATTTGCAAAGCACCATCTGAACATAAAATATAGACAGGAGATCTTTAGCAAAAAAACTTTATTTAAATGTTGGTCTGTCTTTCTCTGCAATCTACTCTAAAAAACTAGCTTCATATATTTGCACTCGTCGAAAACAACATCTTTGAGAGACCTATTGCGCAAATTATACTCAGGGTAATTACCTTCTTTGTAATGCCTCTGTTGGCATTTAAGTGCATCAGAACAGTTTACTAATTAATTCTCATAATTTTCGTGCATGGATCTGAATCTGCTTATATGAAAATGTTCAGCATACGGATTCAACGAGAAATGACCCCAGTAAACTAGGCTAGAAAATGTGATTGCTGAAATAGCAAACCAGTTATGGCATGGAAAGCTACGTCAGTGGCCAGAGTTGGCCAATTGTGTACTGGCTGTTTTGGCGTTGCCAGTCTCAAATGCCAATGTCGAGAGGGCCTTTTCACAAATAAAAGTGTACATGGGAAGGAAAGAGAGAGCGCGAATGACCAAAGAATCACTGAAGAAATATTGTATGGTCTACTACAATAAATTCGACTTGTAAAAACGTATTTGGAGGTCATATACACTGTACGTACATTGTTTATATATACCATGCATCAATGAAGAAAGCAAGCAATATTAAAAACAAAGTGTTCCATAAACACCGGTAAAACACCGTTTCAGTTGTTTTTTATGGCGCGAAAATGAGTAATCACTGAAAAGCACTGTTTTTTTGAGGTATTGAAATCACTGGAAAACACTGAAAAAACACCACCAGAATTTACCAAAAACAGAAACTGAAAACAGGAAAGCCTAGGTATATTGCTCTGAGATGTACTGGCCTGTGCGTGCTCTGGCTGTGGGGGATGTATATAATAAGCGAACCCATTTAAGATGTGTCCGGGAACCCAAACCGTTACAGTGTCGCAAACATGAAATCCCAAAAGAGGGAATCAAAGGCCTGCCTAAGGTCTAATGCTATGCATCCTGCAGACGGGTAATCAGGGGGGTGCCCGTCATTACATAGTGTAACCGTCTGGTATTAAGGGAAGTGCTGCGGTTCGGTAGGATCCCGCATTGGTCCCTGTGTATGAGTCTATTAAGATATGGCTGATACGATTAGCCAGGGCCTTACTTAGAATTTTGCATTTAGTGGCTAGCAGGGAAAGGGGTCTATAATTCAACAGCTCTGCGCTATCCCGTCCCTGTTGGGGTATCGATGTGACCAGAGCTTGCATGGTGGAATTTGGCAGGTGACCAGTCTCAAAGGCAACTTTGTTTACAGATTCCAGTGTGGGTACCATGGTCTCTAGGTAGGTATGATAAAACCCAACCGGGAGTCCATCAATCCTAGGCGATTTGTTACGATTCAGACCCTTAATTGCAGCTTGAATTTTTTGTTGAATTATGGGGCCATCTATGTCTTTTCGTACATCATCTGGAACTAAAGGAAAGGGGAGATCTTGTAAATACTCTACTATAGAGGGGCCTTCCACAGGAGTAGGTGGTGAGTAAAGCGCTTCAAGGTGATCATAAAAGGCTGTGTTTATTTCTCTTTGTGTTTGGACTATGTGTCCCGCAAGTGTACGAATTCTAGTTATGGCGGATCTGGTCTATCCCTCACTATGCGGGCAAGTAGCGCACCAGACCTGTCCGCCCCTGTGTGTTTCCGTTGTAGGAATGCTCTATGGTTTATTGTCCTCAGTGTCTCTAATGTTTCTGCGCGGTCTATATGGGTAGACTGCAATGCCTCTCGTTTGTTTGGGTCAGACACCGCCTCCCGTTCAAGAACATCCAAACGTTGTTCAATTCTCTTTAAACGTTGGTGTGTCTCCTGTCTGGCCCCTACTAACTGCCCGATCAACGCCCCTCTTACTGCCACTTTCAGAGCATCCCACTCAATTAAGTTAGAGGAGGCTGTGTTTCAGTTTTCGGCTAAGTAGTTAGTAATAGTGTTGGAGAGATTTGTGCGAAATGGAGTGTCTTCTAGTAATTGTGTATGTAGCTTCCAGGTGGGCACTGGGGTGGGCACCGTACCCCAGCCGAGTGTAAGCTCTAGAGGGTTACGGTCGGAGAAGGTTTCTTTTAAAAAAACAATTTAAAACTTTTTATTAGTTTGAGCATCAGGGCAAAATACATTCATAAGATACACATAGGAGGCTGCAATCAAAGCTGTTAAATACGGTAACTCTGCACATTTGAACATCATCCATTTTACCATAAACAGTACATGTGACTTCCGTCCTACACCTCCACACTTTTCTATCGCATTACATGGATACATCATCTACCTCTAATTCAGGTGGGTCAGAGATATAACCTCTAGACTTGTTCCATACTCCCCATATCTATCTATCTATCTATCGATCTATCAATCTATCAGTCTATCAATCTATCTATCTATCTATCTATCTATCTTTCTATCTATCTATCTATCTGTCTATCTGTCTATCTATCTATCGCCCCACTCTATCTGTCTATCTATCTATCTATCTATCTATCTATCTATCTATCTATCTATCTATCTATCTATCTATCTATCTATCTATCTATCTATCTATCTATCTGTCTGTCTGTCTGTCTGTCTGTCTGTCTGTCTGTCTGTCTGTCTGTCTGTCTGTCTGTCTGTCTGTCTGTCTGTCTGTCTGTCTGTCTGTCTAGCTGTCTGTCTAGCTGTCTAGCTGTCTATCTATCTATCTATCTATCTATCGCCCCACTCTATCTATCTATCTATCTATCTATCTATCTATCTATCTATCTATCTATCTATCTGTCTATCTATCTATCGCCCCACTCTATCTATCTATATCTATCTATCTATCTATCTATCTATCTATCTATCTATCTATCTATCTATCTATCTGTCTATCTATCTATCGCCCCACTGTATCTATCTATCTATCTATCTATCTATCTATCTATCTATCTATCTATCTATCTATCTATCTATCTATCTATCTATCTATCTATCTATCTATCTATCTATCTATCTATCTATCTATCTATCTATCTATCTATCTATCTATCTATCTATCTGTCCATCACCCCACTCTATCTATCTATCTATCTATCTATCTATCTATCTATCTATCTATCTATCTATCTATCTATCTATCTATCACCCCTATCTATCACCCCTATCTATCACCCCTATCTATCTATCTATCTATCTATCTATCTATCTATCTATCTATCTATCTATCTATCTATCTATCTATCTATCTATCTATCTATCTATCTATCTATCTATCTACCTGTCTATCACCCCACTCTATCTATCTATCTATCTATCTATCTATCTATCTATCTATCTATCTATCTATCTATCTATCTATCTATCTATCTATCTATCTATCACCCCACTCTATCTATCTATCTATCTGTCTATCCGTCTATCCGTCTATCCATCTATTGCCCCACTCTATCTGTCTATCTATCTATATCTGATGAAAAACGATGACCCCGGAACTGTCGAACATTCCCAAAATGGTCAATATTGAGGAAATTTTAACATTTAATCTTTTGACTGTAAATGACTGTTGGATGTGAATTATTAATTTTTCAACTAAAATAAGTGTATTTAAAGTCATTTCTGTGCCTGAAATTGGTCAAAATTGAAACTTCTGAGTAAGCAAAACTCTGTAAAAATAGCAATTTTGGTCACTGTGATGGTTTAAAAAGTGGTTATACAACATGAGGCAGAATCCAATTGACATTTTGAATCATTTTTGGTACAGTCCAAAAAATCAATTTTCTGATCAAAAACGATGACCCCTGTCGAAGGGTCCCAAAATGGTCAATATTGATGAAATTTTAACATTTAATCTTTTGACTGTAAATGACTGTTGGAAGTGAATTATTACTTTTTCAACTAAAATAAGTGTGTTTAAAGTCATTTTTGTGCCTGAAATTGGTCAAAATTGAAGCTTCTGAGCAAGCAAAACTGTGTAAAAATGGTAAGTTTGGTCACTGTGAGGGTTTAAAAAATGGTTATTCAACATGAGGCACGATCCAATAGACATTTTGAATAATTTTTGTGACAGCCCAAAAAATCAATTTTCTGATGAAAAACGATGACACCTGTCGAACGTTCCCAAAATGGTCAATATTGATGAAATTTTAACATTTAATCTTTTTCCTGTAAATGACTGTTGGAAGTGAATTATTACTTTTCCAACTAAAAAAAGTGTGTTTAAAGTCATTTTTGTGCCTGAAATTGCTCAAAATTGAAGCTTATGTGCAAGCAAAACTGTGTAAAAATGGCAATTTTGGTCACTGTGAGGGTTTAAAAAGTGGTTATTCAACATGAGGCACGATCCAATTGACATTTTGAATCTTTTTTGGTACAGTCCAAAAAATCAATTTTCTGATGAAAAAACGAAGACCCCGGACCTGTCGAAGGGTCCCAAAATGGTCAATATTGAGGAAATTTTAACATTTAATCTTTTGACTGTAAATGACTGTTGGAAGTGAATTATTACTTTTTCAACTAAAATAAGTGTGTTTAAAGTCATTTTTGTGCCTGAAATTGGTCAAAATTGAAGCTTCTGAGTAAGCAAAACTCTGTAAAAATGGCAAGTTTGGTCACTGTGAGGGTTTAAAAAGTGGTTATTCAACATGAGGCACGATCCAATTGACATTTTGAATCATTTTTGGTACAGTCCAAAAAATCAATTTTCTGATGAAAAACGATGACCCCTGTCGAAGGTTCCCAAAATGGTCAATATTTATGAAATTTTAACATTTAATCTTTTGACTGTAAATGACTGTTGGATGTGAATTATTACTTTTTCAACTAAATTAATTGTGTTTAAAGTAATTTCTGTGCCTGAAATTGGTCAAAATTGAAGCTTCTTAGCAAGCAAAACTCTGTAAAAATGGCACTTTTGGTCACTGTGAGGGTTTAAAAAGTGATTATTCAACATGAGGCACAATCCAATTGACATTTTGAATCATTTTTGGTACAGTGCAAAAAATCAATTTTCTGATGAAAAACGATGACCCCTGTCGAAGGTTCCCAAAATGGTCAATATTTATGAAATTTTAACATTTAATCTTTTGACTGTAAATGACTGTTGGATGTGAATTATTACTTTTCCAAATAAAAAAAAATGTGTCTAAAGTCATTTTTGTGCCTGAAATTGGTCAAAATTGAAGCTTATGTGCAAGCAAAACTGTGTAAAAATGGCAATTTTGGTCACTGTGAGGGTTTAAAAAGTGGTTATTCAACATGAGGCACGATGCAATTGACATTTTGAATCTTTTTTGGTACAGTCCAAAAAATCAATTTTCTGATGAAAAAACGAAGACCCCGGACCTGTCGAAGGGTCCCAAAATGGTCAATATTGATGAAATTTTAACATTTAATCTTTTGACTGTAAATGACTGTTGGAAGTGAATTATTAGTTTTTCAACTAAAATAAGTGTGTTTAAAGTCATTTTTGTGCCTGAAATTGGTCAAAATTGAAGCTTCTGAGCAAGCAAAACTGTGTAAAAATGGCAAGTTTGGTCACTGTGAGGGTTTAAAAAATGTTTATTCAACATGAGGCACGATCCAATTGACATTTTGAATCATTTTTGTGACAGTCCAAAAAATCAATTTTCTGATGAAAAACGATGACCCCTGTCGAAGGGTCCCAAAATGGTCAATATTTATGAAATTTGAACATTTAATCTTTTGACTGTAAATCACTGTTGGATGTGAATTATTAATTTTTCAACTAAAATAAGTGTGTTTAAAGTAATATCTGTGCCTGAAATTGGTCAAAATTGAAGCTTCTGAGCAAGCAAAACTCTGTAAAAATGGCAATTTTGGTCACTGTGATGGTTTAAAAAGTGGTTATACAACATGAGGTATGATCCAATTGACATTTTGAATCATTTTTGGTACGGTTCAAAAAATCAATTTTCTGTTGAAAAACGATGACCCCTGTCGAAGGGTCCCAAAATGGTCAATATTTATGAAATTTTAACATTTAATCTTTTGACTGTAAATGACTGTTGGATGTGAAATATTACTTTTTCAACTAAAATAAATGTGTTTTAAGTCATTTTTGTGCCTGAAATTGGTCAAAATTGAAGCTTCTGAGTAAGCAAAACTCTGTAAAAATAGCAATTTTGGTCACTGTGAGGGTTTAAAAAGTGGTTATTCATCATGAGGAAGATCCAATTTACATTTTGAATCATTTTTGGTACAGCCCAAAAGATCAATTTTCTGATGAAAAACGATGACCCCGGAACTGTCGAACATTCCCAAAATGGTCACTATTGATGAAAGTTTAATATTTAATCTTTTGACTATAAATGACTGTTGGATGTGAATTATTACTTTTTCAACTAAAATATTTGTGTTTAAAGTCATTTCTGTGCCTGAAATTGGTCAAAATTGAAGCTTATGAGTAAGTAAAACTCTGTGAAAATAGCAATTTTCTTCACTGTGAGGGTTTAAAAAGTGGTTATTCAACATGAGGCACAATCCAATTGACATTTTGAATCATTTTTGGTACAGTCCAAAAAAATCAATTTTCGGATGAAAAGCGATGACCCCTGTCGAAGGGTCCCAAAATGGTCAATATTTATGAAATTTTAACATTTAATCTTTTGACTGTAAATGACTGTTGGATGTGAATTATTACTTTTTCAACTAAATTAATTGTGTTTAAAGTAATTTCTGTGCCTGAAATTGGTCAAAATTGAAGCTTCTTAGCAAGCAAAACTCTGTAAAAATGGCACTTTTGGTCACTGTGAGGGTTTAAAAAGTGGTTATTCAACATGAGGAAGATCCAGTTTACATTTTGAATCATTTTTGGTGCAGTCCAAAAGATCAATTTTCTGATGAAAAACGATGACCCCGAAACTGGCGAAAATTCCCAAAATGGTCACTATTGATGAAATTTTAACATTTAATCTTTTGACTGTAAATGACTGTTGGATGTCAATTATTACTTTTCCAACTAAAATAAGTGTGTTTAAAGTCATTTCTGTGCCTGAAATTGGTCAAAATTGAAGATTCTGAGTAAGCAAATCTCCGTAAAAATTGCAATTTTGGTCACTGTGAGGGTTTAAAAAGTGGTTATTAAACATGAGGCACGATCCAATTGACATTTTGAATCATGTTTGGTACGGTCCAAAAAATCATTTTTCTGATGAAAAGCGATGACCCCGGAACTGTCGAACGTTCCCCAAATGTTCAATATTGATGAAATTCTAACATTTAATTTTTTGACTGTAAATGACTGTTGGATGTGAAATATTACTTTTTCAACTAAAATAAGTGTGTTTTAAGTCATTTTTGTGCCTGAAATTGGTCAAAATTGAAGCTTCTGAGTAAGCAAAACTCTGTAAAAATAGCAATTTTGGTCACTGTGAGGGTTTAAAAAGTGGTTATTCATCATGAGGAAGATCCAATTTACATTTTGAATCATTTTTGGTACAGCCCAAAAGATCAATTTTCTGATGAAAAACGATGACCCCGGAACTGTCGAACATTCCCAAAATGGTCACTATTGATGAAAGTTTAATATTTAATCTTTTGACTATAAATGACTGTTGGATGTGAATTACTACTTTTCCAACTAAAATAAGTGTGTTTAAAGTAATTTTTGTGCCTGAAATTGGTCAAAATTGAAGCTTATGTGTAAGCAAAACTCTGTAAAAATGGCAATTTTGGTCACTGTGAGTGTATAAAAAGTGGTTATTCATCATGAGGGAGATACAATTTACCTTTTGAATAATTTTTGGTACAGCCCAAAAGATCAATTTTCTGATGAAAAACGATGACCCCGCAACTGTCGAACATTCCCAAAATGGTCACTATTGATGAAATTTTAACAATTAATCTTTTGACTGTAAATGACTGTTGGATGTGAATTATTACTTTTTCAACTAAAATATTTGTGTTTAAAGTCATTTCAGTGCCTGAAATTGGTCAAAATTGAAGCTTATGAGTAAGCAAAACTCTGTGAAAATAGCAATTTTGGTCACTGTGAGGGATTAAAAAGTGATTTTTCAACATGAGGCACGATCCAATTGACATTTTGAATAATTTTTGGTACGGTCCAAAAAAACATTTTTCTGATGAAAAACGATGAACCCGGAACTGTCGAACATTCCCAAAAGGGTCACTATTGATGAAATTTTAACATTTAATCTTTTGACTGTAAATGACTGTTGGATGTGAATTATTACTTTTTCAACAAAAATATTTGTGTTTAAAGTCATTTCTGTGCCTGAAATTGGTCAAAATTGAAGCTTATGAGTAAGCAAAACTCTGTGAAAATAGCAATTTTGGTCACTGTGAGGGATTAAAAAGTGTTTTTTTCAACATGAGGCACGATCCAATTGACATTTTGAATCATTTTTGTGACAGTCCAAAAAATCAATTTTCGGATGAAAAACGATGACCCCTGTCGAAGGGTCCCAAAATGGTCAATATTTATGAAATTTTAACATTTAATCTTTTGACTGTAAATGCCTGTTGGATGTGGAATTATTACTTTTTCAACTAAAATAAGTTTGTTTAAAGTAATTTCTGTGCCTGAAATTGGTAAAAATTGAAGCTTCTGAGCAAGCAAAACTCTGTAAAAATGGCAATTTTGGTCACTGTGAGGGTTTAAAAAGTGATTATTCAAGATGAGGCACAATCCAATTGACATTTTGAATCATTTTTGGTACGGTCCAAAAAATCAATTTTCTGATGAAAAACGATGACCCCGGACCTGTCGAACGTTCCCAAATGGTAAATATTGATGAAATTTTAACATTTAATTTTTTGACTGTAAATGACTGTTGGATGTGAATTATTACTTTTTCAACTAAAATAGGTGTGTTTAAAGTCATTCCTGGGCCTGAAATTGGTCAAAATTGAAGCTTCTGAGTAAGCAAAACTCTGTAAAAATAGCAATTTTGGTCACTGTGATGTTTTAAAAGTGGTTATACAACATGAGGCAGAATCCAATTGACATTTTGAATCATTTTTTGGTACAGTCCAAAAAATCAATTTTCTGATCAAAAACGATGCCCCCTGTCGAAGGGTCCCAAAATGGTCAATATTTATGAAATTTTGACATTTAATCTTTTGACTGTAAATGACTGTTGGATGTGAATTATTACTTTTTCAACTTAAATAGGTGTGTTTAAAGTCATTTCTGTGCCTGAAATTGGTCAAAATTGAAGATTCTGAGCAAGCAAAACTCTGTAAAAATGGCAATTTTGGTCACTGTGAGGGTTTAAAAAGTGATTATTCAACATGAGGCACAATCCAATTGACATTTTGAATCATTTTTGGTACGGTTAAAAAAGCAATTTTCTGATGAAAAACGATGACCCCGGCCTGTTGAACATTGCCAAAATGGTCAATATTGATGAAATTTTAACATTTAATCTTTTGACTGTAAATGACTGTTGGAAGTGAATTATTAGTTTTTCAACTAAAATAAGTGTGTTTAAAGTCATTTTTGTGCCTGAAATTGGTCAAAATTGAAGCTTCTGAGCAAGCAAAACTGTGTAAAAATGGCAAGTTTGGTCGAGGGTTTAAAAAATGTTTATTCAACATGAGGCACGATCCAATTGACATTTTGAATCATTTTGTGACAGTCCAAAAAATCAATTTTCTGATGAAAAACGATGACCCCTGTCGAAGGGTCCCAAAATGGTCAATATTTATGAAATTTGAACATTTAATCTTTTGACTGTAAATCACTGTTGGATGTGAATTATTAATTTTTCAACTAAAATAAGTGTGTTTAAAGTAATATCTGTGCCTGAAATTGGTCAAAATTGAAGCTTCTGAGCAAGCAAAACTCTGTAAAAATGGCAATTTTGGTCACTGTGATGGTTTAAAAAGTGGTTATACAACATGAGGTATGATCCAATTGACATTTTGAATCATTTTTGGTACGGTTCAAAAAATCAATTTTCTGTTGAAAAACGATGACCCCTGTCGAAGGGTCCCAAAATGGTCAATATTTATGAAATTTTAACATTTAATCTTTTGACTGTAAATGACTGTTGGATGTGAAATATTACTTTTTCAACTAAAATAAATGTGTTTTAAGTCATTTTTGTGCCTGAAATTGGTCAAAATTGAAGCTTCTGAGTAAGCAAAACTCTGTAAAAATAGCAATTTTGGTCACTGTGAGGGTTTAAAAAGTGGTTATTCATCATGAGGAAGATCCAATTTACATTTTGAATCATTTTTGGTACAGCCCAAAAGATCAATTTCTGATGAAAAACGATGACCCCGGAACTGTCGAACATTCCCAAAATGGTCACTATTGATGAAAGTTTAATATTTAATCTTTTGACTATAAATGACTGTTGGATGTGAATTATTACTTTTTCAACTAAAATATTTGTGTTTAAAGTCATTTCTGTGCCTGAAATTGGTCAAAATTGAAGCTTATGAGTAAGTAAAACTCTGTGAAAATAGCAATTTTCTTCACTGTGAGGGTTTAAAAAGTGGTTATTCAACATGAGGCACAATCCAATTGACATTTTGAATCATTTTTGGTACAGTCCAAAAAAATCAATTTTCGGATGAAAAGCGATGACCCCTGTCGAAGGGTCCCAAAATGGTCAATATTTATGAAATTTTAACATTTAATCTTTTGACTGTAAATGACTGTTGGATGTGAATTATTACTTTTTCAACTAAATTAATTGTGTTTAAAGTAATTTCTGTGCCTGAAATTGGTCAAAATTGAAGCTTCTTAGCAAGCAAAACTCTGTAAAAATGGCACTTTTGGTCACTGTGAGGGTTTAAAAAGTGATTATTCAACATGAGGCACAATCCAATTGACATTTTGAATCATTTTTGGTACAGTGCAAAAAATCAATTTTCTGATGAAAAACGATCACCCCGGACCTGTCGAACGTTCCCAAAATGGTCAATATTGATGAAATTTTAACATTTAAACTTTTGACTGTAAATGACTGTTGGGAATGAAATATTACTTTTTCAACTACAATGAGTCTGTTTAAAGTCATTTTTGAGCCTGAAATCGGTCAAAATTGAAGCTTATGTGCAAGCAAAACTGTGTAAAAATGGCAATTTTGGTCACTGTGAGGGTTTAAAAAGTGGTTATTCAACATGAGGCACGATCCAATTGACATTTTGAATCTTTTTTGGAACAGTCCAAAAAATCAATTTTCTGATGAAAAAACGAAGACCCCGGACCTGTCGAAGGGTCCCAAAATGGTCAATATTGATGAAATTTTAACATTTATTCTTTTGACTGTGAATGACTGTTGGGAGTGAATTATTACTTTTTCAACTAAAATGAGTCTGTTTAAAGTCATTTCTGTGCCTGAAATTGGTCAAAATTGAAGCTTCTGAGCAAGCAAAACTGTGTAAAAATGGCAATTTTGGTCACTGTGAGGGTTTAAAAAGTGGTTATTCAACATGAGGCAGAATCCAATTGACATTTGAATCATTTTTGGTACAGTCCAAAAAATCAATTTTCTGATGTAAAACGATGACCCCTGTCGAAGGGTCCCAAAATGGTCAATATTTATGAAATTTTAACATTTAATCTTTTGACTGTAAATGACTGTTGGATGTAAATTATTACTTTTTAAACTAAAATAAGTGTGTTTAAAGTCATTTGTTGGCCTGAAATTGGTCAAAATTGAAGCTTCTGAGTAAGCAAAACTCTGTAAAAATAGCAATTTTGGTCACTGTGATGGACTAAAAAGTGGTTATTCAACATGAGGAAGATCCAATTTACATTTTGAATCATTTTTGGTGCAGTCCAAAAGATCAATTTTCTGATGAAAAACGATGACCCCGAAACTGGCGAAAATTCCCAAAATGGTCACTATTGATGAAATTTTAACATTTAATCTTTTGACTGTAAATGACTGTTGGATGTCAATTATTACTTTTCCAACTAAAATAAGTGTGTTTAAAGTCATTTCTGTGCCTGAAATTGGTCAAAATTGAAGATTCTGAGTAAGCAAATCTCCGTAAAAATTGCAATTTTGGTCACTGTGAGGGTTTAAAAAGTGGTTATTAAACATGAGGCACGATCCAATTGACATTTTGAATCATGTTTGGTACGGTCCAAAAAATCATTTTTCTGATGAAAAGCGATGACCCCGGAACTGTCGAACGTTCCCCAAATGTTCAATATTGATGAAATTCTAACATTTAATTTTTTGACTGTAAATGACTGTTGGATGTGAAATATTACTTTTTCAACTAAAATAAGTGTGTTTTAAGTCATTTTTGTGCCTGAAATTGGTCAAAATTGAAGCTTCTGAGTAAGCAAAACTTTGTAAAAATAGCAATTTTGGTCACTGTGAGGGTTTAAAAAGTGGTTATTCATCATGAGGAAGATCCAATTTACATTTTGAATCATTTTTGGTACAGCCCAAAAGATCAATTTTCTGATGAAAAACGATGACCCCGGAACTGTCGAACATTCCCAAAATGGTCACTATTGATGAAAGTTTAATATTTAATCTTTTGACTATAAATGACTGTTGGATGTGAATTACTACTTTTCCAACTAAAATAAGTGTGTTTAAAGTAATTTTTGTGCCTGAAATTGGTCAAAATTGAAGCTTATGTGTAAGCAAAACTCTGTAAAAATGGCAATTTTGGTCACTGTGAGTGTATAAAAAGTGGTTATTCATCATGAGGGAGATACAATTTACCTTTTGAATAATTTTTGGTACAGCCCAAAAGATCAATTTTCTGATGAAAAACGATGACCCCGCAACTGTCGAACATTCCCAAAATGGTCACTATTGATGAAATTTTAACAATTAATCTTTTGACTGTAAATGACTGTTGGATGTGAATTATTACTTTTTCAACTAAAATATTTGTGTTTAAAGTCATTTCAGTGCCTGAAATTGGTCAAAATTGAAGCTTATGAGTAAGCAAAACTCTGTGAAAATAGCAATTTTGGTCACTGTGAGGGATTAAAAAGTGGTTTTTCAACATGAGGCACGATCCAATTGACATTTTGAATAATTTTTGGTACGGTCCAAAAAATCATTTTTCTGATGAAAAACGATGAACCCGGAACTGTCGAACATTCCCAAAATGGTCACTATTGATGACATTTTAACATTTAATCTTTTGACTGTAAATGACTGTTGGATGTGAATTATTACTTTTTCAACAAAAATATTTGTGTTTAAAGTCATTTCTGTGCCTGAAATTGGTCAAAATTGAAGCTTATGAGTAAGCAAAACTCTGTGAAAATAGCAATTTTGGTCACTGTGAGGGATTAAAAAGTGTTTTTTCAACATGAGGCACGATCCAATTGACATTTTGAATCATTTTTGTGACAGTCCAAAAAATCAATTTTCGGATGAAAAACGATGACCCCTGTCGAAGGGTCCCAAAATGGTCAATATTTATGAAATTTTAACATTTAATCTTTTGACTGTAAATGACTGTTGGATGTGAATTATTACTTTTTCAACTAAAATAAGTTTGTTTAAAGTAATTTCTGTGCCTGAAATTGGTAAAAATTGAAGCTTCTGAGCAAGCAAAACTCTGTAAAAATGGCAATTTTGGTCACTGTGAGGGTTTAAAAAGTGATTATTCAAGATGAGGCACAATCCAATTGACATTTTGAATCATTTTTGGTAGGGTCCAAAAAATCAATTTTCTGATGAAAAACGATGACCCCTGTCGAACGTTCCCAAAATGGTCAATATTTATGAAATTTTAACATTTAATCTTTTGACTGTAAATGACTGTTGGAAGTGAATTTTTACTTTTTCAACTAAAATGAGTCTGTTTTAAGTCATTTCTGTGCCTGAAATTGGTCAAAATTGAAGATTCTGAGCAAGTAAAACTCTGTAAAAATGGCACTTTTGGTCACTGTGAGGGTTTAAAAAGTGAATATTCAACATGAGGCACAATCCAATTGACATTTTGAATCATTTTTGGTACGGTCCAAAAAATCAATTTTCTGATGAAAAACGATGACCCCGGACCTGTCGAACGTTCCCAAAATGGTCAATATTGATGAAATTTTAACATTTAATTTTTTGACTGTAAATGACTGTTGGATGTGAATTATTACTTTTTCAACTAAAATAGGTGTGTTTAAAGTCATTCCTGGGCCTGAAATTGGTCAAAATTGAAGCTTCTGAGTAAGCAAAACTCTGTAAAAATAGCAATTTTGGTCACTGTGATGTTTTAAAAAGTGGTTATACAACATGAGGCAGAATCCAATTGACATTTTGAATCATTTTTGGTACAGTCCAAAAAATCAATTTTCTGATCAAAAACGATGCCCCCTGTCGAAGGGTCCCAAAATGGTCAATATTTATGAAATTTTGACATTTAATCTTTTGACTGTAAATGACTGTTGGATGTGAATTATTACTTTTTCAACTTAAATAGGTGTGTTTAAAGTCATTTCTGTGCCTGAAATTGGTCAAAATTGAAGATTCTGAGCAAGCAAAACTCTGTAAAAATGGCAATTTTGGTCACTGTGAGGGTTTAAAAAGTGATTATTCAACATGAGGCACAATCCAATTGACATTTTGAATCATTTTTGGTACGGTTAAAAAAATCAATTTTCTGATGAAAAACGATGACCCCGGCCTGTTGAACATTGCCAAAATGGTTAATATTGATGACATTTTAACATTTAATCTTTTGACTGTAAATGACTGTTGGATGTGAATTATTACTTTTCCAAATAAAAAAAAATGTGTCTAAAGTCATTTTTGTGCCTGAAATTGGTCAAAATTGAAGCTTATGTGCAAGCAAAACTGTGTAAAAATGGCAATTTTGGTCACTGTGAGGGTTTAAAAAGTGGTTATTCAACATGAGGCACGATGCAATTGACATTTTGAATCTTTTTTGGTACAGTCCAAAAAATCAATTTTCTGATGAAAAAACGAAGACCCCGGACCTGTCGAAGGGTCCCAAAATGGTCAATATTGATGAAATTTTAACATTTAATCTTTTGACTGTAAATGACTGTTGGAAGTGAATTATTAATTTTTCAACTAAAATAAGTGTGTTTAAAGTAATATCTGTGCCTGAAATTGGTCAAAATTGAAGCTTCTTAGCAAGCAAAACTCTGTAAAAATGGCACTTTTGGTCAATGTGAGGGTTTAAAAAGTGATTATTCAACATGAGGCATAATCCAATTGACATTTTGAATCATTTTTGTGACAGTCCAAAAAATCAATTTTCTGATGAAAAACGATGACCCCTGTCGAAGGGTCCCAAAATGGTCAATATTTATGAAATTTGAACATTTAATCTTTTGACTGTAAATCACTGTTGGATGTGAATTATTAATTTTTCAACTAAAATAAGTGTGTTTAAAGTAATATCTGTGCCTGAAATTGGTCAAAATTGAAGCTTCTGAGCAAGCAAAACTGTGTAAAAATGGCAAGTTTGGTCACTGTGAGGGTTTAAAAAATGTTTATTCAACATGAGGCACGATCCAATTGACATTTTGAATCATTTTTGTGACAGTCCAAAAAATCAATTTTCTGATGAAAAACGACGACCCCTGTCGAAGGGTCCCAAAATGGTCAATATTTATGAAATTTGAACATTTAATCTTTTGACTGTAAATCACTGTTGGATGTGAATTATTAATTTTTCAACTAAAATAAGTGTGTTTAAAGTAATATCTGTGCCTGAAATTGGTCAAAATTGAAGCTTCTGAGCAAGCAAAACTCTGTAAAAATGGCAATTTTGGTCACTGTGATGGTTTAAAAAGTGGTTATACAACATGAGGTATGATCCAATTGACATTTTGAATCATTTTTGGTACGGTTCAAAAAATCAATTTTCTGTTGAAAAACGATGACCCCTGTCGAAGGGTCCCAAAATGGTCAATATTTATGAAATTTTAACATTTAATCTTTTGACTGTAAATGACTGTTGGATGTCAATTATTACTTTTCCAACTAAAATAAGTGTGTTTAAAGTCATTTCTGTGCCTGAAATTGGTCAAAATTGAAGCTTCTGAGTAAGCAAATCTCCGTAAAAATTGCAATTTTGGTCACTGTGAGGGTTTAAAAAGTGGTTATTAAACATGAGGCACGATCCAATTGACATTTTGAATCATGTTTGGTACGGTCCAAAAAATCATTTTTCTGATGAAAAGCGATGACCCCGGAACTGTCGAACGTTCCCCAGATGTTCAATATTGATGAAATTTTAACATTTAATTTTTTGACTGTAAATGACTGTTGGATGTGAAATATTACTTTTTCAACTAAAATAAGTGTGTTTTAAGTCATTTTTGTGCCTGAAATTGGTCAAAATTGAAGCTTCTGAGTAAGCAAAACTCTGTAAAAATAGCAATTTTGGTCACTGTGAGGGTTTAAAAAGTGGTTATTCATCATGAGGAAGATCCAATTTACATTTTGAATCATTTTTGGTACAGCCCAAAAGATCAATTTTCTGATGAAAAACGATGACCCCGGAACTGTCGAACATTCCCAAAATGGTCACTATTGATGAAAGTTTAATATTTAATCTTTTGACTATAAATGACTGTTGGATGTGAATTATTACTTTTTCAACTAAAATATTTGTGTTTAAAGTCATTTCTGTGCCTGAAATTGGTCAAAATTGAAGCTTATGAGTAAGTAAAACTCTGTGAAAATAGCAATTTTCTTCACTGTGAGGGTTTAAAAAGTGGTTATTCATCATGAGGAAGATCCAATTTACATTTTGAATCATTTTTGGTACAGCCCAAAAGATCAATTTTCTGATGAAAAACGATGACCCCGGAACTGTCGAACATTCCCAAAATGGTCACTATTGATGAAAGTTTAATATTTAATCTTTTGACTATAAATGACTGTTGGATGTGAATTATTACTTTTTCAACTAAAATATTTGTGTTTAAAGTCATTTCTGTGCCTGAAATTGGTCAAAATTGAAGCTTATGAGTAAGTAAAACTCTGTGAAAATAGCAATTTTCTTCACTGTGAGGGTTTAAAAAGTGGTTATTCAACATGAGGCACAATCCAATTGACATTTTGAATCATTTTTGGTACAGTCCAAAAAAATCAATTTTCGGATGAAAAGCGATGACCCCTGTCGAAGGGTCCCAAAATGGTCAATATTTATGAAATTTTAACATTTAATCTTTTGACTGTAAATGACTGTTGGATGTGAATTATTACTTTTTCAACTAAATTAATTGTGTTTAAAGTAATTTCTGTGCCTGAAATTGGTCAAAATTGAAGCTTCTTAGCAAGCAAAACTCTGTAAAAATGGCACTTTTGGTCACTGTGAGGGTTTAAAAAGTGATTATTCAACATGAGGCACAATCCAATTGACATTTTGAATCATTTTTGGTACAGTGCAAAAAATCAATTTTCTGATGAAAAACGATCACCCCGGACCTGTCGAACGTTCCCAAAATGGTCAATATTGATGAAATTTTAACATTTAAACTTTTGACTGTAAATGACTGTTGGGAATGAAATATTACTTTTTCAACTACAATGAGTCTGTTTAAAGTCATTTTTGAGCCTGAAATCGGTCAAAATTGAAGCTTATGTGCAAGCAAAACTGTGTAAAAATGGCAATTTTGGTCACTGTGAGGGTTTAAAAAGTGGTTATTCAACATGAGGCACGATCCAATTGACATTTTGAATCTTTTTTGGAACAGTCCAAAAAATCAATTTTCTGATGAAAAAACGAAGACCCCGGACCTGTCGAAGGGTCCCAAAATGGTCAATATTGATGAAATTTTAACATTTATTCTTTTGACTGTGAATGACTGTTGGGAGTGAATTATTACTTTTTCAACTAAAATGAGTCTGTTTAAAGTCATTTCTGTGCCTGAAATTGGTCAAAATTGAAGCTTCTGAGCAAGCAAAACTGTGTAAAAATGGCAATTTTGGTCACTGTGAGGGTTTAAAAAGTGGTTATTCAACATGAGGCAGAATCCAATTGACATTTGAATCATTTTTGGTACAGTCCAAAAAATCAATTTTCTGATGTAAAACGATGACCCCTGTCGAAGGGTCCCAAAATGGTCAATATTTATGAAATTTTAACATTTAATCTTTTGACTGTAAATGACTGTTGGATGTAAATTATTACTTTTTAAACTAAAATAAGTGTGTTTAAAGTCATTTGTTGGCCTGAAATTGGTCAAAATTGAAGCTTCTGAGTAAGCAAAACTCTGTAAAAATAGCAATTTTGGTCACTGTGATGGACTAAAAAGTGGTTATTCAACATGAGGAAGATCCAATTTACATTTTGAATCATTTTTGGTGCAGTCCAAAAGATCAATTTTCTGATGAAAAACGATGACCCCGAAACTGGCGAAAATTCCCAAAATGGTCACTATTGATGAAATTTTAACATTTAATCTTTTGACTGTAAATGACTGTTGGATGTCAATTATTACTTTTCCAACTAAAATAAGTGTGTTTAAAGTCATTTCTGTGCCTGAAATTGGTCAAAATTGAAGATTCTGAGTAAGCAAATCTCCGTAAAAATTGCAATTTTGGTCACTGTGAGGGTTTAAAAAGTGGTTATTAAACATGAGGCACGATCCAATTGACATTTTGAATCATGTTTGGTACGGTCCAAAAAATCATTTTTCTGATGAAAAGCGATGACCCCGGAACTGTCGAACGTTCCCCAAATGTTCAATATTGATGAAATTCTAACATTTAATTTTTTGACTGTAAATGACTGTTGGATGTGAAATATTACTTTTTCAACTAAAATAAGTGTGTTTTAAGTCATTTTTGTGCCTGAAATTGGTCAAAATTGAAGCTTCTGAGTAAGCAAAACTCTGTAAAAATAGCAATTTTGGTCACTGTGAGGGTTTAAAAAGTGGTTATTCATCATGAGGAAGATCCAATTTACATTTTGAATCATTTTTGGTACAGCCCAAAAGATCAATTTTCTGATGAAAAACGATGACCCCGGAACTGTCGAACATTCCCAAAATGGTCACTATTGATGAAAGTTTAATATTTAATCTTTTGACTATAAATGACTGTTGGATGTGAATTACTACTTTTCCAACTAAAATAAGTGTGTTTAAAGTAATTTTTGTGCCTGAAATTGGTCAAAATTGAAGCTTATGTGTAAGCAAAACTCTGTAAAAATGGCAATTTTGGTCACTGTGAGTGTATAAAAAGTGGTTATTCATCATGAGGGAGATACAATTTACCTTTTGAATAATTTTTGGTACAGCCCAAAAGATCAATTTTCTGATGAAAAACGATGACCCCGCAACTGTCGAACATTCCCAAAATGGTCACTATTGATGAAATTTTAACAATTAATCTTTTGACTGTAAATGACTGTTGGATGTGAATTATTACTTTTTCAACTAAAATATTTGTGTTTAAAGTCATTTCAGTGCCTGAAATTGGTCAAAATTGAAGCTTATGAGTAAGCAAAACTCTGTGAAAATAGCAATTTTGGTCACTGTGAGGGATTAAAAAGTGGTTTTTCAACATGAGGCACGATCCAATTGACATTTTGAATAATTTTTGGTACGGTCCAAAAAATCATTTTTCTGATGAAAAACGATGAACCCGGAACTGTCGAACATTCCCAAAATGGTCACTATTGATGACATTTTAACATTTAATCTTTTGACTGTAAATGACTGTTGGATGTGAATTATTACTTTTTCAACAAAAATATTTGTGTTTAAAGTCATTTCTGTGCCTGAAATTGGTCAAAATTGAAGCTTATGAGTAAGCAAAACTCTGTGAAAATAGCAATTTTGGTCACTGTGAGGGATTAAAAAGTGTTTTTTCAACATGAGGCACGATCCAATTGACATTTTGAATCATTTTTGTGACAGTCCAAAAAATCAATTTTCGGATGAAAAACGATGACCCCTGTCGAAGGGTCCCAAAATGGTCAATATTTATGAAATTTTAACATTTAATCTTTTGACTGTAAATGACTGTTGGATGTGAATTATTACTTTTTCAACTAAAATAAGTTTGTTTAAAGTAATTTCTGTGCCTGAAATTGGTAAAAATTGAAGCTTCTGAGCAAGCAAAACTCTGTAAAAATGGCAATTTTGGTCACTGTGAGGGTTTAAAAAGTGATTATTCAAGATGAGGCACAATCCAATTGACATTTTGAATCATTTTTGGTAGGGTCCAAAAAATCAATTTTCTGATGAAAAACGATGACCCCTGTCGAACGTTCCCAAAATGGTCAATATTTATGAAATTTTAACATTTAATCTTTTGACTGTAAATGACTGTTGGAAGTGAATTTTTACTTTTTCAACTAAAATGAGTCTGTTTTAAGTCATTTCTGTGCCTGAAATTGGTCAAAATTGAAGATTCTGAGCAAGTAAAACTCTGTAAAAATGGCACTTTTGGTCACTGTGAGGGTTTAAAAAGTGAATATTCAACATGAGGCACAATCCAATTGACATTTTGAATCATTTTTGGTACGGTCCAAAAAATCAATTTTCTGATGAAAAACGATGACCCCGGACCTGTCGAACGTTCCCAAAATGGTCAATATTGATGAAATTTTAACATTTAATTTTTTGACTGTAAATGACTGTTGGATGTGAATTATTACTTTTTCAACTAAAATAGGTGTGTTTAAAGTCATTCCTGGGCCTGAAATTGGTCAAAATTGAAGCTTCTGAGTAAGCAAAACTCTGTAAAAATAGCAATTTTGGTCACTGTGATGTTTTAAAAAGTGGTTATACAACATGAGGCAGAATCCAATTGACATTTTGAATCATTTTTGGTACAGTCCAAAAAATCAATTTTCTGATCAAAAACGATGCCCCCTGTCGAAGGGTCCCAAAATGGTCAATATTTATGAAATTTTGACATTTAATCTTTTGACTGTAAATGACTGTTGGATGTGAATTATTACTTTTTCAACTTAAATAGGTGTGTTTAAAGTCATTTCTGTGCCTGAAATTGGTCAAAATTGAAGATTCTGAGCAAGCAAAACTCTGTAAAAATGGCAATTTTGGTCACTGTGAGGGTTTAAAAAGTGATTATTCAACATGAGGCACAATCCAATTGACATTTTGAATCATTTTTGGTACGGTTAAAAAAATCAATTTTCTGATGAAAAACGATGACCCCGGCCTGTTGAACATTGCCAAAATGGTTAATATTGATGACATTTTAACATTTAATCTTTTGACTGTAAATGACTGTTGGATGTGAATTATTACTTTTCCAAATAAAAAAAAATGTGTCTAAAGTCATTTTTGTGCCTGAAATTGGTCAAAATTGAAGCTTATGTGCAAGCAAAACTGTGTAAAAATGGCAATTTTGGTCACTGTGAGGGTTTAAAAAGTGGTTATTCAACATGAGGCACGATGCAATTGACATTTTGAATCTTTTTTGGTACAGTCCAAAAAATCAATTTTCTGATGAAAAAACGAAGACCCCGGACCTGTCGAAGGGTCCCAAAATGGTCAATATTGATGAAATTTTAACATTTAATCTTTTGACTGTAAATGACTGTTGGAAGTGAATTATTAATTTTTCAACTAAAATAAGTGTGTTTAAAGTAATATCTGTGCCTGAAATTGGTCAAAATTGAAGCTTCTTAGCAAGCAAAACTCTGTAAAAATGGCACTTTTGGTCAATGTGAGGGTTTAAAAAGTGATTATTCAACATGAGGCATAATCCAATTGACATTTTGAATCATTTTTGTGACAGTCCAAAAAATCAATTTTCTGATGAAAAACGATGACCCCTGTCGAAGGGTCCCAAAATGGTCAATATTTATGAAATTTGAACATTTAATCTTTTGACTGTAAATCACTGTTGGATGTGAATTATTAATTTTTCAACTAAAATAAGTGTGTTTAAAGTAATATCTGTGCCTGAAATTGGTCAAAATTGAAGCTTCTGAGCAAGCAAAACTGTGTAAAAATGGCAAGTTTGGTCACTGTGAGGGTTTAAAAAATGTTTATTCAACATGAGGCACGATCCAATTGACATTTTGAATCATTTTTGTGACAGTCCAAAAAATCAATTTTCTGATGAAAAACGACGACCCCTGTCGAAGGGTCCCAAAATGGTCAATATTTATGAAATTTGAACATTTAATCTTTTGACTGTAAATCACTGTTGGATGTGAATTATTAATTTTTCAACTAAAATAAGTGTGTTTAAAGTAATATCTGTGCCTGAAATTGGTCAAAATTGAAGCTTCTGAGCAAGCAAAACTCTGTAAAAATGGCAATTTTGGTCACTGTGATGGTTTAAAAAGTGGTTATACAACATGAGGTATGATCCAATTGACATTTTGAATCATTTTTGGTACGGTTCAAAAAATCAATTTTCTGTTGAAAAACGATGACCCCTGTCGAAGGGTCCCAAAATGGTCAATATTTATGAAATTTTAACATTTAATCTTTTGACTGTAAATGACTGTTGGATGTCAATTATTACTTTTCCAACTAAAATAAGTGTGTTTAAAGTCATTTCTGTGCCTGAAATTGGTCAAAATTGAAGCTTCTGAGTAAGCAAATCTCCGTAAAAATTGCAATTTTGGTCACTGTGAGGGTTTAAAAAGTGGTTATTAAACATGAGGCACGATCCAATTGACATTTTGAATCATGTTTGGTACGGTCCAAAAAATCATTTTTCTGATGAAAAGCGATGACCCCGGAACTGTCGAACGTTCCCCAGATGTTCAATATTGATGAAATTTTAACATTTAATTTTTTGACTGTAAATGACTGTTGGATGTGAAATATTACTTTTTCAACTAAAATAAGTGTGTTTTAAGTCATTTTTGTGCCTGAAATTGGTCAAAATTGAAGCTTCTGAGTAAGCAAAACTCTGTAAAAATAGCAATTTTGGTCACTGTGAGGGTTTAAAAAGTGGTTATTCATCATGAGGAAGATCCAATTTACATTTTGAATCATTTTTGGTACAGCCCAAAAGATCAATTTTCTGATGAAAAACGATGACCCCGGAACTGTCGAACATTCCCAAAATGGTCACTATTGATGAAAGTTTAATATTTAATCTTTTGACTATAAATGACTGTTGGATGTGAATTATTACTTTTTCAACTAAAATATTTGTGTTTAAAGTCATTTCTGTGCCTGAAATTGGTCAAAATTGAAGCTTATGAGTAAGTAAAACTCTGTGAAAATAGCAATTTTCTTCACTGTGAGGGTTTAAAAAGTGGTTATTCAACATGAGGCACAATCCAATTGACATTTTGAATCATTTTTGGTACAGTCCAAAAATATCAATTTTCGGATGAAAAGCGATGACCCCTGTCGAAGGGTCCCAAATGGTCAATATTTATGAAATTTTAACATTTAATCTTTTGACTGTAAATGACTGTTGGATGTGAATTATTACTTTTTCAACTAAAATAAGTTTGTTTAAAGTAATTTCTGTGCCTGAAATTGGTCAAAATTGAAGCTTCTGAGCAAGCAAAACTCTGTAAAAATGGCAATTTTGGTCACTGTGAGGGTTTAAAAAGTGATTATTCAAGATGAGGCACAATCCAATTGACATTTTGAATCATTTTTGGTAGGGTCCAAAAAATCAATTTTCTGATGAAAAACGATGACCTGTCGAACGTTCCCAAAATGGTCAATATTGATGAAATTTTAACATTTAATCTTTTGACTGTAAATGACTGTTGGAAGTGAATTATTACTTTTTCAACTAAAATGAGTCTGTTTTAAGTCATTTCTGTGCCTGAAATTGGTCAACATTGAAGATTCTGAGCAAGCAAAACTCTGTAAAAATGGCACTTTTGGTCACTGTGAGGGTTTAAAAAGTGAATATTCAACATGAGGCACAATCCAATTGACATTTTGAATCATTTTTGGTACGGTCCAAAAAATCAATTTTCTGATGAAAAACGATGACCCCTGTCGAAGGGTCCCAAAATGGTCACTATTGATGAAAGTTTAATATTTAATCTTTTGACTATAAATGACTGTTGGATGTGAATTATTACTTTTTCAACTAAAATATTTGTGTTTAAAGTCATTTCTGTGCCTGAAATTGGTCAAAATTTAAGCTTCTGAGTAAGCAAAACTCTGTAAAAATAGCAATTTTGGTCACTGTGATGGTTTAAAAAGTGGTTATACAACATGAGGCAGAATCCAATTGACATTTTGAATCATTTTTGGTACAGTCCAAAAAATCAATTTTCTGATGAAAAACGATGACCCCGGCCTGTTGAACATTGCCAAAATGGTTAATATTGATGAAATTTTAACATTTAATCTTTTGACTGTAAATGACTGTTGGATGTGAATTATTACTTTTCCAAATAAAAAAAGTGTGTTTAAAGTCATTTTTGTGCCTGAAATTGGTCAAAATTGAAGCTTATGTGCAAGCAAAACTGTGTAAAAATGGCAATTTTGGTCACTGTGAGGGTTTAAAAAGTGGTTATTCAACATGAGGCACGATGCAATTGACATGTTGAATCTTTTTTGGTACAGTCCAAAAAAATCAATTTTCTGATGAAAAAACGAAGACCCCGGACCTGTCGAAGAGTCCCAAAATGGTCAATATTGATGAAATTTTAACATTTAATCTTTTGACTGTAAATGACTGTTGGAAGTGAATTATTACTTTTTCAACTAAAATAAGTGTGTTTAAAGTAATATCTGTGCCTGAAATTGGTCAAAATTGAAGCTTCTGAGCAAGCAAAACTCTGTAAAAATGGCAATTTTGGTCACTGTCATGGTTTAAAAAGTGGTTATACAACATGAGGTATGATCCAATTGACATTTTGAATCATTTTTGTGACAGTCCAAAAAATCAATTTTCTGATGAAAAACGATGACCCCGGACCTGTCGAACGTTCCCAAAATGGTCAATATTGATGAAATTTTAACATTTAATCTTTTGACTGTAAATGACTGTTGGAAGTGAATTATTACTTTTCCAACTAAAAAAGTGTGTTTAAAGTCATTTTTGTGCCTGAAATTGCTCAAAATTGAAGCTTATGTGCAAGCAAAACTGTGTAAAAATGGCAATTTTGGTCACTGTGAGGGTTTAAAAAGTGGTTATTCAACATGAGGCACGATCCAATTGACATTTTGAATCTTTTTTGGTACAGTCTAAAAAATCAATTTTCTGATGAAAAAACGAAGACCCCGGACCTGTCGAAGGGTCCCAAAATGGTCAATATTTATGAAATTTTAACATTTAATCTTTTGACTGTAAATGACTGTTGGATGTGAATTATTACTTTTCCAACTAAAATAAGTGTGTTTAAAGTCATTTCTGTGCCTGAAATTGGTCAAAATTGAAGATTCTGAGTAAGCAAATCTCCGTAAAAATTGCAATTTTGGTCATTGTGAGGGTTTAAAAAGTGGTTATTAAACATGAGGCACCATCCAATTGACATTTTGAATCATGTTTGGTACGGTCCAAAAAATCTTTTTTCTGATGAAAAGCGATGACCCCGGAACTGTCGAACGTTCCCCAAATGTTCAATATTGATGAAATTTTAACATTTAATTTTTTGACTGTAAATGACTGTTGGATGTGAAATATTACTTTTTCAACTAAAATAAGTGTGTTTGAAGTCATTTTTGTGCCTGAAATTGGTCAAAATTTAAGCTTCTGAGTAAGCAAAACTCTGTAAAAAATAGCAATTTTGGTCACTGTGAGGGTTTAAAAAGTGGTTATTCATCATGAGGAAGATCCAATTTACCTTTTGAATCATTTTTGGTACAGCCCAAAAGATCAATTTTCTGATGAAAAACGATGACCCTGGAACTGTCGAACATTCCCAAAATGGTCACTATTGATGAAATTTTGACATTTAATCTTTTGACTGTAAATGACTGTTGGATGTGAATTATTACTTTTTCAACTAAAATATTTGTGTTTAAAGTCATTTCTGTGCCTGAAATTGGTCAAAATTGAAGCTTATGAGTAAGTAAAACTCTGTGAAAATAGCAATTTTCTTCACTGTGAGGGTTTAAAAAGTGGTTATTCAACATGAGGCACGATCCAATTGACATTTTGAATCATTTTTGGTACAGTCCAAAAAATCAATTTTCGGATGAAAAACGATGACCCCTGTCGAAGGGTCGCAAAATGGTCAATATTTATGAAATTTTAACATTTAATCTTTTGACTGTAAATGACTGTTGGATGTGAATTATTACTTTTTCAACTAAAATAAGTTTGTTTAAAGTAATTTCTGTGCCTGAAATTGGTCAAAATTGAAGCTTCTGAGCAAGCAAAACTCTGTAAAAATGGCAATTTTGGTCACTGTGAGGGTTTAAAAAGTGATTATTCAAGATGAGGCACAATCCAATTGACATTTTGAATCATTTTTGGTAGGGTCCAAAAAATCAATTTTCTGATGAAAAACGATGACCTGTCGAACGTTCCCAAAATGGTCAATATTGATGAAATTTTAACATTTAATCTTTTGACTGTAAATGACTGTTGGAAGTGAATTATTACTTTTTCAACTAAAATGAGTCTGTTTTAAGTCATTTCTGTGCCTGAAATTGGTCAAAATTGAAGATTCTGAGCAAGCAAAACTCTGTAAAAATGGCACTTTTGGTCACTGTGAGGGTTTAAAAAGTGAATATTCAACATGAGGCAGAATCCAATTGACATTTTGAATCATTTTTGGTACAGTCCAAAAAATCAATTTTCTGATCAAAAACGATGCCCCCTGTCGAAGGGTCCCAAAATGGTCAATATTTATGAAATTTTGACATTTGATCTTTTGACTGTAAATGACTGTTGGATGTGAATTATTACTTTTTCAACTTAAATAGGTGTGTTTAAAGTCATTTCTGTGCCTGAAATTGGTCAAAATTGAAGATTCTGAGCAAGCAAAACTCTGTAAAAATGGCAATTTTGGTCACTGTGAGGGTTTAAAAAGTGATTATTCAACATGAGGCACAATCCAATTGACATTTTGAATCATTTTTGGTACGGTTAAAAAAATCAATTTTCTGATGAAAAACGATGACCCCGGCCTGTTGAACATTGCCAAAATGGTTAATATTGATGAAATTTTAACATTTCATCTTTTGACTGTAAATGACTGTTGGATGTGAATTATTACTTTTCCAAATAAAAAAAGTGTGTTTAAAGTCATTTTTGTGCCTGAAATTGGTCAAAATTGAAGCTTATGTGCAAGCAAAACTGTGTAAAAATGGCAATTTTGGTCACTGTGAGGGTTTAAAAAGTGGTTATTCAACATGAGGCACGATGCAATTGACATTTTGAATCTTTTTTGGTACAGTCCAAAAAATCAATTTTCTGATGAAAAAACGAAGACCCCGGACCTGTCGAAGGGTCCCAAAATGGTCAATATTGATGAAATTTTAACATTTAATCTTTTGACTGTAAATGACTGTTGGAAGTGAATTATTACTTTTCCAACTAAAATAAGTGTGTTTAAAGTCATTTCTGTGCCTGAAATTGGTCAAAATTGAAGATTCTGAGTAAGTAAATCTCTGTAAAAATTGCAATTTTGGTCACTGTGAGGGTTTAAAAAGTGGTTATTAAACATGAGGCACGATCCAATTGACATTTTGAATCATGTTTCGTACGGTCCAAAAAATCATTTTTCTGATGAAAAGAGATGACCCCGGACCTGTCGGAAGTTCCCAAAATGTTCAATATTGATGACATTTTAACATTTAATTTTTTGACTGTAAATGACTGTTGGATGTGAATTATTACTTTTCCAAATAAAAAAAGTGTGTTTAAAGTCATTTTTGTGCCTGAAATTGGTCAAAATTGAAGCTTCTGAGCAAGCAAAACTGTGTACAAAATGGCAAGTTTGGTCACTGTGAGGGTTTAAAAAATGGTTATTCAACATGAGGCACGATCCAATTGACATTTTGAATCATTTTTGTGACAGTCCAAAAAATCAATTTTCTGATGAAAAACGATGACCCCTGTCGAAGGGTCCCAAAATGGTCAATATTTATGACATTTTAACATTTAATCTTTTGACTGTAAATCACTGTTGGATGTGAATGATTAATTTTTCAACTAAAATAAGTGTGTTTAAAGTAATATCTGTGCCTGAAATTGGTCAAAATTGAAGCTTCAGAGAAAGCAAAACTCTGTAAAAATGGCAATTTTGGTCACCATGAGGGTTTAAAAAGTGATTATTCAACATGAGGCACAATCCAATTAACATTTTGAATCATTTTTGATACGGTCCAAAAAATAAATTTTCTGATGAAAACGATGACCCCGGACCTGTCGAACGTTCCCAAAATGGTCAATATTGATGAGATTTTAACATTACATTTTTTGACTGTAAATGACTGTTGGATGTGAATTATTACTTTTTCAACTAAAATAGGTGTATTTAAAGTCATTTCAGGGCCTGAAATTGGTCACAATTGAAGCTTATGTATAAGCAAAACTCTGTGAAAATGGCAATTTTGGTCACTGTGAGGGTTTAAAAAGTGGTTATACAACATGAGGTATGATCCAATTGACATTTTGAATCATTTTTGGTACGGTTCAAAAAATCAATTTTCTGTTGAAAAACGATGACCTGTCGAACGTTCCCAAAATGGTCAATATTGATGAAATTTTAACATTTAATCTTTTGACTGTAAATGACTGTTGGATGTGAATTATTACTTTTCCAACTATAAAAAGTGTGTTTAAAGTCATTTTTGTGCCTGAAATTGGTCACAATTGAAGCTTATGTATAAGCAAAACTCTGTGAAAATGGCAATTTTGGTCACTGTGAGGGTTTAAAAAGTGGTTATTCATCATGAGGAAGATACAATTTACCTTTTGAATCATTTTTGGTACAGCCCAAAAGATCAATTTTCTGATGAAAAACGATGACCCCGGAACTGTCGAACATTCCCAAAATGGTCACTATTGATGAAATTTTAACATTTAATCTTTTGACTGTAAATGACTGTTGGATGTCAATTATTACTTTTTCAACTACAATATTTGTGTTTAAAGTCATTTCTGTGCGTGAAATTGGTCAAAATTGAAGCTTATGAGTAAGCAAAACTCTGTAAAAATGGCAAGTTTGGTCACTGTGAGGGTTTAAAAAGTGGTTATTCAACATGAGGCACGATCCAATTGACATTTTGAATCATTTTTGGTACAGTCCAAAAAATCAATTTTCTGATGAAAAACGATGACCCCTGTCGAAGGTTCCCAAAATGGTCAATATTTATGAAATTTTAACATTTAATCTTTTGACTGTAAATGACTGTTGGATGTGAATTATTACTTTTTCAACTAAATTAAGTGTGTTTAAAGTAATTTCTGTGCCTGAAATTGGTCAAAATTGAAGCTTCTTAGCAAGCAAAACTCTGTAAAAATGGCACTTTTGGTCAATGTGAGGGTTTGAAAAGTGGTTATACAACATGAGGCACCATCCAATTGACATTTTGAATGATTTTTGGTACGGTCCCAAAAATCAATTTTCTGTTGAAAAACGATGACCCCGGACCTGTCGAACGTTCCCAAAATGGTCAATATTGATGAAATTTTAACATTTAATCTTTTGACTGTAAATGACTGTTGGAAGTGAATTATTACTTTTTCAACTAAAATGAGTCTGTTTAAAGTCATTTCTGTGCCTGAAATTGGTCAAAATTGAAGATTCTGAGCAAGCAAAACTCTGTAAAAATGGCACTTTTGGTCACTGTGAGGGTTTAAAAAGTGATTATTCAACATGAGGCACAATCCAATTGACATTTTGAATCATTTTTGGTACGGTCCAAAAAATCAATTTTCTGATGAAAAACGATTACCCCGGACCTGTCGAACGTTCCCAAAATGGTCAATATTGATGAAATTTTAACATTTAATTTTTTGACTGTAAATGACTGTTGGAAGTGAATTATTACTTTTTCAACTAAAATGAGTCTGTTTAAAGTCATTTCTGGGCCTGAAATTGGTCAAAATTGAAGCTTCTGAGTAAGCAAAACTCTGTAAAAATAGCAATTTTGGTCACTGTGATGGTTTAAAAAGTGGTTATACAACATGAGGCAGAATCCAATTGACATTTTGAATCATTTTTGGTACAGTACAAAAAATCAATTTTCTGATCAAAAACGATGACCCCTGTCGAAGGGTCCCAAAATGGTCATTATTTATGAAATTTTAACATTTAATCTTTTGACTGTAAATAATCAATGTTGGATGTGAATTATTACTTTTTCAACTAAAATAAGTGTGTTTAAAGTAATATCTGTGTCTGAAATTGGTCAAAATTGAAGCTTCTGAGCAAGCAAAACTCTGTAAAAATGGCAATTTTGGTCACTATGAGGGTTCAAAAAGTGATTATTCAACATGAGGCACAATCCAATTGACATTTTGAATCATTTTTGGTACGGTTCAAAAAATCAATTTTCTGATGAAAAACGATGACCCCGGATCTGTTGAACATTGCCAAAATGGTTAATATTGATGACATTTTAACATTTAATCTTTTGACTGTAAATGACTGTTGGATGTGAATTATTACTTTTCCAACTAAAAAAAAGTGTGTTTAAAGTCATTTTTGTGCCTGAAATTGGTCAAAATTGAAGCTTATGTGCAAGCAAAACTGTGTAAAAATGGCAATTTTGGTCACTGTGAGGGTTTAAAAAGTGGTTATTCAACATGAGGCACGATCCAATTGACATTTTGAATCTTTTTTGGTACAGTCCAAAAAATCAATTTTCTGATGAAAAAACGAAGACCCCGGACCTGTCGAAGGGTCCCAAAATGGTTAATATTGATGAAATTTTAACATTTAATCTTTTGACTGTGAATGACTGTTGGATGTGAATTATTACTTTTTCAACTTAAATAGGTGTGTTTAAAGTCATTTTGTGCCTGAAATTGGTCAAAATTGAAGATTCTGAGCAAGCAAAACTCTGTAAAAATGGCAATTTTGGTCACTGTGAGGGTTTAAAAAGTGATTATTCAACATGAGGCACAATCCAATTGACATTTTGAATGATTTTTGGTACGGTCCAAAAAATCAATTTTCTGATGAAAAACGATGACCCCGGCCTGTTGAACATTGCCAAAATGGTCAATATTTATGAAATTTTAACATTTAATCTTTTGACTGTAAATAATCAATGTTGGATGTGAATTATTACTTTTTCAACTAAAATAAGTGTGTTTAAAGTAATATCTGTGTCTGAAATTGGTCAAAATTGAAGCTTCTGAGCAAGAAAAACTCTGTAAAAATGGCAATTTTGGTCACTGTGAGGGTTTAAAAAGTGGATATTCAACATGAGGCACGATCCAATTGACATTTTGAATCTTTTTTGGTACAGTCCAAAAAATCAATTTTCTGATGAAAAAACGAAGACCCCTGTCGAAGGGTCCCAAAATGGTCAATATTTATGAAATTTTAACATTTCATCTTTTGACTGTAAATGACTGTTGGATGTAAATTATTACTTTTTCAACTAAAATAAGTGTGTTTAAAGTCATTTGTTGGCCTGAAATTGGTCAAAATTGAAGCTTCTGAGTAAGCAAAACTCTGTAAAAATAGCAATTTTGGTCACTGTGATGGACTAAAAAGTGGTTATTCAACATGAGGAAGATCGAATTTACATTTTGAATCATTTTTGGTGCAGTCCAAAAGATCAATTTTCTGATGAAAAACGATGACCCCGAAACTGGCGAAAATTCCCAAAATGGTCACTATTGATGAAATTTTAACATTTAATCTTTTAACTGTAAATGACTGTTGGATGTCAATTATTACTTTTCCAACTAAAATAAGTGTGTTTAAAGTCATTTCTGTGCCTGAAATTGGTCAAAATTGAAGATTCTGAGTAAGCAAAACTGTGTAAAAATGGCAATTTTGGTCACTGTGATGGTTTAAAAAGTGGTTATTCAACATGAGGCACGATCCAATTGACATTTTGAATCTTTTTTGGTACAGTCCAAAAAATCAATTTTCTGATGAAAAAACGAAGACCCCGGACCTGTCGAAGGGTCCCAAAATGGTTAATATTGATGAAATTTTAACATTTAATCTTTTGACTGTGAATGACTGTTGAGAGTGAATTATTACTTTTTCAACTAAAATAGGTGTGTTTTAAGTCATTTTGTGCCTGAAATTGGTCAAAATTGAAGCTTCTGAGTATGCAAAACTCTGTAAAAATTAGCAATTTTGGTCACTCTGAGGGTTTAAAAAGTGGTTATTCATCATGAGGAAGATCCAATTTACATTTTGAATCATTTTTGGTACAGCCCAAAAGATCAATTTTCTGATGAAAAACGATGACCCCGGAACTGTTGAACATTCCCAAAATGGTCACTATTGATGACATTTTAACATTTAATTTTTTGACTGTAAATGACTGTTGGATGTGAATTATTACTTTTTCAACTAAAATAGGTGTGTTTAAAGTCATTTCACGGCCTGAAATTGGTCCAAATTGAAGCTTCTGAGTAAGCAAAACTCTGTAAAAATAGCATTTTTGGTCACTGTGATGGTTTAAAAAGTGGTTATACAACATGAGGTATGATCCAATTGAAATTTTGAATCATTTTTGGTACGGTTCAAAAAATCAATTTTCTGATGAAAAACTATGACCCCGGACCTGTCGAACGTTCCCAAAATGGTCAATATACATGAAATTTTAACATTTAATCTTTTGACTGTAAATGATTGTTGGATGTGAATTATTACTTTTCCAACTAAATAAAGTGTGTTTGAAGTCATTTTTGTGCATGAAATTGGTCAAAATTGAAGCTTATGTGCAAGCAAAACTCTGTAAAAATGGCAATTTTGGTCACTTTGAGGGTTTAAAAAGTGATTATTCAACATGAGGCACAATCCAATTGACATTCTGAATCCTTTTTGGTACGGTCCAAAAAATCAATTTTCTGATGAAAAACGATGACCCCGGACCTGTCGAACATTCCCAAAATGTTCAATATTGATGAAATTTTAACATTTAATCTTTTGACTGTAAATGACTGTTGGAAGTGAATTATTAATTTTTCAACTAAAATGAGTCTGTTTAAAGTCATTTCTGTGCCTGAAATTGGTCAATATTGAAGCTTCTGAGCAAGCAAAACTGTGTAAAAATGGCAATTTTGGTCACTGTGAGGGTTTAAAAAGTGGTTATTCAACATGAGGCAGAATCCAATTGACATTTTGAATCATTTTGGTACAGTCCAAAAAAACAATTTTCGGATGAAAAACGATGACCCCTGTCGAAGGGTCCCAAAATGGTCAATATAGATTACATTTTAACATTTAATCTTTTGACTGTAAATGACTGTTGGAAGTGAATTATTACCTTTTCAACTAAAATGAGTGTATTTAAAGTCATTTCTGTCCCTGAAATTGGTCAAAATTGAAGCTCTGAGTAAGCAAAACTCTGTAAAAATAGCAATTTTGGTCCCTCTGAGGGTTTAAAAAGTGGTTATTCATCATGAGGAAGATCCAATTTACATTTTGAATCATTTTTGGTACAGTCCAAAAAATCAATTTTTTGATGTAAAACGATGACCCCTGTCGAAGGGTCCCAAAATGGTCAATATTTATGAAATTTTAACATTAAATCTTTTGACTGTAAATGACTGTTGGATGTAATTTATTACTTTTTCAACTAAAATAAGTGTGTTTAAAGTCATTTGTTGGCCTGAAATTGGTCAAAATTGAAGCTTCTGAGTAAGCAAAACTCTGTAAAAATAGCAATTTTGGTCACTGTGATGGACTAAAAAGTGGTTATTCAACATGAGGAAGATCGAATTTACATTTTGAATCATTTTTGGTGCAGTCCAAAAGATCAATTTTCTGATGAAAAACGATGACCAGGAAACTGGCGAAAATTCCCAAAATGGTCACTATTGATGAAATGTTAACATTTAATCTTTTGACTGTAAATGACTGTTGGATTTGAATTATTACTTTTTCAACAAAAATATTTGTGTTTAAAGTCATTTCTGTGCCTGAAATTGGTCACAATTGAAGCTTATGAGTAAGCAAAACTTTGTGAAAATAGCAATTTTGGTCACTGTGAGGGATTAAAAAGTGATTATTCAACATGAGGCACAATCCAATTGACATTTTGAATCATTTTTGGTACGGTCCAAAAAATCAATTTTTTGATGAAAAACGATCACCCCGGACCTGTCGAATGTTCCCAAAATGGTCAACATTGATGAAATTTTAACATTTAATTTTTTGACTGTAAATGACTGTTGGATTTGAATTATTACTTTTTCAACTAAAATGAGTCTGTTTAAAGTCATTTCTGTGCCTGAAATTGGTCAAAATTGAAGCTTCTGAGCAAGCAAAACTGTGTAAAAATGGCAATTTTGGTCACTGTGAGGGTTTAAAAAGTGGTTATTCAACATGAGGCAGAATCCAATTGACATTTGAATCATTTTTGGTACAGTCCAAAAAATCAATTTTTTGATGTAAAACGATGACCCCTGTCGAAGGGTCCCAAAATGGTCAATATTTATGAAATTTTAACATTTAATCTTTTGACTGTAAATGACTGTTGGATGTGAATTATTACTTTTTCAACTAAAATAACTGTGTTTAAAGTCATTTCTGTACCTGAAATCGGTCAAAATGGAAGCTTCTGAGTAAGCAAAACTCTGTAAAAATGGCAATTTTGGTCACTGTGAGGGTTTAAAAAGTGATTATTCAACATGAGGCACAATCCAATTGACATTTTGAATCATTTTTGGTACGGTTCAAAAAATCAATTTTCTGATGAAAAACGATGACCCCGGCCTGTTGAACATTGCCAAAATGGTCAATATTTATGAAATTTTAACATTTAATCTTTTGACTGTAAATAATCAATGTTGGATGTGAATTATTACTTTTTCAACTAAAATAAGTGTGTTTAAAGTAATATCTGTGTCTGAAATTGGTCAAAATTGAAGCTTCTGAGCAAGCAAAACTCTGTAAAAATGGCAATTTTGGTCACTATGAGGGTTCAAAAAGTGATTATTCAACATGAGGCACAATCCAATTGACATTTTGAATCATTTTTGGTACGGTTCAAAAAATCAATTTTCTGATGAAAAACGATGACCCCGGAACTGTCGAACATTCCCAAAATGGTCACTATTGATGACATTTTAATATTTAATCTTTTGACTATTAATGACTGTTGGAAGTGAATTATTACTTTTTCAACTAAAATGAGTCTGTTTAAAGTCATTTCTGTGCCTGAAATTGGTCAAAATTGAAGCTTCTGAGCAAGCAAAACTGTGTAAAAATGGCAATTTTGGTCACTGTGAGGGTTTACAAAGTGGTTATTCAACATGAGGCAGAATCCAACTGACATTTTGAATAATTTTTGGTACAGTCCAAAAGATCAATTTCCTGAAGAAAAACGATGACCCGGGAACTGTCGAACGTTCCCAAAATGGTCAATATTGATGAAATTTTAACATTTAATCTTTTGACTGTAAATGACAGTTGGATGTGAATTATTACTTTTTCAACTAAAATAACTGTGTTTAAAGTCATTTCTGTACCTGAAATTGGTCAAAATTCAAGCTTCTGAGAAAGCAAATCTCTGTAAAAATTGCAATTTTGGTCACTGTGAGGGTTTAAAAAGTGGTTATTAAACCTGAGGCACGATCCAATTGACATATTGAATCATTTTTGGTACGGTCCAAAAAAATCTATTTTTTGATGAAAAACGATGACCCCGGACCTGTGGAACATTGCGAACATGGTTAATATTGATGAAATTTTAACATTTAATCTTTTGAGTGTAATTTAATTATGAATTTTTCAACTAAAATAGGTGTGTTTAAAGTCATTTGTGTGCCTGAAATTGGTCAAAATTGAAGCTTCTGAGTAAGCAAAACTCTCTAAAAATAGCAATTTTGTTCACTATGAGGGTTTAAAAAGTGGTCATTCAACATGAGGCACGATCCAATTGACATTTTGAATAATTTTTGGTATGGTCCAAAAAATCATTTTTTTGATGAAAAACGATGAACCCGAACCTGTCGAACATTCCCAAAATGGTCAATATTGATGAAATTTTAACATTTAATCTTTTGACTGTAAATGACTGTTGGATGTGAATTATTACTTTTTCAACTAAAATAAGTTTGTTCAAAGTAATTTCTGTGCCTGAAATTGGTCAAAATTGAAGCTTCTGAGCAAGCAAAACTCTGTAAAAATGGCAATTTTGGTCACTCTGAGGGTTTAAAAAGTGGTTATTCATCATGAGGAAGATCCAATTTACATTTTGAATCATTTTTGGTACAGCCCAAAAGATCAATTTTCTGATGAAAAACGATGACCCCGGAACTGTTGAACATTCCCAAAATGGTCACTATTGATGACATTTTAACATTTAATTTTTTGACTGTAAATGACTGTTGGATGTGAATTATTACTTTTTCAACTAAAATAGGTGTGTTTAAAGTCATTTCTGGGCCTGAAATTGGTCAAAATTGAAGCTTCTGAGTAAGCAAAACTCTGTAAAAATAGCATTTTTGGTCACTGTGATGGTTTAAAAAGTGGTTAAACAACATGAGGTATGATCCAATTGAAATTTTGAATCATTTTTGGTACGGTTCAAAAAATCAATTTTCTGATGAAAAACGATGACCCCGGACCTGTCGAACGTTCCCAAAATGGTCAATATACATGAAATTTTAACATTTAATCTTTGACTGTAAATGATTGTTGGATGTGAATTATTACTTTTCCAACTAAATAAAGTGTGTTTGAAGTCATTTTTGTGCATGAAATTGGTCAAAATTGAAGCTTATGTGCAAGCAAAACTCTGTAAAAATGGCAATTTTGGTCACTTTGAGGGTTTAAAAAGTGATTATTCAACATGAGGCACAATCCAATTGACATTTTGAATCCTTTTTGGTACGGTCCAAAAAATCAATTTTCTGATGAAAAACGATGACCCCGGACCTGTCGAACATTCCCAAAATGTTCAATATTGATGAAATTTTAACATTTAATCTTTTGACTGTAAATGACTGTTGGAAGTGAATTATTAATTTTTCAACTAAAATGAGTCTGTTTAAAGTCATTTCTGTGCCTGAAATTGGTCAATATTGAAGCTTCTGAGCAAGCAAAACTGTGTAAAAATGGCAATTTTGGTCACTGTGAGGGTTTAAAAAGTGGTTATTCAACATGAGGCAGAATCCAATTGACATTTTGAATCATTTTGGTACAGTCCAAAAAACAATTTTCGGATGAAAAACGATGACCCCTGTCGAAGGGTCCCAAAATGGTCAATATAGATGACATTTTAACATTTAATCTTTTGACTGTAAATGACTGTTGGAAGTGAATTATTACTTTTCCAACTAAAATGAGTGTATTTAAAGTCATTTCTGTCCCTGAAATTGTCAAAATTGAAGCTCTGAGTAAGCAAAACTCTGTAAAAATTGCAATTTTGGTCCCTCTGAGGGTTTAAAAAGTGGTTATTCATCATGAGGAAGATCCAATTTACATTTTGAATCATTTTTGGTACAGTCCAAAAGATCAATTTTCTGATGAAAAACGATGACCCCGGAACTTTCGAACATTCCCAAAATGGTCACTATTGATGAAATTTTAATATTTAATCTTTTGACTATTAATGACTGTTGGATGTGAATTATTACTTTTCCAACTAAAATAAGTGTGTTTAAAGTCATTTTTGTGCCTGAAATTGGTCAAAATTGAAGATTCTGACTAAGCAAATCTCGGTAAAAATTGCAATTTTGGTCACTGTGAGGGTTTGAAAAGTGGTTATTCAACATGAGGCACAATCCAATTGACATTTTGAATCATTTTTGGTACGGTCCAAAAGATCAATTTTCTGATGAAAAACGATGACCCCGGAACTGTCGAACATTCCCAAAATGGTCACTATTGATGACATTTTAACATTTAATTTTTTGACTGTAAATGACTGTTGGATGTGAATTATTACTTTTTCAACTAAAATAGGTGTGTTTAAAGTCATGTCACGGCCTGAAATTGGTCCAAATTGAAGCTTCTGAGTAAGCAAAACTCTGTAAAAATAGCATTTTTGGTCACTGTGATGGTTTAAAAAGTGGTTATACAACATGAGGTATGATCCAATTGAAATTTTGAATCATTTTTGGTACGGTTCAAAAAATCTATTTTCTGATGAAAAACGATGACCCCGGAACTGTCGAACATTCCCAAAATGGTCACTATTGATGAAATTTTAATATTTAATCTTTTGACTATAAATGACTGTTGGATGTGAATTATTACTTTTCCAACTAAAATAAGTGTGTTTAAAGTCATTTTTGTGCCTGAAATTGGTCAAAATTGAAGCTTATGTATAAGCAAAACTCTGTGAAAATTGCAATTTTGGTCACTGTGAGGGTTTAAAAAGTGGTTATTCATCATGAGGAAGATACAATTTACCTTTTGAATCATTTTTGGTACAGCCCAAAAGATCAATTTTCTGATGAAAAACGATGACCCCGGAACTATCGAACATTCCCAAAATGGTCACTATTGATGAAATTTTAACATTTAATCTTTTGACTGTAAATGACTGTTGGATGTGAATTATTACTTTTCCAACTAAAATATTTGTGTTTAAAGTAATTTCTGTGCCTGAAATTGGTCAAAATTGAAGCTTATGTATAAGCAAAACTCTGTAAAAATGGCAAGTTTGGTCACTGTGAGGGTTTAAAAAGTGGTTATTCAACATGAGGCACGATCCAATTGACATTTTGAATCATTTTTGGTACAGGCCAAAAAATCAATTTTCTGATGAAAAACGATGACCCCTGTCGAAGGTTCCCAAAATGGTCAATATTTATGAAATTTTAACATTTAATCTTTTGACTGTAAATGACTGTTGGATGTGAATTATTACTTTTTCAACTAAATTAAGTGTGTTTAAAGTAATTTCTGTGCCTGAAATTGGTCAAAATTGAAGCTTCTTAGCAAGCAAAACTCTGTAAAAATGGCACTTTTGGTCAATGTGAGGGTTTAAAAAGTGATTATTCAACATGAGGCACAATCCAATTGACATTTTGAATCATTTTTGGTACGGTCCAAAAAATCAATTTTCTGATGAAAAACGATCACCCCGGACCTGTCGAACGTTCCCAAAATGGTCAATATTGATGAAATTTTAACATTTAATTTTTTGACTGTAAATGACTGTTGGATGTGAATTATTACTTTTTCAACTAAAATAGGTGTGTTTAAAGTCATTTCTGGGCCTGAAATTGGTCAAAATTGAAGCTTCTGAGTAAGCAAAACTCTGTAAAAATAGCAATTTTGGTCACTGTGATGGTTTAAAAAGTGGTTATACAACATGAGGTATGATCCAATTGAAATTTTGAATCGTTTTTGGTACGGTTCAAAAAATCAATTTTCTGATGAAAAACGATGACCCCGGACCTTTCGAACGTTCCCAAAATGGTCAATATACATGAAATTTTAACATTTAATCTTTTGACTGTAAATGATTGTTGGATGTGAATTATTACTTTTCCAACTAAATAAAGTGTGTTTAAAGTCATTTTTGTGCATGACATTGGTCAAAATTGAAGCTTATGTGCAAGCAAAACTCTGTAAAAATGGCATTTTGGTCACTGTGAGGGTTTAAAAAGTGGTTATTCAACACGAGGCACGATCCAATTGACATTTTGAATCTTTTTTGGTACAGTCCAAAAAATCAATTTTCTGATGAAAAAACGAAGTCCCCGGACCTGTTTAAGGGTCCTAAAATGGTCAATATTGATGAAATTTTAACATTTAATCTTTTGACTGTAAATGACAGTTGGATGTGAAATATTACTTTTTCAACTAAAATAACTGTGTTTAAAGTCATTTCTGTACCTGAAATTGGTCAAAATTCAAGCTTCTGAGAAAGCAAATCTCTGTAAAAATTGCAATTTTGGTCACTGTGAGGGTTTAAAAAGTGGTTATTAAACCTGAGGCACGATCCAATTGACATTTTGATTCTTTTTTGGTACGGTCCAAAAAATCATTTTTCTGATGAAGAGCGATGACTCCAGACCTGTCAAACGTTCCCAAAATGGTCAATATTGATGAAATTTTAACGTTAACTTTTTTGACTGTAAATGACTGTTGGATGTGATTTATTACTTTTTCAACTAAAATAAGTGTGTTTTAAGTCATTTCTGTGCCTGAGATTGGTCAAAATTGAAGCTTCTGAGTAAGAAAAACTCTGTAAAAATGGCAATTTTGGTCACTGTGAGGGTTTAAAAAGTGCTAATACAACATGAGGTATGATCCAATTGACATATTGAATCATTTTTGGTACGGTCCAAAAAAATCAATTTTCTGATGAAAAACGATGACCCCGGACCTGTGGAACATTGCGAACATGGTTAATATTGATGAAATTTTAACATTTAATCTTTTGAGTGTAATTTAATTATGAATTTTTCAACTAAAATAGGTGTGTTTAAAGTCATTTGTGTGCCTAAAATTGGTCAAAATTGAAGCTTCTGAGTAAGCAAAACTCTCTAAAAATAGCAATTTTGTTCACTATGAGGGTTTAAAAAGTGGTCATTCAACATGAGGCACGATCCAATTGACATTTTAAATAATTTTTGGTATGGTCCAAAAAATCATTTTTTTGATGAAAAACGATGAACCCGAACCTGTCGAACATTCCCAAAATGGTCAATATTGATGAAATTTTAACATTTAATCTTTTGACTGTAAATGACTGTTGGATGTGAATTTTTACTTTTTCAACTAAAATAAGTGTGTTTAAAGTCTTTTCTGTGCTTGAAATTGCTAAAAATTGAAGCTTCTGAGTAAGAAAAACTCTTTAAAAATGGCAATTATGGTCACTGTGAGGGTTTAAAAAGTGGCTATTAAACATGAGGCACGATCCAATTGACATTTTGAATCATTTTTGGTACGGTCCAAAAAATCATTTTTCTGATGAAAAGCGATGACCCCGGACCTGTCGAATGTTCCCAAAATGGTCAACATTGATGAAATTTTAACATTTAATTTTTTGACTGTAAATGACTGTTGGATTTGAATTATTACTTTTTCAACTAAAATGAGTCTGTTTAAAGTCATTTCTGTGCCTGAAATTGGTCAAAATTGAAGCTTCTGAGCAAGCAAAACTGTGTAAAAATGGCAATTTTGGTCACTGTGAGGGTTTAAAAAGTGGTTATTCAACATGAGGCAGAATCCAATTGACATTTGAATCATTTTTGGTACAGTCCAAAAAATCAATTTTTTGATGTAAAACGATGACCCCTGTCGAAGGGTCCCAAAATGGTCAATATTTATGAAATTTTAACATTTAATCTTTTGACTGTAAATGACTGTTGGATGTGAATTATTACTTTTTCAACTAAAATAACTGTGTTTAAAGTCATTTCTGTACCTGAAATCGGTCAAAATGGAAGCTTCTGAGTAAGCAAATCTCTGTAAAAATTGCAATTTTGGTCACTGTGAGGGTTTAAAAAGTGCTAATACAACATGAGGTATGATCCAATTGACATATTGAATCATTTTTGGTACGGTCCAAAAAATCAATTTTCTGATGATTCCGCTCGTTAGAGGTTTCTGAACATTTGTCTTTCCCCTTCGCTACAGGAGTAGCGCACCGAGCTCCCTGCTTTCTTTTGGAGGCGAGAGGTTTCTGAACATTTGTCCTTCCTGATCGCTACAGGAGTAGCGCACCGAGCCCCCTGCTTTCTTTTGGACCCTCGAGGAGAGAACAACATCTTCCTGGCCGCAGAGGAGGCGAGAGGCGCGGCTACCGGGACTGCGAGGACCAGCATTCCTGTAATCACCAACAGCTGGTTCCTCTTCCCGGCCGAGCCGCGCCCCCTCCCAGTGCCACGCCTCCTCCCTGAGTGCTATTTACCTCTCACGGCCCCCGCTCCGCGGGTGCCGCTCGTTAGAGGTTTCTGAACATTTGTCTTTCCCCTTCGCTACAGGAGTAGCGCACCGAGCTCCCTGCTTTCTTTTGGAGGCAAGAGGTTTCTGAACATTTGTCCTTCCTGATCGCTACAGGAGTAGCGCACCGAGCCCCCTGCTTTCTTTTGGACCCACGAGGAGAGAACAACATCTTTCTGGCCGCAGAGGAGGCAAGAGGCGCGGCGACCGGGACTGCGAGGACCAGCATTCCTGTAATCACCAACAGCTGGTTCCTCTTCCCGGCCGAGCCGCGCCCCCTCCCAGTGCCACGCCTCCTCCTAAATATATATAGGTCCTGTAACGCGCATCGCGGGACGCGCGCGGGTCGCAGCCCGGGCCAAGGGCGGGCCCGTTTTAGCCCGTTCGAGACCGAGCGAGGCCGGGCTGGGCCACCCCCCTTGGCCTTGTGACCTTCTCTACACGTCTACCATCCAAGGTACATTTGCCAGCTTTTCATTCTTGCCATTTAACGAGACTTGAAGTTAACCATCTCTCCCAATTATGACCAGGGGATCTAGAAGTAAGACGGCCATGAAAACTGCTTTGCTAACTGGGCCCTTTGATCAGTTCATTACCAGAACTAATGAGGCCATTAATTTAAGTATTTCTTTATTGGAGCGGAGGGTGTCACAGGATCTGGCTATCGCTAGGAGATCCTCTCTGGGCCCCCTAGAACTAGTACAATCACCACTTCAGTCGACTACATCGATCCCGGTCCTTTTACAACCAAATGCTATCGCTGAGATCCATTCTATCCCAAATATGGTCGACCTGTCAGCTACGAATATCATCTCTGACTTTGATTCTACGGGAAACCTCGAGAACTCCCCAGATCTACAGCTATTGATATCTCAAGATCCTTGCCCTAAGATTCAGTCAACAGGGGCAAAGAAAGGAGCGGTCCCCAAACAGGTCACCGACTTAAAGAAAGGCAATCTTACGAACTACCAATCTGCTAATACTAACAAGAAGGGGGTAAACATTATTCCATCACAGGTCGCCCCGACTGATTCCAACCTGTCATCTATTAACTTATTGGAACACACAGTCAATTCAGCGCCTATGGCAAAAGCAGGGGGTGTTTGTACTTTGAGTGATGATAATTCCCTGCTTCTAGCAAATACTAGGGATCTACTTCACCATGTTTTGAAACCCCTAGAACTGAGCATCATGGCGATAGAAAAACAACTTGCCATTCTCACTCAGAAGCCATCGACTCAGCTCAGCCTGGCCCAAGCAAAACCTGGGGCGGGTATATCAATCCCTTCCGGATCAGGTGCCCTAGGGGTGCACTTGGTTAGCGGAGCTACGGGTTCTATGTCATCAATAACTCAGCCCATTCTAACCAAGTGTAAAAAGCCAGAAACTTCATCGTCAACCGCCCTTGGGAGTGTGCGCATGACTGAAACTACGGCCACCCCTTCTTCTCAGCCTACTGTTGCCCAGTCGACTCCCTCCTCCCAGCCCATTGTTACTCAGCCCAACCAGTCTGCCCCCAACAAGGGTTTGTCTCACACATCCAATAAAAGGCCTATCACCCCACTTTTGCCCCAGCAACCACCACTGACTCGACCAGAGGAGGGTAAGAGGGGCCCCAGATCTAAGCGCCCAATTCACTTATCTCCAGAAATGTCCCCTTATACCATCATTATCACAGGGGTCCCTGAGCTATCCACAAATAAAGAGGAGCCACCTTGGTCCCTTTGGAACAAGGTCCTACAGTGGCTCACAATGAACAGGTCCCTTCATCCTCCCTATAATAGCCGAATCTCAGCAGTACGTCGAGTCCCGTGGATTGGGGATGAACCAAAAAATATACAGGGAGACTGTATTATAGTGACTTGTGACGATCCAGACATGGTGGATTATATTTGTTCTTGGCCTGCCTTGGCCAAGAAGGGGGGGATTGATGCACACCGCCTCTCCTCCTTTTACCCGTATGAACGTAGCCAGCAGAATACGCCAGTTCCCAATTGGGTACATCCCCCTGAGCGTCAGCATCCGACTATACCAAACTGGGCACAACCTTCTGAGCGTCCGCCCCCGACAGTTCCAATCTGGGTCCAACCATTTGAGCGCCAACACGCGATAGTTTCAAACTGGGTGCAACCACATGAGCGTCAGCCCCCTTTAGCCCCTAACTGGGTGCAACCTCCCGTGCGCCAAAACCCGCCAGTTTCTAACTGGGCGCAACCACCCGAGCGCATGTGGAACAACATAGGTTCTTGGTACCCACAGAAGAATAGGAGTAGAGAGTGGGTTCAGCGGCCATGGCACCCTAATAGTGACCATTCTTCTGCGGGGGGTGGCGGGGCATCCCCGTTAGTAACAGATTTGATTGCCTGGAAATGGTCGATTGACCTTTGGCCACTCCTGACAGGGATAATCTTACCCAGGGGGACCAGGGGACAGATGTAACGATTGACAGTATTCTAGCTCCCAATCAAGTAACTCGTATAGCCCCAGTTTTACATATCGACCCAAATTCCATTATAAATTTAGCAGGTACCCATATTCTAAGCAGAACCCCTGATGTAGAAGTAACTCTTTTAGTGCCTCATCAGGAGCCATCTGAAGTGTCTATGGGTGATAAGCAGCTTGCCTCTGATATACCGCACGCTCTACAACGAGACAGGGCTGCTCACACAGTAGCCGTATCGGCGGGGATAAATGTTGTCACCTGGAATATAGCAGGTATTACAGGTAAATTGAACACCCCTTTTTGGGAGGAATTTATTGGGGCCGGGTATGACATAATCTGTCTTCAAGAGACGTGGTGTCAAGATCCTATCCACGTTGAGGGCTATACTTCCTACTGCCTTACCGCATCAAATTCCCCATCAGGTCGAGCCAAGGGCGGCCTACTGATGTTAATTTCTAATAAGTTGACTAACTTTAATATCAAAAGTTACTCTTTAATTGAACCACATAGTCGGGTGCTACGGTTAGAGGCCAGTAAATATAGAGATCTAATCATTGTTAACTTTTATAATAACATCTTTGATGCTTCCAGGGGAAATATTTTATTTCCCCTGGAAGCCGTTCTCGAAGATGTATTGGCATCCTCCCGTAGAGTGGCGGCCATTCTGTGGGCAGGCGATTTTAACATCCAGCCATGCCCTTTAGCACCAGGTAACCCATGTGGTTATAGGAGAGAGTCGGGCATTAATGGGGCGGCAGACAGAGTAGAATCTCTTCATGTCCCACATTGTAACTATGGCAGTCTTTTAAATAATATGTTGGCCAATTTCGACTTAGATCTGCTTAGTTGCAATAGAAATAAGTTTAACCATACTTGCCCTACATTTACAGGCAGGCATGCTAACTCTAACATCGATCACATTCTATTGTCAAATACCAGTGAATTTAATAACCTGAGGGTCAGGGAAGAATCCCTTAGTGACCATAATAGTATCCTTTTAACTTTACTGGGCTGGGGATTTAAATCATCCAATATAGAATTCTGTTCTACTGATATTGCCCCTACGAGACCGAACGGCCCAAGAATCAAATGGGCCGGAATTGACCCTGTGATAAAACTTAAGGAGGTCGTGGAAAAATGTAGGAACGAGATTTCCTATTGCCTTGGAGAAGTCACTAACCCAGCAACTCTGTTGACAAGCTACACTATGATAAACCTAGCTATAGAAGCTGCCTTCACTAAGAAGCAGTCTAAAACCAGAGTAGCTAGGCTGGGATGGTTTGACAAATCATACACACTGTCCTTACGTGAACTTAAAAAGGCACTGTGTCTTAAACCACGCGACCCTAATAATATCAAAACTCTGCGTGTCAAATATAAGGAGGCCCTCTCCAAAAGGAAAAAGGCCCTGCAAGAAGAAGCCTGGGACAATCTTCACCGAGCAGCGGAAACCCAAAACAGTAAACTTTATTGGGAGACTATTAATAGTCCTTTTTTAAACAATGATGGGATTCCGGAATTGACATCGTATGTAGCATGTAATGCATGGATTGATCATTTTTCTAACATTTTTAACCCGGAAGGGAAGCCCCTAGAAACCTCGGTCCAGGAGGTATCAGCCTGGTTGCCTCTACCATTGGGAATCAACCTGGAGGAGGTCTATGAAGGCCTGTCCGATAGTAAAGGAGGTAAGGCCCCTGGCCCCGATGGAGTCCCTATAGATCTTCTTAAATCTGAAACTAATCTGTGGGCACCCATTTTGGTGAGGGTCTTTAATGCTGCAGCTGAGGGATGCCCACCACAATCTTGGGGCCAGTCGGTCATCATTCCCATATTCAAGAAAGGCAGTAAATCGGAGGCAGGTAATTATCGTCCCATCTCCTTACTTGATGCCTCAGTAAAGGTGATGAGTCGAATTATGCTGCAGAGGCTGGAAACCTGGGCAACTGAAAAGGAAATTTTAACTAGGGTCCAATATGGTTTTAGAAAAGGCATGGGGACACTAGAACAGTGTGTAAACTTAGATCTTTTAATTAATAAATATACAAAAGTTAAAGAAGGGAACCTGTTTTTATGTTTTGCGGACTTGAGTAGTGCGTTTGACCTAGTTGATCATTGTATACTATGGCAGGTCCTGACGGACGCTGGAGCACCAAAGGAGATTGTACATTTTTTGGCCAGGCTATACGAGAGACTGTCATGTAAGGTGCGCTATGGATCCTCAGGTGAATGTACCCCTTTCTTCAAAGTTTCAAGAGGCATCCAACAGGGTTGTGTTCTGGCCCCTCTTTTATTTTCTCTTTTTATTAACCAAATTGATTTTATATTGTGTCAGACCCCTGCCGATGCACCTTTGATTGGAGGCAAACCGGTGCCAATTTTATTGTATGCGGATGACGCTGTGTTATTATCCCGCACACAGATTGGCCTACAGCGCCTCATTGATAGATTTATGACGTTCATAGAGAGTAGGAAGCTACTTGTAAATAAATCTAAAACCTTTGTAATGTCCTGTGGGATGAAAGCCAAGAAATCCAATCCCACCTTTTTTATTGATAAGGACAAAATGTCAATAGTAAAAACGTTTTGTTATCTAGGAATCACCTTTGCTAATAATGGGTCATGGCAACCCGAGTTTGATAACATCAGCCTAAAAACGAAGAGATCCACCAATAGCATCTTTAGATTCTCATGCAAACTTGGGGTGAGGAGCATTAAAGATATGACGATCATTTATAACGTAAAATGTGTGTCCTCAGCCCTATATGGTGCGGGGGTTTGGGGTCATAGTGTTGGATCAAATGCACAGAGAGACGAAAATAAGTTCCTTAGAAAACTGTTATGTGTACCACCCTCAGCATCAGTGGATCTGATCCATGAAGAAGTGGGAATAGAATTTATTTCGGATTTGGCAGCATTACGCCCTTTGCTGCTCTGGCGCTCCATTTGGGCCAAGCCGGAAACCGGATTCACCCAGGAGATTATCCTTGACTGCCTCAGACTGGATAATTTTACACGAATATCCTGGCTTAAGTATATACATCATTGGTTTCACCTCCTCTTTCAGTTTGACACTTTTCTTGACCCCAAATCCGTGGTATCAATTCCTAAAAAAGTCATCAAACAAAGGTTTCTAAGCTATAAAAAAGAAGGTCGTGCAAAGGTGTCTGGAAAGTTGCAATCTGTGATGTTTTATCGGGACCTTAATTTACCTATTGGTTTCCAATCATATCTCCTTTCCAATCATACCTGTGAGGTACCTCACAGGAATTGGAGCAAGATCACCGCAGACCAGCTCACCACCTCCCTCAGCCAAAGCCCACCCGCCAACACAACGGACCCCAACGAAGCAGCCCGCAACTTCACACAGTGGCTGACCGCCTGCGCCGACGACCTCGCGCCACTAAAGAACCCTCCCAGCAGACCCAGAAGCAAGAAGGCATCCTGGTTCACCGACGACCTCAAGGACTCCAAGAAGAACTGCCGCACCCTCGAGAAAGCCTGGCTCCTCGACCGGACCACCGACAACATGACCGCCCTCAAACACGCTACCCGCAAGCACCACCAGCTCATCTGCACCACCAAGAAGAAATCCCTGAAGGAACGACTGGACAACAACGCCCACAACAGCAAAGAGCTCTTCACTATCGTCAAGGAGTTCTCCAACCCCAGCACCGGCACCAACGACATCACTCCGTCACAAGACCTCTGCGACTCCCTCGCCTTGTTCTTCCACCGCAAGATCGCCGACATCTACAACAGCTTTGGCGCCCCACCCACGCACCCAACCGTCGAACCAACGCCCCCCACCGCCACCCTTCGCACCTGGACCACGGTGACCACCGAAGACACAGCCCGCACGATGAACACCATCCACTCCGGATCACCGACCGACCCCTGCCCACACCACGTCTTCAACAAGGCCGACTCCACCATCGCACCCCAACTCCGGAACATCATCAACGCCTCCTTCAACACCGCCACCTTCCCGGAGAGCTGGAAGCACGCCGAGATCAGCGCCCTCCTGAAGAAACCTACAGCGGATCCCACCGATCTCAAAAACTTCTGCCTGGCGGTCCCAAGATGGCGGATTGACACCGCCGGAGTGGAGAACGCTGAATGGGTCCGGGCTGATGCGAGATTAATGGACGATTGATATAGTAATTGTTGCTACACAACGCAGAAGTGTAGAGCTGTAAAGCTGCAATGCTTTAATTTTGAGAATTTACAAAAAGACAACGGAGAGCTCGGAACTTACTGAGACCGCAAGTGCTGAATGTTGAATGCGGCAGCTACGGCTGATCGAGAGCCGTATCCGGAGCTTGCTGTGCTCCACTAGCATACAGAGACTTTCGAAAATACCACGCTTCGCTCTAGAATCCACGAAGGGCTGGACGAGCTGGGCGAGCTTGACGGCAGTCAACTGGTTTGGTCTGCGACTGCCTCAGCGCTCTCACGCGACACTGGCAGCAGCACTGACAAAGAAGGCGAGCTCTTGTGGGATGGCGCCGAAACCTCCTACGCAGACTACCCGGACGACAACAGCTAGCGGGAGAGCAACGACCACACCGGTATCTCTGTTAGTGCCGGCTATGAATGATTTAACAGCATGTAAAAAGCCCTTATCTGCCAACAACGCTCTGGAGCTAACTTCGGATGTGGATAAACTGCACCCCGGCAAGCACGAAAAATTAACTCGACCAAAAGGTAACACAGAAGATAACATGTTGTTAAACGGAGGGACTCAAATAGAAGCAATAGAATCTGAGACAGTGTGTCAAAGTGTTACTGCAGTAGCTCAGAGCAATGCCACTTTAACTGAGTTAAATATCTCGTCAGTGTTAGATACTACGGAGTTGGTTATTGCAGATGGAGGGGTTACAGATTTAACTAATGCCTCTACTATACTGGCTAAAGGAATTACTGAGCCTTTAGAGCCTCAGATTATGAACAGGGTGATTTACACCGATACTAATACGAAAACCCCTCAGAGTGAAATGACTAATACGCCTCCAGACAAGGGGAATGCCGAGGGTGTGGAAGAAGGTGAGGGCGGTGAGGGTGGTGAAAATACTGATAATACGGATGTAGCTGAGACAGACGAAGAATACATGGACCTTAATGATCAAGGGAGCAATACGCCTTTAAGATCAATCAAAGATAAAAATAAAGCTCTCAATACCAAAAAATTGAAGGGTAAAAATAAGAATAAGACCACAAAAATTACAAGCAAATCCAAGACAAGTGTTCTGAAAGCGATTGCCGAAAACAGTCCAATTAGACAATGGGTGCAGGCTAAGGGTGGTGTAAAATCAATGGCGATGAGATTGTCTGGTAATAGCCCTAATGATCAAAATATTATTACCAAAGAGGTAAACGGAGCTACTACTATGGCGAATACGAATAGACCCGGACTAATGGACTCAAATCAAGTCACCAATGTACCACTCAGTCCCATTCAGTCTACTAGTTCTTTTACTACGAAGGCCCCAGCCGAAGCTGATGGACATGATCTGTCTGGCATGATTAAGGAGTCTACAAAATCATCTGAGGGAATTCTATTGGATCATCCACACCCTTCTGTACCTTCTATGATACTTGTGGAAGACAATTCTGCTTCCGTGTTAATTAGCTGTAGCAGTAGCAGTAATAACAGCAGTAGCAGTATAACCCAAGCTTTGCCTAATACTTCTAAGGCGTCTATATGCGATGCTGGTCCAGCTCCGATAGGCGAGATTATGCTAGAAATACACCCGGAAAATACAGTTCTTTCTTCATCTAGTGTACCAACAGAATGGATTCCTCAGGGGGAGGTATCTGCTTCTTTTCAGACAATATTACATATTTTAAATGAACAGAAACAAGGAGCTAAAATTCATTACCAGCAAATGAGGGAAGACAATAATAGAACTCAAACCACATTACAAGAGATGGCATGTAAATTGGGGGCTGTGACTCAAGATATTGAGGAATTGCAGCAAAGAGTGGTGGTAACAGAGGAGAAATCACAACGTTCTGAAATAGCAGTGAACAAACATGCCTCTCAACTTCTTCAGATGCAAGCTAAGCTGGAAGACTTAGAAAATAGACAAAGGAGACAGAATCTCCGCATTTTTGGTATTGCTGAAGGAGCCGAGGGGGCAGATCCGAGAGCATATATTACTCAATTATTTCAAAAGGCCTTTCCCGACCTTTCAGATTGGGATTGGGATTCTCAGATTCAACGGGCTCACCGGTTACCCCTAGTTCAAAGGGATAAGAGTGGTAAATTCCCACGACCAATTTTGATCTACATAGGTAACTATTTGCTCAGACAAGCTATTTCTTTAAAAGCACAGCCGAACACTCCAGTCACCATTGATTCTACTATTTTTTTGTGAGATCAGATCTAAGCAAACTCTCGTTAGAAAGACGTTGGAAACTGAAACAATTCATTGACCCGATTAAAGAACTTGGATATCAAGTTTATTTACAGGAACCTGCAAAACTGAAAGTGATTAAAAATGGCTGTTCCTATTTCTTTTTGGAAGTAAATGAAATTGAAAAAGCTATTGCCTCTTGGCGATTGGGGAAATGATTAAGTTAATGACTAATGCTCTGCATATATGGCTTTCTGGATTTCTGGATATATTACTATTAGCTTTAATTTCTTGCGGGATGTGGGCGATTGTCCTTTTGGCTAGGTTATATTTGAGATAAAGAGCACTGTGTAGCATGGTTTTTCTATCTTTTTGTTGATATGATTAGTACTGATTACCTGGACCCTATTAGCGCTCTAACCGCTCTCCGACTGCCAGGGGAACGGCAGTCAACCGAACGGGGGGACCAGCAGGTAACTGTTGGGTGGGGGGTGGATGTTATGAAGTGTGGGGAGGGGAAGAGGGAGAGTTTTTTTGGGGGAAAAAAATGCATCAAAAGGCACAAAATATACAAAAATAATATGATTTATAAAAATGTTTTGATTGGTTATGACGGTCATACAGATAAGGATTTTTATCATTTACAATGCATCGTATAAAATGGCTAGTTTGGAATGTTTCAGGATTAAATAATAGAACAAAGAGAAACCTAGTGTATGAAGAGCTGAAAATGTACAATCCTCAAATAGTGGTTATAACTGAAACTCATATACCTTATAAAGATAAGCATCTGTTGAAACAATTAGGATATGACATAATAGTCTGTACTAGATTTAATGCTTCAATTCGTGGAGTAGCGATCTTAAGGCAAAAAGGGCTGAAATGCGAAATACTTAAGACACTAACTGACAAAGCTGGTAGATGGGCTATTGCTCAGATAAAACTGGAGGTCCGGAAATACACAATATGTGGAATTTATGCATCAAATCAAGATGAACCACAAATTTTTGATAATATTAATATAGAATTGCTTGGATGGGAAGGGGAATTTATTGTTTTGGGTGATTTCAACTGTATTATGAATTATGCTTTGGACACAACTAGGAAAAATTCCTTTCAAAGAATGCGGAAAACTAGAGCAGCAATTTTGGACTTAGCATCTAATCATTTTTTAAAAGACTCTTGGAGATGTTTAAATCATAAACTTGCAGGGTATTCCTACTACTCGGCCCCCCATAAACTATGCTCACGCATAGACATGATTTGGGTCTCAGATTCCATCCTCAATTGCAATAAATGCTCAATGGCAATTTATCCAAGGGTAACTTCAGATCATAACCCAATCTCTATTACTTTTGAGATTAGACCTGAAGACTCTTCGCCTCGACTTTTCTCATTTCCTTGATATTTATTTTCTGACAATGGATTTGTGAGTCAACTTAAGGAACACCTGAAACAATTCATTGATATAAATATCCAGTCGAGTCAACCCTTAATAGTATGGGACGCTTGTAAAGCTAGCATACGTGGTTTTACACAGTAATACATATGGCATCAAAATAAAGAACACCAAATTTTGAATGAGAAAAGGCTTGGTGAAATACGTGATATTGAACTTCAGTTATCAACAGCTTTGTCTGATGAGGCAATGATTTCAGATATACTTAATCTTAATCTTAAATTAATCGCACTCAAAGTTGCACTCAAAGATCTTCTTAGAACTAAAAGTATTAATAGATTTAAAAAATATCAGCTTGATCAGTATGAAAATGCAGATAAAATTGGTAAACTTCTGGCTTATAGAGTTGCCGAAGATCGCGCACAGAACATAGTTAAAGAAATAAAAGGAGACAATGATCAACTGGTTAGCGATTCTAAATCTATACTGCTACAATTTGCTTCTTACTATCAAGCTTTATATACTCCGGAATATGTAACCTCGGAAGATAGTGTTAAAAAATATATAGAACTTAACACACTAAAAGTCTTAAATCCACAACAAACAAAACAACTAGAGGAAGACATCACAGTAAGAGAAATTAGAGAGGCTATTAACTCCTTAGCAACAGGGAAAGCAGTAGGGGAGGATTCTATTCCTCTGGAACTATACAAATGCTGTGCTGAGGAATTAATACCTTTATTATTGGAAGTGATCCGGGCAATTGGTAATGGTCAACAAGCACCTAAATCTTGGAATCTAACTCAAATCATTTTTTTCTTAAAAAAAGGTAAAGTACCTCATGAGAGGGGGTCATATCGACCAATCTCACTTATTAATAGCGATGCCAAAATGTTTGCTAAAATATTGGCCATTAGGCTTGCACCAGTTATGTCTCAATTAGTATCTTCCCAACAACATGGATTCATACCAAAACGTGATACAACAGCACACATTAATATGGCCATTTCTGCTTTTGATGCTGCACGGATACAGTCCGCCCCACTCGGTATGATCTTACTAGATGCAGAAAAGCATTTGACCGAGTGGGGTGGGGCTTTCTATGGCCAGCCCTACAGGCATTTGGCATTAATGGTCAATTGTTGAGGTGGATTCAATCACTCTATGACAACCCAATGGGTAAAATATCTTACATGGGGAAATACTCTCCTATGTTCCCAATCAAGAGGGGGACAAGACAGGGGTGTCCTTTATCACCCCTGCTTTTCGCTTTGGGTATGGAACCTTTCTTAATTGCTCTCCAACGTCAGACTTTAATCAATCCATTTATTAATGGTTTAAATAAACTGGACATCACGGTATATGCAGATGATGTAGCAGTGTTTTCCTCGGATGTACCTCAAGCTTTGAAAGGTATTTTTATCGAAGCAAATATATATGGATCAGTTTCTGGTTACAAACTTAACGCTATTAAAACTCAAATTGTTGCAAATCATCATCTTCCTACCTCTATTTCAGGTATTTGTAAGGTCGCAACATATCTTGGTGTTAAAATTTCCTCAGACATTGATTCTGTTGTGGCTCTAAATTACGAAGTATTATTAAAAGAGACTATAATGCAATTTAAGAAATGGCACAAACTTCCCCTTAATATTATCGGACGTATAAATTTAATTAAAATGAAAATTCTGCCTAAATATCTATATTTATTTCGGGCAATTCCTCTACATGTTAATAACTCTTATTTTGTTAGATTAGAAGGGATTATTAGTAGCTTTATATGGGGATATAAAAAGGCCCGACGGGCAATCTCCTCACTTAAGTTTCCTTTTAGTCAAGGAGGCTTGGCTCTTCCAGACTTCAAACTCTATTATTGGTCGGCTTTCCTAACTCGCTTTCGTAGTTTAACAATTCTGGATAAATGTTTGTATTTTCATAAATTTCTGTTAGGACAAGATGCCACTATGTTTATTTACAGATTAAATGACCCTAATTATTTCAAAAGGGTTAAGTTTAAGACTATACGAGATACTGTTAATATTTGCCGCTCCATCATGATAAAATGTAATGCCTCTTGCTTTCATTATAAAACACCTCTTTGGGGTAATCCAGGATTCCCTTCAATTTTTCATGAATCAATATGCAGACTATATTCAGAATCTGGTATTAGATCATTGGGAGACCTGTATGATCATCAAGGGTTTATGACATTTGAAAAATTGAGGCAATGCTATAATTTATCTGAATTGGCTGGGTTTAAATATTTTCAAATTAAGGATTATTTAGTGAAAAAATTAGAATTTAAGATGATAATAGATTCAGACTTTTGGGATTGTATTTATAGAGAATCAGACCAAGCTTTGATTAGTATAGGATACAAATTATTTGCGGCCTTTTATACTAGCGATTTAATAAAATTAACTGCGAAATGGAATACAAGGCTAGCTGCAAATATACCACCTGATCTAATCACCTTATCTTTTAAGAGCTTAGATATGTCAGTTCATTCCTCTAGCCTTAAGTTGCAAATGTTTAAATCTATATGCCAACTGTATCATACCCCAGAGAGAATTCTTAAATGGACAAGGAATAACAATTTTAGTGAACGTACGAAATGCCCTAAATGCGATCTAAGCGGGGCTGATATCACTCATATGTTTCTATTTTGTCCTATGCTTAAAGATTACTGGAGTGGTATACTTAAGGTGGTTTCCGATAGACTTAATCAACCAATCTCTTTTTCCTCAACTGATGTACTGATTGGTACATGCGTGGGTCAAAATGAATTTAATGATTTGTTGAACATTTTAATTTCGTGTGCAAGACTTATTATTGCCAGAGTTTGGATTCAGAAAAATACACCAACTGTTATGGAATGGTGGAGCTTTGTTAAAGAAATTTATGCTATGGAGACCACTCTTGCCAATTCCAAGGGCCTTCGGGCTAAACAAAAAATGGACAAAATTTGGGGAACATTTATGTCTTAAATTATTGGCATCTTTTCTTTCTATTTCTCCTTTTTCCTTTCTCTTTTACATGACCGTATTTTCGTTTGGGATTATTGTAATGCCTACATGTGACTGTTGTATATTTTTGATTTGCTCTTTTTTTTTTTTTTTTTTTTCGTGGTTTTTGTGTACTTTTGATGCAAATAAAAAATAAAAAATATTTTAAAAAAAACAAAAAAAACTTTTGCCCCATCTCGCTCCTCCCTTTTCCTGCTAAAGTCATCGAGAAGATCGTCAATAGACAGCTGACCGCCTTCCTCGAGACGAACGGATCCCTCGACCCCTCGCAGTCCGGCTTCAGAGCCAACCACAGCACCGAGACCGCCCTCATCGCAGCCACCGACGACATCCGGACCCTGCTCGACAAGGGGGAAACAGTGGCCCTCATCCTCCTGGACCTCTCCGCTGCGTTCGACACGGTCTGCCACCGCACCCTAGTCCAGCGCCTCAGCAACATCGGTATCCAAGAGAAGGCACTGGAGTGGATCATCTCGTTCCTCGCCGGAAGAACACAAAGAGTCCGCCTCCCCCCGTTTCGCTCCGAGGCCACCGAAGTCATCTGCGGCGTCCCGCAAGGATCTTCACTCAGCCCCACCCTCTTCAACATCTACATGAAACCTCTCGCAGCCATCGCAAGCCAGCACAACCTCAACATCATCTCTTACGCCGACGACACCCAGCTGATCCTCTCCCTCACCAGAGACCCCGACACCGCCAGAACCTGCCTACACGAAGGGATGAAAGACGTCGCCGAGTGGATGAAGGACAGCCGCCTGAAACTGAACTCGGACAAGACGGAAGTCCTCATCCTGGGATCTTCGCCCTCCGCCTGGGACGACTCCTGGTGGCCCCCAGCCCTGGGCACCGCACCCAAGCCAAGCGACCACGCACGCAACCTGGGCTTCATCCTGGACCCCTCCCTCTCGATGACTAGACAAGTCAACGCTGTCTCCTCATCGTGCTTCAACACCCTGCGTATGCTTCGCAAGATCTTCCGCTGGATCCCGACCGAGACCAGGAAGACTGTCACCCAGGCACTCGTCACCAGCCGACTGGACTACGGAAACGCCCTCTACGCCGGAACCACAGCCAAGCTACAGAAAAGACTCCAGCGCATCCAGAACGCCTCCGCCCGACTCATCCTGGATGTCCCCCGACGCAGCCACATCTCCAGCCACCTGAGGAACCTGCACTGGCTCCCCGTTGACAAGAGGATCACGTTCCGGCTCCTCACCCACGTACACAAGTCTCTCCACGACCTGGGCCCCAAGTACCTCAACGACCGCCTGACCTTCTACACGCCCACCCGCCAGCTACGGTCCACCAGCCTCGCCCTCGCAGCTGTACCACGCATCCGAAGAGCCACCGCCGGAGGAAGATCCTTCTCTTACCTGGCTGCCAAGACTTGGAACTCCCTCCCCATCCACCTTCGGCTGACCCAGGACCATCTCGCCTTCAGGAAACAACTCAAGACCTGGCTGTTCGAGCAGTAGCATACCCCTCCCCCCAAGCGCCTTGTGACCCTCCCGGGTGAGTAGTGCGCTATACAAATGGCATGATTGATTGATTGATTATCTCTCTGATGTCACTCGTTATTCCCACCGGTTTGTTTTAACTCGCTTACGATTGGGTATCGTTCACCACCTTGTTGCATTCCCCACAATGAATTCTAGATCCGCTCTAGCATGCCCTTGTGACAATGTCTCTCGCCAGAGCTGTTGTCATTTCTTATTGTTTTGTAAATTTTACCATTTCTTTAGGGTAACATATTTAAAACCCATCTTTTTAAGATTCAACGTTCGCTCTACAAAGAATGCTTTACATTTGCTTAGCTCCCTAGAGAACTTGGATATTTGCTTCTTTGTAGCGACATACATATTAAAATGTACAGCTGCCTGGAAAGCCATAGTTTTATGAGTTTTATGATATTCCGGACTATGTCCTGTTCCACTATGGCTCCCTGTCTGTATATTTTACTAGATATACAGCTGCCAGGATAACCATAGTCTTATGATATCCCGGATTGTGTTTTGTCCTATCTTGGTTTCCTGTCTGTATACCTATTTATTTATTTATTTATGTGCAACTTATCGTATGTACAATGTATGCTACATGTTTTTTTTAAATCTGGTCTAAATAGCTTTTGTACTGTATATATTCAAGTTTGGTCTTATTATGCTCTTAGAATCTCCGCCTACTATGCATCCGATGGTTCTCTTCTGATCGCTTTAATTGTCATGTCCTTGATGCCTTATTTTTAGTAATGTTTATTATATTCGTATGTGTTCTGCTTGTATGATTTGTGTCACAAATCGAATAAAGCTTTGAAACGAAACAACTGTTGGATGTGAATTATTACTTTTTCAACTAAAAAAAGTTTGTTAAAGTCATTTTTGTGCCTGAAATTGGTCAAAATTGAAGCTTATGTGCAAGCAAAACTCTGTAAAAATGGCAATTTTGGTCACTGTGAGGGTTTAAAAAGTGATTATTCAACATGAGGCACAATCCAATTGACATTTTGAATCATTTTTGGTACGGTCCAAAAAATCAATTTTCTGATGAAAAACGATGACCCCTGTCGAAGGGTCCCAAAATGGTCAATATTTATGAAATTTTAACATTTAATCTTTTTACTGTAAATGACTGTTGGATGTCAATTATTACTTTTCCAACTAAAATAAGTGTGTTTAAAGTCATTTCTGTGCCTGAAATTGGTCAAAATTGAAGATTCTGAGTAAGCAAATCTCTGTAAAAATTGCAATTTTGGTCACTGTGAGGGTTTAAAAAGTGGTTATTAAACATGAGGCACGATCCAATTGACATTTTGAATCATGTTTGGTACGGTCCAAAAAATCATTTTTCTGATGAAAAGCGATGACCCCGGACCTGTCGGAAGTTCCCAAAATGTTCAATATTGATGACATTTTAACATTTAATTTTTTGACTGTAAATGACTGTTGGATGTGAAATATTACTTTTTCAACTAAAATACGTGTGTTTTAAGTCATTTTTGTGCCTGAAATTGGTCAAAATTGAAGCTTATGAGTAAGCAAAACTGTGTAAAAATGGCAATTTTGGTCACTGTGAGGGTTTAAAAAGTGGTTATTCAACATGAGGCACGATCCAATTGACATTTTGAATCTTTTTTGGTACAGTCCAAAAAATCAAGTTTCTGATGAAAAAACGAAGACCCCGGACCTGTCGAAGGGTCCCAAAATGGTCAATATTTATTACATTTTAACATTTAATCTTTTGACTGTAAATGACTGTTGGAAGTGAATTATTACTTTTTCAACTAAAATGAGTCTGTTTAAAGTCATTTCTGTGCCTGAAATTGGTCAAAATTGAAGATTCTGAGTAAGAAAATATCGGTAAAAATTGCAATTTTGGTCACTGTGATGGTTTAAAAAGTGGTTATTAAACATGAGGCACGATCCAATTGACATTTTGAATCATGTTTGGTATGGTCCAAAAAATCATTTTTCTGATGAAAAGCGATGACCCCGGACCTGTCGAACGTTCCCAAAAGGTTCAATATTGATGACATTTTAACATTTAATTTTTTGACTGTAAATGACTGTTGGATGTCAAATATTACTTTTTCAACTAAAATAAGTGTGTTTTAAGTCATCTTTGTGCCTGAAATTGGTCAAAATTGAAGCTTCCGAGTAAGCAAAACTCTGTAAAAATAGCAATTTTTGTCACTGTGAGGGTTTAAAAAGTGGTTATTCATCATGAGGAAAATCCAATTTACATTTTGAATCATTTTTGGTACAGCTCAAAAGATCTATTTTCTGATGAAAAACGATGACCCCGGAACTGTCGAACATTCCCAAAATGGTCACTATTGATGAAGTTTTAATATTTAATCTTTTGACTGTAAATGGCTGTTTGATGTGAATTATTACTTTTCCAACTAAAATAAGTGTGTTTAAAGTCATTTCTGTGCCTGAAATTGGTCAAAATTGAAGCTTCTGAGCCAGCAAATCTCTGTAAAAATGGCAATTTTGGTCACTTTGAGGGTTTAAAAAGTGATTATTCAACATGAGGCACAATCCAATTGACATTTTGAATCATTTTTGATACGGTCCAAAAAATAAATTTTCTGATGAAAAACGATGACCCCGGACCTGTCGAACGTTCACAAATTGGTCAAAATTGATGAAATTTTAACATTTAATCTTTTGATTGTAAATGACAGTTGGATGTGAATTATTACTTTTTCAACTAAAATAACTGTTTAAAGTCATTTCTGTACCTGAAATTGGTCAAAATTGAAGCTTCTGAGTAAGCAAATCTCTGTAAAAATTGCAATTTTGGTCACTGTGAGGGTTTAAAAAGTGGTTATTAAACATGAGGCACGATCCAATTGACATTTTGAATCATTTTTGGTACGGTCCAAAAAATCATTTTTCTGATGAAAAGCGATGACCCCGGACCTGTCGAACGTTCCCAAAATGGTCAATATTAATGACATTTTAACATTTAATCTTCTGACTGTAAATGACTGTTGGATGTGAATTTTTACTTTTTCAACTAAAATAAGTGTGTTTAAAGTTATTTCTGTGCCTGAAATTGGTCAAAATTGAAGCTTCTAAGTAAGCAAAACTCAGTATAAACGGCAATTTTGGTCACTGTGAAGGTTTAAAAGTGGTTATTTAACATGAGGCACATGAGGCACATGAGTAAGCTTATGAGTAAGCAAAACTCTGTGAAAATAGCAATTTTGGTCACTGTGAGGGATTAAAAAGTGGTTTTTCAACTTGAGGCACGATCCAATTGACATTTTGAATCATTTTTGGTACGGTCCAAAAAATCATTTTGCTGATGAAAAACGATGACCCCGGACCTGTCGAACGTTCCCAAAATGGTCAATATACATAAAATTTTAACATTTAATCTTTTGACTGTAAATGACTGTTGGAAGTGAATTATTACTTTTTCAACTAAAATAAGTGTGTTTAAAGTAATTTCTGTGCCTGAAATTGGTAGAAATTGAAGCTTCCGAGTAAGCAAAACTCTGTAAAAATGGCAAGTTTGGTCACTGTCAGGGTTTAAAAAGTGGTTATTCAACATAAGGCACGATCCAATTGACATTTTGAATCGTTTTTGGTACGGTCCAAAAAATCAATTTTCTGATGAAAAACGATGACCCCTGTCGAAGGGTCCCAAAATGGTCAATATTTATGAAATTTTAAAATTTAATCTTTTGACTGTAAATGACTGTTGGATGTGAATTATTACTTTTTCAACTAAAATAAGTGTGTTTAAAGTAATATCTGTGCCTGAAATTGGTCAAAATTGAAGCTTCTGAGCAAGCAAAACTCTGTAAAAATGGCAATTTTGGTCACTGTAAGGGTTTAAAAAGTGATTATTCAACATGAGGCACAATCCAATTGACATTTTGAATCGTTTTTGGTACGGTCCAAAAAATCAATTTTCTGATGAAAAACGATGACCCCGGACCTGTCGAACGTTCCCAAAATGGTCAATATTGATGACATTTAACATTTAATTTTTTGACTGTATATGACTGTTGGATGTGAATTATTACTTTTTCAACTAAAATAGGTGTGTTTAAAGTCATTTCTGGGCCTGAAATTGGTCAAAATTGAAGCTTCTGAGTAAGCAAAACTCTGTAAAAATAGCAATTTTGGTCACTGTGATGGTTTAAAAAGTGGTTATACAACATGAGGTATGATCCAATTGAAATTTTAAATCATTTTTGGTACGGTTCAAAAAATCAATTTTCTGATGAAAAACGATGACCCCGGACCTGTAGAACATTGCCAAAATGGTTAATATTGATGAAATTTTAACATTTAATCTTTTGACTGTAAATGATTGTTGGAAGTGAATTATTACTTTTCCAACTAAATAAAGTGTGTTTAAAGTCATTTCTGTGCCTGAAATTGGTCAAAATTGAAGCTTCTGAGCAAGCAAAACTGTGTAAAAATCGCAATTTTGGTCACTGTGAGGGTTTAAAAAGGGGTTATTCAACATGAGGCAGAATCCAATTGACATTTTGAATCATTTTTGGTACAGTCCAAAAGATCAATTTCCTGAAGAAAAACGATGACTCCAGACCTGTCGAACGTTCCCAAAATGGTCAATATTGATGAAATTTTAACATTGATTTTTTTTACTGTAAATGACTGTTGGATGTGAATTATTACTTTTTCAATTAAATAAGTGTGTTTTAAGTCATTTCTGTGCCTGAGATTGGTCAAAATTGAAGCTTCTGAGTAAGAAAAACTCTGTAAAAATGGCAATTTTGGTCACTGTGAGGGTTTAAAAGGTGGTTATACAACATGAGGTATGATCCAATTGACATTTTGAATCATTTTTGGTACGGTCCAAAAAATCAATTTTCTGATGAAAAACGATGACCCCGGACCTGTTGAACATTGCCAAAATGGTTAATATTGATGAAATTTTAACATTTAATCTTTTGAGTGTAAATTAATTATTACTTTTTCAACTAAAATAGGTGTGTTTAAAGTCATTTGTGTGCCTGAAATTGGTCAAAATTGAAGCTTCTGAGTAAGCAAAACTCTGTAAAAATGGCAATTATGGTCACTGTGAGGGTTTAAAAAATTGTTATTCAACATGAGGCACGATCCAATTGACATTTTGAATCATTTTTGGTACAGTCCAAAAGATCAATTTTCTGATGAAAAACGATGACCCCGGAACTGTCGAACATTCCCAAAATGGTCACTATTGATAAAATTTTAACATGTAATCTTTTGACTGTAAATGACTGTTGGATGTGAATTTTTACTTTTTCAACTACAATAACTCTGTTTAAAGTCATTTCTGTGCCTGAAATTCGTCAAAATTGAAGCTTCTGAGTAAGCAAAACTCAGTAAAAATGGCAATTTTGGTCACTGTGAAGGTTTAAAAGTGGTTATTCAACATGAGGAAGATCCAATTTACATTTTGAATCATTTTTGGTACAGTCCAAAAGATCGATTTTCTGATGAAAAATGATGACCCCGGAACTGTCGAACATTCCCAAAATGGTCACCATTGATGAAATTTTAATATTTAATCTTTTGACTGTAAATGACTGTTGGATGTGAATTATTACTTTTCCAACTAAAAAAAAAGTGTGTTTAAGGTCATTTTTGTGCCTGAAATTGGTCAAAATTTAAGCTTATGTGTAAGAAAAACTCTGTAAAAATAGCAATTTTGGTCACTGTGAGGGTTTAAAAAGTGGTTATTCAACATGAGGCATGATCCAATTGACATTTTGAATCATTTTTGGTACGTCCAAAACATTTATTTTCTGATGAAAAATGATGACCCCGGACCTGTCGAACATTCCCAAAATGGTCAATAATGATGAAATTTTAACATTTAATCTTTTGACTGTAAATGACTGTTGGATGTGAATTTTACTTTTTCAACTAAAATAAGTGTGTTTAAAGTCTTTTCTGTGCTTGAAATTGTTAAAAATTGAAGCTTCTGACATTTATGAATCTGTCTCATTTTCAGGGTATTGCACTAGAAGCAGGCACAGGCAGCTAGGCAGGCAACGGAGGCCACATACACCATCTCATAGGAAAGGGAAATCTTTCACAGAACACGACATCACCTACCCTGGAGATGGCACACAGGACACTCAAGGGGTGATGGGGACACTGATTCACAGGGCACACAGGCATCCCCCTCAAAAGGTACTCCCAAGGGCAAGGCACATCTCATGGACAAGGCACAGACCAAGGACAGGGCATCCGCAAAGAACAGGACACCGCCCATGGACACGGCTCCTCCCAAGGACAGGGCACCTCTCAAAGACAGGGACACTCCCAAGGACAGCGACACTCCCAAGGACAGGGCACCTCCCAAGGACAGGGCACCTCCCAAAGACAGCGCACCTCTCAAGGACAGGGGCATTCCCAAGGACAGGTCACCTCCCAAGGACAGGGCATCTCCCAAGGACAGGGCATCTCCCAAGGACAGGGCACCTCCCAAAGACAGGGACACTCCCAAGGACAGGTCACCTCCCAAGGACAGGGCATCTCCCAAGGACAGGGCATCTCCCAAGGACAAGGCACCTCCCAAAGACAGGGACACTCCCAAGGACAGGGCCCCTAAAAGGGACAGGGCACCTTCAATGGACAGGGCACCTCCCAGGGACAGAGCACCGCCCACAGATAAGGCACATTCCAAAGACAGGACACCTCCTTAGGCCAAGGCATCTCCCACGGCCAAGGCACCTCCCAGGGAGCAGGCACCTCCCAGGGCCAAGGCGTCTCCCATGGACAGGACATCCACGAAAGCACGTGACACTTCAAAAATAGGACGCAGAAATTCATGCACGCATAATTTATTAAAGAAAGGCGTAGGAGTGCCCCGTGATGTAGAAAGAAAAACATATTACGATTATTAAGAATAGAGGCCTGGGAAGGCCACGTGAGGCTGTAATAAATATTAAAGTCATGGAAGAATTAGGAGCGAGCTAATACGATGAACCACAAAGCACGTACCCTACAAAAATAAAGCAAAACAGAGCTAGGAGGGTCACGTGACGCAGAAAAAAATACCATCAAGCACGTAAAATTTTTAAAAACTGACACGAAAGCACATGACACTTCAAAAATACGACCTAGAAATTCATGCACGCACAATTTATTAGAGAAAGGCCTAGGAGGAGCCCGTGACGCAGAAGGAATTAATAGGATAATGCAAGTACGATCATTAAGAATAGAGGCCTAGAAAGGCCACGTGAGGCAGTAATAAATATTAAAAGTCATGGGAGAATTAGGAGGGAGCCAATACGATGTACCGCAAAGCATGTACCCCACAAAAATAAAGCAAAGTAAAGCTGGGAGGGCCACGTGACACAGAAAGAAATACCATCAAGCATGGAAAATTTTTAAGAACAGTTACGAAAGCACGTGACACACTTCAAAAATACGACCAAGAAATTCATGCACGCACAATTTATTAAAGAAAGGCATAGGAGGGCCCGTGACGCAGAAGGAATAAATAGGATCATGCAAGTACGATCAATAAGAGTACAGGGCTGGGAAGGCCACGTGAGGCAGTAATAAATATTAAAAGTCATGGAAGAATTAGGAGGGAGCAAATACGATGAACCACAAAGCATGTACCCCACAAAAATAAAGGAAAACCTAGCTGGGAGGGCCACGTGACACAGGAAAAAATTCCATCAAGCATGTAAAAATGTTAAGAACAGACACGAAAGCATGTGACACACTTTAAAAATACAACATAGAAATTCAAGCACACATAAATTAATAAAGAAAGGCCTAGGAGGGCCCCATGACGCAGAAGGAATTAAATAATAGGATCATGCAAGTCTGATCAATAAGAATACAGGGCTGGGAAGGCCATGTGAGGCAGTAATAAATATAAAAAATCATGGGAGAATTAGGAGGGAGCAAATACGATGAACAACAAAGCATGTACCCCACAAAAATAAAGCAAAGTAGAGCTGGGACGGCCACGTGACACAGAAAAAAATACCATCAAGCATGTAAAATTTTTAAGAACAGACACGAAAGCATGTGACACACTTCAAAAATACGACCCAGAAATTCATGCACGCACAATTTATTAAAGAAAGGCATAGGAGAGCCCCGTGACGCAGAAGGAATAAATAGGATCATGCAAGTACGATCAATCAGAATACAGGGCTGGGAAGGGCACGTGAGGCAGTAATAAATATTAAAAGTTATGGGAGAATTAGGAGGGAGCAAATACGATGAACCACAAAGCATGTACCCCACAAAAATAAAGCAAAACAGAGCTAAGAGGGCCACATGACGCAGAAAAAAGATCATCAAGCATGTAAAATTTCTAAGAACAGACACAAAAGCACGTGACATTTAAAAAATACAACCCAGAAATGTATGCAAGTACAATTTATTACAGAAAGGCCTAGGAGGGTCCCATGACGCAGAAGGAATTAAATAATAGGATCATGCAAGTACGATCAATAAGAATAGAGGACTAGAAAGGCCACGTGAGGCAGTAATAAATGTTAAAAGTCATGGGAGAATTAGGAGGGAGGTAATACCATGAACCACAAAGCACGTACCCCACAAAAATAAAGCAAAACAGAGCTGGGAGGGTCACGTGACGTAGAAAAAAATATCATGAAGCATGCAAAACTTCTAAGAACAGAAACAAAAGCACGTGACATTTAAAAAATACAACCCAGAAATTCATGCAAGCACAAAATATTAAAGAAAGGCCTAGGAGGGCCCCATGACGCAGAAGGAATTAAATATTAGAATCATACAAGTACGATGAATAAGAATAGAAGGCTGGGAAGGCCACGTGAGGTAACAATAAATAGAAAAAGTCACGGGAGGATTAGGAGGGAGCAAATAGGATGAAGCACAAATAAACTAAATCAGAGCTGGGAGGGCCACGTGACGCAGTAAAAAAAGACTATCATGCAGGTACAATTTAGAGCGGAGGATGATGTTGTGACGGCTTCTCCTACCTTTGCTTCTGTCATCTCTTGTCTTGTCTTCAAAGGCTGGGGCTTTGGCTGGGCCTGGGGTGGGCTGCACGCGGGCGCCACCGCCACTGCCTCCACGCCTAGTGTGTTCTGGCTGCGCGGCAGCAGCAGTGACACCACGTCGAGGGTGACGAGTCCTCCTCCGCTCTACCAAACAGTTCGTAGTAAAATCAACGACGACAGTGTGTCTGTCATGGCAGCACAGGCAGGCAAAAGAGAGCATGGTCACGTCTGTGCCCACATTATATGGGTACGGCGTGGGCTGACCAAACCAAGCCGTGGGCCGTCATTGGTAGTGTTTTCGTGCTCTACAAGCATGATGTCCCTGGGGGACCTCCCATTGGTTAATGTATTGCTTTCCAGGCTTAGTGACAGCAAGCACCCTAGGTGGTGGCATCTGGGGAGTATGGACGGGCGTGCACCGCGCATATGCAAGTGTGAGCGTGTGCACCAACAATTAACAACAGAGAGAAACGAGGGCGAGGTTATCATGTGCACAGAGGCAGGCCCAGAACCAGATCTCCAGTGAGTGACCACTTCTAATCATTCTCGTTAGTGTGCCCTGTGCTCTGATTTGTCACTTAGAGGGTGATCGCACCATACTTTGTACTGCTAATCATATTCAGCGTACGTGCGAATATGGTACGAATATAGTTTAACGTTCCCCGTTGCATCAAAGCTTTTGTGTGACATCACGTACGGCGTACTGTATGCGAAAGGCGCCAATGTTTCTAGTTCTTTAAAAACATATATTGATGTATTTAATGTACATACTAAGGGAAAACATTATCGGGGATAATTATAAAAATATATATATATTCTTTTTTTTTTTTTTATTTCAAATCTGTTTTTTATTGAAGATTGAAAAACGAAAGCAAAGACAATACAGTAAGTCTTCCAATACAAAGATTAATACAGTAGTGGTAATAAATGACGCGTACTGAAAGTAAGAAATAAGAAACAAGAGACAAGAAATAAGAATTAAGAAATAAGAAATAAGGACAAGTGTGCCAATGCATCAATGACAATCGGTCAGCAGGAGCATGAGTCACATTACACAATATATACAACGTTGGAGCATATGGATTCATACAGAGTCAATGGAGCATATGTCAATAATCAACATTTAGAGAGTTGTATCATGGAGGTTCAAAGTGAGAGGATGACGCATCCAGTGAGGACCACAGTTTTTTCTTAGAAGGCTTCCATGTAGCTGATTGTAGTGCCGCATTGTCCGCCCCTCTCAAGAAGGAGAGCCATTCTAACCAGATTTTAAAGTTGACCTCGGCAAAATTCTTCCATTTACAAAGGATGACCTTGCACGCCAGTGTCAACATGACATCTAACAGTTGTCGGTCATGTATGTCAGGGAGTTGCATTTCTAATGGGCCCAAAATGACATATAAGAATTCCTGGGGAGGTGTAATTCCAAATATCTGGTGAATATAAGCAAATACTTCCCCCCAAAATGTTCTTAGTAGGGAACAATCAAAAAGCATATGCGACAGATCCCCAGGTGCTGCCTGGCAATTCCAGCAATCGGGCGTATCTTTTAGATGGCATTTGAACAGCTTCTGAGGGGTCCAGAACGCTCTGTTCATCAACATATACTTTGTTTGACAGAGGATCGGGGAGACCTTATTTGATAGTGCAGTGCTGTGGATCACTTCCCAGTCTATCGTTATTCCTGTCGAATTAGGTTCCGATTCCCACTTGCCTTCCGTTAGCTTATGAGGTTTCTTGGGCATGGGGAGGAGCAATTTATAGACTCTGGAGACGAAATGGTCAGCATGGAACATTATCGGTAAACGCTTCATAAGCCAGGGTAATTCAGTAGTGAGAGTACGTTTAGAGATGACGGATTTCAATTTCAGGAATTGATAGAATTCAATGGGTGGTAAGTTAAATGTCTTTTGCAGTGTCGAGAAAGGGATGGGCAGAGCATCTACATAGAGGTCTTTTACCATATGTATACCACTTCTAGCCCACGAATCCCAATAGAGGGTTCTGCCATCTAACCGGAACATAGGGTTGTACCATAACGATACGAGGATGGATTTCTTGATTACTGAGTTAGTTTTATGGGATTGGTCCAGCCTGAGGAGGGCTCGCCTGGTGTTCAGTAGGATATATTTGGAGTGAGGTAAATGCGCTAAGTCCATGCTAAGGAGGGCCGGAAGGGGTGCATGTGCAATTATCGATTTCTCGATAGATATCCATACTGGGGTATAAGATGGAGAGTCAACTAGCCAAAGAGCCCCTGGTTTGCAAAGGAAAGCCGTCTGGTAGTTCCTGAACGAGGGAAGGCCCAGGCCGCCTTTCTCTTTTGCCAGCTGCAGCTTTTTCAATGATATCCTGGCTTTTTTCCCTCGCCACAGGAACTCCCCAAACAGCCTATCCACTTTCTTGACGAATTCGTCTGTAAAAGTCATTGGGAGCATGCTGGCCAGGTAATTAACCAGAGGCGTACGCATCATTTTAAGTGTTTCAGCCTTACCCCACCAGGACAAAAACTTGGGTGACCAGCTATCTAATAATGTGGATATCTTTTTTAAAGTTAGGTCCTCGTTCACCTTCAGGGTTTTTATTAAGTCTTTCTCGAAATCCAGACCCAGGTATCTAAAAGCTTTTGGTTGCCAAGTAAGACCAGATGCACCAAGTATTTCTTTACTCCCTATGTTATTTAAAAGCTTGACCTCTGTTTTGTCCTTATTCAGCTTGTAACCTGAAACTTTAGAATACTCATCAATCGTGGCCATTAATGCCGGAATAGCTTCGTCAGCTTTTTCCGTCATAATGAGCACATCATCTGCGTAAGCAGTTAATTTTACAGTACAGTCATTAAACGGCACTCCAGCAATGGCTGCATTATTCCGTATATGATATAGGAAAGGTTCTATGGCCAGTAAAAACAAAGATGGAGACAATGGACATCCTTGTCTTGTACCTTGTTTCAGGCAGAAGGACGAGGAAAAGGAGCCCCCTGCTCTAACCCTAGCCGTGGGCCCGGCATACAGAGCCATTACGAGTTTAGTAAATGTTGTTCCTAAATTGAATTTGTGTAAGACTGCCTCAAGAAAGGCCCAGTCTACCTTATCAAAGGCTTTCTCAGCGTCCAACGTGATTGCCACAGTGGGGGTATGCAGAAGCTTTGCTTTTTCTAATGCATGGGCTAAAACTCTGGTGTTATCGCTTGACAGTCTGTGTTTTAAGAAGCCAGCTTGATATGGATGTATGAGGGTAGGGAGGACTCTTTGTAGCCGGGCTGATAGAATCATAGCTAGTAACTTACAATCTAGATTAATCAGGGAAATCGGCCTATAGTTTTTTGGCAATGATGGATCTTTGCCATCCTTAGGGAGTACCGCGATAATCGCCTCCGCTAAAGTGCCTTTTACCTCACCTGTTTCTGTGATTTCCTTGAAAAGGTGTAGAAGAGGTTCTATTAGATCCGGGGCAAAACTTTTGTAAAATTTAGCCGTAAAGCCATCAGGGCCAGGTGCTTTCCCACATTTTAGACCTTTGATTGCCTTTTCTACCTCACTAGCCGAGATTGGATCATTTAGGCTGTGTTGTTTCTCTGACGTTAATGTTGGCAAGTCACACTCTTGTAAATAATCCTGGACCTTATTCTCGTCAACCAATTCGTTTTTAGCATACAGGCCCTCATAAAAGCCTTTAAAGATCTCAGTTATTTCATGAGGGTCAGAGTGGCTTACTCCTGCCGAATCTTTTATAACATTAATAGAATTTTTCTGAACCTTGAACTTTAGATAGGCGGCCAGGCTTTTACCTGCTTTGTTAGATTCGCAAAGCTTAAATTTCCGCCTCCTGTCCAACCATACTCCCGCTCTTTCACTCACCAACTTGTTGTACTCGTATTTACTGTTAGTCATAGTGTTAAGTGTCTCCCGGTCCCTGGTCAGTTGGTGTCTATTTTCTAGGTCAGCTATCTCTCTTTCTAGTGTTTCCAATGTTGCGTTGTAATCTTTGTTCATTGCAGAACGGATCTTGATGCATACTCCCCTTAGTGTGCTTTTCAGGGCTTCCCAGCGAACGAGGTCTGAAGTCTCCCCTCTCACATTTATTTCTAAATACAACCGGATGGCAGTTTGAATGGCAACCCTATTCTGTTCTTTACTTCTTCATTGAGTCTCCATGATGTTTGTTTAGGGGAGGGCTTAATGTTACTGATGGAGAGGGAAATGCATGAATGGTCTGATAGGACTCTTGGCTCTATGGATGTGTCTTCTATCCTTGATACCCCATTTTGTGTGATGAAGATGTAATCAATGCGGGAGTACGAATCATGTGGGGAAGAGTAAAATGTGTAGTCCCTGTAAGTGGGGTTTTGTATTCTCCACGCGTCAACCCAGATTAAAGCGCTGACACAATTTAATGAATGCGCCATGTGATCTATTTGGCTTGAAAATGCACTTCGAGTCTCTGTCCAGGGCAGGGTCGAATGGAAGGTTAAAGTCTCCTCCTACTAAGTGAACTGCCGTGTCGGGTATGGTTGCAAGTTGTTTCACTAGTTCCTGCCAGAAGTTTAGATCATTAGTGTTAGGTGCGTAAATATTCGTGACATAAAATTCCGTGTTGTCCCTGGCGAGCTTAGCTGTGACCCAGCGTCCCTTCTCGTTTGCCTCTGAGGACAATAACTCTATCTTGGATTTTTTCGCCAACAATATCAGTACCCCATTCTTTTTACCTAGGGCACTTGAGCCCACAACCTCCGAATAGAACCTATTACGCAGAGTGTAACATTGTTTCGTGTCTAGCTTGGTCTCCTGTAGCAGGACAATGTCGCCTTTCTGCCTACGCACATAATCCAATATCTTCTGTTTTTTAATGGGTTGATTCAAACCTTTTACATTCAATGACAAGATTTTTAAATTGTCTAGGCAAGCCGTTCCGAGCGGCGTGTTAAGTGTAGGGTGTATCATTTATGCTATTGCGTATGTCATGAGTGCATTATGAACCCCAAGGAGTGGCGTGCCATGTGGCACATCATGTAGGGAACCCCCTGTCTTGATGACTATGGCACTAGATTGATAGAGACCTTGAGCAGATGTATGGGCGTATAGACATGGCATGTGAATGATCCAACTTGTCCAGACAAAAAATAAGGAGCTGAGTAAAAATGGCAATGACAACGAAGATAAATAAATAAAAAATGAAAATGAAAACCACAACGTACAACACACATCCCCCCCTGACCCCCCAAACCCCCCACCCCACCCACCCCTACTGCAATATGTAAGCATGGCGACGTGAGGAAAACCGCAGTAACCCTCCCGTCAGTACCAACATTGCATAAACATTGGAACAACAGTTTGAAGTATTTTAAAACCATATACTAAAGCAATGATAACTTCTAAGTGGCCTTATTTTAACTATGAGACCACACTCTGGATACTGGTACTGGTATACTCTATGAGATTCTAGCAGTGGAGCATCAGGTGAAAACAGTTTAGAGTATAGTGAAGGCCTTTGTGCAGTATTGTGACACCATATGAAGTAATGCGTCAATGTTACAAAATTTTTACATATCTCAGAGATTAGTTACAGTTTAGATCAAAGAAATTAGATCTATAATAACAGATCGATAATAAGGAATCAAGGGTAAAAAAAGTTGCCAACAGTAGAGCCAGAATAGTAAGTTGTAATATAATTCACGGAGCAACTCTCAATGTCAGAAGGGGATTTCGAATGTAGGTTTATATAAGTAGCGATGATCAACTATATGCAGCATCTCCCAAAATAGAGCATTTATATCCTTACGCTGAGGTCCTTGTAGAATATTGTAACATCATATTCACTTTTTAGGGCACCCCAAGAGCCAGCATATTCTATACATAAACAACAGCGATAGACTAACATTGAATGGCCCCCTTATCAATAGTCGTAACAGGACCTTAGTAGCGCTGAACTAATGCCGAAGCAATGTGTTAATGTCACACAATTTTACCTATGTCAGAGACTAGTAACAGGTTACATCAGAGAAATTAGATCGGTAAAGACAGAACGATATTAAGGAATCAAGGGCAAAATAAATTACCAAACGATAACCAGAATAGTGCGTTGTAATATAACTCACGGAGCAACTCCCAGTTTCAGAAAGGGGTCTCGAATGTAAGACCCAACCTGATAGGAGCAAGGACAACAAAACCTGTGAGTCCATATGAGTAGAGACGATCCATCATAAACAGCTTCATCCAGAAATGCTCATTTGTATCCTGAAGCCGAGGCCGCCATATTGCTTGGGTTGTTGGTGTCCATGTCACGCTCATCCAGCTCCTCGAGCATGCGTTTGAGCTTCATAGGATCCGTGAAAAAGTGAGGTGATCCACGTACTGTGACTCTATATTTCGCCGGACCCACAAATCCAAATTGATATCCCCTCGACTTCAGTTGCGGCCGCAGCGCCAAGAAGGCTTTCCTTACTTCTACTGTTTCTTTACTATAATCTTGTGAGATGTAGATCTTTGCGTCTTTCCACAGGATGTGATTGTGCTTCCGAACAAAAGCCAGTATTTGCTCCACATGCTGGTATCGCAGCGGCTTACAGACGATGGGCCTGGGACCTTTTTGCGCCTTGGTGATTCTTCCAGGTACTCTGTGCGCTCTGTCAAACTCTAGAGGGTTAACAAAAGTCAAATTCGTGGCCTGAGCAAACCATGATTCTAAGAACTGGATGCACGACCCCTCCGAATCTTCGGACCCTTCCGGGACCCCAAAAATGCATAGGTTCCCTCTCCTATTTCTGTCTTCCAACTCTGCCAGTCTTCTAGCGGTGTGGTCAGAGGAGACGTGTAGGTGTTTCAGGGCCGCGCAAGTTTTAACCTCGATATCTTCCAGACGACTGATCCTCGACTCCGTTTCTGTTAGACGTGCATTAGTGTCCCTAATATCTTGGCGGATTGCCACTACTTCTTCCTTGGTTACCTTAGCCAAATCTTTCACTTCATCCAGCCTGTTTAGGATCATATCGAGTGCCTCCGTAGTGACTTTCTTTGTCTTGTTCGGCGACCCCGGGTTCGAGTGGTCCGATTTAAGTCTTTTCAGGGAGCTCTGATCTTTAATATCCATCTTGAGTGTTTGAAATCCTGAGTGGTGTCTCGAAATCCTTTCCACCGCAAGCGTGTAGGCAGAGCTGACAATATTATATACGGTTGACGCAAACGCAGTCGCGCTGATGTAGATATAAGATTGAAGGTAGGTTGAAGGTAGGTCGGTAGAGGAAATCAATCAGCTAGTTTCCAGTGCTCCCAGTGCGTCTAGCAATTATGGTGTGCCACAGGGAGGATCTTGGAAGGCAAGGTGCCTCGGAGACTCACTTAGGGCTTGCACGTGGCATCATGGGAGAAGTCACCATTGTCTGAGGACAGACGTTTCGATCAAATGGCGCAAAAGTTTCAAGCTCCCATTGCCAGATCAAGAACATGTGCCCATTTCTTTGTCATGGATCATAATCATGGATCATATTACTGCCAATACTGCCTTTCAGGTTTTCCTCGAGGAGTTAATTCACTCACGATTTTCATAATTACAAAATCGTCAGCCGCCATCTTGGTAAAGGTATCGGAAGCCTTGACATGGCCGATCGGGCTTTACTCGTGCGTCCGTGCACCAGGATCGGTTGCTCAATTCTCCTCTAGGGCCCCACTGCCTCACCATCAGTCCTACCGTGTGGTTGCAGTCATCGGTATCACGGCGGTGATCAGTCAGTGTCCCGCATCTGCTCCCTCCCTCGTCTGAAGCGCGGCAGGGGACATCCGGAGTCCCGCTCGCCGTATCTCCAGATCTGGAGCAGCCACAGCTATAAAAGGCAGCTCACTGCGCACCCAGGGTATTCCGATGTCAGAATCCACGTTCACATCGCGGTTATATTCAGATGAAAGCGTTCCAATTCTTGGTAGTAACGCTTGTGACGGGAGGAGAGACGCTCTATGTCACCATCTTCCTCTGCGTCCAAGCCACGCCCCCCTCATAAAAATATATATAATTTTTTTTTAACTTTTAACAATCGAATATTACTTTTAAAAACAATTACACGAATCACGGTAGAACGTCATATGTAGTCGTAAGAGCACCGTAAGCACACCATAAGCGTACGGAAACCCATGTGGCTTTAAAAGAAGAGATTTGATTGGTTCCTAACACTTCCTATTGCAACTGTGAAAGTTCCGTCCCATTTTAATCATTCGACTTTGACTTTCTAAGAAAGAGCATCTCTTCTGATAATCTAGTCAAATAGAAGGAAGACCGCCATAAGAAGAGCAATGGCTTCATCTTCCAGTCATTCTTCAGAGGTACGTTTCATTCCTGAAGAACCTCCAAAAAAGAGGAAAGAAGCTCTGATTTGGACGTTTTTTACTTTTCCAGAAGGGCAAAAAAAGGTTAATGCTCCAAAAGTAACCTGTAGAATTTGTCAAACAACTCTTTCTTGGGGTGATCCAACTAAAAAATACTCCTTTGGCACAGCAAATATGGTGCGACATGTGAAGAACTTGCACCCCAACAACTTTGCTCGAGCTGCAAGACGGAGGTTGCAGGACAGCCCATCTGCTACTGCACCAAGCACATCAACTGCTGCAGCAGAATTTTCAGCAATCAGTCCACACCCACAAATTGATCATGACTTTGGTGAAGTTAAAATTGTATGCATGTATTGCGATAAACATTTGTGCTATGGGAACAGTCTATCGACCTGATCAGATGCAGGATTCAGGAGAATTGTTGCCCTCGACATTAGTTCTTTTTTTTTCATTCTTTTGTTCCTGTTGGACACTTTTTGAGTTCCAGTTCAATTTTTTTGGTTTAAAAAAAACTTGTTGACAAAATAGAAGAAAAACCTAAAAACACAAAAAAAACAGTTATTTTTAGAACTACCTTCACTGGTCAAAGGAAGAACTATATTTCTATGTTAGTGTATTAAAGTTTCTCAGAATGAATGTGAGTAATTCCGTTACCGTACGCGTATGGTACGATTACCCCAAAAAATTGAAAAAGGAATTATAACAAAATGTAATTTTAATATTCTAATAAAAAATTTAATTAATACAAAAAAATATATTTTTGGATTTAGTTTTGTTATTATTTTACATTAAGAATGTGAAATATAATTTAAAAAATAACGTAAATGTAAATATTTATAATAAAAATGTAAGAAATTAGTATAAAAAGAAAGAAATATAATAATAAATACATTTAAAATTATCATTTACAAATCCTTTGAAATTCACTGAAAAAACAATAGGTTTCAGCTATGTTATAGTTAGGAATTGGCATTTAAAAAACCTTGCAAATTCACTGAAAAAACCATAGGTGTCACACACGTTATAGTTAGGAATTAGCATTTAAAAAACCTTGGAAATTCACTGAAAAAACCCTAGGTTTCACACACGTTATAGTTAGCTGGACATTTCACTCATACAAAACCTTTGAAATTCCCCTGTTATAGTTAGTTCAGCTAACTATAACTCACGCACCCGCAATGCACTGCTTATTACATCACTCATGACATGGTCAGTGACATCACTCATGACATCACTGATGACATCTCAAATGACATCACTGATTACATCATCCTTGTGAAAGAATGGCAGACCTCCTCTCACCCTAATATTACCTTTGATACACACATTCAAAAATAGGAACTAACATTTTTTTAAAAATGGAGATACCAATACCAGTTACAACAACCTATTCAGTAATTCCAACATCTACATACACATTCACTCATTCACCAACAGTTCTATATAGTCACTCATACATGTACTCACTCATCATATGTACTCATACACCTATACATCCTGTTACACACCTACACTTATACATAGAGTTATTCACACACATACTCACACATGCAAATAAACTATCAAACATCCATTTACTTGCATATACAGGTCTACACACACCACTACACTTATTTCTACAAAAACGTACACATACTTACTCTCTTAAACAATTAGTTATAGAAACACATACTTATTTATACAGGAACTCTTCCAATCTGTCACTGTCTTATATCCTTTCTTATATACATCAATACTCACATATACTAATTTAAAACATATGTACTTACTCATAAAGACACTATTGAGGCAGTCATTCAGTTACTAACACACTCATACACACACTCATTTAACCATACAGTCCTGCACACATGCTGTCTTCAAAACACATACAAACAGTGAGTCACTCATTCATGCATCTGTGAGCTAAGTAATACCCCCCACCAAACCATACAGACACTCATTCTGATACTCATAAATCCAAATAATAACCCATATAGACACTCATATAGCTACTCACTAACCCATGCAGCCCCTTATACACAAAGTGAGACACTGATACAGATATTTACATATTTAAACATTACTCGCTAATACATGTATTCACTAAGATATACTTAATAAGTCCGTTATACAATCAATTTTACCAAAAAAACATTTAGACACTTATTTATCCATTTATTCTTCCATCGACCTTTAGATATACATATATAAAAAATATTTATTTTTCAGAAAGACACACATTCACTGGATGATGTCATCAGTGATATCATCAGTGATGTCATTTGAGATGTCATCGGTGATGTCATGAGTGATGTCACTGACCATGTCATGAGTGATGTAATATGTGATATCATCAGCAGTGCTTTGCGGGTGCGCAAGTTATAGTTAGCTGAACTAACTATAACGGGGGAATTTCAAAGGTTTTGTATGAGTGAAATGTCCAGCTAACTATAACGTATGTGAAACCTATGTTTTTTTCAATGAATATATATATATATATATATATATATATATATATTACCTACAGGCGGTCGCCAGTAGGTAGTTATTGTTAGGACCTATTTTCCATAGGAAATCCGCAACATTCTATTTGGAATAACTTTGGCGGTGGTTGACAAATCTTTTGCAAAATTTTCAAAACTGATGGGGCACTCCGGTCCGCTCCTATCCTGAAAGTCTTGTCGTGATTCGTGAAGCGAGGGCTGAGAAAAAAGGGGAGTCCCAAAACATGTTTTCCCCTTGCAATTTTCCATAGGTACCATTCATCGCGGCTACAGCCCGAACGGCTGAACGGAATTACACCAAATTTGGCAAAGTTGTAGTCCTTGGTTCAGACTCGTGCCTTTTGCTTAAATGATGTAAATTTGTTCAGTAGTTCCTGAGAAAATGACAATTAAAAGTGCATATATATCTATGGCCTCAGTGGATGAGCACATCTTGCACAGACTATAAGCGCACCGTACCGATCACGCACTGAATGCTGATTGGCTTTCTAGTGGTTGTCAACATTCGAAACCAGGAAGTGTTGGCAGCCATTTTGTGCCTCGTTAGAAGTGAGGATATAGAAATTAGTGGAATAAGTGTCCAAAATGGGGGCAGGTAAGAAATATTTTTACCCTCTAGACCTTCTCAGGGGGTCCCACAAGGACCCCTAGGGCCCCAAAAATGTTTTTTTTTTAAAACAGAGAAATGTGCGTTGGGTGCATGGATCCTCTGTAAAAAAAATAAAAATGAAGCCCGGGCTCCTGTGCTTGTTTAAAAATTAGCTACCTGGGAAGGACCAATCCCGTGGTCTAAAATATTGCATTTGAAGTGGGAGCAGAGAAAAAAGAGGGATCCAAAAATGTGCTTTCCCCATGCAATTTTCCATAGGAACCGTTCATTGCATCTACAGCCCGAACGGTTGAACGGAATTATACCAAATTTGGCAAAGAGGTAGTCCTCGCTTCAGACTCATGCTTTTTGCTGAAATGGTGTAAATACGTTCAGTAGTTTCTGAGAAAATTACAAGTAAAAGTACATATATATCTAGGGCCTCGGTGGATGCGCATAGCTTACGCGCACACTAAGCGCACCGTCCCGATCACATGCTAAATGCGAATTGGCTGTCAAGTGGTTGTCAACATTCAAAACCAGAAAGTTTTGGCAGCCATTTTGTGCCTCAGTAGAAGCGAGGGTCTAGAAATTAGTGGAACAAGTGTTCAAAATGTATAAAGGGGGCAGGGAAGAAATATTTTGACCCTCGAGACCTGCTCAGGGGGTCCCACAGAGATCCCTAGGGCCCCCCAAAAATGTTTTTTTTTTGTTTAAAAAAATTGAGAAATGTGCGCTGGGTGCATGGATACGCAGCAAAAAAAATAAAAACGAAGCACGGGCTCCTGTGCATGTTTAAAAATTAGCTACCTGGGATGGTCAAATCTCGCGGTCTAAAAGTTTACATTTGATGGTGGTCCAGAGGGGCCCTGTAGCCCAGGGACCATCATTCCTTGGTGATACAAAATAACTGGGTGAGGGAGCTCAAAGGTCCGTCAGAGCCCCGGGGATTACCACCCTCCGGTGCTTTTTATATTTTGGGAGGGGGCTGTCTGGTCTCCATTATGGAGCAGTCAAAATCCTTGGGGAACACCACCCCCCAGGAGCGGCTCCTGTTGTGTCTCGGGGTGCTTACCCTTAGAACCCCGCTGTTTGCTATGGCAGGGCGGGAACCGAGGTTTCCCGTTGTGTCATAAGAAACTTGAGGGCATATTAACAAGTGCTATTTTGCCGCAATTTTTAAAGTAAAGTAACAAATGCTATGTCATTTACAAAACCTTTGAAATTCACTGAAAAAACCATAGGTTTCAGACATGTTATAGTTACGAATTAGGGGGACAGCATACCTGTGGGTGACGACGTGTGGACCGGGACCAGGACCCTCGACCGAGCTCTGCTCTTCCCCCCTCTCAAGGGCTACCGCTGACTGCTTTCACCGCTCGCCGCACCCGCTCCGCGGGTGCCGCTTCGTGCGGTCAGTGAGGGGCAGCTCGGATCTCCTGTGGGCTGAGGAGCTGCTGACTTCCAGGTGCGGCGAGGAGGCGGAGCAAGCGGAGCAGCGGCAGTATCTCCAACTACACTGACCAGAAGGCTCAGCGTATCGCCAGCAAGTGCCGCCCACCCCTGGTCAACACGCCCCCCGCCCGGTCAGGCGCCAAAAAGCGGGCGTTGCTGGAAGTCAAGCGGGACAGCATACCTGTGGGTGACGACGTGTGGACCGGGACCAGGACCCTCGACCGAGCTCTGCTCTTCCCCCCTCTCAAGGGCTACCGCTGACTGCTTTCACCGCTCGCCGCACCCGCTCCGCGGGTGCCGCTTTGTGCGGTCAGCGAGGGGCAGCTCGGATCTCCTGTGGGCTGAGGAGCTGCTGACTTCCAGGCGCGGCGAGGAGGCGGAGCAAGCGGAGCAGCGGCAGTATCTCCAACTACACTGACCAGAAGGCTCAGCGTATCGCCAGCAAGTGCCGCCCCGCCCCCTGGTCAACACGCCCCCCGCCCGCAACGCCCCTTCATCAAGGATCGGCATTCGCGCAGCGGGACGCGAGCGGGACGCCGAGCGAAGCCCGGGCAAAGGGCGGGCAGTCTGTGGCAGTCAGGGGCTGACAGAGGCTGGGCTGGGCCACGTCCCTAACATCTTGCCTGTGGACCTGGTAGGTTGCGTGACTGTGGCAGAGGGAGTATACTCTACTATGTCTACCCGTTCCGGGAAATTGCTCAGGTGTGGGGGAGAGGGAGGAGCGGCTGGGAGTTCTACAATAGGATCTATGGACTGTTTCATAACCAGAGTAGCAGCGGTCATTGAGAAGGAGATCGTGATGACCGAACGTCGCCTCTCTGAGGTCTATTTACCAGCTAGACGATCCTCCCTTGGTGTTGTGGCTCAGGCCTTGTCCCCAACTTCTGAACGGGTTCCATCTCCCCACCCCTCAGATGCCCCAGTGCAGCCTCGGTTGTCGGCAATAGGAGCAAGTGTAGATAGACTGGAGAATCTTGCTGCTCTTTTGCCAGTAGTGGTTGGTATCGAGGCGGCAGGGGAAACGGACTCTCAAGCCCCACTGTGCCCCGCCATCGGCCAGACCACCCTACCGCTACATCAGGCTCCTCCTATGGAGCCGCGATTGCCCTGCCTGTTCCAAGGCACCTCAAAACAGGCGAAAAGGAAAAGGGTTGTGAGCTCCTGCAAAGGTAGTCACGCCATACTCTATAAGCGTCCAAGAAAGCAGGGGCAAAGGGGGTTCGGGTCAAAAGCAGAAAATGGCCTAGTACCAGCTCACAATGGTAGGGCAGGGGAGCCTCCCGTTGCGGGAACTACTTCTGATACTTTGCTTGTACATTCTAATGCCCATGATAGGGTAGCCGTCCCCCCAGAACCCGATTCCCTCAAATTAATTACGGATCTGTTTAAAAATCTATTGGTCCCGTTTACGGATCAACTCAAGGGTTTGGGGGCGAGACTGGACAAATTTGAACAATCCTCCCTTGATATTTTTTTCTCACTCAAGACCCTTATTAAACACCAGCCTAGAGTGAGTGAGTATATCACGGGAAGGAACATGGGAAAAGGACTATCTGCAGTTCCTGTCCCTGTGCAGGTTGTACCAACGTCGACGACTCTCCCTGAGGTAGCACTCTGCAGGGATTTATCTTTAGCCCCCCTGGTCCCTCCCACTTCTAAGCCAGGACCTGCCCCTCATATTTCCTATACAAAAACAAATCCCCCCGTGGTCTCCAAAAATCAGCACAAGAAACCACCTCAGGTAAAGACACCGGCCGGTGCTGCTTTGGTTTAGAGCAGCCAAGCTGCCCAGCCGAGTGTCAATGGCAAGGGGGTCGGGGCTAATCAGATTGAGACTCACCAGGCTCTAAAAATAAGAGTCTCCACTGGTTAAAAGCAAACAAACCACTTCCAATAGGTGTGGATGGATTAATTCTCAGTGTCCGCAGGGTAGGTTGGGTGGGACAGGGCAAGAAGCGACTGGAGGGAGACTGTATCATCATTAATTTCCAGGATAATAGAGTGGCGAAGATAATTTGTGGCCAAAACCAAGAGGTGGATGGTCCTGGTGTCAGAGCAGTGGATTTGACTTACTTTTACCCTAGGCCTGCTGTTAAATTTTTAAGGACTGTCATCAGGGAGACTTGCTATGGCCCTAGCGGAGGCCCGGGTTGCTCCGTGGCACCCCAGTTCTATCCCCAAGCTGGGTGGCCGGAGACTACTTGGGGCTCCAGGGGCTATTGACTTGAGGGCAAGGGAGGGACGGTGGAGGGGGAGTTGAGAGTCTTCACCCTCTACCATAGTGCAGCCCTCATCCCCAACCCCAGTCAAAACCCATTCCATACTACTCGATGTCGGGGGAATGGTAGAGATCCATGAAACTACTGGCGTATGTGGAATATCGGTGGACTCGCAAGAGGCGGCCCCCTGTCATGACCTTGTATCCGGTAGCGTCCCAGCTGTGACGGACTCAGTCTTTAAGGTCTTCAGCTGGAACGTTGCTGGAATCTCAAGGAAGCTGACACTGCCCGACTGGAATGCATTGGTGGAAGAACATTCCATATGCATTTTCCAGGAGACATGGAGCACGGAGCCCACCCATAAGGTGGGTTATTCAGCTTATTTTATCCCAGCAGTATGCTCAGAATCGGGGAGGGGACGCCCTTCTGGTGGCCTCCTCATCTGGGTTGCTGCTTCATTGAATTGTAGGATAGTGGAGCACCAGACCGGTTGCATGGACCTCCTTAATATTATTTTGAAGGACTCCAGGGGCCGTGCCATTCTAAATATTTACAATATTTATGCACGAGGCACAAAGGGGGGAAGGCAGTCCCCAACAATTGCACTTCTGGAGGGCCTCTTAAGATTAACTCCATACAAGGCATGCACCCTGGTTGCTGGTGATGTTAATTGTACGTTCGAGCCCTTAGGCTCGGACGTCTCCCTGGACCAGGACGAAGAGGATGTTAGGAGGGGGATTCCCGCTCTAGAGATAGCTCCCATCAAGAGGTGGACAGAGGTAGCCTTGCAGGTGCTTACCCTAAGTATGGAGTTCAACCTGAGGGCACTACACGGGAGGTCAGAATCGGACAAAGGGGGGGCCCACACTTACAACAGGCCCAATCACACATCAAGAATAGACTACATCTCGCTTGATGTGTGTTTGTGGAACTCGGTGAGGGACATGGTTGTGGTCCCCTCAGTAGAGAGCGATCACAACCTACTCTCCCTCACTCTAGTCTCCTGGTGGTTAGCCGGCAGGGGAGGCTCTGCTCCCTCCTCCACCGCAGATCTGGGCGAGTCGCAAGTATCACTTTGTGGGAGACGAATGAAGTGGACGAAACTCGCCCTCTCTGTGGAGAAGGTTGCAGCAATAACCCATCTCCTAGCCCAAGCACAATTAAATCTGGGGACCACTACGGGAGGGGTGGGGGCGGCCTGTGGGTCTTTTTGCGACCTTACCGAGGCCCTAACTAATCTGTTCACTGCTCACCCAAGTAGATCAGGGACCAAAGAAAGGCAAGTGAAAGTTAAGGGATGGTACACCCACACATGTAGGGTGATGAAGACCAGACTGGTAGAGGCAGTCAAATCCAAATCGCAAACTAAGACCAGGGAGGCCAGAAAGACATACTCTAGGACCCTCCAAATTGCCAAGAATGAATGGGAGGTAAAGTTCTGGGCTGACCTATTGGTTGCCAGTAAAAGTAAGGACACAAGAGGGTTTTGGAATCTGGTGGGCTCCCGTAACAGACCCGACGAGACTTTGAGGACATGTAACATCCCTCCCCAGAGCTGGTCAAAACACTTTGGGGCCTTATACTCATTGGTAGAAGGGCCCCTAAGTGACCCAGCCGCACTCACCCTCTCGCTAGGGGATGTCACTCTTGACCTCTTTACGGCACGGGAGGTAGAGAAGGTTATCAAGTGGGTGGCACCACGGAAAGCTGCAGGACCGGATGGGCTTCCAGGAGACATTGAGCGTGCATATCCATCTGACTGGGGCATTGTAATTTCTGCGCTTCTAAATGACATCTTGAAGGGTGGACCAGTACCAGACTCATGGAGAGGGGCGATGGTCGTTCCCATTTATAAAAAGGGTTGCAGAGATAGCCCAGGGAATTATAGGCCAATTAGCCTGATTGATTCCACGCAAGAGGTGGCAGGAAAGGCAATTCTGGGAAGGATTCTCCACTGGGTTGACGAGAACAGAGTGCTATCTGATTTCCAGGCCGGATTCCGCTCAGGAACGGGCACCGTTGAGCAGGTTTTCAGGCTAGCACTCTTAAACTGGAAGGTCGTGGAACTAGGCAAGGGCAGTCTTTACTTGGCCTTTATTGACCTGAAGACTGCCTTTGACCTGGTCCCTAGGGAGGAACTCTGGAGGGTACTACAGGGCCTGGGGCTGCCCCCTACATTTTGTCCCTACTCATTAAACTTCATACCAGCAACTATGCCCAGGTCCATTGGGGGGAAAATGGGGAAACAACGGATAGGATTCCGGTTTGTAGGGGTGTCAGACAGGGTTGCCTGTTGGCTCCCACACTTTTCTCACTGTATGTCAACGGTGTGGTTGAGCATCTCCAGCAAGAACCAGCGGACGCACCCTGTCTGGGGGGAGTACGGATTCCTACTCTGCTGTTTGCAGATGATACTCTCCTCATTTCAAAGACTCCCCAGGGGCTACAGAAGTTATTGACCCGCTTCCAGGACTTTTGTTCATCCAGAGGACTGGTAATCAATGTGGACAAAACTAAATACCTGATTTTGCACCCTCCAAGGAAACTAGGACGCCCGCCTGTTTTGAACACAGTCCCCTTGGAGAAAGTTTCTGAATTTGATTACCTGGGGTTACGCATAACTGACAATATGAGTTGGTCCTCCCATATTGACAAGATGGTCCTGAATCACAAAAAGGTAGGGGGTGCTCTGCTTAGGGAATTTCGAGCATCACCCAAACATTTCGTGAGACCTGCAATCGAGATCTACAAGGCCAGAGGCGTAACATCAGCATTGTATGGGGCAGAGTTGTGGGGCCACTGCAATTTGGAGTCCCTATCCAAGGCTGAGAGCAAGTTTTTGAAGGACCTCCTAGCTCTCCCCTCGAGCACCCCGACAGTCCCGGTGCTCTTGGACGTGGGTTGTAAGACCATCAAAGGCCAGGCTCGCCTTCGACCATTGCTCTTATGGTCCCGCATATGGAGGGTCCCGGAGTTAAAATCTTATGCTGATGGCTTGGCGGAGGTAATGAGCATGGGAGGCTGAGCCAAGATAAAGTGGCTGAGGGACACCAAAAATCTTTTGGGGGAGCTGGGCCTGGCGGACTGTTGGACTACAAAATCTGCCCCACCAAAGGCTGTCCTCAAAAAACTCTACTGGGACTGGGTCTCTGGCCAACCTATTGGGAACTCAAACCACTGTAACTTGACTGCAGTATTTTTGAAAATAAAGGATGTGGTAGTCTAAGAACCCTGGACTTAATCACCTTGCCAATAGATAGGGCTCTGTACTTTAAGCTCTGGGTAGGCACCCTCCCGATCGGGGCCTTTGTGTCAAAATGGAAATCCGGTGCTCAACTATCCCCCTTCTGTGCCCTTTGTCCATCTAGGCTTGAAACGGTAGCACACATCTTCTTTGAGTGCCCGGACTATATTAATCCTAGGGGATATTGGCTTAAACCTCTATTTAGATGCCTGGGAACACGTAGGCATTTGGTCGCATTACGAATTTTATTGTCCGATACCTCCCCTTGCATTGTTTGTGGTGTCTCCAAATTCTTAAAACGTTCATGGTTGATTCGCAGCAAGAGATTGTCAATTTCAATTTAATTCATTTTTTAGCTAATTTTTCTAGGGTTAAATCCAATTTTATTGTCTTAATATCTAAATGTCGACATATCTATTTTTTATTTTGAAATGCTGTTTTTATATGTATGTATGCTTTCAAGATATCTTGCATATCGAATAAAAGCTTTCAACCAACCAGTTACGAATTAGCATTTAAAAATCCTTAGAAATTCACTGAAAAAAACATAGGCTTTAGGGGTGTTATAGTTAGCTGGACATTTCACTCGTGCAAAACCATTGAAATTCCTCCATTGTAGTTAGTTCTGCTAACTATAACTTGCAAGCCCACAATCCACTGCTGATGATGTTACATATTACATCATTCATGATATGGTCAGTGACATCAATGATGACATCTCAAATGACATCACTGATGACAGAGCTGGTTGTATAAGCACAGGACATCAGAAGCCAGCAACTCCATCTTCTCTGATGAGACGTTTTGAGCCCTGTCTCCTGCTTTTCCTGGCATTGTAATTCCCAGAGGTGGAAAGCAGCAGCAAAAGTTGAGGAGGTGTTGTTGGTTGCACTGTAAGGAGGCAAGAGAGCTTTTTTTAAAATACTTTGTACATATACTCAATGTGGGAGATCATCAACTGAGACAGACACATCCAGGCTTTCCCATGTTGCCTTCACACACCTTAGTCTATGGCTGTGTTCGTTGTGAAGTTTGCCACCTACTACCCAGTCAACTTCTGCCAACTTTTATGTAATTGGAAATGTACTGATGGTGAGGTCAGGCGTCCCCTATTTTAGAGAGTGAAATAGAGTATTTATGTATGTTAAGTGCGTCACCACCACTTCATTTGTATTGACAAAAAAAGGGTTATGCAGTGCGTTACTGTAGTTAAATGCAATAGCTATACAGTTTTGTTTATGCTTCCGTTGACGCAATTTTAGATGAAAAAATAAGAATCTGTAAATGATATATTTAAAATGTATTATTTGCATATTTATTTTTTAAAATACACATGTCAAAAATGCGATTATAAATAAATTAAAAATAATTAATGTGTAAAATTATGTTTTAAAAAAATATTTATTTTAAAATCTTATTGAAATGTGTGCTTTATTTTAAAAATGTGTTTGCACAAATCTACAGTAATTTTGTGATTTTTCAATGCATACATATGAACCCAGGGGGAGTGAGGAGGCAACAGCCTGAAGTAATAAGACCTTGCCAACGTGGAAGAACTGTATGTAATTTTAAATAATCTGATTAAATAGGCAAAATATTCTCTATTTATGTCATCAGCTAGTGCCAGATCTTCTGGTGGAGGAGTGTGGCTCAATGGTTAGAGCGGCAGACCCTGATGCAGAATGCTGGCCAGGGACCAGGGTTCGATTTCCGCCTCGGCGGGGTCTCGGGCTCAATTTCCTTGGACCTGTTAATTCTCGCCTCGGTGCCTATTCTAATCATGGGCCCCACGCTGCAACTCTGGGCAATAGCTTGCTTAGCCTCCACACCGGCCCCAACAGCGCTAAGGATGCCTGGCTTCACCCTGGGGGTGCCCAGGAGTGGACACTTCACAGGGAAAGCCAGGAGGGGTTCTACAGTGGTATGAGTATCAGCGCCAGGAAGCCGCATAGGCGACACCGCAAGGTGACCGTCTGGTCACAGTGCGCTCTATAAGTACCATGACATTTACATTTACATTTGCCTCACAATAGGAATCCCACAGCAATAACACTAATAGAGAAATTAATGGCAGTACTTCATTTTGTGGCCAGAGGATCACTCCAATATACTGTTGCAGTATGTAATGGAATGTCACAACCAACTTTCAGTGGTGTGCTACTACAAGTTCTTTCTTAAATGTGGAGAAACATCTACAGCTTCTTACAATGCAGATAAAATGAGGAGTTGTCCAATGTGAAGGGAGAGTTATATTGTTTGGGTCATCTACCGCATGTGGTTGGAGCAATTGATTCACCACATGACAGAGAACAAGTTTACCGCAAATGGAAAAACCTCCGTTCAATCAATGTGCAAGTTGTCTGCTTACCATATTTGTACATCATCATCAAAGAAGCTGTAATCGACTGAGCAAGTCACAAAAACATTACGAATAAAAGATTAAAAATCAGAATTACAAAAGGTTAAAACCTGAGTTAAAACATTTGCCAAAGAGCAGTCAAAGCCACTGTTCTATTACACATAGTATGATAAAACAGAGCAACAAGTGCATAATAGTCTCAAGCACCTTGGCAGGCATAATGGACCCCACAAGACCTGGTGTACACACTTGTACACCTACACAACAGTGTGGATTTTATCATTCTCATCGACCAGCCCTGATTTGCTTGGGGCATATGTGCCATATCCACCTCAAGAATTTAGCCACTGGGATTGCGTACCTGGGAGATAGATCAGTGCAAAGGATTTGCAGGGCTATGTTGTATGATCTTGTGCCCAGGATCTTACAAAGCTGGGCCAGTCAAGCCTTTCGCGGGCCAGTGTAGGCAGGACAGGCAAAAGCACATGCGCATATGATTCTACATATTAGGCGCATGCGTGACAGTTATTGTCCCCATTGGGAGGCAAAGTTACTGATCTAAATTGGAAGTAAAGCTTTTGATCCATGGTTCTATTTATAGTCTCCCAGTATGGCTCGAGACTCAGGCATGATTTAATTTGCAGGACTTGCCCCGAGAGGGATGTCAGGTTGTAGCGCCTAAACTTATCTTGTGCAACCATTTCCCACTAAGTTTCATTGAGGCTGCTTTTTGTCGGTTACTCCTCAATGGAAGGGGAGTCCCACAGATGTGATGGGCCGATTTTATTGAGCAAAGTTCTCAGATCGCATAGCCAACTAATTTTATGAAAGCGATCCGAGTTCATGACATCTCTTAAGCCCTCTGTGTACACTGCCAGTTCCTACGTGCACTATATTCTGTGCCAGAATAGAATTGGACACAACCTGGCTAGGTCTGTCAGGGCTTTCCTGCCTAGATCATTCTTTAGATGGAGAATGGGTATACTCTGTGGCATACTAGTGATTGCACACAGAAACGCATTCTCAGCTGTTGTTAACTGGGTCACGTTTTCAAGGCCCCACAGCTCAGCCCCATAAAGGACTGAGCTCATCACTTTGGTGTTGTAAATTTGGAGTATCAAGCTTAGGGGCTTAGTCAAAGAGGTTTTGAATTGTTTTCTAAGTACTTCAGCTAACTGCTGATGCTTTAGTGCCATGACTTCGATATGTGGCTTCCACCTAATTTTCTTCTGCAGTTTAGTACCCAGATAGACGAAAGTGTCAACCTGCTCCAAAGGTAACTCATCCATCATCATTTTCCCTCTAAACAATCTGTGCTGATTGAATGCCTTGAACTTTGTCTTAGCTGTATTAATTTTGGGACCCCTCAAGAGCCAGAACTCTTCAAAACGCTACAGGGCACGCTTCAATCCACCCAGTGTTTTGGAGATTATCAGTGTGTCTACTCACCCGATAAGGTGTGCAAAATCACCATGGCATGCTACATGTTACACAACATAGACCTGTGACGGAACAGCCCTTACATTGCAGAGGAAAAAGTCCATGATGAGCCACTGGATAAGGATGCTGAAATGTCAAATTAAGATGATAGTGGTGAAGAGGAAGGAATTGACTTACGTCAAGATGTAATTGACAACTTCTTCACATTACTGTATGTATATATATATATATATGCACATATTATAACATTAGATTTAAAACCAACTTTTAATCTAATGAAAATAAAATTCTGTGGTAGACATTTTTGTGAAAGGGCAAGAAAAGATAAAACCAAGGCAAATATTTTTGTTGATTTAAGTTTTTATACATTGACTACTGGGTTTATTTACATGGTTTATCTTTGATAGTTTTTAGAAAATGTGTCCTCAAAACTTGTCATTTTTTAATGTCATACAAATAATTATATTGATGTTTTAATCTGTTTAGGTTCCTTCATCATGCCATCTTCAGTTGGACATTTCAACATTGTGACATTTGCAGTTATATGGTGCTGTTGTCAAGTACAAAGGGAACATGTGTTGATCCTGTGAAAGGCACACACACTTTGGATCTATAGATCTTGTACAAAGACAACTTGCACAGTGATTGAACTGTATTTGTTGAGATTCCATTCGACTTGTTTTCTGTTGATTGTTGCCACCAAGGCAATATGTGTTGCTTACATTGCTCTAATCACCTGTAGCAGGCCACCCAAAGCATAGAAATCTACCTTCACATAGGCAAACTCTAAATTTTGTGTTAACTGTATGTAGCTGTAGATGGGTTTCATCATTGAAGGGAGTATGTCTTGTAGCACACTACTTAAAGTTGATTGTGACATTCCACCAGATAGTGCGACAGTGCATTATGATTAATATACTAGTTTTAAATTTGTGGTTGTTTGTCATCTTTATAAAAATGTGAAAAACATTACCTACATGAAATATATTTCTGAATTAACAATCTGTTTTTTAAATTAACTTTTGAAATGTATGATGGAACTAAAAATTGTAGAAATTGAGAAAAGAAATACAACACCAGTCTTGATTTTTTTTAATTCAACAAAACCAAATAAACTAAAACAATGTCAACAAAAAAATTGTGATGAAACGAATATTGAAGTGCCTAAATTGTTTGAAATTCAATGTCCAATTTACAAATGCCAACAAAAGGTAAATTTGTCCAGAAAATAGTCCACAGAATTAATGGTAGTCACACACAGGAGGAAATGAGGTACTGTGTCTCTTGCTGTTGATGGTGGAGGTCTTGCCATCCTCTTCTGGTGGTCCGGATGAACGTGTTCTTCTGAAAGAAACTGGTAGATCCCCAGTTGCAGGGACTGAGGATGGTACAGGTGTTTCCTTTAGTGGCTGGGCCCCCCTTTCTGTGACTGAAGCAGATGTAGTAGGCCCAGAAGTTGTTGCAACCTGTCCCATCATGTCTTGGGACTGATTGATGGATCCCAAGACTTGGTTGATGGTGGCTTGGGTGACTATACACCCAGTGGCCTCACTTTGCTGGCCCACAGATCCCCTCCAATGACTCCTACCCCCACTACCCTTCGTCCTTGACCCAGGGTGCCCCATCTCTCTGGCTCCTGGCTGAACTGGCGGTAGTGGTGGTGTTGGATCAATATCAGCCAGGACTGGGGGGGGCCACAAGATCCGTGTGATGTTCCTTTGGACACAGGAAGTGGGGGTAGCCAGAGGCTGAGGTATGGTAACAACTGGAGTGGGTGATGTAGAGTTAGGCTCACTGTAGCTGTCTATACAGGTAGACCAGATGGACCAGGCTGCTCCTCATCATCCAGACTTGCATGAGTGTGCTCCTCACTGAAGGCTTGATCCTGGGCAGGAGTGGAGATAGGGTCAGTAGCAGTGTCAGAGGGTTATCCATATACTCTAGAGTGTTGGACCTATTATAAATTAAAATGAAAATTATGTTAATAATCTGGATGATACAGCAAATGAGTGTGTAGGAAAACATTAAGCAACCTAAAAGGAAAAAAGTAATTTAATATGATGAATATACCTTTCAGCATTTTCAATGATAATTTACAAAAACAGTTGAAATTACAGACACAACTACTCCTAATAAGCAGGCAAAATGATTTCCTGAAATGGAAAATTATTAGGAAGTATGGATAATATTGAGCAAACATTCTTCAACACAGTAGAGAGGAGAAATGCAAAAAAACATTCCAATGCCTAGCTGGGTACAAATATGTAAAGTACACTACTTAAAAGGATACACAGCATTAGTCATCATATAAACATTGCAAAGTACAATAATTATCTAAATAACTTCTATTCAGCATGCAAAATAACATGCATTAAAATATTTGAGTCAACATACTTTGATTTGTGAAACAAATTACATCAATTCAATAAAATTACAAGAAATTGGCAGCATATTGATAATAAACAACAAATGAAATGTTAAAACCTAGCATAAACTAGAGATTGAAAAATACATAACACTTTAACATATCTGAAAGTATGAAAGAAAAGAGAGAATGACCAACATAACATTGCAATATTATTTTCACAAATCAAAATAGGGCATCATGGTAGTCATTTCAATAAAACATTAACAACAATTGCAAATTGTAAGTTGAAAATACCTAGTAAAATAAATGCAATGAAAATGAACAGACATTTACAATATAAAACACTTATATGAAATATGTCATTAGAATAATAAAATACTTACAACCACCATAACATCATTGGAATTTAAATGGAGATTGAAACCTGTAATCTTAAGTACAACAAATTACATTCAGACAAACAAAGTAACAAGGTAAAACATACATTTAAAAAAAAGGTGGTTGATACTTTTATGATATTTGTTATCGAAATAAAGCAATTAACTGACTGATAAATATAAATACACAAAGAAAAACACACATTGACAACACATTAACAATTAGTAAAATGATAGAAGCAACAATAATGCTACAAATGTCCTAAATAAATTGAGAGAAAAATATTTATATATGGGTTTATATGTTTAAAAAAGGTGGAAAACACATTAGCAACAGCTAAATTAAAAGCAAAAATGATATTTAGCTTAAGTGACACTTTCAAAAGTACAACTTACAAGTCTCCACTCCACCAGGGATTCTTGTCAAACCTTCAGGATAGGATCTGCAAGATCTTCTCCTCCCAGGGTAATAGTTGTAAGGGGTGCCGGGAGTGGGCCTGGGGGGCTGGGAGTGGGCCTCCTGGTGACACTTGGTGGCCAGGGAATGCACGCTCGCCAGCAGGTCAATCCGCTGCTTCCTTATTTCCTCCTGTGTGTGCAGGGTATTTGCTACAGCAGTCAGTCTGTCAACTATTTTGGCCCACATTTGCCTTTTCTGAGCTATAGTTGTATTTTGTACTTGGGCTCCAAATAATTCTGGCACTACCCTAATAATTTAAGCCACCATGACTGACAATTTTATTACAAGAACGGAGGCTGACATTATGCATTATCTTTTAATGCAGTCTCTAAGCAGCTGCATACATCACAATAAAAAGGTTCCATAAAAGAACATTGAAAATACATAAAAGGCATGAGCCAACATCAATCTGCCTCTTTTAAATGTGGCTCTGAGCAGATAAGTGTCTTCATTTAAGCCTTTGATTAATCGTGCTTTCCTGTTTATGGATGATTTGAGCTACCCCCCCCCCCCCCTTAATCTCCCTGATTTCTGCCTCTGCACCGATTTCCAATTTATGGAAATTCCCTTCTTTTCTTTCCTCTCCTGGTGATTGTCCTATTATCTATTTATCTGTTGCATGTGACTTAATTCATGTATGTTTTAAACTGGTTCCCTTTACAGCCCAGGTAAGTATTTCCCCTATTTTGTTTCTTTCTAACTGATTTTTCTTTCAGGCTTCACCTTGCCTCCTGTGCGAGCCACATATTATTGTTCGGTATTTACTCCTGGTTCTCTGCGCTTATTAAGGCTTTTGCAAATTTTCTCTCCCAGATGCACGCCGCGTCTCGTGCGCGGTCGTGTAATGCTCCCTATTTTGAGAAATGTACCTTGGCAATTGACGTCGCGCTCTCATGTTGCCAAGGTCCTTTCTTCTTTGTTCCTCACTTCGGCCTCAAACTAATTAAATGCCTGAGTCGAGGCACCGGTTTCTATGCCAACCAGCAGCAGCAGCTGATCGCGAGCGTAAACGAGTGTCAGTTACTTGTCAGACTCCGCGATCAGCTGCTGCCTCTTTCTCTAACCCCAAGTTTCCTAGTTTTCTAGCTTCCTGCATAAAATAAAAAGATACTTACCTCATCTTAATTATAATTATTTATGAGTTGGCCTTCTCTGCTTTGCCCCTGCTTTTATTACAGCGCATAGCGATTTATAAGCTGGTGTTCTCTGCTTTGCCCCTGCTTTTATTACAGCACATAGCGCTTTATAATTTTCAGTTTTAAAAGTTTTTCGATCCCTTTATTTTTTCGACTTTATACCCTGCGCCATGTCGGACTCAGAGTCAGATGACGCTTCTGGCCCTACAGCTAATCTGGAGAATGAAGCCTTAAACTAATAACCAACAAATAATAAAAAAAAAAAATTACAAGAAACAGAGAAAGCACAAATACCGGACTTTACTGAAAAAGTGCACAGGAAAAAAGTTCTTCTGCAGTGGAATGGCAAAGGATCGTGGTCTAAAATGGAGTGTGGTATGCAGGAGAAAACAATTAGCCAAAACACATCATTCGTGTGGTGCTAGCATCCATCCAAAAGCCACAGGAATAGTAAAATGTTGAATGTGTCCCATGACAGAATCACTCTGTCGGCAATACACCGTTAGAACAACACCAGCACAACTGTCAAATCATAATATGCTCAGTGCAATTTCGTCACCCTGACGGCGATGGAGTAATGTTAGCCAGCAAAGGAGTCCTCCGCATTGACAGCGTTGAACCATTTATGCACCGGAAAGCACTCTGCAGCTGATTACGATCTTGTTAGGAAAGCATTCCTACCGAATCGGTTCCAGAATGCTTTCCGAACCACTCGACCCAGAGCTGCTCGAACAACAGAGTAAGACTCAATGTGTGTAAACTCCAACAACGCGTTCGGAGTTCAATCAGTCCGACCGATTCGCCCAGAAACAAGCCCGATGCGACCGACTTGTTTGGAAAAGCTGAAAAATAGTACTTCATTTAGGAATCAGACTCGGTTAACCCTGCAAATACATGATGATGCATCCAACTCTGTAATGGAACTGTATCTATTTGAGTTACAAAGTTACAAAAGGAAAGTGGAAAATGTCAAATACACTATCAACAAGCATTAACAACACCCCCAATTTTCTTAACATAAGCTACACCCACTAAACCACTTATATAAAGGGCCAAACACATGACCATAAAATCCTTTGCTCAAACACAACTGCTGCCAGGTCTCAGGTTTCTGTCCACATTCCCTGCTCTCTACCCCCCTGTCTCAAACAATCAAACTTCACCCACCACAACACTGCTACAAATTTGATTACATTACAATTCATACAAACACACACTCTTTTTCATATTCACTCTCACCTTCACAGTAACCTTCAGCTTTACATTCACACTCACGCACACCATGGGCCAAAGGAAGCAGCAAAGGTTCACAGATATGGAGTTGGAAGTGCTTATAGATGAAATAGTCAATAGTAGATCCATAGTTATTAGGGAACCAAGTCCAACAGACCCCACTGTTCCAGAGAAATAGGATGTGGGACAAGGTCAACAAGTTGAACGCTCAAGCACCTTCCTTGCACACAGTGGATGATATCAGAAAAAGGTATCACGATGTGCGATGGAGGGTCAAAAACCTGATGACCAGAGAACATGCCCAGAGTCAGCAGACTTGCGTTGGCTCCTGCACCACCCGGGCACTGTACTTCCTGGGAGGAAAAGGTATGTGACATCTTTGTATCGGAGGATGTCCATGGAATACCAGGAGCACAAGAGTCTGGTGAGTACTTACTATACATTCCAATATTGTTAACAACTACACATCCATAGACATCACTGTCAAGGATACAGTCATTTAAAATACTGTTATCAAACCTTCGAAAAATGAGCAGGTGATGTGTATACTGTAGGAAGGTGGAATCTGACTACATGGTTGCCCCCATTTTTCTCCTGGTGTTTTGCTGGTTTTCAACTAATTTGCCTGGAATCCTGCTAATCAGGACCCCAGTCTATCTGCTTTCCCCTTTAAATTGATGTATGTACTTTAGGTACACTCAAGATTGGATTCTGGGGTACCCTTGTGAGTTCCTAGTATATGGTATACTATGTACCCAGGGCATAGGTACCACAGAGGCCTATCAGGGGCTGCAGCATGTATTATGCCACCCCTGGGACGCCTTTTAAAATGACACAACAGGTTTGCTACTGCAGCCTGTGTAAGGTGGTGTATGCACCGCTTACCGAGATATAGGTTCCTTATGTCTTTCCATATGACTGCACATATATACCTATCAGAAACCCCTATGGCAGGCCTTAGCAATCCTGAAGGCAGCTTGCTGGGTTTTATGTGAGAGTGTGCCCATGCATGAGCAGAACCCCTCTGCAGCTTTCGGAATCTTTATTCCGGGGTTGTTTGTGATGCAGCCAAACCATATACTCTTAAAGGCATTATAACCTCGCGGTAAATGCTAACTTTGCAATGGCTGCATGGAAACATGTGTTTGGTGTCAAACACCTTGGATTCATATCCCCACACCAGTAACTGGGGAGGCTGGACAATAGGTTTCCTGTCACAGGGAGGTGTGACCACCTCCCAGACAGGCGTTAGTGTACTGGGGCTGGGTGGGTGCACTCTGAGAGTGCTTTGAAGTCTGCAGTGGTGTCCCTGTGCATAGTCTGGTGTGAAACTTGACAAAGGAAATGGGTATAGACACCCCTCTTTCCTGACCCTCCAATAGGTGGGTCCCCAGAGTATGTCCAACCCCTTCCTTGGGTATAAGATAGGAAGGACTTTAGATTACACCTGGATGAAACTCCGATACTGAATCCTGGATGATCTACATGCGCTAGATGCTGAAGAATCTCCCTTGGAGCAAAGGAGTTACTCCCCTACGCATCTGACTGGTTTGCATCTCTGAAGCTTCAGCCGGACTCCGAAGAATCTTGCAACACGAGAGGTGGGTTTCCGTGGTCTCGGAGGTCGATCTGTGCACTCAGCTATTCTGATGCCTGTATCCCTCATGGAAGGCTGAGAAACCCGAACCCCTGGACACCGAGACCATTTGCAGAAGCATCAGCTTTGAGGTGACCTCTGAGGCTGAGCTTTGGGTTATTTGTAGCCCCAACCCCGAGCACCATTTGCACTGAAGATTGCCAGCCTACACTCCACGTGTTCCGTGAACTGGCCCTTTGTGTTTTCGCTAGAGGTCTCTTCGCGATCCCTAGTCCGTCGACTGGTGGGTCCCTGTGAAGGCAACTCTAACTTTGATTGGGCTTACTTGGTGGCTCCAGTAGTGCCCTGACTCTCCATCACTTGGGGAGTCCCCTGCACCAAATTATATTTTCACCTCCTTGCTTGGGTTGCAGTTGCAAAGGATTGTTGAGTTCAATCTGAACACCGATACCGCAGCACTCAACATCCTTTAAGGGTCAGCTCAAATCCAGCTCCTGGTTGTTGTCGACGCTTCTTGGTCCTAGTGGCTGCAGAGTCAAGCTTCACCTCTTCATCCCTGAAACACCCGACATCGGTGGGCATTCGTCTAGAGTGCCAATGGTCAATGGTCACTGCCAAGTGACCGAGACTCTGTCCCCTCTACTTTCAGGTTCTTCACATCTTTGATCCAGGCTTGGATCACACTGGACACATTTCCTTTCCAGGGCAGCAGCACTTTGCAGTACATCGCCGTTGAAATCAACAGCGATTCCCGACACCATTTGACACCTATGCACCCAGCTTCCCTGGGAGAGGTAACATGAGTACTCTGGTGCTCCCATGGGTGTTGGCCCTAGAACCCCCTAAGTCTAAAGGGGTTTGTTCAAAGTCCTCTCTTAAGTGTCCTTTATCTTCAAAATTCCAACATCGACTTTCCCCATAGTAGCTAACGGAGCTCGCGGCTGTGTTCTCACGCTGCACACATCCCCCGTGGATCCCCTGTGTCACAACCTTGGGTGGTTCCTTGGGGTCCCGGTGATTCTACAGGCTCTAGGCCTTGTGTCTAGTCAAGTCGTGGTTCTTATACCACTTTCTTAATATATGGTTTGGTCCCCCCCCTGAGGCCGATTATATATTGCGCTATATTATTGTCGTTTTGGTGATTTAACTTTGTGTATCTAGCACTCTAACCTCATAAAGAGATTAGTAGTGAGTGTGTTTAGTAATAAATACATATATTTTATAAATACCTTATGTGGTACTCCTTTCATTTAGTTATTCAAGAGGTTGTAATCTGGTAAATCAAGCTGCTTTACACTCCTTCAAGACTTAGCCTGAAGTCTGCTCTCCATAGCTACCACTAGTATAGCTTTCAATAAAGGATGTCTTTAAACCTATCATCAATAAGGGTTGTTTAGACTGGTGCAAGCAGCCCACTATAACTAGTCTTGGCAGTTCGGGCTGGACTGTTCCGATGAGGCACAGGGTCAGACTGATTTGCATATATGCTCAAATTATTCACCCATCATCCCCTTTGGTAATGCTTTGTTCGCCTTAAGATGGCAGGGTATGCCCAGACGTGGGTCCCTTGCTCACTTTGCCACTGAATTCAAGATAGCCTGGCTGATGAGGGTTATTAACCTGAAACCAGTCCCAGGATGCTTGTTTCCGGTCCAGGAAAGACATGGCATGGCATTTTGGGCTGGACTGTTCCCACGAGGCAAAGGATCAGACTGATTTGAATATGGCCATGTCTGCACTGAGGTGGTGGAGTGAGCTAAAGAATGGTGAAGGATTAAACCCAGATCAGTTGACTGGGGGTGAGTGTTTGATTTGCTCAAACGTTCTGTCCATCATCCCCTTTGGTATTGCTTTGTTCGCACTAAGTTGTCAGGGTATGCCCAGACATGGGTCCCTTGCTCCCTTTGCCACAGGATTCAAGATAGCCTGGCTGATGAGGGTTATGAACCCGGAACTGGTCCCAGGATGCTTATTTCTGATCCAGGGAAGACATGGCTTGGCAGTTCGGGCTGGACTGTTCCCATGAGGCACATGGTCAGACTGATTTGCATATGGCCATGTCTGAACTGGGGTGGTGGAGTGAGCTAAAGAATGGTGATGGATTAAACCCAGATCACTTGACTGGGGGTGAGTGTTTGATTTGCTCAAATGCTCCGTCCATCATCCCCTTTGGTATCGCTTTGTTCGCCCTACGTTGGCAGGGTATGCCCAGATGTGGGTCCCTTGCTCACTTTAGCACTGGATTAAAGATTGCCTGGCTGATGAGGGTCATGAACCCGAAACGAGTCCCAGGATGCTTGTTTCTGGTCCAGGGAAGACATGGCCTGGCAGTTCGGACTGGACTGTTCCCATGAGGCACAGGGTCAGACTGATTTGCATATGGCCATGTCTAAACTGGGGGGGTGGAGTGAGATAAAGAAAGATGATGGATTAAACCCAAATCAGTTGACTGGGGGTGAGTGTTTGATTTTCTCAAATGCTCCGTCCATCATCCCCTTTGGTATTGCTTTGTTCGTACTAAGTTGGCAGGGTATGCCCAGACATGGGTCCCTTGCTCACTTTGCCACTGGATTCAAGATAGCCTGGCTGATGAGGGTTATGAACCCGGAACCGGTCCCAGGATGCTTATTTCTGGTCCAGGAAAGACATGGCTTGGCAGTTCGGGCTGGAATGTTCCCATGAGGCACAAGGTCAGACTGATTTGCATATGGCTATCTCTGAACTGGGATGGTGGAGCGAGCTAAAGAATGGTGATGGATTAAACCCAGATCACTTGACTGGGGGTGAGTGTTTGATTTTCTCAAACGCTCCGTCCATCATCCCCTTTGGCATCGCTTTGTTCGCCCTACGTTGGCAGGGTATGCCCAGACGTGGGTCCCTTGCTCACTTTGGCACTGGATTCAAGATAGCCTGGCTGATGAGGGTTATGAACCCGAAACCAGTCCCAGGATGCTTGTTTCCGGTCCAGGGAAGACATGGCTTGGCAGTTCGGGCTAAAATGTTCCCATGAGGCACAGGGTCAGACTGATTTGCATATGGCCATGTCTAAACTGGAGTGGCGGAGTGAGATAAAGAACGATGATGGATTAAACCCAGATCAGTTGACTGGGGGTGAGTGTTTGATTTGCTCAATCGCTCAGTCCATCATCCCCTTCGGTATTGCTTTGTTCGTACTAAGTTGGCAGGGTATGCCCAGACGTGGGCCCCTTGCTCACTTTGCCACTGGATTCAAGATAGCCTGCTGATGAGGGTTATGAACCCGGAACCGGTCCCAGGATGCTAATTTCCGGTCCAGGGAAGACATGGCTTGGCAGTTCGGGCTGGACTGTACCCATGAGGCACAGGGTCAGACTAATTTGCATATGGCCATCTCTGAACTGGGGTGGTGGAGCGAGCTAAAGAATGGTGATGGATTAAACCTAGATCACTTGACTGGGGGTGAGTGTTTGATTTGCTCAAACGCTCTGTCCATCATCTCCTTTGGTATTGCTTTGCTCGTACTAAGTTGGCAGGGTATGCCCAGAAGAGGGTCCCTTGCTCACTTTGCCACTGGATTCAAGATAGCCTGGCTGATGAGGGTTATAAAACTGCAAACCGGTCCCATGATGTTTATTTCGTGTCCAGGGAAGATATGGCTTGGCAGTTCGGGCTGGACTGTTCCCATGAGGCACAGGGTCAGACTGATTTGCATATGGCCATGTCTGAACTGAGGTGGTGGAGTGAGCTAAAGAATGGTGATGGATTAAACCCAGATCAGTTGGCTGGGGGTGAGTGTTTAATTTTCTCAAACGCTCCTTCCATCATCCCCTTTGGTATTGCTTTGTTCGCCCTACGTTGGCAGGGTATGCCAAGACGTGGGTCCCTTGCTCACTTTGCCAATGGATTCAAGATAGCCTGGCTGATGAGGGTTATGAACCCAAAACCGGTCCCAGGATGCTTGTTTCCGGTCCAGGGAAGACATGCCTTGGTAGTTTGGGCTGGACTGTTCCCATGAGGCGCAGGGTCAGACTGATTTGCATATGGACATGTCTGAACTAGGGTGCTGGAGTGAGTTAAAGAACGATGATGGATTAAAACCAGATTAGTTGACTGGGGGTGAGTGTTTGCATTGCTGAAACGCTCCGTCCATCATCTCCTTTGCTTTTGCTTTGTTCACCCTCAGTTGGCAGGGTATGCTCAGACGTTGGTCCCTTGCTCACTTTGCCACTGGATTCAAGATAGCCTGGCTGAAGAGGGTTATGAACCTGAAACCGGCCCCAGGATGCTTGTTTCCGGTCCAGGGAAGACATGTCTTAGCAGTTCGAGCTGGACTGTTCCCATGAGGCACAGGTGATGAGTTCAGACCTCAGCAAGGCCCAAAGGTACCGAAAGGGTTCGCCCTTCTGTGTACAAAGTCCTTAGACTTACAAATGAAGTTGGCAAGGAAACTGGAAATACAAAAGCATAGTTTAATAAACCTTTAAAGGTGGTGATACAACCTCCACAACACTTCTACAGCATTGTACAGAGTAGCACACTGAATACAAGCACATGGCCCCTTTTATACACAGTGGAAGGGGTTCAGTTTACAGTTTAGACAGAGGTTACAACCACGTAAGGACATTTCTAAACATATCAGTGGGTGGAGCTAACAGTATTTCTAGAACATGGGAGGGCTATGCTAATAAGGAACAGCTGTTACTTCTGCTGAGCATGCGCTACACTCTCAAGAAGGACTAATAATAACTGTTGCTAGGTAGAATCCACAGTGTAACTGGCAGAGAGGTAGGACAATCAGAACATTGAGCACATGGCAATGCAGGACATGAAAAATGGCAGACTCGAAATACAAAATGGAATCCATATACTAGATATTTGGACTAATGCATTATGGCTTCGGCTAATGCTTAATAATACCGCTGTTTTATTTACAACAGACGACCCTTTCAGCATTAGCTGAAGCCATTCCATTTCATAGGGTAGTCATCATACTCATCTTGAATGTCAATGCTCATAATGTTAGAAATTTCTTTAGTTAAACTTTTTTAATAAGCAGCTTCGGAAACAGCTTTCTTATTGGGTATACAAGAGGTAATACAAAGAGAACATATCATAGGACCACATTGAATACACATACAGCAAGTGAAGAGAATTGCTACTATTATACAAAGGCCAGTGAGAATCTTCCAACCCATGTAGTAAATAAGGTCCAAAACCAACTAGAGAAGGTCCATGTTCCATTATCTACATGTATGTCGGCAGCTATTTTATGCAGTTTATTTATGGCATTATAAACAGAAGGCGAGTGGTCTGGGATGAAGACACAACAGCTACTTCCAATAATTCTACAAGCTCCTCCCTTTTCTGCTAATATGACATCTAACACCATTCTGTTCTGTAGGGCAACAATTCTAGTAATTTGCAACTCTTCAGTTACGTTTCCTAGTGCTGCAGCAGTTTGGTTGGTCACTGCCTCTACAACTCTAGTTAATCTTCTTATCTTTCTACTGTTTAGGGCAGCTCCAACAAAGAAGAATAAACCTAGGTTAAAATCTACATATTGCTGCAAACTAGTGACGGTCTGGTCCACATCATCGATAGATAAAGTACGTTTGTATCTATTCACAGTGGCATTATTCAACAATCTCAAGTCTTTATGATATGTGGCAGGTGCTAAAAACACTGGTGGTAATAAAAACGATACATAACATACTCCTGACCAGCCAGCTGGTAATCGATAATATCCTCTATTACCGCATACAAAATATGTATTATGGGATGCTAAAAATGTACTATTATTCAGGCCATCTATATTTAAGACTTTAATACAATCACTAACACCTACAGGGATGTACCCAACACTTTGCACACATAAGTCCGCTTGTGCTTGTGCAACTGAGAGCACAAATTTTTCACTTTCGACAGTGTCTCTAGTGTTCGTAAAAATGTAGGGAGTAGACTCATTGTCTGGTCGATATTCTTCCCACTCCCATATAGTTCCATTGGCTTGTGGATAGCCTTCTTTATTCTGGTGACATTCTTTGTTTAGTCTAAAAAGTAACCTTCCAACAGCAGGCTTTCTTGTGGCAAATAGAAGAGTATACCAGGCACGACAAGAACCATTATGAGAGAAAGGGAGAGGTATGAACGGTGTTCCCCCCTTCTTCTGGTGCGCTGGCATCATACCACATATCCAGCAATTTGTTTCATTTGTAGCAGTGTGGGTATGATGTAGCATTTGAATTAAGGTGTTATTTACAAAGGACAAGCGGTGTTTTGATTCCTGATAGGGGAGCGTATAAAAGAAATGCTCCTCTGGCACCGGTGTAGAAACCACATATAGATCACGGGCAGGAATTACATCCTCAACAAACCACGTGATAATGGCAATAGCTGCCACAATAGCAATGAATCCAAAAGCGCAGATCACTTTCTTTCTCTCCATGTTGAACAAATGTCTCGCAAATCTTCCTGAAACTAAAAAAAAGGTTGTCAGAACTCTTCCCCCAAGGCGGCCGTTGTTTTCTTCACCAGCGGGCCAAGACGGGTGTCACTACTCTAATGCAAGGTTGATCCCCCCCCCCTTGCCTCATCGGCTCTCCGTTGCACCAACCGAGGGGCCGTTCTGACAACAGTCTAAACAGCAGCAAACTTCTTCCTGGGTCGAAGGTTGTATTTTCTTACTCCAGAAGTCGTCGGGTCCGGGAAGAACTCCTCTTGCTCATCAGGTACCACAGCAGGGCCTTTCTCTGTAGTCAGGATTTCTCGATGGTCAGTCAACACGGCAGGCTCCACCAATCCGGGTTGCACTCTGCGACAGTGAAGGGAGTGAATCCAGTTTTTCGGGTTGGTCACTCTGACAGCCGTTCTTGTTGCGAGCAGAACCTGCTCGGGACCGCACCATCAGGGCTCCAGGCCACTCGTCCTCTCGAACGCCTTGATGAGGACGAAGTCACCGGGTCGGAGACTATGACCCTCGCCTGTGGACCGGTCAGGGAGTGCTTCTCGAACCTGTTGATGAATAGAAACCAAGTTATCAGTTAATTGTGCCAGATAGTCATTCATCAATACACAAGGTACATCATATACGGAACTTGGTTTGGGCACTCCCCAAATATTCATGGGATGACCAAACACCACTTAATACGGTGTAAGGCCGGTCCGGGAGTGTGGTACTGATCTTATTGACAACAATGCCAAAGGCAAAGCGTCTGGTCAAGTCAGAAAAGTGGAAGTCTGGATCTTTGCTAGTTTAAGCTTCAGTGTTCCATTGTACCGTTCCACCAAGCCAGCCGACTGTGGATGGAACACTGCATGGAACTTCTGCTTTATCCCCAGACCTTTCAGAACATACTTGATAATGTCTGCTATAAAATGAGGCCCGTTATCACTCCATAGCAGTCTACAAACACCATACCTAGAGAAGAACTCCTTCAGTAGCACCTTTGCTGTAGTCATTGCAGTATTGTCCTTAGTAGGGTAGGCTTCAATCCATTTACTGAAAGCACACACCACCACCAAGACATACTTTAAATTATTACAGCGTTTGAGTTGGATATAGTCCATTTGCAGGACTTCAAAAGGTGCAGTAGGTATTTCAAATCCTCCTGCTGGAGTCCGTGTTCCTTTCCCTGGGTTGTATTTAAGACAGATCATACAGGTCTGTACCACTCTCTTGGCCGTGCTAGCAATCTCTGGATGCTCCCAAACTTGCGCAAGCAATTTCACAATCGCTGAAGCTCCAACATGTGCTAGCCCATGTGCCATTTGAACCATAGGTTGGACAAAAGCTGTGGGCAACTTCCACCTATCCATTTGTTTGTTGCGCCAACAACCTTCATCATCCAGTTCTCCATTTTCAGACCATTGCTCTCGTTCTTTATCAGAAGCAACTCTCTGTATTTCCATCACTTCTTTCCTAGCATCATGCCATCGTTCTGCTTGTGACTTAACAACATACATTGAAGTGGAGTCAGGTCTCATTGCAGTTTCTCGTGCTACTTGGTCAACAAAAGCATTTCCTTGCCCTACTTTGTCGGTAACCTTCTTATGTGCACTGCATTTCACTATAGCTATCTTTTTAGGAAATGTCAAGGCAGTCAAAAGATTGTGCACCAATTCTCCATACATAATTTGTGCTCTGTGTGATGTCAGAAAACCTCCTTCTTCCCAGAGCAGGCCAAAGTCGTGCGCTACTCCGAAAGCATAGCGGCTATCTGTATAAATATTCACACACAACTCTGTACTAAGTTCACATGCTCGTGTCAATGCTATCAGCTCCGCTGCCTGGGCTGATTTCTGTGGTATGCGTGCTGTTTCCACGATAGTATACAAAGTAGTGATGGCATATGCTGCCGAAGTCGTACCATCCGGTAGCTTCAGGCAGGAGCCATCCACCCATAATTCTTCATCTACATCTGAGAAAGGCGTACCCTGGAGATCGATACGACCCTTTGTCTGTTCCTCAGTCACAAAAATACAATCATGTGCTTCCTGTGCCTCAGGCTGAGTCATCGGGAATGGTAACAATGTTGCTGGATTTAACGTAGCACATCTCCTCAATGTGATATGGGGAGCCAGCAACGTTAGTTCATATCCGGTCAGACGGGCACTTGTTAAATGCTGCGTCTTTGTTTGATTCAAAAGGGCGTCAACAGCATGGGGAACCAACACTAACAGCTTGTGAGATAACACTATTCCCTCACTCTGACGTATTGACACAGCTGTCGCTGCGACCGAACGAAAACACCCCGGCAATGCCCGAGCAACAGGATCGAGCAATGCCGAGAAGTATGCACACGGACGCTGCCTGTCCCCGTGCATCTGTACTAACACAGATGACGCACATCCATCTCTCTCGTGTACATATAATGTGAAAACGATCGATTATTCAAAGTGAAGCCGAAAAGATAATGGCTATCAGGGTGAATAGGGATCGAAAAGAAGGCGTTCTTCAGGTCGACAACCGAGAACGTTGTCGCTGTTGGTGGGACCAAAGTAAGGAGTGTCGTAATGTCAGAAACAACAGGATATTGGGGTACCACTATCTTGTTAACCTCCCTCGAATCAATAATGAATCGATATACCCTAGTATCAGTGTCTTTCTTCAAGATTGGTAGAATAGGACTGTTACAAACATTGTATGGGACTTCTTCCACCACCCCCACTTGGATGAGATCCTGCACAATCTGTATGAGCGCCTCCTCACCCTCCTGTGAAATCCTATATTGAGGCAGGCGTGGCAACACAGCTCCCTCCTTCACACTAATGTGAACCGGAGGAATGACCATCTGTCCCACATCAGTGTCTGAAGTAGCCCACAACGTGTGAGGTAAAGAGGCTAATGCAGTACTTTCAGTGACCATACACACTCTCTCTTTTGCAGGGTAATTTTTATCTGAACTAGTACCCGCTCCTTTAGGAGGAACATACAAAGGCGCTGCCTCTCGCATAGGTTTAACATGCACAATCTCGACCTTATCTGAAGAAGAGATAGGTGATTGTTTCCCGTCGCCACTCAAACCCGTCTCTTTGTCGTCCGCCGTCTCTTGTCGTTTTTCTTCTCGTAACCGAGACGTCTCATCCCGCAATGCAAATAACCGTCGAACTGCAACAGCTGCCTGAGAAGGAGAAAAGAGACCTTTACGCAATTCTTTCTTATCTTGTACTATGTCATCAAGTTCAAGAACAGGAGAATATTTTCGAAAAGCCCCGACTACTTCATCAGAAAAGGTTTCAAGAAAATAAATGTTTTCCCTGTCCGGCCATTGTTCAAGAGACAACAATATTTCAGCAAGAGGAGTTTTACCCTTATGAATACGATAAGAAATTTGTCGGAGCTCCGCCATACGATCAGATGTTAACTTAGACCACGTGTCTACCATATCTTTAAGTGATCCAGAATCCTCATCTTCCCCTTTTGGAGCAGACGGGCCAGCATACGGAGGCAGAGAACGATCTAGTAATGAAAAGTCATCATCAGAATTATTAAGGACAGGATAAAGAGGCCGTCGAATAGGATATTGGCCAGATATCTGCAATCTACGTTCTTTTTCCCGTTTCTCTTCCGCTTCTTTTTGTTCACGTTGTCTCATTTCTTGCGCCTTCTCACGCACATCCTTCCTCTGCTCTTTCTCAATCAGCGCATGTTCACGTTTCTCACGCTCACGTACTTCTTTCACCCACATTCGCACACTCTCAAACATGTCTTGTCTCGCTCTGCGCTTACACAGGCATTGTTCCACATACTCAATTTTGCGCAAATCAAACGAACCATACAAAGGCCATCTCAACTCAGGATCCTTCTTGGTATACTTCCTCCATAATGTGCTGTACATTATAGGAGAAAGACCAAACTTGATGTACATATCCCTATTCGGCGTCCCTTCTGGGGGAGCCGGCTGCGATTCTTCAAGACTTAACCGGTTTCCACAGTAGCACCACTTATGTAGTGCGCTAAAAGTAGGCATGCTAGAAATAGTGCGAAAAACGCAATATTATACAGAAAAAAAAGTAGCGCTTAATCGTTGCGCCGCTCACAACCATATGTCGGAGAAAAATCTCCACATTACCTACCTATATGTGTTGCAACGCATATATACCCATTTTCATAATCATAATATGATCGATCATCCAAACATCCCCATATCCATATCCATATCCATAAGCCACAGCAAGCGTATCCTAAAACTGCCTTGCTAATCACTGGCTACCATAAACACTCACAGTAATTACCATACAATGGTCCTTACCAAGCACGAGCGTCCAGATTCCACCTGCCAAGTTCCACAATTTGCTCAAACAGCTTATCCACAGCAAACCGACAGAAGAGGTCTCAGTCGAGGACCGGCGCCACACAGATGGTCAGATCGGAAGGAAGGAAGAAATACCTCAAGATGCCAGGACTAAAGATGCTGCTGGCAGTGATCACTTCCCCGGCAGAGTTCCATTCCTTCGTCACGACCAGTCCTTCGAGCCTCCGAGTCGCCGATGAGCCCCACGTGGGGCGCCAATTGATGAGTTCAGACCTCAGCAAGGCCCAAAGGTACCGAAAGGGTTCGCCCTTCTGTGTACAAAGTCCTTAGACTTACAAATGAAGTTGTCAAGGAAACTGGAAATACAAAAGCATAGTTTAATAAACCTTTAAAGGTGGTGATACAACCTCCACAACACTTCTACAGCATTGTACAGAGTAGCACACTGAATACAAGCACATGGCCCCTTTTATACACAGTGGAAGGGGTTCAGTTTACAGTTTAGACAGAGGTTACAACCACGTAAGGACATTTCTAAACATATCAGTGGGTGGAGCTAACAGTATTTCTAGAACATGGGAGGGCTATGCTAATAAGGAACAGCTGTTACTTCTGCTGAGCATGCGCTACACTCTCAAGAAGGACTAATAATAACTGTTGCTAGGTAGAATCCACAGTGTAACTGGCAGAGAGGTAGGACAATCAGAACATTGAGCACATGGCAATGCAGGACATGAAAAATGGCAGACTCGAAATACAAAATGGAATCCATATACTAGATATTTGGACTAATGCATTATGGCTTTGGCTAATGCTTAATAATACCGCTGTTTTATTTACAACACAGGGTCAGACTTATTTGCATATGGCCATGTTTGAACTGGGGTGGCGGAGTGAGCTAAAGAACGATGATGGATTAAACCCAGATCAGTTGACTGGGGGTGAGTGTTTGCATTGCTCAAACGCTCTGTCCATCTTCCGCTTTGGTTTTGCTTTGTTCACCCTAAGTTGGTAGGGTATGCCCAGACATGGGTCCCTTGCTCACTTTGCCACTTTATTCAAGATTGCCTGGCTGAAGAGGGTTATGAACCCGAAACCAGTCCCAGGATGCTTGTTTCCGGTCCAGGGAAGACATGGCTTGGCAGTTCGGGCTGGACTATTCCCATGAGGCACAGGGTCAGACTCCTTTGCATATGGCCATGTCTGACCTGGTGTGGAGGAGTGAGCTAAAAAACGATGATGGATTAAACCCAGATCAGTTGACTGGGGGTGAGTGTTTGCATTACTTAAATGCTCCGTCCATCATCCCCTTTGCTTTTGCTTTGTTCGCCATAAGTTGGCAGGTTATGCCCAGACGTGGTTCCCTTGCTCACTTTGCCACTGGTTTCAAGATAGCCTGGCTGAAGAGGGTTATGAACCCGAAACCGGTCCCAGGATGCTTGTTTCCGGTCCAGGGAAGACATGGCTTGGCAGTTTGGGCTGGACTGTTCCCATGAGGCATAGGGTCAGACTTATTTACATATGGCCATGTCTGAACTGGGGTGGCGGAGTGAGCTAAAGAACGTTGATGGATTAAACCCAGATCAGTTGACTGGGGGTGAGTGTTTGCATTGCTCAAACGCTCCGTCCATCATCCGCTTTGGTTTTGCTTTGTTCGCCCTAAGTTAGCAGGGTATGCCCGGACGTGGTTCCCTTGCTAACTTTGCCACTGGATTCAAGATAGCCTGGCTGAAGAGGGTTATGAACCCGAAACTGGTCCCAGGATGCTTGTTTCCGGTCCAGGAAAGACATGGCTTGGCAGTTCGGGCTGGACTGTTCCCATGAGGCACAGGGTCAGACTGATTTACATATGGCCATGTCTGAACTGGGGTGGCGGAGTGAGCTAAAGAACGATGATGGATTACACCCAGATCAGTTGACTGGGGGTGAGTGTTTGCATTGCTCAAACGCTCCGTCCATCATCCCCTTTGGTTTTGTTCTGTTCACCCTAAGTTTCCAGGGTATGCCCAGTCGTGGGTCCCTTGCTCACTTTGCCACTGGATTCAAGATAGCCTGGCTAAAGAGGGTTATGAACCCGAAACAGGTCCCAGGATGCTTGTTTCCAGTCTAGGGAAGACATGGCTTGGCAGTTCGGGCTGGACTGTTCCCATGAGGCACAGGGTCAGACTGATTTGCATATGGCCATGTCTGAAAAGGGGTGGCGGAGTGAGCTAAAGAACGATGATGGATTAAACCCAGATCAGTTGACCGGGGGTGATTGTTTGCATTGCTCAAACGCTCCGTCCATCATCCCCTTTGGTTTTGCTTTGTTCGCCCTAAGTTGGTAGGGTACGCCCAGACGTGGGTCCCTCCCTCACTTTGCCACTGGATTCAAGATAGCCTGGCTAAAGAGGGTTATGAACCCGAAACCGGTCCCTGGATGCTTGATTCCGCTCCAGGGAAGACATGGCTTGGCAGTACGGGCTGGACTGTTCCCATAAGGCACAGGGTCAGACTGGTTTGCATATGGCCATGTCTGAACTGGGGTGGCGGAGTGAGCTAAAGAACGATGATGGATTAAACCCATTTCAGTTGGCTGGGGGTGAATGTTTGCATTGCTCAAACGCTCCGTCCATCCTCCACTTTGGTTTTGCTTTGTTCGCCCTAAGTTGGCAGGGTATGCCCTGACGTGGGTCCCTTGCTCACTTTGCCACTTGATTCAAGATTGCCTGGCTGAAGAGGGTTATGAACCCGAAACCAGTCCCAGGATGCTTGTTTCCGGTCCAGGGAAGACATGGCTTGGCAGTTCGGGCTGGACTATTCCCATGAGGCACAGGGTCAGAATGATTTGCATATGGCCATGTCTGAACTGGTGTGGCGGAGTGAGCTAAAGAACGATGATGGATTAAACCCAGATCAGTTGACTGGGGGTGAATGTTTGCATTGCTCAAACGCTCCGTCCATTATCCGATTTGGTTTTGCTTTGTTCGCCCTAAGTTGTCAGGGTTGCCCAGACGTGGGTCCCTTGCTCACTTTGCCACTGGATTCAAGATAGCCTGGCGGAAGAGGGTTATGAACCCGAAACCGGTCCCAGGATGCTTGTTTCCGGTCCAGGAAAAACATGGCTTGGCAGTTCGGGCTGGACTGTTCCCATGAGGCACAGGGTCAGACTGATTTACATATGGCCATGTCTGAACTGGGGTGGCGGAGTGAGCTAAAGAAGGATGATGGATTAAACCCATATCAGTTGACTGGGGGTGAGTGTTTGCATTGCTCAAATGCTCCGACATTCATCCCCTTTGGTTTTGCTCTGTTCGCCCTAAGTTTGCAGGGTATGCCCAGACGTGGGTTCCTTGCTCACTTTGCCACTGGTTTCAAGATAGCCTGGCTAAAGAGGGTTATGAACCCGAAACTGGTCCCATGATGCTTGTTTCCAGTCTAGGGAAGACATGGCTTGGCAGTTCGGGTTGGACTGTTCCCATGAGGCACAGGGTCAGACTGATTTGTATATGGCCATGTCTGAAAAGGGGTGGCGGAGTGAGCTAAAGAACGATGATGGATTAAACCCATATTAGTTGACTGGGGGTGATTGTTTGCATTGCTCAAACGCTCCGTCATTCATCCCCTTTGGTTTTGCTTTGTTCGCCCTAAGTTGATAGGGTACGCCGAGACATGGGTCCCTCCCTCACTTTGCCACTGGATTCAAGATAGCCTGGATAAAGAGGGTTATGAACCCGAAACCGGTCCCAGGATGCTCGATTCCGCTCCAGGGAATACATGGCTTGGCTGTTCGGGCTGGACTTTTCCCATAAGGCACAGGGTCAGACTGGTTTGCATATGGCCATGTCTGAACTGGGGTGGCGGAGTGAGCTAAAGAACGATGATGGATTAAACCCATATCAGTTGACTGGGGGTGAGTGTTTGATTTGCTCAAATGCTCCATCCATCATCCCCTTTGGTATCGCTTTGTTTGCCCTACATTGGCAGGGTATGCCCAGACGTGGGTCCCTTGCTCACTTTGCCACTGGATTCAAGATAGCCTGGCTGATGAGGGATATGAGCCTTAAACCGGTCCCGACTCCCAGGATTCTTGTTTCCAGGGAAGACATGGCTTGGCAGTTCGGGCTAGACTGTTCTCATGAGCCACAGGGTCAGACTGATTTGCATATGGCCATATCTGAACTGGGGTGGTGGAGTGAGCTAAAGAAAGGTGATGGATTAAACCCAGATCAGTTAACTGGGGGTTAGTGTTTGCATTGCTCAAATGCTCTGTTCATCATCCCCTTTGGTATCGCTTTGTTCGCCCTAAGTTTGCAGGGTATGCCCAGACGTGGGCACTTGCTCACTATGCTACTGGATTCAAGATAGCCTGGCTGATGAGGGTTATGAACCCGAAACTGGTCCCAGGATGCTTGTTTCCGGTCGAGGGAAGACATGGCTTGGCAGTTTGGGCTGGACTCTTCCCATGAGGCACGAGGTCAGACCGATTTGCATATGGCCATGTCTGAACTGGGGTGGTGGTATGAGCTAACGAATAGTGTTGGATTAAACCCAGATCAGTTGACTGGGGGTGAGTGTTTGATTTGCTCAAACGCTCAGTTCATCATCCCCTTTGGTATCGCTTTTTTCGCCCTAAGTTTGCAGGGTATGCCCAGACGTGGGCCCATGCTCAATTTGCCACTGGATTCAAGATAACCTAGCTGATGAGGGTTATGAACCCGAAACCGGTCCCAGGATGCTTGTTTCCGGTCCAGGAAAAACATGGCTTGGCAGTTTGGGCTGGACTGTTCCCATGAGGCACAGGGTCAGACTGATTTACATATGGCCATGTCTGAACTGGGGTGGCGGAATGAGCTAAAGAACGATGATGGATTAAACCCATATCAGTTGACTGGGGGTGAGTGTTTGCATTGCTCAAACACTCCGTCATTCCTCCCCTTTGGTTTTGCTCTGTTCGCCCTAAGTTTGCAGGGTATGCCCAGACGTGGGTCCCTTGCTCACTTTGCCACTGGTTTCAAGATAGCCTGGCTAAAGAGGGTTATGAACCCGAAACTGGTCCCAGGATGCTTGTTTCCAGTCTAGGGAAGACATGGCTTGGCAGTTCGGGTTTGACTTTTCACATAAGGCACAGGGTCAGACTTGTTTGCATATGGCCATGTCTGAACTGGGGTGGCGGAGTGAGCTTAAGAACGATGATGGATTACACCCAGATCAGTTGACTGAGGGTGAGTGTTTGATTTGCTCAAATGCTCCATCCATCATCCCCTTTGGTATCGCTTTGTTCCCCTACATTGGCAGGGTATGCCCAGACGTGGGTCCCTTGCTCACTTTGCCACTGGATTCAAGATAGCCTGGCTGATGAGGGATATGAACCTGAAACCGGTCCCGACTCCCAGGATTCTTGTTTCCGGTCCAGGGAAGACATGGCTTGGTAGTTCGGGCTAGACTGTTCTCATGAGCCACAGGGTCAGACTGATTTGCATATGGCCATTTCTGAACTGGGGTGGTGGAGTGAGCTAAAGAAAGGTGATGGATTAAACCCAGATCAGTTAACTGGGGGTGAGTGTTTGATTTGCTCAAATGCTCTGTCCATCATCCCCTTTGGTATTGCTTTGTTCGCCCTAAGTTGCCAGGGAATGCCCAAACGTGGGTCCCTTGCTCACTATGCCACTGGATTCAAGGTAGCCTGGCTGATGAGGGTTATGAACCCGATACTGGTCCCAGGATGCTTGTTTCCGGTCGAGGGAAGACATGGCTTGGCAGTTTGGACTGGACTCTTCCCATGAGGCACGAGGTCAGACCGATTTGCATATGGCCATGTCTGAACTGGGGTGGTGGTATGAGCTAACAAATAGTGTTGATTAAACCCAGATCAGTTGACTGGGGGTAATTGTTTGCATTGCTCAAACGCTCCGTCCATCATCCCCTTTGGTTTTGCTTTGTTCGCCCTAAGTTGGTAGGGTACGCCCTGACGTGGATCCCTCACTCACTTTGCCACTGGATTCAAGATAGCCTGGCTAAAGAGGGTTATGAACCCGAAATCGGTCCCAGGATGCTTGATTCCACTCCAGGGAAGACATGGCTTGGCAGTACGGGCTGGACTGTTCCCATAAGGCACAGGGTCAGACTGGTTTGCATATGGCCATGTCTGAACTGGGGTGGCGGAGTGAGCTAAAGAACGATGATGGATTAAACCCATTTCAGTTGACTGGGGGTGAATGTTTGCATTGCTCAATCTCTCCGTCCATCCTCCACTTTGGTTTTGCTTTGTTCGCCCTAAGTTGGCAGGGTATGCCCTGACGTGGGTCCCTTGCTCACTTTGCCACTTAATTCAAGATTGCCTGGCTGAAGAGGATTATGAACCCGAAACCAGTCCCAGGATGCTTGTTTCCGGTCCAGGGAAGACATGGCTTGGCAGTTCGGGCTGGACTATTCCCATGAGGCACAGGGTCAGACTGATTTGCATATGGCCATGTCTGAACTGGTGTGGCGGAGTGAGCTAAAGAACGATGATGGATTAAACCCAGATCAGTTGACTGGGGGTGAATGTTTGCATTGCTCAAACGCTCCGTCCATCATCCGCTTTGGTTTTGCTTTGTTCGCCCTAAGATGTCAGGGTTGCCCAGACGTGGGTCCCTTGCTCACTTTGCCACTGGATTCAAGATAGCCTGGCTGAAGAGGGTTATGAACCCGAAACCAGTCCCAAGATGCTTGTTTCCGGTCCAGGAAAAACATGGCTTGGCAGTTCGGGCTGGACTGTTCCCATGAGGCACAGGGTCAGACTGATTTACATATGGCCATGTCTGAACTGGGGTGGCGGAGTGAGCTAAAGAACGATGATGGATTAAACCCATATCAGTTGACTGGGGGTGAGTGTTTGCATTGCTCAAATGCTCCGTCATTCATCCCCTTTGGTTTTGCTCTGTTCGCCCTAAGTTTGCAGGGTATGCCCAGACGTGGGTCCCTTGCTCACTTTGCCACTGGTTTCAAGATAGCCTGGCTAAAGAGGGTTATGAACCCGACACTGGTCCCAGGATGCTTGTTTCCAGTCTAGGGAAGACATGGCTTGGCAGTTCGGGTTGGACTGTTCCCATGAGGCACAGGGTCAGACTGATTTGCATATGGCCATGTCTGAAAAGGGGTGGCGGAGTGAGCTAAAGAACGATGATGGATTAAACCCATATTAGTTGACTAGGGGTGATTGTTTGCATTGCTCAAACGCTCCGTCATTCATCCCCTTTGGTCTTGCTTTGTTCGCCCTAAGTTGGTAGGGTACACCCAGACATGGGTCCCTCCCTCACTTTGCCACTGGATTCAAGATAGCCTGGATAAAGAGGGTTATGAACCCGAAACCGGTCCCAGGATGCTCGATTCCGCTCCAGGGAATACATGGCTTGGCAGTTCGGGCTGGACTTTTCCCATAAGGCACAGGGTCAGACTGGTTTGCATATGGCCATGTCTGAACTGGGGTGGCGGAGTGAGCTAAAGAACGATGATGGATTAAACCCAGATCAGTTGACTGAGGGTGAGTGTTTGATTTGCTCAAATGCTCCATCCATCATCCCCTTTGGTATCGCTTTGTTCACCCTACATTGGCAGGGTATGCCCAGACGTGGGTCCCTTTCTCACTTTGCCACAGGATTCAAGATAGCCTGGCTGATGAGGGATATGAGCCTGAAACCGGTCCTGACTCCCAGGATTCTTGTTTCCGGTCCAGGGAAGACATGGCTTGGCAGTTCGGGCTAGACTGTTCTCATGAGCCACAGGGTCAGACTGATTTGCATATGGCCATATCTGAACTGGGGTGGTGGAGTGAGCTAAAGAAAGGTGATGGATTAAACCCAGATCAGTTAACTGGGGGTGAGTGTTTGCATTGCTCAAACTCTCTGTTCATCATCCCCTTTGGTATCGCTTTGTTCGCCCTAGGTTTGCAGGGTATGCCCAGACGTGGGCCCTTGCTCACTATGCCACTGGATTCAAGATAGCCTGGCTGCTGAGGGTTATGAACCCGAAACTGGTCCCAGGATGCTTGTTTCCGGTCGATGGAAGACATGGCTTGGCAGTTTGGGCTGGACTCTTCCCATGAGGCACGAGGTCAGACCGATTTGCATATGGCCATGTCTGAACTGGTGTGGCGGAGTGAGCTAAAGAACGATGATGGATTAAACCCAGATCAGTTGACTGGGGGTGAATGTTTGCATTGCTCAAACGCTCCGTCCATCATCCGCTTTGGTTTTGCTTTGTTCGCCCTAAGTTGTCAGGGTTGCCCAGACGTGGGTCCCTTGCTCACTTTGCCACTGGATTCAAGATAGCCTGGCTGAAGAGGGTTATGAACCCGAAACCAGTCCCAGGATGCTTGTTTCCGGTCCAGGAAAAACATGGTTTGGCAGTTCGGGCCGGACTGTTCCCATGAGGCACAGGGTAAGACTGATTTACTTATGGCCATGTCTGAACTGGGGTGGCGGAGTGAGCTAAAGAACGATGATGGATTAAACCCATATTAGTTGACTGGGGTGATTGTTTGCATTGCTCAAACGCTCCGTCATTCATCCCCTTTGGTTTTGCTTCATTCGCCCTAAGTTGGTAGGGTACGCCCAGACATGGGTCCCTCCCTCACTTTGCCACTGGATTCAAGATAGCCTGGATAAAGAGGGTTATGAACCCGAAACCGGTCCCAGGATGCTCGATTCCGCTCCAGGGAATACATGGCTTGGCAGTTTGGGCTGGACTTTTCCCATAAGGCACAGGGTCAGACTGGTTTGCATATGGCCATGTCTGAACTGGGGTGGCGGAGTGAGCTAAAGAACGATGATGGATTAAACTCAGAACAGTTGACTGAGGGTGAGTGTTTAATTTGCTGAAATGCTCCATCCATCATCCTCTTTGGTATCGCTTTGTTCGCCCTACATTGGCAGGGTATGCCCAGACGTGGGTCCCTTGCTCACTTTGCCACTGGATTCAAGATAGCCTGGCTGATGAGGGATATGAGCCTGAAACCGGTCCTGACTCCCTGGATTCTTGTTTCCGGTCCAGGGAAGACATGGCTTGGCAGTTCGGGCTAGACTGTTCTCATGAGCCACAGGGTCAGACTGAATTGCATATGGCCATATCTGAACTGGGGTGGTGGATTGAGCTAAATTAAGGTGATGGATTAAACCCAGATCAGTTAACTGGGGGTGAGTGTTTGCATTGCTCAAATGCTCTGTCCATCATCCCCTTTGGTATTGCTTTGTTCGCCCTAAGTTGGCAGGGAATGCCCAGACGTGGGTCCCTTGCTCACTATGCCACTGGATTCAAGATAGCCTGGCTGATGAGGGTTATGAACCCGATACTGGTCCCAGGATGCTTGTTTCCAGTCGAGGGAAGACATGGCTTGGCAGTTTGGGCTGGACTCTTCCCATGAGGCATGAGGTCAGACCGATTTGCATATGGCCATGTCTGAACTGGGGTGGTGGAGCGAGCTAACAAATAGTGTTGGATTAAACCTAGATCAGTTGACTGGGGGTGAGTGTTTGATTGTGGTTCTGAAAATCTGGATTCGTGTAATTATTCTGGACTCGAGAATTAAAACTTCGTCGAAACATGACGAATGTGGTATCAAAAGACCGAGAATGACGAGTACATCATGTACATATATTTTCAGCATATTCGAGTGACGATTTCACCTCGAAATCGTCATTTACATTCTGAACCCTTGGCTTCCATTTATGTGTTGCCCTTTACATAGGCCTTAATCCAGTTGAATTCAATTCCACAAGGACACATACTCCTTAATCGACTTTTCCATGACCTGTACAAGTTGGAACCATTGCCCCAGGCCGAACTCGTTAGGTCAGTTCCCTCCCAGTGGCCGAAGCGAGATAGCATCTAGGCTCAACAAACCATAAAACCATTTCAGCGCGCACACCTGCCGTATCTCGCCCACATCTATCTCCACTCTTTTGCTCCACTTACTTTATGGTGGGGAGGTGCCCGTTTTTATTAGGGGTCCAGTGATATCTGATGAAATGTTGGGCCTTGCCAAATGATTTGTTGTAGGCAGCACGAAGTGAAATATGGACATGTCATCATGACTCTGCTTTCTCTTTGTACTAAAAGTATGTTAACGATTTACTTTACAACCAAGAATGTTTTGCCTAGAGCCTAAAATTGTGTATAAGAAGAGAAGCCGGACTTTGTAAGAGTGTGCAGTCTCCTGAGAATGTACCCGTGTTGTACTTCTAGGACACTTGTTACCTTGGTTGCAGCCAATAAACTAATCTTTGACTTCACCTAGAAGACTCTGAGTTTCTGTAGGTCTGGATCAGGAAGAACCCGAGGTCTCTGGGTGTTGATTCCCTGACACCGCTGGGTTACCGGTTCTGTGCCGGTTCTTAAAAACCCAGTACCTCATGATTTGCTCAAACGCTCTGTTCATCATCCCCTTTGGTATCGCTTTGTTCGCCCTAAGTTTGCAGGGTATGCCCAGAGGTGGGCCCTTGCTCACTTTGCCACTGGATTCAAGATAACCTAGCTGATGAGGGTTATGAACCCGAAACCGGTCCCAGGATGCTTGTTTCTGGTCCAGGAAAAACATGGCTTGGCAGTTTGGGCTGGACTGTTCCCATGAGGCACAGGGTCAGACTGATTTACATATGGCCATGTCTGAACTGGGGTGGCAGAGTGAGCTAATGAACGATGATGGATTAAACCCATATCAGTTGACTGGGGGTGAGTGTTTGCATTGCTCAAACACTTCGTCATTCCTCCCCTTTGGTTTTGCTCTGTTCGCCCTAAGTTTGCAGGGTATGCCCAGACCTGGGTCCCTTGCTCACTTTGCCACTGGTTTCAAGATAGCCTGGCTAAAGAGGGTTATGAACCCGAAACTGGTCCCAGGATGCTTGTTTCCAGTCTAGGGAAGACATGGCTTGGCAGTTCGGGTTGGACTTTTCCCATAAGGCACAGGGTCAGACTGGTTTGCATATGGCCATGTCTGAACTGGGGTGGCGGAGTGAGCTAAAGAACAATGATGGATTAAACCCAGATCAGTTGACTGAGGGTGAGTGTTTGATTTGCTCAAATGCTCCATCCATCATCCCCTTTGGTATCGCTTTGTTCGCCCTACATTGGCAGGGTATGCCCAGACGTGGGTCCCTTGCTCACTTTGCCACTGGATTCAAGATAGCCTGGCTGATGAGGGATATGAACCTGAAACCGGTCCCGACTCCCAGGATTCTTGTTTCCGGTCCAGGGAAGACATGGCTTGGCAGTTCGGGCTAGACTGATTTGCATATGGCCATTTCTGAACTGGGGTGGTGGAGTGAGCTAAAGAAAGGTGATGGATTAAACCCAGATCAGTTAACTGGGGGTGAGTGTTTGATTTGCTCAAATGCTCTGTCCATCATCCCCTTTGGTATTGCTTTGTTCGCCCTAAGTTGGCAGGGAATGCCCAGACGTGGGTCCCTTGCTCACTATGCCACTGGATTCAAGATAGCCTGGCTGATGAGGGTTATGAACCCGATACTGGTCCCATGATGCTTGTTTCCGGTCGAGGGAAGACATGGCTTGGCAGTTTGGACTGGACTCTTCCCATGAGGCACGAGGTCAGACCGATTTGCATATGGCCATGTCTGAACTGGGGTAGTGGTATGAGCTAACGAATAGTGTTGATTAAACCCAGATCAATTGACTGGGGGTGAGTGTTTGATTTGCTCAAACGCTCTGTTCATCATCCCCTTTGGTATCACTTTGTTCGCCCTAAGTTTGCAGGGTATACCCAGACGTGGGCCCTTGCTCACTTTGCCACTGGATTCAAGATAACCTAGCTGATGAGGGTTATGAACCCGAAACCGGTCCCAGGGTGCTTGTTTCCGGTCCAGGGAAGACATGGCTTTGCAGTTCGGGCTGGACTGTTCTCATGAGGCACAGGATCAGCCTGATTTGCATATGGCCATGTCTGAACTGGGGAGATGGAGTGAGCTGAAGAATGGTGATGGATTATTAAACCCTGATCAATTGACTGGGGGTGAGTGTTTGATTTGCTCAAACGCTCCGTCCATCATCCCCTTTGGTATCACTATAACTACTGGGCAGCATATGCCAAGCCAACATCTTCCATATACCATATTGACACACAACATACCTGCAATGAAAATTAAAAGTTATTAAGTTCCGACAATTAACATACTACTTACAAACTCACAGCATGCCATTGTGCTCCAAACACCAGTCACCAGCATCAGCCATCTTGCCAGCACTGTTACCCGCACTCTCAGTAAAGCTGAGTCACAGGTAGCCCAGTTGGGATGGCTGGGAAGGTGGGTGTGGACACAGGCTTGATGGGAGTTATAGTCACAGCAAACACTCCTCCTCCCAAATACACACCAACAGGCCCACCTGGAATCATGCTTGCCTGACTGTGAGTAGAAATATACTGATATTATGACTGACACTGCTGCATGGTGTTTGGTACAGAAGACCTCCATGGAAGTTGTAGTTTACTCATACAGCATGCACCACTGTCAGCCATCTTGTCAGCACAGTTACACACTCTCGGAAAAGCTGAGTAACAGGTAGGCTTGATGGGATGGCTGGGAAGGTGGGTAGGGACACAGGATTGATGAGAATTGCAGTCACAGTAAACACTCCTCCTCCTACACACACACCAACAGGCCCACCAGGAGCCATGCTTACCTGACAGTGAGTAGAAATATACTGACAAGTTGGCTGACACCGCTGCATGGTGTCTTGATCACAAGGCCTCCATAGGAGTTGTAGTCTACTCAAATAGCATGCACCACTGTCAGACATCTTCCTAATATATTTCCCTTAACTCTCAGGGACTGCATATTTCCATGTGTGCTGTTTGGGCTGCCTGGCAAGGTGTGTGGAGGACAGGGCATGATGGGACTTAAAATCAATGCAAACACTCCTCCTCCCACCTAGTACAAACAGATACCCAGGAAGCAGGCTTAACTGATGGAGAGAAGGAATGTACAAACAAAATGGCTGACACTATGGACTGGTGTCTGGACAACTACGCCCTGTTGGGAGTTGTTGACAAATAGGCACCAGTCATTAGTGTCAGACATCTTGCAAGTACATTCCCAATCACTGTCAGGAAAGCTGAGTTACAGGTAGGCTTTTGGTGCTGGGCGGGAAGGTGTGTGGGGGACAAGGCCCGATAGGAGTTGTAGCCCTTGCAAATACTCATTTTCCCAAACAGCCCTGATACGTGCTCTGTGCCTATGCTTATCTCACTATGAGGGGAAGTGTACTGGCAAGGTGGCTGACACTGGTGACTGATGTTGATCTTGAAGCCAACTCCCATCAAGGCCCTGTGCCCCAAACACCATGCAACTGTGTCAGCCATCTTTTCAGTACACTTCCATTCACTGTCAGGTAATCATTGGCCCATGTGAGCTCTCTGTGCTGGCTGGGAGAAGCAGTGTTTGATGTCACTACAACTACCATCAGGCTCTGTCCTCCACACAACTTCTTACGCATCCCCAATAGCTTACCTGGGACTCTGCTTTACTGACAGTGAGTGGCAATGTGCTACCAAAGATGGCTGACACTGGGGACTGTTTTGTGGACAACAAAGCACTATCGTGATTTGTGGCCAACTCAGACACCAGGCACAAGGGTCAGCGATCCTGATCATACATTTCCAACACTGTCATGAAACCATACTGCCATGTGGTCAGTTTTTCAGGGTGGAAAGAGTGTGTGTGAGACAGAGCCTGATTGGAGTTGGAGTAATGGCAAACACTCCTCCCCCCACCCATCCCAACCACTTCTTCTGGGCCTCCTATGGCTACATGACAGTGAATGGAAGTGCACTAGCAAGATGGCTGACACTGTTGAATGGTGTTTGGGATAAAAGGCCTTGTAGGCATTTGGACTCAAGTTTAATATCATGCACCAGTGTCAGCTCCTTTGCTAGTACACTTCCTTTCACTGCCAGTTAGCCCTAGTCTCAGAGAAGTTAGCTGGGCTGGGTGGGATGATAAGTACTTCTAATGGTTACAACTCTCATCAGGCCCTGTCCAACATACACCTTCCACCCACCACAAACAACACAACAGGAAATAAGCTAAACCGTATTGTCTCAAACTGTACTAGCTGGTTGCATGACCCTGGACGCTGGTCACTACCTTTTCCGCAAATATCAACAGGTCCTTGTGCTACAAACACCATGCACCAGTGTCATCCAGCTATGTAAGTACTTATCTACTCACTATCACAATAGCATAGTTGCTGGGGAGCTGTTGTGCACGGTGGAAAGTGTGTATGTAGTTCAGGGCCTGACAGCAGATATGGCCATTGAAGACACTCCTCCTCCCACCTAGCCCTACAGGCAGTGAGTGCAAATGTAACAACAAAATGCCTGAGAGTGGGGACCTGTGTGTGGAGCACAAGGCCATGAGTGGAGTTGTTATAAAGTCAGACACCAGTGCCCAGTGTCAGGCATCCTGCAATTATATTCTGACACACTGTGAGGTAAGCCTGAGTCATGTTGGGCTGTTTGCACTGGGAAGGAATCTGTATGTAGGACAAGGCCTGGGGGGTGACGTAGTTAGTGAAAACACTCTTCCTCCTACAAACTAAATAGCTCCTCTGGGCCTATGGATACCTGACAGTGAGAAGATGTATACTAGCAAGAAGACTGACACTGGGGACTGATGTCAGAACCTTTCACACCTACCACATTTGCCTCTGGGCTACAAATACCAGCCACCAGTGGAAAACAACTTGCAAGTACACTTACCAAATTTGTCTGGACAACATTCTACACGGTCCTCCTCCTGGGGATGGGTGCGAGGAGGAGTATAAGTTTCACAATTAGAGGACAAGCACATGAACTGCAGTTTAGCAAAGTTGCTTCACACAAAATGGCAGAGAGCCGAGTTCGAGAACTCATCTGATTATGGAGTCAATATACAAAATACATGATCTGTGTAGGCAGTAAGCTATGCAGTCACATAGTTTGCTACTCACAGACATTCACATGTGTAGAATGAGATGAGAACAAGAAGCACCTCACTCACACCGTTCCCAAAAATATCTAGACAGATTATCAGACTGTGAGTGTGTAGGCAGCCACACCAATGTGACTCCTAAAGACATGAACCAAACCTAATACCCTGCCAACAAAAATACATACATTGGGAGCGAAAGAGTACGTATGTAACCATGAAAGTAAAGATTTGGACAACAACAACTCACATGTGCCATTCACAGGGGGTTACAAACCAGTCAATATCTTTGGACATGTAATGTGAACTAAACATAACATGCCCATTGATGCACACAGCTGGACAATGTCAATTAATCTGCAACTTGTCTGAATTTCATTGTACCCCCCCACCCAAACATTTTCCTATATCATGGATGAAGGAGTCCAGTCTGTGTACAATAACTCATCACTTGGTTTCAGTAGCCTATGTAATGCATATGATTTGAGGGGTAGTGGACATTCACATCAATAATTGTGTCTATCATGTAACCACAGGGCGAACTGGGAACACCACTGGAAGCAACCAGGACAGATAAACTCAGACTCTTGTTGACCAGGCGATCTCTGAGGTTGAAGTCTCTCAACCATCTTTGGACAAGGAGGAACAACCTGAAACATCAGGTGTGGGTCACCCCACAGGACCACCAGCGGCTACCTCAGGATCCTCTGTGACCACTCCTGCATCAGCTGACAACACCCAGCAAACAATTATCCAGATGGACACAGCATCCTGAGCCACCACTGACAGCACAGCAAGACAGGGCACTCCTGAGTTACCGCACCACAACATCCCTGCCAACGATGAAGGAGGCTCAGTGTTGACTGGGCCAGCACCCACACCTATCCAGAATCCTCAGCACATACGAGGGTAGCACCAGAGATTTTGGTCAGGTTGTTGGGATCCTCAGGAGTATGCTTCACAGCAGGCAGCCCACTATGAGAAGATGGACATGTACATGACCAAAATTGATGACCTGACTGGGGTGCACAGGGACATTCTCACCTGCATCCGCCAGATTGCCACCATGTCTACACCTCCCAGTGTGCCCCCGACATCTGGTGCATCAACATCTTCACCAGCCAGAGGGAGGGATGTGGACTCTGACGGAGAGCTCCCAGCACCACAGCTGCCTGCATCTGATGGTCCCCTGAAAAATGTAAAAAGGGTAGCTCGAAGAAGAATCCTTGAGAGACAGATGGCTATGCATTACCCCCCGGAACTGACAACCTGCTCCTGATATCTTCTATTGTGTGCAGAGAGTTGACTTCGTTGACTGTCATTGAACTGACCTACATTGGCTGGAGGGTCTAATTTGGACCATGTACTCATTTCATTTCATAAAGCTTTATTCGGAACGTTAAAAAAACATGTCCATAAAAGCACATACTATTACAGATACAAGCATTACTTAAAACGAAAAACAAAAGACAAACCACAAATTACATATGTTATCCAGAGGGGGATGGAATAAATATTTAAAAAAGACTTAAAAACACATACTTTTCCTTGCGCTAATTGATTTAAGTAAAAAAGTAGCAGTAAAAAAGCAAATGTCCTCATTGTGCAAATTAAAAAGCAGTTTCATAGAGTCCATGATTGTTCTCACTCCAAATTTTTTCAGTATTGGCTTCAAATAAAATTTCCTTAATTCACTGTACAATGTGCATGATAGAAGAAAGTGCTTAGTGCTCTGTTCCGTTTTATTATCACAAGCACAGGGCCCTGTAGGACGCAATTTAATATCTGGGCACGCAACAAGATAATGTACTGTTCCCATCCTCATTCTGGTTAGTACAAACTGATGCGAAACTCTAGTTACCTGTGACAAGTACGGATGAAATCCACTAAAGTCATTCAAACCATTATACAGTACACATGTGGATAATTTAGAATCCTCAAAACCATGCCTTTCATTACAATAATTCAAGAAAATTGATTTCATATGTAATTTAGAGACATCGGAGGCACTGTATGGATCGATGATTACATTAAGACCATAGATCTTTAGGAAGCATTCACCGATATATCTAATCCACGGGATTTTGAGATGCTGGTCCAAAGCAAGGCAGTCTTCAATAATAACTCTATTCAGAGAGGTGCCCTCGCTCAACCAGATAGAGCGCCACAGTAATAATGGTCTCAGCAAGATCTTGTCATTTAAAGGTTGAGACCCTGTTTCCTTATGAACCAAGGTGTTGGAGGTAGATTTGGGTAAACACAGGAGTCTTTTCAGGAAGTTATTCTCCTCTACCTGAAGGCTCCCCGCTGGTGACACACCCCATATGCCTGCCCCATATAGGGCTACAGAAAGACATCTAGATTGATAAATTTTTAACATGTCTTTGATGCGTCTACTCCCCAACTTCTTGGCAAATACAAAAACCCCATTAGCGCTCCTGATCATCTTAGTTTTAACAGATTTATGTTCAATATCCCATCGGCCATCATTCGAAAAGTTAATTCCCAGGTAACAGAAATTTTCTACTTTTTGGACCGGTTCACCGTCAATAAAATAATGGGATTTATTTTTTCTTTTAGCTCGGCCGAGCCCGCATTCCATTACATATGTTTTGGTTTTATTAATTACCAGTTTCCTATCTTTGATGAACTGCACAAAGCAGTCCATCAAACGTTGAAGGCCTAGGGGGGTCCTGGACAGTAGCACGGCGTCATCCGCATAGAGTAACACGGGTATGTTAAAATTGTTAACTCTAGGTGTGTCCGCCGCGACTGTCTGCAGGACAGAATCCATCTCATTAATAAAGAGGGTGAAGAGCAGGGGTGCTAGAACACACCCCTGTCTAATTCCCCTCCCGATCCTAAACTTAGATGTACACTCCCCGTTAGGTCCAAATCGGACGCTGGTACTAAGCTTTTCATATAAGCGGGCTAGGAAATAAATAATACCTTTAGGGGCCCCCATTTCTAACAGTTTGGCCCATAGTATAGCGTGGTCCACCATATCGAAAGCGCTGCTTAGGTCAGCAAAACATAAGTAAAGCGACCCTTGTTTGGCCTGGGTGTATTTCCCTACCAAAAGCTCTAAATTCAGACACTGCTCAATGGTGCCACGCCCTTTTCTGAACCCGTACTGACAATTAGTTAATATCTCGTTTGTGTCTGCCCACTCCTCTAATCTTACTAAAAGGACCCGACTCATAATTTTGACAGAAGAATCCAATAAAGATATTGGTCGATAATTCTTGGCTTCTGCCCGGTCGCCTTTTTTATAAATAGGAACAATTATTGATTCCTCCCAGGTAGACGGCAATTTACAACAAATAGCTGCGTTGAAGATTTTCGCCAACAATGGGCCCCAAATCTCCGGTTCAGTCTTATACACGTCTATGGGTACTCCATCAGGTCCCTGGGCCTTTCCTCCTTTGCTGGCTCTAATACTGGCCATAACCTCATCGATAGTAATATTTAAGGCCATAATCGGCCAGCCTTCTTCATTGGGGGCAGGTCTATTATCTGTATTAAAAATGTTAGAAAAATGTTGGATCCAAGATTCCATACTCACATTAGATGTGAGTTCTGGAACCTTTTCATCCTTTAGGAATGGGCTATTCACCGTAGACCAAAACAGATTACAATTCTTCAATTCTGCAGCCTGGTTTAAATTGTCCCATGCTTCCTGCTGTAATTCAGTTTTTCTACGTTTGAGGATCAAATTATAATCCTGCCTAAGATTAATCACCAAACTCCTATCTCTTGGTTTAACTGCCAAAGCATGTTTGAGATTCCTTCGAGCGATAGTGCACGCACGATCGAACCACCCCCTTTTACATTTTCCGTTATGCCCACCCTTTTTAGTAAACTTCTTATTGATGGTTGAATTAATGCTATCGAAGTGTTCAATACTGTCGGCCGAGGTGTCATCCTTGTACTCAAATAACTGTAGATCTACTTTGGAATAACTTCATCTATAAACACTACCAACTCATATCTGAAATTGTATTTATAATTTTTGTTGAGCATGCCACCATGGTGTGGAATGATTTTATCACATTATGCACGAAAATAAATCACTTTGCACAAAATACTAGCTCATGTTGCGACTTTTCATCCCAAATTCACAAATTGAAATGACGCACAAATGCACAAAGAATGAAGTGTCATCAACACTGGTAACAAATCAATTCATAAATGGTATCACTGGCTTGTGAGTAAATGTACCTTCTCGCAGCATGATAGCTAGACACAACCAGTTTATCACACAACCCATAGGACATGGTACAGAAGCAACAGGAGTCTATAGTCTTAGAAAACTAACATCATTTGCAAGAACAATCAACAATCATTTTCAGCAAACCAGATCATCATGGAACATGCTTTGTATTTTAACTAATTTTTGGATGTGTGAAAACAGACAATGCATATCTCAATGTGGTGCACAGGCTTATTCTCCAGATACAACTTGGCACCTTCACACAAAATAAGATCACATCACAATGCGTCCGAAAGCACAAAAGAACAAACGATGACCATCAGGTCTGAAGTAAGTGTGTGTCAAGGAATTCCAATCCAGTTTAATCTTGGAACTTGTCACTGCATTATTGGTCTGGAAGGTCACAAGTCAGCAGATGACAAGGCAAAGTACCCTGGTAAGGAGAAACATTGAACAGAGTCAGGAACTCATAAATCAGTTGGCCACATTTACGAGAGATTTACATCAAAAGCACAAAATTGACTCTGTGAACATTAGCTAGGATTCATGTTAGCACTGTACATGTTAACCTAAAAATTTAATAGAACCAAATCTTTCTTTAAAAAGATCATGTAAAGTATCGTACACTCACATGCATACATACACATTGTACACCAGCAACACACAAACCAACAATTGGACTTTGTCACCTCCTCTGTTTGCATACTTACACTCATGTGAAAAAGTTGTTGATAAGCTGTCTTCAAAAATCAAGTCCTCCTCCTCATCACCAATGGTAACATGTCCCAGTCCTGGATCCTCCCTCGCTGGCGGCTGCTGATCTCTGTCACTCTGTATGAGAGGTATATCATTCCTAATAGCCAGGTTGTGCAGCATGCAGCAAGCTGTGATCATTTTACACACCTTCTATGGTGCATATTGGAGGGCTCCTCCTGTACAATCTAGGTAGCAGAATCGGCTCTTCAGTAGGAAAAAAGTCCATTCCACCACTCACCTGGTCCTACCATGTGCATCATTAAATCAAACCTCTGCAGGGGGGACAGGGTTACGGAGTAGTGTCCGCAACCAAGGCACGTTGGGGTATCCAGAGTCTCCTACATTGGACACAGAAAAGATTTCAGTTGTCTGACAACAGACCACTACCTGACATACAATCAGCACACACCACAGCATAAACCTACAATATCACCCACCAACAAGCAAGGCACGCTCAGGGTGCAGCTCAGACATCAACTGGGATAACACTGTTCCTCATGATGTAGTCATGTGCAAAATCAGGGTAAAGAGCACAGACATGGGAGATCATCATGTCAGCCAGACATATCACCTGGGCATTGATTGAGTGGTAATGTTTGCGGTTTCTGTATGTCTGCTCATTGGCTTGTGGTTGTATCAAAGCTACATGTGTGCTATCAATTGAGCCTATGACATGTGGTATCCGTCACAAGTCAAAGAAATTCCCCTTGATGTCTGTCATCTATCAAGGTGTCGGGAACTTAATGTAGAGTTCCGGGAAATGTAGCAATGCCTTTAACACATCCCGAAGAACATGGCTAAATATGGTTTGGGACACGTCACCAGATGTTGTCACCATATATTGATATGACCCTGTGGCAAAGAAATGTAGGCCTGCCATCACCTTCACCAAGGGGGTCAGTGCAGTAGGATATGGGCGTGTAGGCTGCAAATGCGGCGCCAACTGCTGAGACAACTCCACAAAAATTGATCTGGTTAAACAGTATCTTCTGATGGTATCCCGTTCTTCCATGGTCTGGAGATCAGGTAAGGGCCAGGAGACGAGAGGTCATCTGCGATACCTATGTGCAGTGTGTAAACACGGTTGATGTAAGTTTACAATGTACGAACCAACATGCATTGAAACAAATTGAACATGAAATATGAACATAATAAATGTACAGAACATTGGAAATACACATTTCTAGGAGAAAGGCTGACCCTAGATACATATCACAGCATTAGTACCATTCCCAGACACGTTACCAAGGTATGGTGACCGAGCAATTAGAGTGTTGCACTGTAATAGGTCTCTGTCTGTCACTGTTCATGTGATCAAGCATCACATACTCCACAACCCCTAACAAATAAGCCAAGAGATAGGTTTGTGACAACAATTACATGGTTGAAAGGTACCTACAATAAGATCATGTAATGCCATATATGTGGGACACATGATGCACACAGCGTCTCACAATGAGAATCATGCACACCATTGTCACAGGGTGGACACTGTCATGTTGTCATGTCTGCCAAACACATACAATCACATACACAGAACATGAACAATGTAGGTGTTCCATATATTACGCCATCATCCACTTAAGTCTGGGACACAAAGATACACTAGTAAGTCACATAACAAACGCAAGCTGATGTGGCCGCTTAATGCCCCGGCCTACTCATTCAAAGGTAAATGCATTATCCATGACTTAGACACAAAAGGCTTACAGTCAGAAATGTCACAGACTTCACACTGGGTCACATAGTCCACAAAAGCAGTGAACATATATAGAAACAAGCATTTGCTATGCAATTGGTCTCGCCTTTGGGAACTTATAAGTATTTATGCATGCAGCACATTTTCCTGGGTGCTGCAACAGCTACTGTTCTTCAACATTGAAGTGTTGACACTAATAGCACTGCTTTGAGAAGTACTTGTCATCATTAAACAATTATGATAATTTGTTTGTGCAATGAAAGTGGTTGCTAAATATGTACCAACGCACCTGCACCACTAAAACACAGGTGTACAGCTCATGAGTATGAATCCTTGAAAGGCCCAATCAGCCTTCCTAGCTTTCAAGGTCGCTAAAATGAGTCCCATTAAATTGATTAACAGCAACACCCATAATTTACAGCAAATATAAATTGTATATGTGCAGCAAGAGGGGAAAAATTAAAAACTGAAATCCAACTGCTTCTTTTGAACAAGTGTTGTCTGTTAAGACCGGACTGGTGCTCATGAGTAGTGAGTGCACCTGGTTAATTATTCATTCTGTATGCCCAGCATTCCAGGGGTTCAATGCAAAATGAGCTTGAACCCTTTACCCATTCTCACCTCTCTCCTCAGGGGGACCAACAGCATACCGATCATCAATGAAGGAGCATTGTTATGGCAATCTCCTGCTCAACATACCCAACACTGTTTTAACTGTTAAAGTAATGACTGTCGACAGAAGCACAAAAGCAGGGAACAAGTTTACAGTGTGTAGTGTTGCGCCATCTGCGCGAGGTCAGTGTGCGCTAGTTGTCTCGCGCTGCCCGTTGGCGCGCGAGCTCATTCCATGAGTGACAGTTGGTGGAACGACAGTTGCAGGGGTGACAGTTGTGAACAGCGTTCCTGGTGCTTGCATGCACGACTTAGCCCGTCTGTGGGAACGTTACTATTTATAGAAATAAACTTATGTTTTTACCTCTCATCGACTCCTGAGTCACTACACAGTGGCAAAACAATTGTAATAAAAAGCTTGCTTGTTGAAAAAAACCCACGTAAAAACAGTAATTATGCTTTTGAAATTACACAAAACCCAAGTGCATTTATCATTAAAGGAAAGGGCCGTATTGACAGAAATCACTAGCTGCCTGGTGACCACTCCTCTTGTGCACAGCATCTGAAAGCTGACAGGGCAGCCCATTTCAGCCAGTTTCTCTCGATCCCCAGCAGCCTCGCTACCAGCCCTTTAAATCACTAATTGCTCGTTAGTGTTAACTCTTGTTTTACTCCCCTGCCTCGTCAACTGCTATTCCATTGCTAATTGAAACAAGAGCAGTAGTGCGCAAAGTACAGCTGCAGGCCGTCTGACTGGAGGCAATAACATGAAGCTGCCCAAAAAAACCAAAGGCACTACAGCACGGCGGCAGTGATGCTGAGCATTTAGAACACAACACATGGGCTTGAGGTCATGGCTCGAGTCGGGGTACCACGCAGGTGGATGGCGTCACCCCACTTATTTTACCGGGAGCTCGATAACTGGAGCAAATGGAGCCACACTGTAGTATTCTTTTTTTTTTTTTTTTTTGGTTAAAAACTTTTATTGAGCAATCAAATAAAAATTACAGAGATGGGCCTACAACCACACGGGCTGGCCGCTAATGGCAACGCACAACATAAGAAGCAAACGATCACTTCCGTGGCCAGGCACAAAGCAGATACCAAGCATTGCTCAAAACATAGGACAGGACATAGCAATTTTCTGTATTAAACATAAAAACAACGAACGCTAAACAAGGCGAATGCACAGTAATCAAGGTCAGCCCAGAAGGCGGAGGGGAAAGCCACTAATCAGGAAGACGAAAGCACAATCAATGGGACTCGGCAAGGCCGGGGGGGGACAGCGGGGAGGACAGGAAAATCCTAGAACAGCATGAAAAATTTCGGGAACGCCAGCCTAGGGAGATAGGGTAACATCGGGAGTGTCAACCAAGGGAGGGGTACAAATGTCTCCACGATATTCGTTCCACTGACCCCAAATCTTTGTCCACGCCCCGGGCCTGCCCCTAGCTACATAGACGGTCTTCTCTCGGAACATGGACCAGTCCATGTTATCCTCCCACACCGAGACGTCGGGAGGTCTGGACGCGCCCCAGAGCTGCGCAATGTCCCGTTTCGCGACCATGTATCCCAAGGTCGCCCATCTGGTCTGTGCCACAGAATAGTCGGTGGGTTCCCACACATTCAACAGGCATCGTCGGGCCACAGGCCGCAGGGTAATACCAGTCACAACAGTCATCACCGCAAGCACATCAATCCAGTAGGCTGCCACCACCGGGCACTCTCAAAGAATATGCAGAAATGTAGCACTCATCCCACAACCACGTTTGCATAAGCCATCCGGGGAAAAACCCATTACTACCAGACGCGGACCAGTTACATAAACCCGGTGGAGGATCTTAAGTTGAACCAAACGAAGACGGGCGGGGATGGCGACCTCTTTCGGAGAATAGAGTGCCGACTGCCAATCCTCGTCATCCAAGTCCAACCCGTCACCGACCCAAACCTCCCTAAATCTGAGCAGTAAGTCAGCGCGATTGTTAATCAGTTTCTTATAAATCAGGGAGATAGTGCTATCGGGCAGGTGTCCATCCAGTATACGATCCTCAAGGGGGGAGGACTCGGGTAGGGTCACATCAGGAGTCAGAACTGAGGCCAGAGCATGCCGGACCTGCAGATATCGAAAAAACTCTCTATCACTCAAGTCATATTCGGCCTTAAGGGCCTGGAAAGACTTCACTCTACCCTTCACACAGACATCACCCACTTTACATATCCCAATCATATCCCAGCGGTCAAAGCCCTTAGTAGACCAGAGACATCCCAAATGGTCGGAAGCATAAAGCGGAGTCGCCATTGTCAGTCGGCCCTCCCATCCCAAACTCACATTCGCGGCGCGCCACACATTGACTGCGGTCCTGGAAGGGCCCGTAAGATGGCGCCCAGCCGATCTGGAATAAAGCACTCTATTAAAATCCCCTCCCGGCAGCTGGAGTCTGTCCATCTCAAAGGCCAGATCTCGACCCGGGGAATACATTGCGTGGTTAATGGCAGACAGCTGGGTAGCCCAATAATATCTCTTGATATCGGGGAGCGCCACGCCCCCGTCGTACCAAGGGATAGTAAGTTTCGCAAGGGCGATACGTGGACGCCCGTCCCAGATCAGTTGCCTTTGAAGACTCTCGATCTCTCGAAAATAGGTAGCGGGAACGTCGTCAAAAGAATTTTGAAGTGCGTATAGGAATCGTGGCAAAGACACCTTTTTAAAAGGGCAGCCCTGCCCAGAGGAGACAGGGGCAGTTTACGCCAGCGGGCCACATCCAGTCGCAGTCTAAGAAGCGGGGGGAGGAGATTACGCTCGAACCGGAGTGAAGAGTCCAGCGTAATAAAGATCCCCAAATACTTGAAGCCAGACTGGACAACCTGGATAGGAAATCTGTCCGGTAATGGAGGCAAAACACCCGAGAGAACATACACACAGGACTTAGCCCAATTAATAACCAGACCTGAGTTAGCACCAAACGAAGTAAGAACGTCAAATAAGACGTTTAAAGATTTACGCGGGGAAGTAAGATACAAAAGAATGTCATCCGCGTAAAGCGAGACGCGGTCTTCAAAATCCTGTGACCAACGGATCCCTTTGAGTGAAGGTTCCCATCGAAGCCACGCAGCCAACGGCTCCAGGGCAAGCGCGAAAAGCAACGGAGACAAGGGGCATCCCTGACGGGTCCCTCTACCAAGGCAGAAGGGGACAGAAACCCGACCGTTTACCACTACCTGCGCCAAGGGTTCGGCGTATAACAATTTCACCCAACCAATGAACTCAGGTCCGAAACCAAATTTCTCAAGAGCTGCCCAAAGATAGGGCCACTCTACCGTATCAAAGGCCATCGAGGCGTCTAGCGAAGCCAAAATGGCCGGCTCCGTCAGAAGCCCCGCCCTCGCAACAGCTCCGTGGAGACGACGTAGGTTAAGAGCCGTGTTGCGATGCAGGATAAATCCGGATTGATCCGGATGAACCAAGCCACCGATGACCGTCAAGAGGCGGGTAGCCAGAAGCTTAGCCAGAACCTTGGGTTCAACATTCAACAGGGAAATGGGCCTATAAGATGAACAAAGGTCCCGAGGTTTACCTTCTTTGGGAATAACAACAATAGTAGCCAGTCGCTGATCATATGGGAGAATACCCCGCTCCCGGGATTCCAAAAACATGGTGCGAAGATAGGGCGCCACCTTATCAGGACGTAGCTTGTACAATTCAATTGGCAATCCATTCGGGCCCAAAGCTTTGCCCGAACGGAGTGAGCGAATGGCCGTCGCTATCTCGTCCGTAGTGAAAGGGGACTCCAAAGAGACTCGGTCTAAATCGGAAACACTGGGCAGAGCTATATCACGCAACAAAAGGCGAGAGTCATCAACATCCCGTTCAGACACAGGGGAATAAACCACACGAAAATAGTCCGCAAAACATTCAACTATTCCAACCGGGTCGGTCACTCTCACACCATTCAAAGTCTGAATCACAGGTACCACACGATTTGCCCTCTCCTTCTTATCCAACCATGCCAGCAGTTTACCCGCTTTGTCCCCCACATCATACAAGCGACCCTGTTGCTCCCGAAACATCAGTTTAGCCGCATCTGTAACCAAAGACCTATAAGCAAATTGTTTCAGACCCAGGGCGTGGAGTTTACCAGGTGTAACATCCGACTCCAGGTCAGCCTCTATCTCAGCAATCTCCCTCTCAAGGTCCACCACCTCCCGATTCCTCGCCTTTTTAGATTCAGCAATAAGGGAAAGGGCCTGCCCGCGAATCACTGTCTTAAAGGCCTCCCACAGGGATATCGCAGAGGAGACGGACCCCTCGTTGTCTAGAAAATAGTTGTCCAAATACTTAATCAAGAGACTGCGGGTCTCGGGGGAGGTGAGGTACCATGGGTTGATAGGAGCCACCCGGCCCGCCGCCTCCACTCCCACCTCAAAACAAAGCCAGAGCGGTGAATGATCAGAGATGCCCCGAGGGAGGTGTCTAATCTCGCGAACCGCCGGCGACTGCGCCGCAGGCATCAGGAAATAATCCAGTCTAGACAAACTCCCATGGGCCCCAGAATGGAAAGTGTATTGAAGCTGAGTAGGATGCATAAGCCTCCAGCAATCCACCAAGCCAAACGTATCCAGAAACCCGCCCAGCCACTGTTGGGCCGAAGGAGTGTCCCGAGGGGGGTGACGATCGCGTAGACCGGAGAACACAGAATTAAAGTCCCCTGCTATGAAAAGAGTACTATCAGGGAGGTTCAACAACACCCGGCCCAAATCGGAAAAGGTAGAGGTCTGTAAACCGGGGGGAACATAAACTGCAAACAAGGAAAGGGTCCGACCCTCATAGCGTCCCACGAGGACGGCGTAACGCCCCCGATCATCAAGGATCACATCATCAATAGCCAGGGGGAGGGAAGCCCGAACAAGGATACCCACCCCCCTGGAACCCGTGGTGAACCCCGAATGTGCGGCGAGGCGATAGCCCCACCTATTCATTGCACGACATGTATTACCCACCAAATGAGTCTCCTGTAGAAAAACAATATCCGGAGACAAACGTCGTAGACATCGCAACACCACACCCCGCTTAATACGATCCCCCAGACCATTGACATTCCACGAAATAAACCTCAACCCGCTACCCCCCACCCCACACAGCAACGCCGAAACCTCCCCCCAATGAGCATGACATCAAAAACATCATCAGCAAGATAGCATCGCCTTGATAAAACAATACACAAACATCAAACTTCCCATCCACCCACCCCCCAACAATCAAGGAAACACCCCCCACCCTGCACCCCTGCAAGAAGCTAAAAAGCCACCCCAACATGCAGTGTGCCTGTCGCCCAAGAACCCCCATTCTACAAAAAGACCCCGGAGGAGGAAAGGCCCTGGCCCACCCGCCACCCCGATCAAGACAAAGAACGAGGAGAACACACAGACAGTAGAGGTACTTAGGCATAAAATCCCAGAAGAAGTTACTCTACACGAAGACCCTGGCATAGACAAGTAGTTCAGCTCTCTACACCACCCTCAGCACCACCCGGGTGGTCGGCGGGCTCAGTCGCAGGAGGTCGGTCCGGCAGAGAGTCCAGCCAGTCATTCACTGAATCAGGCCGATCAAAGAAAAAGGTTCGGTCATTGCACTCAACTCGCAGCCTGGTCGGAAAAAGCATAGCATAGCGCAATCCCATGTCCCGGAGACGCTTCTTGACTCCACGGAAGCCCATACGCTGTTTCTGCACCTGTTGAGAAAAGTCCGGGTAAAAGTTCACCGTGGCATTCTCAAAGGCCACCGGGCCCTTCACGCGCGATGCCTGCAGGATAGCGTCCCGATCCCTATAGTGGAAGACTTTCGCAACAATAGGCCTCGGCGGGGCGCCCGGCTTACCCTGGCCTCCCGGAACACGATGGGCACGTTCCACTGCGAAGAATTTACTCAACCCAGACGGAGAGAGGTAGTTCTGGATCAGGTCCTCGACCAGGAGATCAACAGAGTGCGGGTCTGGATTCTCCGGAACGCCAACCACACGCACATTACAGCGACGTGCCCTGTTCTCAAAGTCCTCCAAGCGCCGGGTCATGAAATCGTTCACCCTACGGAGATTGCCAATCTCCGTCTGTATCTCCGAGACGTCTGCCGTGAGGCTGGATGACTGGAGATCCAATGACTTCACCTTCTCATTGGTTTTAGATAGTTCGGCCCGAATCAAGTTCACATCAATGGCCACGGTGTCGATTTTGTGGGCCAAAGCTTCATACTGTTGGCCTATTGTTTCCTTCATGCCAGAAATGGCGCCCATGATGTCCTGCAAGGACGGCTCCGTTGACGCGTCCACAACGTGGTCAACCGCACTTGGGCCAGGCAGGGCGGCTCCAGGGGACCCCTTCGAATGGGTGTAACGGTCCATAACATTAGTCTGGACCGGCCCCCCACGCAGGGGCGTCTTGGTCTTTCGTGTCTCTCGGTCCCCTCTGCCCGCCATGTCGGAGACCGCGTCACCCGGAGACTCACTCGACTCGATGGAAATGGTCGCAGGAAAGTAGGGCGTCGGGACCAAAAAGCAGCGGCGAGGGTACCACTAGGAGTGAACTAGCCTGGAAGGAGAATAAGCTAGTCAAAGGCCCGACAGCCGTCTCGTGCGCCGGACCCAGCAAAGGCCAGACTCCCCTGCCAGATGTCTCAGTCCGAGGCAGAATCGAAACCGAAACTTAAGAGGGGGACCCACAAGTCCAATCCCCCTGCCGCTGTTGTTCAACTCTAAGACGGCCACAGTGCCGCACCCAGTCCCGGGCGCACCTCAAGGGCGGACCCCGAAAGTTCGAGTCGTCGTATCTTCGGCGCCCCGGGTCCAAATCAAAGTACAAAAATCCCAGGAAGATCAGCCCAGCGTCCTCTACACAAATCCTCGTGAAGAATCAGGATATGTTCAGGATATCATGCCGGGAGTGGCGGGGGTCCGGAGAGCGCTGTGCTCACGCGGCCATCACGGATGCCCGCCAAGCTCCTCCCACTGTAGTATTCTTGATATCTTGAACATGCTAATGAGTGTTGTGTGTGACATCACTAGTAGTTCTAAGCCAGCCCTGAGCTTTAGAATGTATCCTTTGAAATGAAGAGGCTGTTACCTGACTAGGCTGTGGTTTGGATGTGTCTCTCTTTCTCTGGAATAAACCGAACAACTTATCAACCTTATCCTGTGTCCTGCCAAATCTTTGACTTCAGCATGGATCTTACATTGGCGTAGTCGGCAGCTGGAGGAAAGAGAGACTCAACTACTTCAACTGTCTTCTATTTACTTCATTTTCAATCAACCTCAGGTACTGTACTGTTTCTTTACCACTTTAGTGTCATGATTGCACCAGCGGCTGAAAAATTAGACACTTTAATGTCATTATTTGTGCAGTGATAGCACCAGCGGCTGAAATTTACTGTAAGCAGTAGTGTGCTGGCTTATATTTAACACTGTGTGCCAGTTGAAAAGTGACTCCATTTTCAACTGTGTAAACTGTGACAGTGAAAACACCTGTGTCTTGTTTGCACCAGCGGCCGAAAGACAAAACTGAGATTTCATTTGTTTGCATTAGTGCAGGGATAGCACCAGCGGCTGTATTCAACTGTCATCTACAGTTTACTGATTTGGAAATTACCTATTTGGCTTATGTGAGGAGTTTTGGATTTTATGGCTTTACAGGGATCTTAACCCAGTGCAGCGATATCACTCCAAGTTGAATGGTGATAGATCAAGTTGTCGTTGCTATCCCTGAAGATTTCCTCGCCGTGGTGAAATTGTTGGAGGTGTCTTTGTCAAGTGTGATCTCCACTACTGGAATGTGACGATGTTTTGAGGCGTTTAGCAATTCAACACATTTGTTCGAGGGTGTGGAGATCCACTAAGTGTTCAGAGATTCGGACATTGATTTCAACATACTGTGAACCTTTTGGCATCTTTAAAATATTTCATACCTTTTCAAACGTATCTTTTGGAGTGCTCGCGAGCAATGAAGTTCCGTTCTGTTCGCTCCCACAAGATTCCCGTGCGTCTTGCTCCCTAGAGCTCCACTGAGGATTGACGTCTTCGCCATCCCGTGATTGCGTTACGTTATGCACGTCACGCAACGTAGACGCCATCTTTGTAGTCTTTTAAATGTATTTGTTCTCTCCGACTTGCATTCATCATTGTAACATTACGCTTTGCTTCAAATCTATTGCAAAGCTCTGCACAATTAAGTGTGTCCTCACTACAGTGACACGCACACTTTTGCTTAAAATATTTCGTATAGCTCTGCTCAATTGGGCGTGTCTTCCTTACAGTGACACACACACTTCGTGTGACATTACCATTTCCTTCGTTCTGGCAGAAGTAGTTTCAGCATGTCATAACAGTGACACGCACACTTTCCTCCTTACAGTGGCACACACACTTTCCTGCCGAATAAGCGTGTCCTTATTACAGTGATACCCAAACGTTTCTGCCACATCAACAAGCTTGTATACTTAGTTTATTTCTATTCATTTCATTTAAGACATATGTACTTTCATTTTGCTCTGTGTTGTATAGGTTGGTCTTGACATTTACATACACACGTTTTATTGGTGTCCTTCATTGCTAGTGATCATTTCTATTACTAGATTTCCTACATTGATGCTTACTTATTTTACATTGTTGGTGGTATTCAATGTTTTTACAAAACTTTCAGTTGCATTAATATTTTACCTTTTGAATCATGCAGAACGTAACGGCAGCTCCATTTTTTCTCTCTTCGCAGGGTGAATCTGCCATTAAATGGCAAAAATGGAAAAAAGTTTTTGAGCGATATGCTAAGGTTTGTGGTGTAAGTTTAAGCGCAGAATGCAGGACTTCTCTTCTTCTTCACTGCCTTGGATCTGAAGGCCAAGATGTTTTCGATCATCTTCCAGAACTCAGTGATGAAGAAGGGAGAGATCTCAATGAATATGAAATGTGCATGAAGAAACTGGATAAACATTACTTGCCCATTGTAAGTACCATTTTAGAGAGGTACCAGTTCGCAAAAAGACTACAAAATGATGAACAGTTGAAGGGTATTTTACACAGCTAAGAAAATTAGCTTTGTCTTGCAAATTCTCTGATTCCCTGGATGAAAGAATCAGAGATCAATCCATTGTTGGGTGTAACATTGAAAAGGTTCGAGAGGAACTGTGGCTAAAAGATGAACCGTCTTTGGATAAGGTGATTCAAATAGCAAAGAGGGTTGAACATTCATTAAAATGTTTTGATACCTTAAAGAAAGATAAATAGGTTTCTGTTAAAGTGGTTAAAGAAAACACGAAAGATTCCACAAAAAGTACAAATCCTAGTAAAATTAAAAAGAAGCCTTTTGTACCTAAATGTTTTAGATGTGATAAAGTTGGACATTTTGCCAACGATAAGAAGTGGCCTGCTTTAAATGTGACGTGTTCAAAGTGTAAAAAAAGGGGCATTTTTCAACTCTCTGCAAGAGTAAAATTCCTTCCTCTTTGGTAAAGTCTGTAGATGAAGAGTCATTAGATAAAGGACTTTGTTTGTGGACAAGTAGTAGTCCAAGTTACTTCGACTTTTGATAATAGGTGTTGCCCTGTGGATACGATTCTAATAGAAGGGGAATCAACTGATGTTCTTTTTGATTCAGCGGCTACAATAACCATAGTCTCAAAAGGTTTCTATTTAAACAAGTTAGCCAACAAAGTTCACTTATCAAAGCCTGACATTCGTCCTTTGGCATATGGTGGAGAGCCTATTCCTTTGCTTGGGTTTTTCACTGGACTTATTGAGTACAAAGGACGTTTTGCTCCTGGTAAAATGTATGTTTCACAGAAAGGAGACAGCATTATCAGCTGGTTCCACCAGGGTGATTTGAATGTCATGCTTGATCCTAGCTCATCCACCCCCATAAAACTTAAAGATCAGATTAACTCCATCAATTCAGATTCTAAAATTGATTTAGTGAATCGCATCAAACTGAATTTCCCAAAGGTGTTTAGGGAAGATCTTGGTTGTCTTAAAGGATTCAAATTGGACATCCCTATACGTTCCAATTCACAACCTTATACTTGTAAAGCTAGAAGTGTTCCGTTAGCTGTGAGAGATTAGATGATGATGAGAGAGTTAGAAAAACTATAGAAAGGAGGAATCATTGAGGAAGTCATTAGCACTGATTGGGTTGCTCCTGTAGTGGCTGCTCGCAAACCCAATGGGTCTTTGCGCTTATGCATTGATTTGAGGCAACTTAATAAGTGTGTGATAGTTGATTGGTATCCTCTACCCAACATCTCTGATTTGTTAACAATGTTGGGTGGAGCTAAAGCCTTTAGCACCTTGGATTTGGCATCCGCCTACCATTAAATTGAACTTGGAGAATCATCCAGAAATTATACATCGTTCATAACACCTTTTGGAACGTATAGGTTTGTCAGAATGTCGTTTGGGCTTGTATCAGCGGCTTCTGTCTTTCAACGTGTCGTGGAGAGAGTACTTGATGGTTGCAAAGGGTGTGCGTCTATCAAGACGACATATTGTTTTTTTCTAAAAATGATAGGGAACATGAGTGTTTTTTCTTAATGATGTTTTGGGAAAACATGAGGTAGCAAATCTCACTGTTAAGCTAGACAAGTATCATTTTGGAGCTTCATCCATTCATTATTTGGGTCACACTATCTCAAAGGATGTGATTGCACCTAAGGCAAATCTGGTTGACACCATATCTTGCATGCCTCCTCCTTCTTCCAGGGAGGAACTCATGAAATTCTTTGGAATGATTGAGTATTATAATACATTTTTACAAGGTTTTGCTGATCATTGTGTCAATCTAAGAGGTCTTCTCAAGAAAGGTTCTGATTTTAATTGGAATACTGATTGTGACATAGAATTTAGCACTCTCAAAGAGAAGCTTGAAAATGCACCTAATCTTAGGAGTTTTAATCCTGGGAGGATTTCCATTCTTACCACTGATGGCAGTTTTTAAGGACTTGGTGCAGTTCTTCAACAAGAATCTGATGGTGAGTTGGAGACAATAATGTTTGCCTCACGTGGCCTCAAAGATCCTGAAACTCGCTATTCAGTTATTGAGCGTGAAGCACTTGCTGTGTATTGGGCTGTAAGGAAGTTTAAAAAGTTCTCGTGGGGAACTAAATTTATAATCAAAACTGATCACAAACCATTATGTGAAATCTTCTCTAAAAAGGGAATTGATTTGATCTCTAGTAGAATAACCAAGTGGGTAATTGCTCTACAAGAGTATGACTTTGAAACTAGATACATCCCGGGTGTTGACAATTGTGTGGCTGACACACTTTCGAGATTGGTTAATGTGTCTTATGATGATGTTCAAGAGTTTGACAATGAGGAGGATAACTTTCAGGTTTTCCCAGTTTCTGTGGAGGTTATTGATGAATGTCAATGGCATCTTAAACTATCCTCAGATCCTGTTCTATTAGAAGTCATGTCACTATTGTAGAAAGGGTGGCATTCAAAGAAGCAAGATACTGATGAGAGTTCCAAATTCTGGGAAATCAAAGATGAGTTAGCACTATATAATTATCTTCTGGTTCGCGGAACAAGGCTAGTACCTCCTTCTGAATTACGTAAGACTATAATTGATTTAGCTTATGAGTCTCATTCAGGGATGTCCAAAACGAAGGAGAGAATTTGTTCATCTTACTGGTGGCCAGGTATGATAAGAGATTGTGTGATTTGCAGTATGAGTGATAAATCTAAGATAGTCCAACCCATGGTTATTAGAGATCTTCCAAGTGGACCCTGGAAGGAAATTTCCTTTGATATTTTGGGTTCAATTCACTCCAATGGGCAACAGGTTTTCATCTTTGTTCTACTAGACTTATTTTCAAGATGGCCAGATGTGCACTTTACGTCCAGTATTGAGACTAACTGTGTTGTGAAGTTTCTTGAAGCTCATTTTGCTAGAGAAGGATACCCTGAATCCATTCTTACAGATAATGGAGTTGAATTAGTCTCTAGGGAAATGGAGAGTTTTTTGAAAAACCGTGGTATCAAGCACAAGAAATGCTCACTTTATCACCCAGAAACCAACGGAATGGTGGAAAGGTTTAATAAAGTTCTGAAAGAAACCATTTCTTGGGCTAAGAGTTCTGGTCTTAATTGGAAAGAACAAGTACTTAAAAAAGTGGAGAGCTATAGGCTAACTCCACATTGTTCTACGGGTAAATCTCCATTTGTTCTTTTTAAAGGAAGATTAACGTGTTCACTCCTGGAACCATCTTGGGTGAAGGATTTTGAAGAGGGTATCAAAGTTCCTTCTCATGATAGTAGGGTGAGTCATTCGCATGATAAAGATATGGAGTGGCGTGTGAAAAAAGAAAAGAAATGTTTAAATAGGAAGATACATTTCGACTATAAACATTCTACTAAAGAAACTTGTGTAAACATTGGAGACTTGGTTGTCATCAAGCTTCCTGGTTCTAAAGTAAGATTTAGTAAACCTATTAAGGTTATTAAGGTTTTCAAAAATGCTGTGAGAACTCTAGATCACAGAATCTGGAATTTAAATAGAGTTTGTGCTTTCTCTGGTTCAATTCCATCTCAAGAATCCATGTCTGGCACAAACCATAAAAGCCAGTCTTTATCTCCACGCTGCTCTTCTAGAGCTATCAAGAAGCCATACCATTTAAAGGACTGTGTATCTTGATTCTTATATATATATTTTTCACATTTTGTTGTAATCTTTGTTTTTTTTCATTGCTCTCTTTACATTTAATTGTTTCTTTTTTGTGTTAATGAGGAAAGGTGTGTAGTATTCTTGATATCTTGAACATGCTAATGAGTGTTGTGTGTGACATCACTAGTAGTTCTAAGCCAGCCCTGAGCTTTAGAATGTATCCTTTGAAATGAAGAGGTTGTTACCTGACTAGGCTGTGGTTTGGATGTGTCTCTCTTTCTCTGGAATAAACCTAACAACTTATCAACCTTATCCTGCCAAATCTTTGACTTCAGCATGGATCTTACACACACATTCACTCTTTGGCCTCTCTGGGGCGAGATCGGAGCCCATTCAGAACGCTGCTCACGCGCTTGCTTCTCTGATGCAATCGCATCTAAGGGGTGAGCGAGGGAAGGCAATGAGTCTGACGGTGCAAGCCACCTTTCGTGACGTCACTTCCTGTAGTGACGTCAGCGTCCCCCCACTTCTTTTTTTAGGACTTGTGCCCTGCTTGAGGCCTCGTAATCGACTGCCATGATCAAAGGTGAAGCTTGTGCCGTGCTTTTTAAAGAGGAATGGCTGTTCTGTGCAAAGGTGGAAAGGTAAGCAAACTGCTATGAGTGAGGAGGTGGGGGATGGTGCTGGGCAGGCTGGAGCCACTTGAGTGATTGGAAGAGATTTGTAAAGGGATGGATAACAAAGAAGAGTGGGGTGGGTTGGCAAATACAGACCAGTGAAAGCAAAACCAGTGTGGCGCTTGCAAAACGGGTGCCACACTGATCAACAGAGCTCATAGGAAGAACTCATACCTGCAGTTCACATCAGAGGGCAGAGACCAGTGCCAGTCCATTGCCGGAGGAGCTGTGAGGAGAAGGCAGGTTGCAGCATACTCCACTTTCTCTGTCCACCTGGCTCTTCTGCTCTGCTGGAGCCTACTGACTGATTGGGAAGGGGAGTGTGCGAGGGTGCTAAAAAAGTAGGAAAGTGAAGCCGGGAAATATACAATAAAGAAAGTGAAACCGGCGCAGGGCTCATGAAATGTGTGCAGCGCTGATAAAGTATGCTTTATTCATCACTAAGTCAAAACATGTTTAATGTCACTGGTGCTCATGTAAAGCACTCCAATACCTTCCGGTCGAATTTGCACAAGATAAAACTGCAAAAAATAAAAAAAAATGGCTGATATGGAACAGCTAGATGTAAGGAGGGAGGAGAGAGGCCATTACACACTGTACTGGGTGATGGGCAATGAAAATGATCTCTGAGTGAAGGCGCCAGAAAGAGAGCTAAACATACAGAGGTGGGACTCTTACAGAAATGCACCAATAAGAAGGCAGCCTTTTTTAGTGCCACAGTTAGTAAGCAGTGGCAAAGGGTGGGTGTGTCAAACCCCACAGAACAGACATAACAGGTCGATCAGAGCTCGACCTAAAAACATGTGCATGGCCTACAACTCATTGGCACTGTGACCAAGCCTTTCGAGGGTTAAGGAGTAGTTTTGTCTTAATGTTAGTGTTAGACTCAAAAGATCTGTGGTAAATCCATTGTTCTTTTACCCACTACCCCGCGCCAGTTTGGACCAAGCCATATGCAAATCAGTCTTGACCCAGTGCCCAATGGGAACAGTCCAGACTGAACTGCCAGGCCAGGTCCTCCCTGGACTGGAAACAAGCATCCTGGGACCAATTTCAGTGTATATCACCCTTCTTCAGCCAGGATTGCTTGAATACAGTGTCACAGTGAGCAAGGGACCGACGTCTGGGCATACCCATCCCACTTAAGGCGAAAAGTGTTACAGCAAACAAGTGATGGATGGAATGCTGACAATGTAACCATTCTCCCCCAGTCAAAAGATCTGGATTAAATCTATTGTTCTTTTTCCCACTACGCCACCCCAGTTGGGCCCAGCCATATGCAAATCAGTCTTGACCCTGTGCTCCATGGGAACAGACCGGACCGAACTTCCAGGCCAGGTCCTCCCTGGACCAGAAACAAGCATCCTGGGACTGGTTTCAGGGACTGGCAGTTCGGGCTGGACTGTTCCCATTGGGCGCAAAGTCAAGACTAATTTGCATATGGCTGGGTCCAAACTGGAATGGCATGGTGAGCAAAACAATTATGGTTTTAGGCCCAGATCTCTGTACTGGGGTGAATGGATGACATTGTTTTGCATTCTGTCCATCAATTGTTCTTTTTGCAGGTGTTAGCCTCACACGCAGTGTCATGTGCCCCTCAAGGTTAGCTCCTAATTAGAGTGTGAGCTATTAATTCAAATGTACAAATTTGCATGAATAAACTGCCTCCACACATGTAATGCACAAAAATATCATCAATTACAGGAGTGGCTGCCCTACCGTACGATAATTGGAAGGACGCAGTAGTAGCATCCTAACAGAGTCTGACTGAGCAATAGGCTGCAAGTTGTAATACTAAACAACACGGGTGACTATTCAAAAGACGTGGTAGTCGAATCTGAACTGATTTGGTCACAGCCATTGGCTGTTGGTTGATAAGTTGACCAACCAAAGTGAGCATTTAAAGGACGTGGTAGCCGCATCCAAACCGCATCGGTCACAGCCATTGTCTGTTGGTTGTTATGGTGACCGACGCAGGTCAGTTCAAAGGACGCGGTAGCCGCTTCCAAAACGATTCGGACACATCAATTAGATGTTGGTTGTTATGGTGAAAGAACCAGGTTTCGATTCCTATGGTCATTGCGTGGAAACCGACTCAGTAACCTCTCATCAACAATGTATCAAAATCACTGATGGTCCTATGCTGAATATTTGAGTGTCGCTGTATGTGTCGTTTGTAAGCAATGTTCTGCATTGGACCGAATCGGAAAAAGCGACTGGTGCAAAGCTATCACTTTGGCTGCATGGATTTAGGACCGCCTCTGCTGTTTAGATATAAGTGTGTCTGTTCCCAGGAGACGTCATTTGCCTGCACTACCTGCACTACCTGCATCGTTAATGCACCTCCCCATCTCTCTGCTGCTGTCAACACATCCTCTGGGAGCTACAATGGCTTGTACAGTGCCCAGGGCCCCAGCTTTTAGTGAGGAGGAAAACCAGGCTCTGCTGGACACACTCCTGCCACTGCACAGCCAGCTGTATGGCAAATTAGAGGACGAGGTGAGTGATGATTACAGTGCATTACCATTGGACATGTACAATTACCATGCACTACTAGCATTAGGAATCTCATTAGAAAGCATCTAAAATTATTTTTTGTAAGTTTAACAGTGTGCTGGAAACTGGGCTGGGCAAGTACACTGCTGTAGAAGTGAGTGTACTAGGGTAAAATTATCATCACTGTTCTCATGGGTGGGAGTTGACATTGAACACAGGACAACAGGGCATGATGTCATATGCCTACCCCATAGAACTTGTTGCCAATCTGACCGTGGCCTATGTATAGAAGAGTCTGACTCAGAAACATGTAGCATGTGAACTAAGGTTCTGTCACCATGTCATCCTTACAGGTCAACCCCCATGAGAAGACCAAGATGTGGAGCACCATCGCCCGGAAGGTGCGCAACGTGGGGTTGGACACTTGGTGCAGTGGCAGGACATTCGTGGCTGGGCCAAGAAGACCGCTGATGTACAGCCGGGCCTGTAACAACCCGGCAAGAGAGGTGGGCATCAAACCCTGACCTCCCACATGCTCGGCATCGTAAAGGTGGTCTTCCCTGACCTCGTTGAAAGCCAAACAGCAGCAAGGAAGGGTGAGTTTGTTCCTTTCTGCACATCTTTCTTTAACCATGCATGTTGTAATATGTTAGCCTGCAGGCCCTCTTACGGTCGTAAGTCATCTAAATCCACTGTAAATTTTTAAAAGATACATTTGGAGCAGGATCATTAGAAGCATGGTTATGCCCCTTTCCTTAGGGACATGTGAATAAGTTATGTTCAGGCTAGTGAAAGTAGTGACATGCTCATGTTAACAGCAAACCAAACAAGATGATGGACGGAATGTTGCACAATGGCAAAACATTCACCCCCAGTCACAGATCTGGGTTTAATCCATCATTATTTTGCCGACCGAGCCACCCCAGTTTAGACATGGCCATATGCAAATTAGTCTTGACCCTGTGCCTCATGGGAACAGTCCAGCCCGAACTGCCAAGCCATGTCTTTCCTGGACCGGAATCAAGCATCCTAGGACCGGTTTCTGGCTATCGGCCGTCTTCAGCCAGGATAGCTTGACTCCAGTGGCCTAGTGAGCACGGGGCCCACGTTTTGGCATACCCTTCCCACATAGGGTGAACAGCAAAACACACAAGATGATGGACGGAATGTTGCATAATGGCAAAACATTCACCCCCAGTCACAGATCTGGGTTTAATCCATCATTATTTTGCTCACCAAGCCACCCCAGTTTAGACATGGCCATATGCAAATCAGTCTTGACCCTGTGCCTCATGGGAACAGTCCAGCCCGAACTGCCAAGCCATGTCTTTCCTGGACCAGAATCAAGAATCCTAGGACCGGTTTCCGGCTAACAGCACTAAACCAGAAAAGATGTGCAAGGGGATATCCTACAGCAGTATTGTAATACATGTGTCTGCACATTGGCCGGTTTATGACCTATTCTCAGCTTTGTTTCAACAAATCTGTGAAGTATATTGTTATTGGAGCACTCAAGTGTGAAATGCGCATGCTATACATCCCAACAGCAGGTGACGTCAATGTTGAGGCTTTGGTGAGTTTTGCTAGCTCAGTGTGCCAATGTTAGGTCCCAAGTGTGGTGCTCAGTGTAATTAAATATATCCCATTGGCCAATTACAGGTGTGCTAACTCAAGTCACCTGTCACACTGCCCTCTCACATGACCAGGTGTGATATTCCATTCTCTCCATTCAAAAGTGTGAGTTCATGTAAATTACTCTGTAACAGTGACAACACATGCCATTCACTGCCAATCATGTGGTCACTGATAAAAACATGGCTGTAATAGTAAGCTATGATGTTTGATACTCATTGACAACAGTTGACAAGTGTGTAAATGCTCTTGACTATCCATACTTGATGGCTTTGTAAAGATTGTGTTTGATGCATCACTGTCAGAATCAGATATGATGAATGTGCTTCAGTGTGGAGTGAGTTAACAAAATGAGATGCTAAACTAGAGCAATGTAAGCTGTACGAAGTATGCAATATGTTTCAAATAAGTGAGGGACATTCAGATATGGCCCATACAAATGTGTAGTTGTGCAATCTAGACAGGATTGGTACACAGTGTTGACTGGACTGGTGACAAATATAGGTGCTGTTTAATAGTCTGTACAGTCAATGCGGCCAGACGTGTCAAGATGTAAAGATGCAGTCATCATACTTGGAAGTGTGTAGACTATTTTTCACATCTGAGAATGGTGAGCTGTTCACAATGTGCACAACATTCTGATACTTCTACATGACACTGTGCATAGATGACACAAGACAGTGTGCCATATGCCTCTCACACTAGCTATGCCTACTACCTTGGTGTCTCCGCAACAAGAGTCAGATGTGTGAACTGACAGTAGGATAACTAAGTTACCGCAAAAATGTGCACAATCACTGTTATCTGTGTGACATGACTCATGCAATTAGTAAGCAATGTGAATGTTTGACAAGGAAGACATTTGAGCTGTGACATTTGAGCCAATGGTTCCCAATTTGATGACTGAGGAGTACAGAATGTCAAATCAAATCTGTGAATCCAATTCCCATTGTGATGGCTAGACTCCCTTGCAGGAGAGGTGATAGGTATGTCAGGACACATAACCGTCATGCGCAAAAGCCAATACATTCCCTGCTACATAGTTAAGTGGTTGACCTTGTGGTTGTGTCATTTGGTGTTCATACACTCAATGTTGCAGATAACATCATGTGTGACAAAGCAATGGTTAACTGGCAGACTAACTAGTGCCATGTATGTCAATGTAGCTACTAGCTAGAGCTAATAACCCTAGTCGATATGATGGGTTTTTTTTGGTCTGTGAAGATTTGTGATGTTAGCTATGTGTCAATGGATGACTTATGTGAATCTTTTTCATTCTTATTCACAGCATCATCAGTGGCCAGTGGAGGAGACAGTGCCACAGATGTGGTGGGAGCAGTTTGTCAGTCTGGGTCCCATGATGTGTCGGAGGAGGAGGGACCCAGTGGCGGAGAGGGTGAGGGGAGCCTCACAGAGGGCAGCTCTGCAACTACATCAGCAGGCTCGGAAGCAGATTACAGCTCCAGTGAAGACTCCCATGTGGTGGTGAGAGGACAGTGACTGGATCATCAAGCCCTGAGTCCACTGCCACCACCACTCCCATCTCCATCCTCCCAGTTGCTCCCCATCCCAATGTCCATGGCCACTCGACTAGAAGGGGACCTGTAGCCTTTGTACCAGGCATCGCAACTCCTGCCCCTGTCTCCCCTGCAGCCCTCAGTGTGGAGTTCATTGACATCCTGAGTCAGATCTCGGTGGAGCAGTCAGCAGTGCTGAATGTCCAAAAGGTGCATGCCACTCAATTGACCCAAATGGTATAATTCCTGGAGGGCATTCACTCGGACATATCTGCCTAACAGAGATCCAATCAGGCTCTGGCCCCAACACTGATGGCAGCAATGTCCCAGCTCCAGCAGTCCCCTCCCCCTCCTGCCTCTTCCCCATCCAAACACCCAACTACCCTCCCTGACCCAAGCACATAAAACATACACATGCACACACATCAACAGCCGCACACATCACACAAACACACATCCACAAGACCAAACACACACACACGCACGCTCATGAGACAGACAGCACACTCAACTCCATGGAGATACCAGCAGAGGACACACATGCATCCACAGACACTTCGCAGACTTCAGAATCCTCTGTCTCCAAAACCACTATCCTTGCCTTTCTTGTTCTTCCATCTGCCCTGAAACTCTTCCTATGTGAACTTTGCCTCTTCCCTACCGACCCATCCACACTCCCTCCCAAGAAGAAGTTCCAATCCACCCCCCGGCTTAGACATCTTAACCAACTGCCCCTTAAAGAACAGCCCTCCTGTCCCTACTATCCAAACAATGTGGAATCTACCAGCAACATTGGGACATTATAAATGCAGTAACTGCAAAGCGTGTGCACTGTGCCTAGAAACCAAAACACTAACGCACAACAATCAAACAATTACCTTTAAATCTTTCACAAACTGCAACAGTAGTGGGGTCATATATGCCCTTTTCTGCCCATGTGGATTAATCTACATTGGTCAAACTAAGCAAAAAATCAAGAATAGTATACTACAACACTGCAGTAGGGTCAGGTGTCACACAGCAGTGGGCCCCTTGGTAGAACGTTTCCTAACAAACAACCACACACCTGAGTCCATTAAGTGGGTTGTCATTGAGAAAATCACCCTAGGACCACGGGGGGAGATTTGAACGTTATCATGAACACAAGGGAATGCAAGTGGATGCAGTCTTTAGACTCGGTTCGAAATGGACTAAATGAACTTGACACCACATTTGCCCAAATGGCTTCCCTAGACCCTGCAGAGAATACAGCCCAGGAATACTATAGAGAGAGTCAACACACTGTGTATTATGAACCTTGCGTAGTACCGATGGTTTTGTCTTCCCTGTTTTAGTGTAGCTACATCTGCCAGTATGTGAATGTACAACACAGATAGTTTATGTAATGCAGTGATGACTCTTGCCTTTTCAATGTGTCATGTATATGTGGATGGGTGGCACACAACGTCCGAATAGCATATTTTCAACTGCCAGTACTTGAATGTATTTTATGTATCACGGTGGAAACCAGTTAATATCCAAATACACTATGTATAACTAGGCAGCACACAATGTATCTGAAAGCGTTGTGGATGCCATCCTCGTGGAGGATAAGTTAATTGGCGCTCATATGAATGTACAATATGCTTCAAGATTTTCTCACTGCACCCCTAACCTGTATTCATACCAGATTGCAGGGCACTTGCTCATATTGGGTGTATGCAGTACATATAAGGGAAGGCCTCATGACGTGCACTTCGTGCACAGAAACATAACCACAAACATAACCAGAATCCCGCACTAGGTAATACAGAACAGATTTGGCCCTGAGACTCTTACACACGTAAGTGTGATAATCCAACCCGGCCGAGGCCCCCTTAGTCCCGTTGAGGAATTTCGGGAAGGGGCAAAGTAATTTTTTCAAGTCCCTTAGACTCGCCCTGGAGGCTGCTTCCCTATTGGTTGAGCCGCGGCGAGCACCCAGGCAGCATAGAGCGGCTGCACCTCGAAGCAGCGCAGACAGAGACACTGAGCCGACCGGCCCGCACAACTATTTTGGAACGTGGCATTGTGTGACCTATAGGTAAGGAGTAGCCGTGGTTTGGAGCCCTCAATCTGGGCAATATGCAAGTGGTCTATATACCTGATTATTTACCTGAGGATTTAATTCAGTTTTTATGTCCTGACAGTGGTACCTTTAATGAACGTGCGTTTCACTTTCCGCACATCACGCACGGTATTCAAACTTGTGGGAACAAATGTTAGGAGGTGCCTGCCTTTGGAGCTTACATCCCGAGATAATCTAGACAGCGGCTCATAAACGCATAAGCTTACCGAGCTCAACAGAACATCGGGCTTGCGCCCTGCCATGTAACTTAATTGCTGTATTCTGGTTATCACATAGTGTAATCGTTACTTTCCCATTGTTTCAGAACCACTGGGGGATTGTGACGGTCTGTACACCCCTTAAGCCACAGCCAAGTATTTGGAAACGAACCTGATTTGACTACATACTTCGACTGGATGTTTTTAATACCCCAGTAAGTGTCCCCCTCCCCAACAAACCTCCAGATAAGACATCTTATCCTTGTACCCTTCTGAAATTGAAGCTCTCTTAATTAATTGCAGGTTGAATCGTTTACAATAGGAACCAATGAAGGTCCTACCATAATGGTCACTGGATGGCCAAACGAGAAGTGGGTAACTGACTACTTGCCAGTCCATGCATGATTTAGATCATCCACCTTTCTTTAATGTATAGATACATTGATTTTAATTGTATCGCTTTTAGGCGCTCTCGCCCCTTCAATGTCCTGATGAAGACCCCAGAATGAGGTTCCAAGTAACTGTGAGAAGTTGGCCTGATATATGATGTCTCCAATTCTGGAACCACCTTGTATCAGTCCAAATATCCCCTTATGGTGTCTGGTTGTAAGTCAACCTTATAGACAAGCTATCTTAAGGGTAGCATAGACTAAGCAGCCTTAAAGGCTTAACTCAAGAGGTCGTGTTAAGCGAGCTGTTTTACCAATCACAATCCTGTAATATCAAATGAAAGGACACCACACAAGTATATATTATAAAAATATATGTATTTATTACTCACAATAATCCCCAGTACTCTTTATGAATAAAGGGGCACAAGCGTTAAATCAAAAGCACAGTATAACATACAAAGTTGCACAATTATGGATGAGGGCGAGGGGCCACTCAGACCATATACTAAACAAGTGGTATAAGAGATACCAATCGAGCAGTGGTTAGGCCTAGGGCCTAGGGAATCGCTGGGAGCAGTCGGGACAAGCAATGCTGAAGTCGGGAAAAGCCCGCGGGATTCGGGTGCAGCGCTGAAAGCGCACGCATGCACCAATGTTAGTCAATGGTGCGTAAAAGTTACACAAATAGAAGTTAAGGACACTTCCGCTGAACCTAGAGGGACAAAACTTAAGACACAGACCCTAGAGGTGTGTACCAGTGTGGGAACACCGGCGTTGCAATGTTACCTCACCCACAGGAAGAGGGTGCACAGGGTCGAAGTAGTGTCGGGTTTCGTCACGCTGATTCTTGGTGCTTGAAGCTGAAGAGGCTGCAGGCGCTGGGAAGGAGAAGTGTCCGGTGGGATCCAAGAGTGGATCGAAGTTGAAAAGTACCTGAAAGCAGAGGGGACAGAGTCTGGGTCACTCAGCAGTGACCAGGGTGGAACCAGGACGGAACCAGGTAATGTCGGGCGCAATCAGGTGGTTGTCGAGGAGCTTCTCTCCGCTGTCACGTGGCTCTGGGGCATCTACGAAGTCCAGGAGCAGGTCACGATCTGTCCCACGCAGGCTCTCGCCGTCGGCGCTGTCGGCTTCAAGATTGGAGCAAACAACACTTGGTAAAAGCAATCCACGCGGAACCGGAAGATTGCTTCTCACTCGGACCAGGAGGGTCAGAGTGGGGGCTCCTTTTCAGGAGAGCTGGTGCAAATCTGGAGCAACCAGAATCGCAAGTCGTTTTTCAAGATTCGTCGGCACAGGGGCCACAAGCCGGCTGGCAAGTGACCGGGCCAACGCGTTGAGCCAAAAGAAGCAGAAGGGCCCCACGCAGCACTCGTCGAGTGTGGAGGGCTGAACTTCGGTGCAAAAGTGGCTCAGGGTTGGGGCTTCTCAATCCCCAGTGTACAGCTTCGAGGGTCACTCGTGGGCTGCACGGTCAGCGTCTGGTGGTCTTTTCAAGATGGCGTGCCCCACGCTTCTGGTCGCCTCCACGGGTCTCAGCTCTGCAGGGACTGTGGATCGGGCTGTTATAAGGCAGGCATGCTTGATCTCGTTGATCCCTTTGCTCGAGTTCCGGCGGGAACTGCAACAAAGCAGATGTCGAGGGCTGGATGGTGCCTGTTTGCACAGGGTGGTCACTCCTTGACCACAAGGGAGATTCTTCAGTCTTCTACGTTGAGTAGGATGTCGAAGGGTCCAGAGTTTCGTTTCTTATGTTTCATCAGTATAATCTGAAGTGCTTTGGCACTGCTCCCATTCTTATACCAATCTAGGGGGCTGGATTACCTGCTAGGTCCCCTCCTATGGGTGGGACCCAGGAAGTGGGTGGATACACCCCCTTCCTTTGATCCAGGCCGCGCTGGCACGAGGGCTGGAGTGCCCCAGAACCGGTTTGGCTGGATTATGCAAGGGGCAGCCTTGTGCTCCCCATGCAGTGTCTGGTTTCTTTCAAACCTCCCTGCTACAATCCACTATCTCCTGTCTGGGGGGTTGTAACACCTCCCTGCGACAGGAAACCCTTTGTCCAGGCCCCTTTGGCTGAGTTTCGGTCAGCTTCAGGGGGTCAGACTTGTGTCTGTGGCAGAAGCATCCATTTTGTGGATCTGAGGCCCTTTTAGAAATTAACCGCATTTAAGTAAAGTAACATGTCTTACCCCTCTAGAGGGGTGAAATGCTATCCCCGTCGCCAGAACTGGTGAGGGGATAGTATTCCAAATCGTATGACACCTTACACGACATGTTTTGATAAAGCCAAACCAAAGTTGCTATATAACCGCGAGGATTATAATGCACTTAAGAGTATATGGTATGGCATTATCCTGAAACAGCTTAGGGATTTGTTCCCGACGGCTTCAGACAGGCTCAGCTCATGCTAGAGCTCCATCTCACATTAAACCACGCACTCTGCCTCCAGGATTGATAAGGCCTTCCATAGGAGTGGCTCACAGGTTTATATGTGTCCAGATATAGGTTTAGATATAGGTATACTATATCTAAGCAAGGGGTGTGTACACCACCTTACCCCAGCTGAGTGATCAGCCAGTTGTGTCAATTTAAGAACCAGCCAGGGGTGGCAAAAGATATGCTGCAGCCCCTGGTAGGCCTTGGTGGCACCTATGCCCTGAGCACCTATAGTGCATGGTACAGGGGCTGACAAGGCATCCATTTCCAATTGTGGTACCTATAGCACATGTATTAATAATTTAGAGAGAGAACAGCAGGCTGGGTGTCTGATTAGCAGGCCCACAGCCTCAGTAGTCGAAAACCAGTGAAGCAAAAAGCAAAAATTTGGGGTGACCATAGGATAGCAGACCCTACTCTCCTACAGTAACCCTTACACTACGCGGGGTCAAAACGTAGACCAGACCATACTACTTTCTCTTAACATAGGAGGGAAATGAATGGAGCAAAACCTATCCTATGTGAAAAGAGATACATGGAACTGTTGATCTAAATTAGACTGTAAAGGTTCTACTGAGTTCAACTGTGATTGTGTTATTGTCACAACACCTTTACCTAGTCCCCACACTTATCCCATCACACCTATCCCACTTAACTACCTTTCTCTTTCTCACTGAGAGTGCGCCGATATATATTTATGTAAATACTATGATATAACTTTGATTGATAAAAGTTATAGATGGATTTTTATGTTTAATGGAATTAATAATTCACAGAACTTATTGATTGATGCTAAGTATCCGTTTATTCCCATGCTAATTAAAATGTACATTGAATCACAGGACTGGTGAATGTTTGTAATACGTAGTGTGTATGTTTGACATTTGTGTTCTTTTGAAAGAAATAGACACTGACCCTTATCATATGTACCACATCACACAAACACACATCCACAAGACCAAACACACACACACGCACGCTCATGAGACAGACAGCACACTCAACTCCATGGAGATACCAGCAGAGGACACACATGCATCCACAGACACTTCGCAGACTTCAGAATCCATAGTCTCCAGAACCACTATCCTTGCCTTTCTTTTTCTTCCATCTGCCCTGAAACTCTTCCTATGTGAACTTTGCCTCTTCCCTACCGACCCAAGAAGAAGTGCCGATCCACCCCCCGGCCTGGACATCTAAACCAACTGCCCCTTAAAGAAGAAAAGTACTAAAATACCCACCCGCAAATCCCCCCGGTCTCCCAAGTCCAAAACCCCTACTCCATCACATACTTACAAAGCCCAGACCACTATCTCCCACACCAGAAAACCACCTCCCAGTCAGAGTCCATCCCTATTGCTGTACATTCCATCAAGGGTTATACCATCCCCAGAAAGTTCAAACCAAGCCCATTTCCCCCTCCATCCAGCCCTCACACTACACCTGTCCCCCCCCCCCAATATGACCCAAGCACTGCAGTGGAACCACCTCTACCTAAAACAGGCCCAAGCACTGCAATAGACCCACACACCCCTCCTGATCCCATCCCTCCCAAAACCCAACTAAGTCCTCCCTAGTTTAGACCCTTTGATGCCTGGCATGTCCCGTAGATGCCCCTTTCAGTGGAGGTGATCCCTTGCTGTTTCAGTGCAGGCAAGACTAAATGGGCAACTTGTTTGTGCCCATTGGGCATATGAACATTTATGGACTAGCCATTGGCCTTATGTTACACAAAGGCAGATTAAAGGCTGTTTGGAGTTTTTTATTGCTGATCTCTTGGCCCCACATTTTATATTTATAGTTATTTTAAGGTTCCTCTGTGCATATAGCCCCACAGAGAAGGGAAAGGTTGGGGTATTCGCCTTTCCAACATTTATTTTAGAGGTTCCCCTGTGTATATAGCCCCACAGGGAAGGGATAGGTTGGGGTAGTCGCCTTTCCAGCATTTATCATGTCAGTGTGCCTCTCTGTATAAGGAAAGAGAGGGCCTCCATTTCAGTACTAATGGAGAAGAAGCTAATCTGAAGATCCGCGTAGCTAACGGTATTTTCAGACACCGCTTGTCCCTGCTGTGTGACCAGGGAAATTCCTGCTGTGTGATCAGGAACGTTTATCATTTTAGCCAGTGTATTTTCGCCATTTAAAAGTACCCTCTGTGTTTTTCTCTTCTTTTGCGTGCGCTGTTGTACATTGCTTTTTCTTTCTGAAACACAGGTACTAAGGCTGCTAATTATTAGGTACTCTTTTAAGATTGTATGTTGTTGCTTAGTGTCTAAGTAAAGAGTCTTTTATCAGGTTCAAAGGAGTAATACGTTTTTTATTATTGTTTTTTCCTCATGGCCATTTTCTTATGTTGACTGGCCCCATACCAATCCTATTAATTTTGGGTAAGGGCCTGCTAAATACTGCTGCAAATATTTTGTGAACATCAATTAAAGACTGGGTTGTTAGTGAGATTCAATAACTAGGGAGATTGTAAATGCATTTTTATGTATCCCCATGTGTTGATCTGCCACTGATAACCTAAGGGTTTCTGCAAAGATACCGCATATTGAGCACCACAATTATCACAGATATATATTGTTTTTTTTAGTGCTGCTACTCTCCTGTGTGCACACGTGGCATTCAGGAAAGCCCCCTCCCTCCACGAGCACTGCAGGCTTTGCGAGGGAGGACACAGAGAGGCACTCTGCGCTCTCTGGATGACTGAGTGTCATGTAGAATAGCATGGAATGTTTCTTTTTATTTAACTACATACCACACAAATGAACAGGATACATGACTATAGGACATACAAAACTACACACACCATACACGTGCAGATTTTTATGACATTACCGGGACTAGAGGTACCTGCTATTGTGACATCATTGTGGCCTCGCAACACTTTGCACACCAAGGTCCTTGAGGCTTGTTTTGGTAACCATCCTACTGCCCTGGAATTCCCTGACAATTCCCCAGAAGGTATTTACAACGGCCCAGAAAAAGAAGAAATTAGAGAGGCATTGTATTCCGTCATTGTAGAAGCATTAGGTGATGAGCTTGTGCTAATCTGCCCCACTCCCGAAAACAACTGACAGGAGATCAGCCAGATGTCCGGTACATATATGTACATATAACCAAAGAAAGTACAGATGAGCCATAGTGGACAACAACCAGTTGAGGTAGTTCTGCACATATTAGACAACAAAATTATATCAGTACAGAACATTAGCGCACAAACCCATAGGAAATTTAACAGAAGCCAAATTTCCTTAATATCTAGAGCGTGGGACTTATTGGGAATCCCACTCACACAGGGTACTGAGATAAGGGCATCTACATTGCATCTAGTGAGACTGTGCCTCCCAGTGCCAACGTATACATCCCTCACTGATAACACACAACTCACACTTCAGTCAGTAGGTAGTGTAATTAATAGCGAAAGCCCTGATATCGCCAACCAGTGTTCACTCACACCGCCTCCTCCAAGCACCAGCTGCCTGGAGGGGCAGGGAGATTCACAGGATACCCTCACTCCACTAGGCTGGGAGCATCATGCCCACGAGTTGCATGACCAGCTGCAGCAGCAGCCATCACCAAGTCTCACAGAACTACTACAAAGACACCCTTCCACGACGCATTATCCAGAAATGTGGGCATATTTACAATACCGCATGTTAAAAGGAGATTAGTATTGTTGCTTTCACTGCCACAGATTGCCCGCCGCCCAAAGACAACCCTAGGATATGAGCAGACAGCCCAGACAAGACCCAAGACTACAGATCACGGTACACATAGTGAACGGCTGTATTGTTGCCCTTTCTGAAGGTACAGCAACATCCCCTGAGTCTGTCTCACACCTGACATGTACAGTTATTTTGACACTAATCTCAGCCCTAGGAATTGACGTAACATCCTTGCAGCAGGTAAGGCTGACAATAACACCCGGTGGCGTTACACTCTTACCCCTGCTTACACACAACACAGAAGATTAATGTCCACACCCACAGCACATCCACCAGCCTATGACGCAGATGAAATGTATCCAGGACAGAGTATTAAGACTGACCTAGAACTCTTATCAAATGTCCAGGTAGCCATAGGCCATGACGATGCCTCAGCCCCAGACATCTCAGATAATTCACAAGTCAGTAGACCAGAGAATACATTAGGCCAGCTATCCCTAAGCTCCCAAAGTCCAGTACTGCAAGGAGCAGCATCAGGAATGCCAGGTCAAATTGACACGCTATTGACAATAAAAACGAGATGTGTCCAGCTCTGCAGCCCCCAGCAGGAAGAAAACAAAGAGAGCAATGAGGCCTCTGGTGGTTTGCAGCACAGCTCCCACATGCCACTCCCCAGACTTGACCGCCCAGCACCCACATCCCTCACTGAGGACCATAATCCCCCAAGAACAAGAACAAGACATTATGGCCTATTCCGATCCCCTAGCCATCAGCATTATGATACACAGACATATTGGAATGAGTGGCAGCCCCTTAACACTGATCCCAAGCGAAAGGAAGATGACTTGCTACAGTTCAATGAAGTAAAAAGAGACAGTGAACAGTATCCCTCTGAGGTAGCAACTGAGGGAGACATTAGCAGGTGGAGGGCAAAAAGTGACCTATGCCAAAGAATGGATAGAGAAGAAGGGGACATGTCACACAAACAATACTCAAGAAGCCCCACAGGTAATACAGCAACACTCCAGCAACTGTCATTATACCTAGCCAGTATAGGGGATAGCATGACTGAGCTGATGGGTGACTTGGGCCAATTTAGTAAAAAGAAACAACAAGCACCAAATGAATTAGCTAGTGGTGCGAAGGAGGTAGGGCCACACAGTGGTGGGGTCCCAACTATCATGCCACAGCAAGGGCCATGGGTAGACTTACAACAGGAAGCACAAAGTGTAGCCACACCACAGCTCAACACAGCAGTCTCTCTCACAGCCAACTTAAGTGTGCCCCATGCTCCGTCTACAATCATTAATTATAACACTCAGGTGACACGACCACCTATGCCTATACCTCAGGCATCACCTCCAGTAGTTACACCACGTAGACCAATGACACCACAGCTAGAGTAAGACTATTTGGATCTGCCAAAATTGTTCGAACAGGCAGAAAAGAGGAGAAGGCAAAGAAGAAGAGAGATAGAAAGTATTGCAGTGTTAGGTAACGAAGGGCGACCTGAGAACATCCCACAGGAATATGATGTATCAGGTACAGCACGCCTGCGTACAGCAAGATCTAGAGAACTGAACAACATTGCCCTTTACAGGCCAAGACAGCCATTGACCAATGGTCTGACGCCAAATGAGATAGTAATACTTGGAGAAGGGAGTGACCTTTATGTCAATCCATTCTCAGATAACTTGGCAGACTGGACAAAGGCTAATGGATTTCAAAAGAATGTCTGGCCCCGAGAAGGATCTTTTGAGCAAGAGCAAATGGCCACTGCTGAAGAATGTATCTTGCAGGAAGAAGGAGATGATGATTGGAACTACACCTACATGCGCCAAGGCCTAAGGGTCTGGAAGAAATACGCACGCAGGTATGATAACACAAGACCCACAGGGGTAACACACCAGCTGCCCCTGCCGTCCGAAGAGGTCAATGACCCCCCTATGGCGGTCACTTGGTCCCTAACGGACAAAGAGAATATGAAGAAAGAACTCCCACCCCTCACAGAGGGTGCAGGAAAGTGGATACAAGCCTTTGAAAATGACACTACAGGTGTGTCATTGGCTATTTGGGATATGAGAAGCCTACTCACATCCCTGATCGGAAAGGATGCAGAGGATATGTTTTCACGCATCGACGCAAGGCTTTCCACCACCACCTTCGACCAGCACTCTATGCCTGATTCCCACTCCCAGCCCCCTAGTGAGAGAGCGGAGGATAATGAGATTCACAACGTTCTATTAGATAACATGTGGTATAGAGACATAAGGGAGGTTGGAAGAAAGGTCACATATGAGTCCTGCTTTGTATGTTCACACATTCCTCATGCTGTAGGCGCAGATAGATTGCTCTTTCCTAAAGAAGTCCCACCACCCACAGCCAAATGTCTTTTACACCTGTTTCTTTGCCGCATACATGGTCAGATACAGCTCCACTCAGCCAAAGTGGATGATACATTTGTAAATACCACAGAGTGGGATGACAAGTATTTAACATTTAGGGTCATCACTAATACATTGGAAATTGACAGGAGAATGGAGGTTTATCGTGAAATGAAAGTACCAGCCCACATAATGCAGGTTTGGGAACGTCACTATAAGAAACTAGGGTACTTCACCTTCCCAACACCCCCATTGAAATGCCACTCACCTGAACATCACCGATGTAACCATACCCATGACACATGCCCTTGTCAGTGGAGACCAATTCTACACCTGAAGGCCAACATTTATTTCAACAACAAGTGGAATGGTCCACATGACTTAATATGTAAGGCAGCCACCTTAGGTAGCACAACTGTAGGACAAGAGCACAAACATAATTTAAATGAGGATATAGAGAGGGAGTGTGCTGAGATATGGGGTAGGGAAACTAGAAGATACACTTTTAATGAGGGTACACCATACAATACAAAAAGAGCATACAAGCTAAAGTCTCCTCTCCTTTGCTTCCTAGGTAATGGAACGGTTCCTGTGGGTCGGAATACTAATTGCAATAGCACTAGTTTTAATTCGGACCTGAAGTACGGCACATCCATCCTCATGGACATCTATTGGATCTGTGGAAAAAATGTCTACCTGCAGTTGCCCCCCCAATGGCAAGGACTTTGTTCCATCGTGACGATGCATGAATTGCATCTCGTCGTCCCAGCAGCGAACATTTCCCACATCTATGCACACCCAATGGCAGGTGATATCGCCCTGCTCCACCACCGAAAAGGAGAAGTCAAAAAGTACTCCTCAGATGACACATTTCAGGAGATTCCGGAAGATTTCAACGATGCTGAACTTTACTTTGGGGGAGTTATCCCCATGTTCCAGACCAAAGCCAATGCTCGATGGCTCCAAGTAACGAGATATGAACTGATGCAGCTTGTTAACAACACCCGTGATGGGTTAAACGCCGTGGAAGAAGAACTACGACCTTTGAGACTCATGGTTCTGAAACATCACTATGTTTTGGACCAGTTGATTGCGATGAATAGTGGTGGATGCGCCAGGATGGGAAAGTCGTTAATTCTATTCATGCGTTTATGTGCCAGTCTGTGATACTGATTTGCCACTTTTGTCCTCCTTTATCGGACTAGCTTTGCATTTAGCTGCGGTGGGAACTTCCTCTTTCTCCGTTCACAGCTTTCAGGTGGGGGCCTGGGGTGTGTTGCAAGATTAAGGAGGAACTTGACCTTTATCGTTCATGAACCTAGCATACAATAGGGTGGGGGCCTAATGAAGGAGTGCGAAGCCATGCAGACAAGTGGAGCTGTGTGAAGCATGGGTCAGACCTGCTTTCTGCTTCTGCTTAAGCCGAAAGAAAATGGCAGTGCTCAGGCCAACGTAACTGAGGCCTATAACACTCAAACAGCAGGACCTACACAGGGGTTAATGCTGGCTAAGTGATAAGGGTGTGCTTGGATAGCTATGCAGTGAAATTATCTCCCTCTGTCATGAATCATGTACAATTAGAGATGTAAGGATACAATGATGTCAGTAAGGAATGTATTGCATATGGTTGATGGAATATGTGCCAGTCTGTATTCAAGATATTGGTGTCTACATTTGCTGGGTGTCTTCGTCCACATCAGTTTTGGAAATTAGGGTGACATGAATTCACAGACAATTACACTTTTACATCACAATTACACATAGGTCATGTTTTCATATGTCAACATAGTGCAAGTGTTTCAAAATGCAACAATATAGGAGGAGCATGCTGCATATATTTGTGATGTGTAGAAAGACAACTGTCTAATCGATACACCAGAGTACATATTGATTCTGACTACATGGTGGTGACTTTGGAAATGCCCATGTACATGAAGTAATGATAAAAATTTTGTTAGTGACTTGATGGTGGTGGACACATGTCTGTGTCTTCTTCACATCTGGTAGACCAGCGGCAAGGACAAGCTTTCCACAGGTAGCATGCCACTGTAGGCAATTTCCCTACATGGCTGTGTACTCATTTGATATATTTCTTGAGCCCATGGTATGTGTAAGGTGAGCAGTATTCTCACAGTCTTCTCACCCTGTTGCCCCTCTGCAGATATTCCAGTTCTGCAAGGTGTCTGTGCTCTTAACGGTCCAATGCTTTCTTAATCATATGTGAGTCATGCCATCCTGCTTTAGTTTCGGTACATCATGCTGATGGTGTTTTTTGTCTGTCCAACCTTCAATTTCATTTTAACAACCACACAGTTGTCAAGGTTGAGCTTTTGATTGGTGTGTAGGTTGTCATGTGTGCATGAGTGAACATGGTGTCCATTTGAGCTGTGCTTCATGCTGTTCCAGATCTGACAGAGCAGAACTAGGAGTGCTGTTGTGTCTGTTGGATTGTCCTATACTACATGTGGTAAGCCAAGTTGACAGTGAGTGCACAGAAGTGTTGTGTGTTCATCTGCTGTGAAGATGCTACTGGAACCAGTGTTATATCCATGCTCTTAGTTGCCACACAAGGGAGCATGTGGAGTTTAAAATGTGAGGCCTAGCTGCAGGTATGTGTAGTAAAGGAAAGATGCACAGTCCACTGTGTAGGTAAGATTCTTTATTGTAAGTTCCTTCCAAGATGACAAGTACAAGAGTAGACCCCACCAGGAGCCAGCTGTTAGCAGCTCAGCCTCAGATGACCAACTGCCACAGTAAGTTATAGAGAGGCACTGTGAGCCAGAGGGACACCCAGGCATTCTATGATGTCACAGATATCATAGTACAGTCTAACCAGAGGAGAACAGTGGAGAGGACATTAACTACACATCCTCTTCCCTTATGGAGTAAGAACAGAATAAAGAAACAATCAGCAAAGTACTTTAAAGGCAACAAGTACTGCATGAGATATCATTAGCATGAACAGAAATACAATAACATGCTAGATTTTAAATGAACAAAAACAACTAAATGCTACTATATGCCACATCCCCTTCCCTTAGGGTAAAAGCATGGTTTAGATGAATGAGAACCAAAGTAGCAAACAAAGGTGGTCTCGCTCACAAAAGAGGTACACTAGAGAGTAAACACCCTGATAAACAAAGGCGAGCGTAGACACAGACCCTTTACAAAACATGCTGACAGAGAAAAATATGATAAAACTTCTTACAAAGTCCCACCAACATGAAACCCTTGGCCACTAATCCCAGGCAGGTAGACTTTGACAGAAGCAGAGTGTCAAAAAGAAATGAAATTTAACAATCTCCACCAAAACAATACAGGGTACTAACCCTTCAAAAACACAACTTCCCCTAGGTAGGGTACACCACAGGATAATCGACCTGGGAACAGAAACGGGCATTGACTACCCACAAAAAAAACTTCCCCTAAGTAGGGTTCACCACAGGATAGTAAACCTGGGAACTGGAATGGGGCATTGACTACCCACACATACACCACCTACCTAAAGCACAACTTCCCCTAAGTAGGGTACACCGCAAGATAGTAAACCTGGGAACTGAAATGGGGCATTGACTACCCACAAAAACACCGCCTCACCTAAGGAGGGTACACAGCAGGAAAGTAAACCTAGAGACAGAAATGGGGCACTGACAACCCACAAATACACCATCTCCCCTAAGTAGGGTACACCGCAGAATAGTAAACCTGGGAACTAAAAAGGGGCATTGACTACCCACAAAATACAACCTCACCCAAAAAGCGTACGAATTAGGATACTAACTCTTGAAACTCAAAACAACAACATCCCCTAGAAAGGGTACACCAAAAGGTTCTATATGACCCTAGGACACAAACATGGGCATTGACTACCCACAAGGAAACAACCTACCCTAAACAACAGGACAACAATGACTTAAGAGTACTAACCCTCAAAACCACACCTCATCAAAGGACAAAATAAGAGTGCTGTTACACTAACCGCCCACACAAGTGTCAGCAACAAACACTGAGTGCCCCCACACCTAAGTGACAAACGAAATGGAAGTAGGCATTGTAATGACAGTGAAATAGTAAAGCTGCATTCAAACCACTCTCAATGGGTGCCCCCACGCTTTACATACAAGACAAAATGAAAGTAGGCATTGCAGACAGAAAAAAAAACTGTAAGACTCATCTCAACTTCTCCCCACAAAACCACACAAGACTTTACAACGTGGTCCAACACGAACTAATACATAGGCAAACTGTAATGAATGAGCAGTAAACTAAACACACTCCAAACATACAGCAAGGTGTTGACAAAACCAAAACATGCAGCGAGGTAAGAACTACAACCGTAAATAACAGATAATATCAGCTCCAGTGAGCGATCTCTCACCCGGGTTCTCCGTGCGCAGCTCTCGGCAGTCGTCGCTGAATATTGCCAAGAAAACGAAATCTCATAAAGGCTAATAGACAGTCAACTAGGAAAGACAAAAAAACTCTGTTGTTATTGCGCACTTTGTCGATCCAACACTGTTCATGTTTAAGCAGTCGTTGCAGTGAGGAAACAACGTGGTTGGCAGGGCGACAAAGACGTGGTTGGCAAAGCGTGTGGATAACATGCTTTAAAACGGCAGGAAACCAAGACGAATTAAAAAGTCAAACCTAAAATGGCGGCACGCAGCATACGCTGCGCAGGGTGGCTCTCGGCACGTTAGTGCTGGGCAAACGTATGTGAGAACCAGCTAAGTTCCACAAACATCAGAATGGCCACTGAGGTGCTCCTCGCGACAACGAGGTAAGGATTAAGCGCATCACCAAGCCCGCGGACTCATTTCAAAAACAATGTGACCGTTGAACTGTCCTGAGTAGCGCGGCGAGAAAGGAAAAAACAATGCGAAACCCAACCTTGAATAAAAAACAAAATATAACACACTGTACCTCAGCAGACGCGCACAACTTGCCTCTGCATTTTTAGATCAGCGCAACAGCTCGTATTCCTCTGCACACTCGAGAAAGGCTGACAAGGGGTGTCTGTCGGTCTTCCCACAACAGTCAGCTGTAGGCCATACATGAGCACCAAACCTCGGTAAAACTCCACAAATTTCGGTGCTGACGTCCCACGCAGGCCAAGTGGTGCCGGCTTGAAACACGTCGCAAACACAAGGAGCAGACCTTGACTTACAGATGAAAATCACACACACCGGTGGTCTTTGACAAACTAATGAAACACTCAGCGATGGTAGCTGTTGTGAAAGATACTGCTAGCGCTGGGCAAATCCGTGAAAGTAGGCTCATAACATGCTCTTGGGATACCCAACCTTGCACATACTGCGGACTGTGAAGGCTCAGAAAGTCAGAGAAACATAGAAGGGTGATCAGGCCAGCTAAGTTTCAGACGCCTTTGTTGCTGGAGACAATCCATATGACAGCAAGATGACAAAGAGTACTTTCACAGTAATTAGTTCCTTCACAAACAAACGCCCAGGTGCAGGCTGTCCATGATGAAACAGGACACTGGTGGGGTCAGCCGGGCGTTACCTTTCTGCTTAAAAATAATTTTAAAATGTCTTTAGTTCCTTTTCTTGTAGGAGCAATTCCAAAATGTCTAAGTTCTTTTCCTTGTAGAAATTTCTTTAGTTCACACGTAGGTTCATCCTCATAAAAGCGTCGCCAAAAATGTAGTAAAGGAAAGATGCACAGTCCACTGTGTAGGTAAGATTCTTTATTGTAAGTTCCTTCCAAGATGACAAGTACAAGAGTAGACCCCACCAGGAGCCAGCTGTTAGCAGCTCAGCCTCAGATGACCAACTGCCACAGTAAGTTATAGAGAGGCACTGTGAGCCAGAGGGACACCCAGGCATTCTATGATGTCACAGATATCATAGTACAGTCTAACCAGAGGAGAACAGTGGAGACGACATTTACTACAGTATGTTTTGCAAGATTAATGTTGCATGAACTAAGCTATCTCAAACAAGGTTAGGGTTCAAAGAGAGTAGTGTTTACAAAATCGAAATGGAGTGGAGAATCATACGTAATGGGTGCTGTAAAAATTTGTAATTTGACAGAGTGTAAGGTATGAGTTAAGTTCATAGGCAGCTCTTGTGTAGGAGACGTGGAGTATCCACATTGTCACTATGTGAGTGGTTTTACATGCAGGTGTTTGATTCAGAGCGTGCAACCTTGTGAGCATGGTTAAATCCTGTCCAAGGTATGGTTGGAATAGCTAGATGTGATACGGGTATGACAAGCTAGACAACATGTGATTCGGGCAGGAGATGGGAGTTGTAGTCTGTGGCACTATTGTGATAGATGTCTGTAACAGGACAGTTTCACTGTTGAGGTTAGTTGTTGATGTGCATTAGTCGATGGGAGTATGGAGCATGGTTGACAGGTGTGGATGTGACAGGGCCACAGTGAGACTAGGTTAAACGTATCATATTTTACAGTGTATTTAGATGGTATGCACCCATTATGTAATTTAGTGTCCTGAACGGTGAAATGTGAGGTGTTGTATAGTTGAGATATGTTGTTTTTACATAAATGTTTGCATCTATTTTAGAAACGACTGTGGGAAGGTGGAATCTGACTACATTGTTGCCCCCACTTTTTTACTGGTGTTTTGCTGGTTTTCAACTTAGTTGACTGGGATCCTGCGAATCAGGACCCCAGTCTATCAGCTTCCCCCTTTAAATTGGCGTACGTACTTTAGTTACACTCCAGATTGGATTCTGGGGTACCCTTATGAGTCCGTAGAATATGGTATACTATATACCCAGGGCATAGGTACCCCAGGGGCTGCAGCATGTACTATGCCACCCCTGGAAAGCCTGCTAAAATGACACCACAGGTATGCTACAGCAGCATGTGTAAGGTGGTGTATGCACCCCTTACTAAGACATAGGTCACCTATGTCTCTCCATATCACTGCACATATATTCCTATAAGTCACCCCTATGGCAGGCCTTAACAATCCTGAAGGCAGGGTGCTGGGTTTTATGTGAGAGGGTGCCCATGCATGAGCTGAGCCCTTCTGCAGCTTTCGGAATCTTTATTTTGTGGCTGTTTGTGATGCATCCAAACCACATACTCTTAAGTGCATTATAACCTTGCGGTAAATGCTAACTTTGGGATGGCTGCATGGAAACATGTCGTGTTTGGTGTCAAATGCTTTGGAATCATACCCCCACACCAGTAACAGGTGTGGGAGTATGATCCCACCCTTCTAGGGGGAGAGACATGTTACAACCGGTATACCCTGTACCAGCTTGCAAAGACCTGGCATCACAAAATACCCACCAGGAGGGTCAGTTGTTTTAACGCGCGCCGTGTTTTAAAAACCTTTCAATTTTAAATTGTTCTTAAATTACTCACTTTGCACATACCTCTTAGGCTGGTGTTCTTGTCCGGCTCACTTCTGGTCGTCCGCAGACGCTGCCTGACGTCGTCCGGCATTGCTGGTGAGACAGGGGCTGGTAGAGCCGCGGCCATTGGGAAGGTTAACGGGCTAGTTGCAGCATAAGAACACACACTGACGCGACCACGTGCAGCGGGCGCGCCACTGGAGCGCCGAAGGAGAGCATAAGACAAGCCCGTATGCGCCCGTCCGCACTCGGCCTGGGCTCAGGGCCAGTCTCCCTGGACCTCTTATGTCAGACCGCCGGGTGTAAACCAGTGATATAAAACAAAACGATCGGGGGGTCCAAGGGCAAGTTTAACGACCTCCACAAAGTACATGCCCCAATCAACGTAACTTATACCACCAAGAGTACCTGAAGGTCAAAATATATCTGTCACTCAACTGTTAGCCCGATACCAACACCCTACATGTGATAGTGTAGTGGAAACAAACAAAATGATGTAACTAGGTGAAAAAAAGGGGGGAAGCTCAAGAGCAGAGGAAAATATTCCCATCAGAGGCCACACTGTACCGCCGTGTTTTTCCGGCACATGGTGCGCCCAATGAAAATCCTTTCACGGGACACACCTTCATTTCTCCACACTACGTATAAAGGAAATACTTAAGGCGCCTTCCGGTGAAAACATTCACCAAGAGCCTGCACATCAGCGCAACCTCAGGCCCAGTCCTCATTGGCCAGACATCGAAGGGCTGAGCCAATCAGAACGTCTATATGACGTACATGTCTTCGAACTTGAGCAGAGTAAACGCCGAGCCAATCGGCGACTTGCTAGCTTAAACAAGGTAGCTCTCGCTCTGGTCCGCCCTGCAGCCTTAAGTTGGCCAGCGTGGAGCAGCCACGCTACCTCCCCCTCGGCTCAGATGCCAGACCGAGGCAACGACGGAGAGGTAAGCGGGGGCTGCGTCCAGCTGGTTTTCTGGGTTCATTACGGGTCCTTTCATAGCTACAATACTAAATCTATCTGTGGCTTCGGCTGTGGTCAGCGTATGCTCTAGTTGGCTTACGCTCCTAACTATAATCATGGGAAAGCGCTATCATTGCTCTGTACACCATTAAGCCTCCTCTATGAATGTGACACATCCATTAACTATGGGCGAGCGACATCACCGCTTTGCATATCATCAAGCATTTTGAACATAATGAGATATGCTTTTCAACCACAACTTCTTGCAATAATTTACTTATTTTATGGCTGAACATTGCTCTATCACGTCCAATAGAAAATATATAAGGAATTGTCAGTCTTAACCGAGTCTGCCAGTCATTAGGCGAGAGCCCCTGCATGTCTGCCTGAGTCTTTTTTTCCAAATTTCGAATATTTTCAATGTTGTTTTTGAACCATTACAACATAAATAGAGGTATCACTATAACCGATGCTACATGAATTTTTCCATGTTTTCATTATCTTAGTGCGTGGCCTCATTTGCCCTGAGCGAGCGCCAGGCGAGGCGAGGCTGTTCCTCCCTACATTGCTGGGTGAGTGAAAAATAATAAAAGAAAAAGAGAAGAGTAAGAGACAAATAGATTGTGACATTTTACACAAAGACTCTGTAGATAGGGTGTTCTTTGGACAACTGTCTTGTTTTGTGCATGTTCTATGCTCTTTTTCCTTGTCTTACAGGAGAGGTTTTGAAGTCAAGATATAAGACTACTTCACAATTGGTAGGTCTTTATAATCTTTATTGTTTATCACGATATGTGATAAGTGTTGCAGTAGTGTATATCATAGGTCCTGATGAAAGCCCGGAGGGGCTGAAACATGTTGACCAGTTTACATCTATGGTGAATAGTAATTTTTACACTCTATTCTCACACTGTCTTTTTAAACATGCCGTTTTGATGGTCGCATCTAATAACGTTTTTCTTAGACATCAACACAGGTATTTTTAAACTACGACTATATACATTTGTGTTTACACCATTTTTCACAATTTTCTTTGCACTGCAACTTACCCTCTAGCTTTACAACACTCTTCATCTTTTGGTTGCCGGTCCGATCGAATGACCTTATACTAGCTATCCTCAAGGAATCTCCTGAGGAAGTGTCTAGTTTTCTCCTTTCCAACCCAGATGATGAAGTACCGCCAATGTGTGGGCTGATGGGTATTTTCACTTTTTGACTAACTCTATCTCCATTCTTCTCCTAGACAAGTTTTCAAGATAACCAGTTGGTACTCGTTCTTGCGGATACCATTAATAGGTACCGCAGACAGTGGTGTTTATAATAGACCCTTGATATCTTTTTTTGTGTTAAAAGATTGTTCAGTTGGGGGACAAGATACAAGCTGGTCTATAAATACAGATTCCCCTTGGACCCTGTTTTAAGTTTGTTGTTTGATATCACAAAATACCCACCAGGAGGGTCAGTTGTTTTAACGCGCGCCGTGTTTTAAAAACCTTTCAATTTTAAATTGTTCTTAAATTACTCACTTTGCACATACCTCTTAGGCTGGTGTTCTTGTCCTGCTCACTTCTGGTCGTCCACAGACGCTGCCTGACGTCGTCCGGCATTGCTGGTGAGACAGGGGCTGGTAGAGCCGCGGCCATTGGGAAGGTTAACGGGCTAGTTGCAGCATAAGAACACACACTGACGCGACCACGTGCAGTGGGCGCGCCACTGGAGCGCCGAAGGAGAGCATAAGACAAGCCCGTATGCGCCCGTCCGCACTCGGCCTGGGCTCAGGGCCAGTCTCCCTGGACCTCTTATGTCAGACCGCCGGGTGTATACCAGTGATATAAAACAAAACGATCGGGGGGTCCAAGGGCAAGTTTAACGACCTCCACAAAGTACATCCCCAATCAATGTAACTTATACCACCAAGAGTACCTGAAGGTCAAAATATATCTGTCACTCAACTGTTAGCCCGATACCAACACCCTACATGTGATAGTGTAGTGGAAACAAACAAAATGATGTAACTAGGTGAAAAAAAGGGGGGAAGCTCAAGAGCAGAGGAAAATATTCCCATCATAGGCCACACTGTACCGCCCTCTTTCGCATCATTTGGGGGCCCCTTTGCTCAGGAGGCAGAATAGGTGGTCTTAGTAGTATCACTATGACCAGATGTAAATGTGCACAAGGTACAGTAGAAAAGAAGATTATCATAAAATAGGTGTGCCTACTGAGAAAGCAGTGTAAAGATATATGAGAAATGAAAAACTAAAATTGAATAAACTGAGTAGATATCAGTAATTTATTATTATCTCCCAGTTTCCCAAGTCTAAAAACACAGTGAAAGACACAGATTTAACATAATATCTGTGGTTAGTAGTGGTCAACATGTTTCAGCATATCAGCGAAATATTTTCAATGCATTCTTCAGGACACGTTGTTATTTAACTACTGCTTTTCAATGTGAGAATTAAAAGATATCACCTGCAAAGTTCAGGTTGTTCGATCAACCACACACTACCACCGCACCATGTTGGAACGCCCACAGGAGTGACATGTAAAAACAAGTAACAGATTGACAATATTATGTCATTTCCAAATCTAAGGTGTCTCTATTAATACATAAACATCCTTAGTATGTAAATCAAAATACTAATAAGAGTATATTGGTTATAACCACTCACCCATTAGTTGTGGTTATTGCGCCTCACCCCACCTGGCTGCAGCTCAGGTTTAGGAGGAGCACCGCTCTAAATCAGAAGTGAAAAAAGAAAAACAATAATTGACGATTTTGATATCAGCAAAAAGGTATGCTTTGAGTTAAATGCAGTGTCAATGCGACCATCAATACTGCCCAATGATAGCAGCAAAGTGTCAAAGGACGCTTGTAAGATGCTAATCTCATAGTGCATAGCCTTCGCTGCAATCATCTTATATGTTCTTTGGGTGCATGTCATCATTAAGATAGCCGCCCTGGTTGTTGCAAGGTCAGAGCCCCGTTTCTGTTCTAAAAGTACAGGGTACTTTGACACTTTGCTGCCATCATTGGGCAGTATTGATGGTCGCATTGACACTGCATTTAACTCACGGCGTACCTTTTTGCTGATATCAAAATCGTCAATGATTGTTTTCCTTTTTTCACTTCTGATTTAGAGCGGTGCTCCTCCTAAACCTGAGCTGCAGCCAGGTGGGGTGAGGCGCAATAACCACAACTAATGGGTGAGTGGTTATAACCAATATACTCTTATTAGTATTTTGATTTACATACTAAGGATGTTTATGTATTAATAGAGACACCTATGATTTGGAAATGACATAATATTGTCAATCTGTTACTTGTTTTTACATGTCACTCCTGTGGGCGTTCCAACATGGTGCGGTGGTAGTGTGTGGTTGATCGAACAACCTGAACTTTGCAGGTGATATCTTTTAATTCTCACATTGAAAAGCAGTAGTTAAATAACAACGTGTCCTGAAGAATGCATTGAAAATATTTCGCTGATATGCTGAAACATGTTGACCACTACTAACCACAGATATTATGTTAAATCTGTGTCTTTCACTTAGTTTTTAGACTTGGGAAACTGGGAGATAATAATAAATTACTGATATCTACTCAGTTTATTCAATTTTAGTTTTTCATTTCTCATATATCTTTACACTGCTTTCTCAGTAGGCACACCTATTTTATGATAATCTTCTTTTCTACTGTACCTTGTGCACATTTACATCTGGTCATAGTGATACTACTAAGACCACCTATTCTGCCTCCTGAGCAAAGGGGCACCCAAATGATGCGAAAGAGGGCGGTACAGTGTGGCCTCTGATCGGAATATTTTCCTCTGCTCTTGAGCTTCCCCCCTTTTTTTCACCTAGTTACATCATTTTGTTTGTTTCCACTACACTATCACATGTAGGGTGTTGGTATCGGGCTAACAGTTGAGTGACAGATATATTTTGACCTTCAGGTACTCTTGGTGGTATAAGTATACCAGGGATACCCTTAAGAGACTGGACCCAGAAGGGGGTAAGGCGCGGTCTGCTAGATTCATGCCTAGCGTTAGGCCAGAAGCTTTGGCGGAATTTTGTATAAACTGCCTTTGTTCACGTCCTCATATTTTATCGCTTCCTAGTAACCTTCCCTCTACTCAAAAAGAGGGTCTAGGCAACCAGGGAATTGTTCCGGAGTTCAAATGCCTACTTGTAAATGCCAGATCACTGGTTAGACAGTTTGGAATGCGCTCTGTTTATAGAAGAGCATAACATCATGAAGGCGTTCATAACAGAGTCCTCAACAGATAACGCCTCAGAACCAGATATTGTTAAAGCCTCACCTCCAGACTTTCTCTGCCATACGTTGGACAGACCTCTAAGGAGGGGAGGAGGACTGGCGTTTATCTATCATAAAAGCCTAGAGCCCTCTTTTATGACAGTCTCTACTCCAGCCTGTGAAGCGCTGTCAATTAGTGTGCGGTTCTCCCCTCAAGACACTTTCAAAGCTATGCTTATTTACCGTGCCCCTGGCCCTAGAGGTGGCTTTCTTGATTCCAATGGGACTCTATTGGAGGAATGGCTATCTGCCAAATCATTTACAATTCTCGGGGACTAATTTTCATATTGAGGATTCCACGGATTTAGACAGCTGAAGACTGATGCAAATTATGATGGGAGGGGATCTTGAGCAGCGGATAGAAGGCCCCACACACGTGGCCGGGCACACCCTGGATGGAATTTTTATGAATTCCACCAGTCTGTCCCTGTCAGAGGTCCTGCCTCTCCCCTGGACAGATCATGCTGCTATCATTTTTTCTATCTCGCAGACCCGACCTAATCCACCCAAACCAGAGACCAGGAAGAAGTTAGCTATTCGCGCTTGGAAAAATATTGATAGCTCTAACTTAGAAAAGGTCCTGAAAGATATGGCCCAAGTCTTCCCAATATTGTTGAGGAATTGGAATTGGAATTGAGGAATTGTATTGAGGCCGCCTGTCGCAAACTGGCCCTGGTCAAATTATATATCCCTAGGCAAGGACTCCCCTCAGTGCCCTGGTTCTCCGACAACCTGCAGAAGCATGAAACAGACTGTAAGAGGTTGGAACGGGTCTGGATGAAAGGGTATAGCACTGACAATAAGGATAAGGAAGCATACAAAGCAAGCCTTACAATCTACAAAAAACTACTCCAGGAAGCAAAAAAAGCATATTTTGCTGAACAGATCACCAAAGCCAAATCCTCTTCTAGGGAGCACTTCAGAACCATGACTAATCTTATGAACCCCCCAAACCTTCCACTCACAGTGGCCCAGCACTCTGCGATGCACTAGCCTCTTTCTATGAATAAGGTGGAAGTAATTTTTTCTTCTTTTAGTAATCAGCAGGGCAAGGTCAGGGAGTTGGCAGTTGGGTTAATGTCTTAGGCAGTCAACAATGAGCCCATTTTAGAGAGTTTTAGACCATTGGAGATCTAGGACGTTACCAACCTGCTGATGGGGTGTCGCTCTGTATCCCCCCTGGACCTCTGTCGGGCAGCAGTAACTATAAACACCCCTGAGGCCATTGCTGCTACCCTGACACTGTTGCTGAATCTCATATTGGAGTTAAGTCAGTATCCTACAGCATGGAAAATAGCCTCAATTCTGTCATTGATTAAAAAAACAAATCTGGATCCTAGCGATCCAAACAGCTACAGACCCATCTCCCAACTTCCATTACTGGCGAAAATAATGGAGAAGGCTATTAATGTGCAACTTCATTTGTTTTTTAAAAACAGTAACTTGTTGGATCCCTCTCAGTAGGTGTTCCGAGCGGGACATAATACAGAGCTGTCACTGATTAAAGCCAAAAAGGAGGTTCGAGAGGCAGTGGACGAGGGAGGCTCATCAATCCTGAACCTGTTGGATTGGTCAGCAGCCTTCCATACCGTCTATCACGACGTGTTGATGGGCCGATTATCGAAAGCGGGGGTCCAGGGCAAGGCCTGAAACCTATTCAAATCATTTTTGGCTGACAGATTACAAACGGTGAGGGATAGGTCAGATCCTTTCTCCCTTCCCTGTGGGGTGCCACAGGGGTCTTCCCTCAGTCCCACGCTTTTTAATATATATGTGAGCCCGCGGGTTGCCCTTATAAGATCCTTTGGGCAACAATTAACATCTTATGCGGACGACACACAAATTGTGCTGTCTATTCAGCTGGGTAAAGAAGCAGGAACAGCCTCAAGATGTCATGACTGTATGGAAGCAGTAACCGGCTGGATGTCTGCAAATTGCTTGAAGCTTAATGGAGGCAAAACAGAGGTGATTATCTTTGGAAACAACCCCAAACTCTGGTCACCAGACTGGTGGCCCAATGATATGGGCAACCCCCCATTCATCACCTACGCTGAAAACCAAGAACTTGGGGGTGATTATGGACAACACATTGATGTTTGGGGACCAGGTCAGCGGGGTGGTCTTGACAAGTTTTTTTCTCCTTAGAACCCTGAGGAAAATAAAATTCTTCCTATCAGAGAAAAGTTTTAGGGCAGTTGTCTCAGCCCTCATTCTGTCCCGTCTGGACTATTGCAATAGCCTGTACCTGAATATTCAAAAGAAACATCTCATCAGACTCCAGATGGTGCAGAATGCCGCAGCAAGCATGCTTACGTTCACACCAAGGTTTGTATCGATTAAAAATGGCCTGCAACACCTTCATTGGATCCCTATAAAACAACAGGCTTAATTTAAAGCACTATGCATGGTTTATAAGTCCTGATGGGCAGTGGCCCGAAATACCTAAGAAAGCACCTTCAATGGTATGTTTCTGGGAGAGTGCTGCATTCCATGGAATCAAAGCGAGTGATTGTTCCAAGCAGGCCCGGACTGGCCGTTGTGGGCACCGGGCAATCCCCCGGTCGGCCTCAAGGGTGGGGGCCGGTTTTGGGCCCTGGGGGCCGTTTTTGTTGCAGAGCCGTTTTGCAGCATAGCTGCAAAATCGGCTCTGTAACAAAATCGGCTGAAAAGCGGCCCTGGCAAAGCGCTCGCCCCCCTCCCGCCCGGGGGGGCGGGGGGGCTGGCCGAGCACTTTGCCAGGGCCGGTTTTGGTTCCCAGTCCGGCCCTGGTTCCAAGAGCAAATAAGGCCAATTGGGGTGGAAGGAGCTTTATCCTAGTTGCCACTAATGCCTGGACAAGCTTCCAATACTTCTCAGGATCTCCACAGATCTCCTCTCTTTTATGAAGGGGTTGAAAACGTGGTTGTGCACAGATTAGTTCAGATGCAGAGGGATACCAGTTAGTGCTCAGCAACAGGACACCCTTGGGTAAAAGTGCTCTTTAGAAGCCTAAATAACATAACATAACTTAACAAAATGGATGCTGCCAGCCACAGACACAAGTCTGCCTCCCTGCTGCTGGACGAAACTCTGGCAAGGGGAGGCTGGACAATAGGTTTCCTGTCACAGGGAGGTGTGACCACCTCCCAGACAGGCTTTAGTATATTTGGGCTGGGTGGGTGCACTCAGAGTGCTTTGAAGTCTGCACTGGGGGCACATTTAGTGTCCCTGTCCATAGTCCAGCTCAAACTCGTTACAGGGGCTATCAGCCCCTGCTCTGACGTGAAACTGGACAAAGGAAATGGGTGTAGACACCTTCCTTTCCTGACCCTCCCTTAGGTGGGTTCAGAGTATGTCCAAACCCTTCCTTAGGTATAAGAAAGGAACCCCTGGCTATAGGACTTTAGATTACACCTGGACAAAACTCTGATACTGAATCCTAGAACTTCGACAATCTACAAAGCGCCAGACGACTGAAGGATCTCCCTTGGACTAAAGAAGTTACTCCCCTGCTTGGCAGGCACCTAAGACGCATTTGACCGGTTTGCATCTCCGAAGCTCCCGCCGAACTCCGAAGACTTTTGCAACACAGGAGGTGGGTTTCTGTGTTCTCTGAGGTTGATCTGCACACTCAGCTATTCTGAGGTCCGTATCCCTTGTTGAAGACCGTGCAACTCGAACCCCTGGACACTGCAACCATTTGCAGAAGCATCAGCTTTGAGGTGTCCTCTGAGGCTAAGCTTTGGGTTACTTGTAGCCCAGACCCCGAGCACCTTTTCCACTAAAGATCGCCAGCTTAAACTCACAAGTGTTCCGTGAGCTGGCCCTTTGGGTTTTCCCTCAAGGTCCCTTTGCGATCCCTAGTCCATCAACTGGTGGGTCCCTGCGAAGGCAACACTAACTCTGATTGGGCTTACCTGGTTCCTTCAGATGTGCCCTGACTCTCCATTGCTTGGGAAGTCCCCTGGACCTTGCTGGTCTGCACCAAAGCCTATTTTCACATCCCACGTTGTCGTGTTTTGGCAGCTCCTGAGTTAGCGTTTAGCACAGCTACACGGTCTTTTCTGTTAACTTGACCAAAACGAACGGGGGCCATTTTGAATCCCTCTGACTTCCGTTTCCTATGAACACGCTGCCTCGTGGTCAGTGTGCCCTTTCGTCCTTTCTCGATACCCATGGTCACTATTCTGCTCGGCAACAGGCTATTTTTAGTACTGGTCAAGCGCACATGCGCACTATGCATCAACTGGTCACTCTTTAGGAATGTTCACACTAACTGACCAGTGCCGTTGAACTCCTCCCACGTGCTGGCTGTGTTCCAAAAATGACCTTATATGTACCTAAAATGTGTAACTTGTAACCGCCTATCTTTTTATTGCTATTAAACTGTATAAAAGAGGTCGCACACCAATGTTCGGTGTGCTACTTCTTACATTGCCGAAGGGTGCTGTAGGAATGTATCACCACCCCATGGGGTCTTAATAAACTTGTCTTTTACCTTTTCCAGTGTCCGTGCCAACTTCTATACTAAGGCGTTCGAGAGTTTAGCAAGTATGTAGGCCTGATTTGAACCCAACACCACAATTGGCGACCACGAAGGGACTCATCGGCGACTCGGATGCCCGAAGGAGAGGTCGTGACGAAGGTCAGGAAACTCGCCATGGACGCGTACGCTGCCACTGAGTGACCCGAGTCTTGGCACCCACGGTGTGTTTTCCCTTCCTTCCGATCTGACCTTCCAGGTGGCGCCGGTCCTCGACTGAGATTCTGATCTTGGATTGTCGTGATGTGCCGTTTTGGCTGATTTGACCACAGAACTTGGCAGTTGGACTTTGGACGTTTGAAAATATTTGGTAAGCTTTTGAGCGGTGAGGTAGTCTACTGACACTTACTGTGGCTTTTTGAAACTTTGAATTTGAATTTGAAATTTGTTAGCTGACGTTTTGAATCTTTGAATTTGAATATGTGAAGTGCACCTCACATAGGCAGGCATGTAGGGATATTTCTCTGATTTATTTGATTTGAACGGTACACCGCGTTAGGTGACATTTTTGTAGTATCACATTTTCGTGGTACTTTTTGGAACATGCCTGTTTTTAGCACACTCCGTAGGATGTGCTGTTCTGAAAATGGTACCAATTATCGATTAAGTGAAAAGCAGCCGGCTCCCCCAGAGGGGACTCCAAATCGTGAAATGTATGTCAAATTCGGTATTCCACCTATAATGTATAGTACATTATGGCATAAGTATACTAAGACTGATCGTGAATTACAGTGGCCGCTATATGGGTCGTTTGACCTTCGAAAGGTACAGTATGTAGAGCAGTGTTTGTTTCAGCGAAGGTCTAGACAAGATATGTTTGATTGTGTGCGTATGTGGGAGAAAGAGGTGCGTGAACGAGCGAAGCGTGAGGAAGCCTTGGCGGAGAAAGTGCAGCGGAAGGCTGCACATGACAAAGCTTTACAGCTACAGGAGAAGGAATTACAGGAAAAGAAAGTGAGGGAGAGACGAGAACGCAATTTACAGGTTAATGGTCAATTCCCTATCAGGCGTCCTCTTTATCCAGTCCTTACTAATGAAACAGATGATTTTTCATTACTAGATCGTTGTCCGCCTCCGTACGTCGTACCTACGGCTCCGAACGAGGACTCGGACGAGGATAGTGATCGAACACAGCGTACCAGGTTACATGCGGAACGAGCTGCGGAATTACGTTCATTTGCACGAAAACTAAATATTAATACTGTTACTGTTTCTGACGTTACTGAACAAATGGAACAGTGGCCTGATAAGGAACGACTGTATTTTTTAGATCATTTTGGAGATGAAGTTGTTGAGCGGTATAGAAAATATTCTCTCGAGTTAGAACCAAAGGAGATATCCAAGGGTCGTGAGAATTTTCATAAAGGTCTTTTTGTTCTTTCAGATGCGGACGACTTCTTCAAGCGTTTGATTGAACTGCGTAATGAGGCGACACGACTACGGGAGTTGGAAAAGTCGAAGAATTCGTCTACGTCCGGAGCGACGGGGATATCCAAAGAATGCCCTATCTTTGAAACAGATAAGATCGCTGCGATTAATGTTAGACCTATGCGAGAAGCTGCGCCTTTATATGTCCCTCATAAAGGGGATGGCACAGATGATGATAAAAGATCCAAAGACGCGAAAGGGTATTTTGTATATAATTGGGTTTATACGCCTTGGAATAGAGCAGATGTCATGGCGCTTAAGAATGCTTTACCTGATCCCCGTAAAAACCCTGCGGCTTTTTATGAAAATGTTGAAAGTGCAATTTCTTCATGTATCATGACGTAAGTTGATATTGATCTATTTTTCGGGTTGATATTGCCCCCTGATATGTGGAGAGCGATTCGTAGGTTTGATGACCTCACGACTCTCGGGGCCACTTGGAAAGATCTTGTTCAGGCTGATTTAGATAGAGAACCAGCATGTAAGCCGTGTCAATTAATATTAGACCTTCCAGGGGCCATACTAACAAAACTAAAGACTCTTGCTCCCGCTAAAAAGATTGATTGGACTATATTAGCCTCTTGTAAGCAGAAAGCGGATGAATCAGTTTCCGATTTTTTCTCTCGCTTCGAGGAAGCGTTCCATGATTACAGTGGTCAATTATTGACAGAAGATACTGGCAGGCATTTATTCGTTGATAAGTATGTGGCTAATCTCCTACCGGAGATTGCGAAACGATTGAAAGCGAGTGAAAGTTCATGGACCACAGCAACCCCTGCTTCTTTATTGACTATGGCTCAATATTATGAAAGACAGGAATTAGAGGCAAAAGAAAGTAGTGAAAAGAAAGCAAAGGATTTGAAGACGAAGGTAATGTTAGCCCAGGTTCAGGCTACGAGAGGAAATAACAGAGGAGGGCGAGGATCATACAGTAATGCTCCTCCCCCTCGTTCTGACATTTCTGTGAATCAATGTGCATACTGCAAACAGTTTGGGCATTGGATTGCAGACTGTCCGGTGTTTCGAGAGCAGCGTAATTTGAGGGGACGAGGAAGTGGGAGGTCTAGGAATTATTATGGAGGGTCAAGAGGAGGTTATGGCACGAATGATCGAGGAGGCTATGGTACGAATGATCGTGGAGGATATGGAGCAAGGGGTCGTGGTCAGTCTGATTATAATACGTTTGATAACCGCAATCAATATCAGATAAATGAGGGTGGTCCTGCTGAACCACGGGATGAGCATTATGCATAGGATTGCGTAGGATGGGGTGTGGAATCGGTTGAGGTACCAGTTGATCAAAGGGGTCCATACATAGAAGCACATGTTCTGGGTTCCACTGATCAATTTCTGGTCGATACAGGAGCTACTCGTAGCGCTTTGTCCAAATACTTGGTTCCAAGGGCTCCCCTGTCTGGCGAGGTAATTACAGCAATAGGGTTCGATGGAACACCTACTTCTAGCCCATTGTCTCAACCAGTTGCATTTCATGTTGATAAATTTGCTGCCCCATGTCCCTTTTTGTTGTCTCCAAATACACCAGATAATATTATTGGACTCGATATGTTAAAACACTTTCGAGCTACTATTCGCTGTGCCCCAGAAGGAGTGCGAGTTGTGTTGAATGAGAATTACCCAGACTTTGAGCGAGTGTGTTTTCTCCATGAATCTGAAGTATTGGCCTCCTTACCAAACACGTTGTGGGCCACTTCTGACACGGATGTGGGGCAGATGTTAATCCCTCCAGTACGTATTACTGTAAAGGAGGGAGTATCTCTACCACGTGTCCCACAATATAAGATTTCCAGAGAAGGAGAACTTGCTTTGATGCACATTGTGAACGATTTGATTTTGGCAGGAGTAGTTGAGGAAGTCCCCTACAATGTTTGCAATAGCCCAATTTTACCGATTCTTAAAAGAGATACAGATGCTAAGGTTTACCGTTTCATTATTGATTTGAGGGAAATAAACAAGATAGTAGTGCCTCAGTACCCGGTGGTGTCTGACATCACCACGTTGCTTACGTTGGTTCCATCGACGGCAACTACTTTTACAGTCATCGATTTGAAGAATGCCTTCTTTTCGATCCCTGTACATCCAGACAGTCGATATCTATTCGGCTTTACATTAAATAATAAATCGTACAGATTCTGTCGAATTCCTCAAGGCTATACTGAAAGTCCTAGCATTTATAGTCAGGCATTAAAAAGACAGCTTGATTCCTTTGACTTACAAGAGGGAGTGGTTCTCATTCAATATGTAGACGATATCTTACTTGCTGCAGACACGCCAGAACAATGTGAGAAGAGTACCTTTTCTTTGCTTTCCTTCCTGGCCAAACATAATCATAAAGTTTCGAAGAAAAAGCTACAATGTTGTAGACCAAAGGTGACCTACCTCGGTCATCTTTTGTCTAAGGAGGGCCGTGCATTGACACCAGATCGAATTCAAGCAATCCTAGATACTCCAGTCCCTCGCACTCAGAAGGATGTTCGCGCCTTTATAGGTTTGACGTCTTTTTGTAGGCAATGGATATTGGGTTTTTCACATATCGTTAAACCATTGTTGGCATTGTTGTCTAAAGATACACCGATTCCCATTGAATGGACGGATGAATGTCAGAACGCTTTTGAACAATTGAGACAAGCTCTTTGTTCTGCACCAGTGTTGGGTACACCTGATTACACGAAGATCTTTACATTATATGTACACGAGAAGGATGGGTGCGCATTGTCAATGTTAGTGCAGACACACGGAGACAAACAGAGGCCTTGTGCATACTTCTCGGCGGTACTCGACCCTGTGGCTCGAGGATTGCCTGGATGTTTTCGAGCAGTTGCAGCAACAGCAGTTGCGATACGACAAAGTGAGGGAATAGTTTTGTCACACAAATTGTTGGTGCTAGTTGCCCATGCGGTAGATGCGTTACTGAATCAAACAAAAACGCAGCATCTAACCAGTGCCCGTTTGACAGGATATGAGCTAACATTGTTGGCGCCGCACATCACACTAAAGCGATGTGCGACACTAAATCCTGCTACTTTACTGCCGGATCCTGTTGCTGAGACCCAGAAGGAAGAACAACATGATTGTGTTTTTCTGACTGAGGAACAGACAAAGGGTCGTATCGATTTACAGGATACGCCATTTCCAGATGTAGATGGGGAACTGTGGGTTGATGGATCGTGTGTGAGGTTACCAGATGGTACGACTTCCGCAGCTTATGCGATCACGACACTTAAGACCGTGGTAGAAGCAGCACGAATACCCCAGAAATCGGCTCAAGCAGCTGAATTGATAACCTTAACGAAAGCATGTGAGTTAAGTGCTGAGCTATGTGTGAACATTTACACGGATAGTCGTTACGCTTTTGGAGTAGTGCATGATTTTGGCCTACTTTGGAAGGAACGAGGATTCCTGACTTCACACGGAGTACACATCATGCATGGAGAGTTGGTACGCGATCTCCTGAATGCACTGTTATGCCCAAAGAAAGTTGCAATAGTCAAGTGTAGTGCACACAAAAAGGTGACGGACAAAATAGGGCAAGGCAATGCTTTCGCAGACCGCATTGCGAGAGAGACCGCTATGCTGCAAAATAATTTCCCTATGTATGTGGTGAAGTCACAAGCTGAGCGGTGGCATGATGCTAGAGAAGAAATACTAGATATACAGAAGTCAGCATCTGAGGCAGAACGTATGAAATGGGCCACTGAAGGAGTATTGGATGATGAGGGTTGCTGGCGTAGTAAAGATATGGAGAGATGGAAACTACCCATGGCCTATTTACAAACAATGGTGCAAATGACACACGGGCTGGCACACATTGGAGCTCTCGCAATTACTAAATTGCTTACACGAGTTTGGGAAAATGCTGACATTGCTAGCACGGCTAAGAGAGTAGTGCAGACCTGTCTGATATGTTTGCAGCACAATCCTGGACAAGGGACTCATACTCCTAAAGGAGGGTTTGTTCCACCTACTGCACCATTCGAAGTACTACAAATGGATTACATCCAGCTGGAACGCTGTAATAATCTCAAGTATGTCCTAGTAGTGGTGTGTGCCTTCAGCAAATGGATTGAGGCTTACCCTACGAAAGACAATACAGCATTGACAACAGCTAAGGTGTTACTCAAGGAGTACTTCCCGCGCTACGGTGTTTGTAAACTTATGTGGAGTGATAATGGCCCTCATTTCATTGGAAAAGTAGTGGAATACGTCCTGAAAGGATTGGGAATCAAGCAACGATTCCATGCTGTCTTTCATCCGCAATCAGCAGGTTTAGTAGAACGATACAATGCAACTCTGAAGCTGAAGCTAGCAAAGATAGTGGCATCTACATCTCTGAAATGGCCGGACGCTTTGCCTCTGGCATTGCTGTCCATTCGGTCAGTGCCACATTCTCGATCTGGCCTCACACCCTACGAAGTGGTGTTTGGAAGGCCGATGAATATTTGGGGAGTTCCAAAACCTCGTTTGATACATGATATGCCTTGTATAATGATGAACGATTATCTGGCACGATTGACAAATGATTTGCTTTCTATCCATCAACAGGTTCGAGAGGCGCTCCCTGATAACTCCACTGGTGAGGCTCACGATCTCCGCCCTGGGGACCACGTGATGGTCAAAGTATTTGAACGATCCAGCAGTTTGGAACCGAGATGGCATGGCCCTGAGCAAGTGCTGCTGGCTACGCGAACTGCTGTGAGAGTCACTAACAAGAAGCGGTGGATACATTCAACGCACTGCCGACGTGTCTCTCCGGATCTGGTGAGCCCTGTGGTGCTATCCGACTACAGAAAGATTTTGGATACAGAAAAGAGCCCAGCTGTCACGCCTGATGAATTGGAGGGAGCCTTCCCGGACCACGTTGTTTCTGATAAAGTGAAGTACAATCTACGCCCCAGGAAATAAGATTCCTTTTGTGTTTTTGAAACTGGTTGGTAACCGCTCTGAGGTTTGTGAAACGGAAGCCGGGAATATCAAGGGGGGGGGATCAGTTCTGCCCAGTGTAGCGACACCCGTCTTGAATCCCGGAGAACAAATCAACGGCAGCCTCGGTTCAGAACCATCGTTTTTATTTTTCCCGCTTAGTGTTGTTTTCTTGAAGAGTATTGTTTTGTGAACTATGGCATCTCCTTCGACACGAAGAGGGAGAATTCTTGGTGTTGTTTTGTTTGTCTTGACCGTAGTGGTGATCGCAGTATTAGCTTGGACTATAGAACTGTTGTTTCCTGTACGAGAACATTTGCTGCCCACCACTCCAAGTCCATCTGAACATTTTCATTTCACTCTGCCTTTTCACGAAGAAAGACATAGGCAGACTTATTTGAATAACAGCTTTATTAAGATTTTGCATCATACTCATAACATGACCAACACGTCCAATTGTTGGGTATGTGGAATGTTGCCCGGACATCAGAAGAAGGGAGGAACACCACTCATTCCTCTCCCGTTTTCTCATAATGGTTCTTGTCATGCTTGGTACACTCTTCTTTTTACTCTGCGATGGCCAACGAAAGGTGGACTACTTTTTCGGTTGAATAAAATATGTTATAACGACAAAGACGGCTATCCACACGCTGAAGGAACTAAGTTTGAATGGGAAGAGTACCGTCCGGACAATGTTTCTACACCTCGTGTATATACGAATCAAAGACTTATAAATGTGACGAGCTCGCATATGATAACAGTCATTGATACAAAAGCAGATTTGTGTATTAGAAATAAAGGTACAATCCCTGTAGGCCGCAGTGAATGTAATATTACACTTACCTTTGATACACCAATTGGAATTGCATTTGTAGCTTCACATAACACATATTTCATTTGTGGAAATAAGGGATACCATCGTCTACCATTGGGATGGTTGGGAACGTGTTATATAGCTTTTGTATTACCACCTGTATTTATTGCTCCTCCCATGTACCACAATGATTACGTTCTGTACCATGATTTCATACTAAACAGGGTCAAACGAACAGTAGATCTTGATGAAATAGACCAGACTGATACCACTTTACAACAATATGTAGATTTCAATTTGGGGTTATTCTCATTCGTAGGAGCTGCACTGAATAGCAGGAAGATAAGGCGGCTTACGCGTGTGGTGGAAGCAGTCGCTAACGAAACTGCCTCCGCTTTAGGGAATATTACTGAGGAATTGCAAATTACCAGAATTGTGGCGCTCCAGAATCGAATGGTTCTAGATGTGATACTAGCTGATAGAGGTGGAGCATGCCGCGTCATCGGAAGTAGTTGTTGCGTGTACGTACCAGATAACTCACCTTCTGTATATGATTCGATTACAAAATTACATAAGATAGCTGCTGAGATCCACCCAGAAAATGGAACATGGACCTTTTCTGGTTGGTTCTGGACCCTGCTTAGTACTTGGGGTTGGAAATTATTAACGATTCTCTGTGCTTTTATTGGAGTACTATTTTTCCTTTGTCTATGTATTCAATGTGGCCCTACATTATGTTCTGTATGTATCACAGCCTGTATTCCGTCCAAACGAGCTATTGTTAAGCAAGAGAAACTGATTAATGATGAAGTATTGAAAATAATGGCTATTAACATTGAGGATGAACATTCTGACTACGTCCACTATGAGGTAGCTTTTGCTAAACGCTAAAAGGGCCGTCTGTCGTGTTTTGGCAGCTCCTGAGTTAGCGTTTAGCACAGCTACACGGTCTTTTCTGTTAACTTGACCAAAACGAACGGGGGCCATTTTGAATCCCTCTGACTTCCGTTTCCTATGAACACGCTGCCTCGTGGTCAGTGTGCCCTTTCGTCCTTTCTCGATACCCATGGTCACTATTCTGCTCGGCAACAGGCTATTTTTAGTACTGGTCAAGCGCACATGCGCACTATGCATCAACTGGTCACTCTTTAGGAATGTTCACACTAACTGACCAGTGCCGTTGAACTCCTCCCACGTGCTGGCTGTGTTCCAAAAATGACCTTATATGTACCTAAAATGTGTAACTTGTAACCGCCTATCTTTTTATTGCTATTAAACTGTATAAAAGAGGTCGCACACCAATGTTCGGTGTGCTACTTCTTACATTGCCGAAGGGTGCTGTAGGAATGTATCACCACCCCATGGGGTCTTAATAAACTTGTCTTTTACCTTTTCCAGTGTCCGTGCCAACTTCTATACTAAGGCGTTCGAGAGTTTAGCAAGTATGTAGGCCTGATTTGAACCCAACACCACAATGTGGGTTGCTGTTGCCAAGGCTTGTTGTGTTCAATCAGAATGCTGACACCGCAGCACTCGACATCCTTCATCGGACAGCTTGAATCCAGCTCCTGGTTGTCATCGACGCCTCCTGGTCCTCGTGGCTGCAGAGTCAAGCTTCACCTCTTCATCCCTGAAACACCCGACATCGGTGGACATTCGTCTATCATGTCCCTGGTCACTGGCAAGTGACTCTGTCCCCTCTGCTTTCAGAATCTTCACATCTTCAATCTAGGCTCGTATCACACCGGACACTTTTCCTTTCTTCGGCAGCAGCACTTTTCAGCAGATCACCATTGAAATCAATAGCGATTCCCGACACCATTTGACACCTATGCACCCAGCTTCCCTGGGTGAGGCAACACGAGTACTCTGGTGCTCCCATGGGTGTTGGCCCTAGAACCCCCTAAGTCTAAAGGGGTTTGCTTGAAGCCTTACCCTAAGTATCCTTTTGCTTTAAAATTCCAACCGCAACTTTCCCCATAGAAGCTAACGAGGCTCGCAGCTGTGTTCTCACACTGCACACATCCCCCGTGGGTCCCCTGTGTCACTACCTTGGGTGGTTCCTTGGGGTCCCAGTGATTCTACAGGCTCTAGGCCTTGTGTCTAGTCAAGTCTTGGTTCTCATACCATTTTCCTAATATATGGTTTGGTCCCCCTGGGGTCCATTGTTTATTGTGCTAATATGATTGTCGTTTTGGTGCTTTAATTTTGTGTATCTTGCTCTGTAATCTCATAAAGAGATTACTAGAGAGTGTTTAGTAATAAATACATATATTTTAAATATATACTTTGTGTGGTTCTCCTTTCATTTAGTTATTAAAGACGTTATAATCTGGTAAACCAAGCAGCTTTACACTCCTTCAAGACTTAGCCTGAAGGGGTTGTATGTCGTTACAAAGCATTCCGTTGCAATGCATGCCTTGTCCACGCATGCGTTACAACGTGAATGCAATTACCACGAATATGCTTTACCACAAAAATACCTTTACCACGCATAGTTATACATCGATTTTCGTTGTATAACTATCCATGATAATGGCATTTTCATGGTAAATATTTTCTCCGATCCCTGCCCCAATACCTTACGTGTTCCCTCCGCCCCCCAGCCCCCAATCTTACCACATCCTTACCGCCTGCTGTGCTTTTTTTTAGTTTATAACTATAAATATATTTTTTAATATGCCTAACATTAAAAATTAGTATAATAAATAAAATTACTCACAGTTTTCCTTATTTTTCTATCAACTGACTTCTTCTTCTTCGTACTCTGTTTTAAGTGGTCCTTTTTCCATTTTTTTGTAAATTCAGTACGTAGACGCCTGTACGTTATTACGTAGTTATTGAGGCTCATTGAAAGACAGACAATAGGCACAGAAGAGCTTTTTTTAGGTAAGAATTTTATTTCTTTTTATTAAACCCACTTGTTATTTTTTGGTGGGGAGACCCCCCCAAGCCCCCTTTTTTAATTCTTCCTTTTGCTCACATTCCTTTCCTACATATTTCGTAGTAAAGGAATGCGTGGTAAAGGCTATACGTTGTAACCACACATGCGTTGTAAAGCATGCATGGTTAAGTATAGCGTGGAAACGGCTGCGTTGTACTGGCTGTTTCCCGCCTGAAGGCTGCTCTCCATACCTACCACTAGGATAGCTTTCAATAAAGGTTGTCTTTAAACCTATCATCAAGAAGGGTTGTTTGGACTGGTGCAAGGTGCCCACTAGAACTAGTGGACAGCATATACCAGGCCAACTTCTCATATCGAGCAATTCCCAATTGCCAGCAGGGCCGATACAAGGGTATGCAGAATACTTTCTAATCAAACTCAATGCACATAGGGTTCTATGTGCTTTGGCTGTATGTGTGTCACCCCAGGCTGAGACAGCTTCCCCACATACACACATACAGTCCTTGAGCTGCTGTAGGTGGCTGGTCTGTCTTGTTTGCACATCCCCCAGTAGTTCACAGGTTTTTAAAGGAACATTTAGTAGATTATGATGCTTTGTTTGATTTCCTACGGTCCCTAGAGCACTTGCATCTCCACTCTGCCTATTCCTCAAAGTTGCCTGTTACTTTTGCTGCTAAAGTGTGGAAATGCATTTCATGAAAAATGACCTTTGTGTTTGTTTACTTAGACATTCCGGCAACATGTAGTCTACCTGTAGGTACTGGGGCACCTAGCATGAGCACCAGTTACATTGTTCAAGTACACATTACTGGAGCTATTTGGCCCACAATCCCCCCCATTGGTTACAAATTGTTGGGGGTATTTGCCCCCCAAACCTCCAACAGGTTTAACATTGATGGAGGTATTAGCCCCCCACCTCCACATTGGTTAAACATTGCTGGGGTTATTACCCCCAACCCCAATTTTGTATATACATTGCTGGGGGTTTTTGCCACCCCCTTCACATTGTGAAACATTGTTGGGAATATTTGCCACCCAAAGCCCACATTACTGGGGTTATTTGGCAAACAACCCCCCCATTGGTTATACATTGCCGGGGGTATTTGCCCCCCAAACCCCCAACAGGTTCAGCATTGCTGGGGGTATTATCCCCCCACATTGGTTAAGCATTGCTGGGGGTGTTACCACCAACCCCAATTTTGTATATACATTGCTGGGGTAAATGCCCACCAAACCCTGTATTTGCATCTACATTACTGGGAGCATTTGCCCCCCCAACCCAGTTAGCATCTACATTACAGGAGGTATTTGCCCACAAAACCCAAAATTGGCTCAACATTACTGTTGTTATTTGCCAACCAAACCCCATATTTCCATCTACATTACTGGGGGTATTTGCCCGAAACCCCCAAATTGCCTCAACATTTCTATGGGTATTTGTCCCACAGCACACATTTTGCCTATACATTACTAGGGGATTTTGCCGCCCCCCTCATATTGTGAAACATTGTTGGGAATATTTGCCACCCAAAGACCCAACTGGTTCAACATTGCTGGGGGCATTTGCCCCTCCATCCCCACATTGATTAATCATTGCAGGGAGTATTAGCCCCAACCCCAGTCTTTACTGTACATTGCTGGTGGTGTTAGACTTCCACCTCCCAATTCTGCATGGACATTAATGAGTGTATTAGCCCCCCAGTCCCCCCTTTGTGTATGATTTGCTAGAACTATTGCTCCCCTGAAAATGGCCTCTACATTGCTGCTAGTATTCCCACAACCGTCAATGTAACTGTACTTTTGCCCCTGCTTTCTCTTATGTTGCCTATTGCGGGGTAATGGCTTTCTTGTGTAGAGGTAGGTGTCTGACTTACCGTCTGCAAAAAAACGCGTCGGTCGGGGTTGAAGTATTGCTCGTAGACGTACAGTATGGGGATTATGTGAGTGATCGGATACATGGCAGCACAGTCTTGGTCACTGGAATCATGTTGTGGCACGTATCACATCGGAGATACTCCCCTTATGGATGCTCTAATGTGTTGGTTGTTGTGACTGATATGGAGCATCGGAAGTACGCATCGTACTTGACCGTTCAGAATCGGCATGGAAAATCCCTCAGGACAACTCCATTCTGTTTATCCGGAGGCTTCTCGATCGGAAAATGAAGACGGAATCAGAGTATTATCAAACGAGAGAGGGAGGAATAACGTGGACTAGTTCCCTTCCCCTGTTATACTTGGTAAGCATTAATGAAAACTAGCTAGTGGGTGCAAGCTAGATGTCTGTGCCTGGGAGAAAAACCTTTTTTTTAATGAAGACCCTCACCCACCAACCTACTTGATGGCATGCTTCATCATCGAGTCCCACCCAAGGTGCGGAGTGCACCTCGGTGTGCTTTGACGCCTGACTTCAGCAGAGCTGGTTTTATGTTTGTGAGAGTGCAGTAATGTGAATGAGTGTAAAAACTGTCCAATGGTTCCCGTTTGACTAAAGGATTTAATGTTGGGCCCTTGGCAGTATTAAAAACAGCTAGGGGGATATACGGGGAGATGTGATTAAGGCTCCAATATCCTGTATAAATGATGAGGTCTACATGTTTCAGCCAGACTACTTTGTATCCTGGCTTACGTCAGGACCTATGTGTTAGGTGAATTAGTGATGGTCAGATGTAGTTTGCATGACCAACAATGTGTTGCACTCACTAAGGTGCACTTATTGGGGGAGGTTTTATTCCTCTATTCCCTCAGAACCTGTTGGGACAAAAATTGGACAAACAAGACAGACATACATGGACATTTGGTAGCTTCACATCTTTACGCACTGGAAATGTGACTTGATGAGCACCATGTCCGTACACTACGGTATAAAAGGGGGTGGTGATGTCCGTACACTAAGCGGAAAATATCGGTAGTGAGACAGGTGGGGCCTGTGAAAAGAGCTGATTTTTATGTACTATAGTGCCTTTAAAAATGGCGTGGAGTCACATCACTGCACTCTCACAAACATAAAACCAGCTCGCTGTAGTCAGGCGTCGAAGCACACCCGAGGTGCACGCGGCACCTTGGGTGGGACCCGATGATGAAACTTGCCACCAACTAGGTTGGGGAGCGAGGGTCTTCATAAAAAACAAAAGGCATGGATATCTAGCTTCCACACAATGGAATCAGAGTGACAGACTCATTTGGTACGTGAAGGGTTTTTGGCATCATACTTCGTTGTTTAATAGAACGGGAACCCAGCATGAGTCAGTTAGAAGATCCATCTCCAGACGGCCCTGGGATGGACTTCCTACATCATATTCTGGCCCTCTGTCAACACAGACAATACATAAGCCAGCCCACATTTCAATATGGCAGGCAGGAATCCATCAGCTCAACGGAGTGCTTGTAAACTCCACCACAGAGGGACAACAGGAGTCGGGTCAAGATCTAAATTAGGCTCAAAATCTCATTTGGAGTGAGAGGATGTGAGGCAGCTATGTTGTACTCAGGCATCAAAACAGAAACTTGGTGCACTGACCCTAAGGAAAAAAAGTATTTAAACACGTAAAATGTGACTTCTAACTGAAAGTATAGCACACTCTCCAGCAAAGTGAGACTAATGTACATGGGAATATTAGTCCCGGCTCATCTGCCGTCGATCAGATCATACCTAAAATATAATAAGAAGTTGCGATAGCGGACCAGTGATAAATAAGTGAAATTGTTATTAAAGAAATACAGGCTAAATACAAGCCCTTGGGCTGGGAAGGTATCATACCTGTTTCACAGGAAAAAGCAGGAGGTAGTCATAGGTGGCTTTTATGGTGTGATGGGATATGGGCCGTGTGAGAAAAGTCTCATCCCTGGGTAGCTGTGGCACAGAGCAGTCAGGCTTGAATCAAAACAAAAAATGTGTAAAGCATTTATCTGTACCAAAACAGTCAATAAGTAAAAAACACAATACAATAAAAATACAATTCCAACTTATTACAAGCATTTGCAATGCAACAGGTCTTGCATTTTCAAAACTTTGACCTATTGATATTTTAAATGACAATGAATTTTATTATTTCAGGTTTTTTTAAACACATAAATAAAAGGCATTGACAATGCCAATAGCTCAAAATCTGGCAAATGTGATACCTATTGCATTGTAATTGCTTGTTTTCTGCTGATGTTGCGCAGCATCGCCATAAAACATTGATCAAGACAATAGGACCAAAAGGTGAAACCTATTGGCTTTGAAAATTATTGTTTACTTTGCTGGAGCTCAGCTTTGGCTGGTGTCTTCTCACTTCTACCCCTGCTATTCTGCTATTTATTACCCATTTCTGGATACATATACATACAAATGCACTGTGGGAAATCTTAGTTGTTTTAGTAACTACTACGGTTTATGTGGCTGCTCCCACAATTTCATGAGAAGCATAGCAAAGGCAAACTTTATTTCACCGATTATTACTTTGGCCAAAAAGATGGCTCTTCAAAAGAGTTTCCAAATGTGACTTGAAGAAACTGTATAGTATTAAACGGGTTTTAAAGAAAAAAGCAGCAGCTCAACAAATGGTAAACACTTGGGGGCAGATTTACAAGCGTGACGCATCTGTGCCATTTTTGCCCCATGGTGGGCCGTATTGTAAATGCGGCGCATCCAGGGTGGCGGAGCTGCGGCGCACAATAACTGGCGCATCCCTGTAAATCTGCCCCTTGGTAAACAAGCCAAGCCGGAAAAAAAGCCTGCACCTGTTTCCCCATCCTAATAAAGTGTGGTCATACATTGGCAGACACATGTAAATTAAATTCCCCGTGGAGTTTACTTTCGGAATAACACACAGATGATACATGAGAGCCGCTCTCATGCAAGCCGCCTTCCGTGCCTTATGTTAATCGTGCTCACATTTCAGGTCAGCAAACATTTTTTCTTGTAAGAGACAATAGCGTGATGCCCAGGACTGGATGTGCTACGGTGTCTTTTTGTTTTACCGAGGAGCAGAGCGGGAGAGGGAGAACAAAAGGACAAAGATGAAACCTGGGGCTTCTCCTCATGCAGAGGATAAGATCCATTTACACAGGCTTGGATAAAGAACTAAAGAGTAAAGAGTGCACCAGAGACAAAGTGTTGAACTGCATTTTAAAATGACCCACATGACTCCATTTTGTGTTGCCATGCTCTCGGCAACCTGGTGAAGAATTGCTTTCCATGTCCCTGTCAAAATTTGCCCAACCCTCCCTGCTCCATGTGGTCGAGCCGATTCCGAGAAGCTGCCTGTGTGCCTCAACCCCCCAGTTGTGCCAGAGACTCAGCCACATCCTGTCCATTGTTGGTAACTCAGCCTGTCACGACCAGCTGCCCTGTGACCACACCAACTGAGAGGAAGCACGAGGCTGTGCCCTGTGACCATACCAACTGATAGAGGAAGAACGAGGCTGTGCACTGTGACCACACCAACTGATAGAGGAGCACCACGCTGTACCCTGTGACCACACCAGTTGGGCAAGGAAGCACGGGGCTACGTACTTTGTGCAATCAGAGACAGATATCCCCTGGCCACGATTGCACCATACAAGACTGACGAAGAACTTGTCAGATGAGGAACTTATCTGAATAAGGAACTTGTACTGTGCAAGTGGGCGTGGCTAGTGCTATAAATATGTGACGGCTGCGGAGTAAAGCAGCAGTCTCCGTAAAATTGTCTTTGTACCATTCTGGGACCCTGTCCTTAGCTCGAGCTAATAAATAACTTACTTCCCTCCACGGCTGGTTGTCCTGATCTCTATGGTAAGGTATGATTTAAGCAAGAAGAACCCGTAGATTCTAGGTGTCCCCTGCACCGCTGGCTTTGACTCTCCTAGTGGGGAGGGGTCTCCAAAAAGCCGGTTCTACAATTTGGCGCCCCACGTGGGGCGTCTTTGGTGGTCGTCATCTAGCCTGGTGGTCGTGAGGAGTCCGTGATCGAACTCTAAGGGAGGCGCGCCACTACATTGACTGAAAATTGTCTTTGTGGGCCCAAGGACTCCAATTGCGTGATTCCTCCCTCCAGTGGGCTATCCAACTGCGGCCCGACTTACGCCCCAGTTCTGGTTCCTAGTTTTGGGAGATCGGGACCTTTGTGACACCTGCCGTGTGATGGAAGATTAATGGTCAGGTAAGAGTGGGAGTGGCCCACTTCTTTGGTGATTTGTATCTTTGTTTTAGGTATTGTTCGACTTTTGCAAAGCCGAAAACCAAAGGGTAAGTGCAGTTATATGCTGTAAACGTTTGATTTCACCCTTTGATGTTTGGAACCAGGATACGCGCCTAGAGATGCCTGGATTTAGTAAGTTTCGGAAATGGTGTTGTTGTTATTGTACACAGGACTCCGCATTGGAGGAATCTTGTCCGATTCCTCCTTTGGGGACCCCTAATCATGAAGTTTATACTAAACATGGTGTTGGCCCAATTATGTTTTGCTCACTTTGGCACAAGTATACAAAAGATATTGCTGAGTTACAAAGGGCAATGTATGATAGTTTTGAACCTCCTGTGCTAGATAATTTAGAAGAGAAGTTGCTTCAAAGGAAAGCTAGACCTGCGATGTTTGATTCCTTTTGGGTTTGGCGCAAGGAGTCCAAACAGAAAGAAATCAAACTCAAAAAGAACGAAGCTAAAATAATACGCATGAGTGTGATTTAGAAAGCCCAGAATCACGATAATAGGAGAATAGAAGAGGATATAGTAAAACATGACAGATTACATTGAATGCGGATAGATGGATGTTACACTACAAAGAAGGTTCCCGAAAAGGCCAAGGACAAGGAGGATGACCCTCTCATGTCCTCTATGTTGAGCACCCCTCCACCCTATACCCACGCCATGTATCCGGCCCTTGATCCTGCACAATTGACTCCCGCTACTGCTCCAGTTGTTGCCCCTGCCCATGCCCTGGTTTGTACGATTCCTCAGTCACTTGTTCCCAACGCCCCGACTATTCAGGCCACTATACCAATGCAAGTACACCCTTCCCTTCCCCTTTTTGCACCTTCCACTGGCCTTGTGCCTGCCCAACTTAATATGCCTCAAACTCCCGTTGCAACTAACACATTCCTTGTTGACAGTCATCTAACACCTTCCCCCAGTGCAGGGCTACTAGCGAATGCTTGGTCAGTGGTCCGTGATTATTTCCCTTATGTAACTCCGCCTAGGCCACCCACTCCCAGATGACGCACTTTGCGCAGACTGATAGGGAATACACAGGAACAACTAGCTATGAGTCAAAAGGCTCGTAGGTGGATGGAAAATACCACTATGTACATCGCTCAGGATATATGGATGACGATGGATCAGTGGACACGCATCCAACAGATTGATATTTTTTGTGAAATGTGTGACATGCTGATCCAAATGTGGGAGGATTTTGTAGAAATAGATCCACCCCCAGGTCTGTCTGACCTTCGCCATAAAGTTGAAAAAGGGGACATACAGGGCCCAGCACTATTATGCGATCTGATCACGCTAGTCAGACCCTCCAGGATTTTGCGATTTCGCGGTTTGCCGTGAAATCGGCACTTTTGTAAAAATGCCGCGATTTTTACAAAAGTGCCCGCGAAATCGGCACTTATGTAAAAATCGCCGCATTTTTACAAAAGTACCCGCGAAAATTAAGGAGGTGGGGAGTGTGGCCTCATTTGCAGATTATATCTTTATGAAGAAAACACATATCTCTCTGATTCCCAAGGTACTGCACAGCTGCTGCACCCCCAGGGGAAGGAGGTCGTGCACCCCCTCTCCTGAATGTTGAGCCGGACATGTGCCTCGGTGTGTCTCCCCCTGACTGTGCCTTAGTGTGTCTGTTCCTGACTGTATCTGAGGTCGTCTCTTCCTGACTTCCGTCAGTGTGTGTCTTCCGGGCTGCCCTCAGTTTGCCTGTCTCTAGCTGTCCCTGAGACTGTCTCTATTACTGGCTGTGCTTCGGTGTGTCTCTTCCTGGTGATGCCTTGGTGTGTCTCTTCCTCGCTGTCCCTGAGGACGTCTCTTCCTGCCTGCCCCTCAGTGTGTCTCTTCCTGGCTGCCCTCAGTGTGTCTCTTCCTGGCTGTCCTCAGTGTGCCTTTTTCTGGCTCTCCCTTAGACTGTCTCTATTACTGGCTGCCCTCAGTCTGTCTCTTCCTGGATGTGCCTCAGTGTCTCTCTTCCTTGCTGCCCTCAGTGTGTCTCTTCCTGGCTGCCCTCAGTGTGTCTCTTCCTTGCTGCCCTCAGCGTGTCTCTTCCTGGCTGTGCCTCGGTGTGTCTCTTCCTGCCTTCCCTCAGTGTGTTTCTTCCTGGCTGTGCCTCAGTGTATCTCTTCCTGCCTTCCCTCAGTGTGTCTCTTCCTGGCTGCCCTCAGTGTGTCTCTTCCTGCCTTCACTCAGTGTGTCTCTTCCTTGCTGCCCTCGGTGTGTCTCTTCCTGGCTGCCCTCAGTGTGTCTCTTCCTTGCTGCCCTCAGCGTGTCTCTTCCTGGCTGTGCCTCGGTGTGTCTCTTCCTGCCTTCCCTCAGTGTGTTTCTTCCTGGCTGTGCCTCAGTGTATCTCTTCCTGCCTTCCCTCAGTGTGTCTCTTCCTGGCTGCCCTCAGTGTGTCTCTTCCTGCCTTCACTCAGTGTGTCTCTTCCTTGCTGCCCTCGGTGTGTCTCTTCCTGTCTGCGCCTCAGTGTGTCTCTTCCTGCCTTCCCTCAGTGTGTTTCTTCCTGGCTGTGCCTCAGTGTATCTCTTCCTGCCTTCCCTCAGTGTGTCTCTTCCTGGCTGCCCTCAGTGTGTCTCTTCCTGCCTTCACTCAGTGTGTCTCTTCCTTGCTGCCCTCGGTGTGTCTCTTCCTGTCTGCGCCTCAGTGTGTCTCTTCCTGCCTTCCCTCAGTGTGTCTCTTCCTGGCTGTGCCACAGTGTGTCTCTTCCTGCCTTCCCTCAGTGTGTCTCTTCCTTGATGCCCTCAGCGTGTCTCTTCCTGCCTGTGCCTCGGAGTGTCTCTTTCTGGCTGCCCTCAGTGTGCCTGTCCCTGGCTGTCCCTGAGGACGTCTCTTCCTGCCTGCTTTCAGTGTGTCTGGTCCTGACTGTCCCGAGGGTGTTTCTTCCTGGCTGCCTCAGCGTGTCTCTTCCTGGCTGCCCTCAGTGTGCCTGTCTGTGGCAGTCCCTGAGACTGTCTCTATTACTGGCTGTGCCTCATTGTGTCTTCCCTCCGCCCTCGGGTGTCTCTTCCGCATCAGTCGGTGCCAGGCTGTGCCCGGGGGCAGAGTCTGCCTACTCTGCTCTCACTGCCTCCTGCGGCTCCAGAGACGGCAACACACCCCTCAAGGAGGGGCAGAGTGACACCCCCAGGGAGAGGCAGAGTGACACCCCCAGGGCGGGAGAGAGGGAGGGACACCCCCAGGGAGGGGCAGAGTGACACCCCCAGGGAGGGAGGGAGGGGCAGAGTGACACCCCCAGGGAGGGAGAGAGGGACAGAGTGACACCCCCAGGGTGGGAGGGAGGGGCAGAGTGACACCCCCAGGAAGGGAGAGAGGGAGGGACACTCCCAGTGAGGGAGAGAGGGAGGGACACCCCAGGGAGGGGCAGAGTGACACCCCCTGGGAGGGCGGGAAGGGCAGAGTGACACCCCCAGATAGGGAGAGAGGGGCAGAGTAATACCCCCAGGGAGGGAGGGAGGGGCAGAGTGATACCCCCAGGAAGGGAAAGAGGGAGGGACACTCCCAGTGAGGGAGGGAGGGGCAGAGTGATACCCCCAGGGAGGGAGAGAGGGAGGGACACTCCCAGTGAGGGAGAAAGGGGCACAGTGATACCCCCAGGGAGGGAGAGAGGGAGGGACACCCCAGAGAGGGCCAGAGTGACACCACCATGGAGGGAGGGAGGGGCAGAGCGACACCCCCAGGGAGGGAGAGAGGGGCAGAGTGACACCCCCAGGGAGGGAGGGAGGGGCAGAGCGACACCCCCAGGGAGGGAGAGAGGGGGGACACTCCCAGTGAGGGAGAGAGGGGCAGAGTGATACCCCCAGGGAGGGAGAGAGGGAGGGACACCCCTGTGAGGGGCAGAGTGACACCCCCAGGGAGGGAGGGAGGAGCAGAGTGACACCCCCAGGGTGGGAGAGAGGGGCAGAGTAACACCCCCAGGGAGGGAGGGAGGGGCAGAGTGATACCCCCAGGGAGGGAGAGAGGGAGTGACACTCCCAGCGAGGGAGGGAGAAGCAGAGTGATACTCGCAGGAAGGGAGAGAAGGAGGGACACTCCCAGTGAGGGAGAGAGGGGCAGAGTGATACCCCCAGGGAGGGAGAGAGGGAGGGACACTTCCAGTGAGAGAGAGAGGGGCAGAGTGATACCCCCAGGGAGGGAGAGAGGGAGGGACACTCCCAGTGAGGGAGAGAGGGGCAGAGTGATACCCCCAGGGAGGGAGAGAGGGAGGGACACTCCCAGTGAGGGAGAGAGGGGCAGAGTGATACCCCCAGGGAGGGAGAGAGGGAGGGACACCCCCAGGGAGGGAGAGATGGAGGGACACCCCAGGGAGGGGCAGAGTGACACCCCCAGGGAGGGAGGGAGGGGCAGAGTGACACCCCCAGGGAGGGAGAGAGGGGCAGATTAACACCCCCAGGGAGGAAGGGAGGGGCAGAGTGACACCCCCAGGGAGGGAGAGAAGGAGGGATACTCTCAGTGAGGGAGAGAGGGGCAGAGAGATACCCCCAGGGAGGGAGAGAGGGAGGGACACTCCCAGTGAAGGAGAGAGGGGAAGAGTGATACCCCCAGGGAGGCAGAGAGGGAGGGACACTCCCAGTGAGGGAGAGAGGGGCAGAGTGATACCCCCAGGGAGGGAGAGAGGGAGGGACACTCCCAGTGAGGGAGAGAGGCACAGAGTGATACCCCCAGGGAGGGAGAGAGGGAGGGACACTCCCAGTGAGGGAGAGATGGGCAGAGTGATACCCCCAGGGAGGGAGAGAGGGAGGGACACTCCCAGTGAGGGAGAGAGGGGCAGAGTGATACCCCCAGGGAGGGAGAGAGGGAGGGACACTCCCAGTGAGGGAGAGAGGGGCAGAGTGATACCCCCAGGGAGGGAGAGAGGGAGGGACACCCCCAGGGAGGGAGAGAGGGGCAGAGTGACACCCCCAGGGAGGGAGAGAGGGAGGGACACTCCCAGTGAGGGAGAGAGGGGCAGAGTGACACCCCCAGGGAGGGAGAGAGGGGCAGAGTGACACCCCCAGGGAAGGAGAGAGGGGCAGAGTGACACCCCCAGGGAGGGAGGGAGGGTCAGAGTGACACTCCCAGGGAGGGAGAGGGAGAGAGGGGCCATTGTGTAGTCGTTTCTCAGGTAAACTAATTTTACAGTCGTCAGAGGTAGCTCCAATCACTTGTTGCCCCTGACAGTACATTTTCTTCTGAAGTTGATGACTTTGCTTCTATGAGTTATTGATTGCATGCAATACAGGCACATTGGACATGGAAGGTGAGGGGGTTACATGGCCAACTAGAGCATGGGCGTCAATTCACTAAAATGCTTGGGGTAGTGGAAGGGACATCAAAGGAAATGACTTCACAGGGCCTATTTCAAAGTGGAATACTCTGCTAGAACAGTTTCCATTGTTTTAATGCTGAAAATGAATGATTAGGAGTAAAATAAAGTGCCGCAAAAATGCTGCTAAATTTCCCTATTTGTGCCACTAAATTTGCTAATCCATGCCGCTATATCCTGGGTGGTCTGGCTAGTAGCCTACAGAGACTCTTTATCTGGTGTTCTGTTAAATAAGGGTTTTCCAATGAGGGAGGTACAGCCTGTCTGGAGAGATTGCGTTGTTGGCATAGATGGCAACACTGACACTCCGGCAGGTTTTAGACAAGTGTGGGTTCATGGTTGCCTTCATTTAACAGAAAATAAAATATTGCATTAGTCTTAGATGAAGCTCTTTCCTAGAATGTTATGGGCTACACGCCCAGGTAAAAACAATTAGCAAATTCAGATGTATTTTTCACAGGAAAAATTGTGGCGCAAGGGAAACACAGAGTGTCTGTGAAAAAGTTTTGCTTTTAGAAAGTCAGAATTATGGTGGCTTAACATGCTTGCATGTTTAGTCATTGCAAAGTTGACAAGATGGTTACAAGTAAGTATATTTTCTATTTTGTGTTCCGTTAATGTGTATTATGTTTTATCACCTGATTAAAAGTTACAGTTGATATTTTTATGTGTTATGAGAAGTGTTTCTTTTTTTTTTTGTGTTGTGTATTTTTGCTTTTGCCCACAGATCATTCATGGATTGTTCTGGGTGGTTTTAAGGCTGACAAGACACGTGAGTTGGTTTAAAAAAAACAAAAAACTAAAAAAAAACATCATAGTTGTGAGAGGAAAAAGGTGAAATGTGCGCCCTGAATGACTATAGGTAGGAAATCAGGGTAAAAGAAGATTAGAACGTACCAGGAATGTTACAGTAGGTGTAGGGAAGTAGTGGAAAAGCAGAGGTCAACAGCAAATGCATCCGTGATGGTCCATTCCAAGAGGTGGTGGAACGAGTGTTCCATATGTACCTGTGGGACCTAATCAACATGCAAATTGCAAAAAGAAGGGTGCTGTCAGCAGTATGTTGGAAAAAAAGATGTGTTTTTTGCATAACTCCTTTGAAAAGAAATGTTCGTGTGTTTTTCTATTTTTGTGCATTTTGTCCTTTTATGAATTGTTCCTGCTGGTCCTGTGTGTCAGAAGCGACACAGTAAGTTGTATTGACAGCCGATCACCACTAAGGTGACCTGCTGTCAAAAGGAGGGTGAGGAAAGTAAGGAAATTGAATTTTGATTTTAAACCTGACAAATTAGGCAGGCCAAACTATTGGGTTTCGGGCTGCAGGTTCACTGTGCATAAAGTGCATTACATAGTATTGTGTGTCACCGCTCATTTGCATGTGCTACTGTAATTTGTTTATGCTTTTTGTGCTTGGTATACAGCAAGTATACCTGATGGCTTGGCATGTGAGTTTTTATCTTATGTGTGTTTCTTTTTTGTTTTTGCGTTGTTTTGACAAATTTTACTTTGGTACTATTACAAGCTCCCCTGTGTTGTGAGGGGATGGTCATGACAATGCCCATCGCTACGCAACAGTTGGTTGGACTTGTTCTGGTTACTAAATTCCACAGATATGATATTTCATGCTGTGAACATGAGAGACAACACTTCACCAGTGCATGTCTATTTGGCTATAATGGTATTGAAGAAAAATCAAAAAAGTTATACAGGATTAAATGCGTGTCACCTGCAGTTAGTCACATTACTGCCCCTTCCCTTAATGCACGGGCGGCCCTTGATTACATGCTCCCTGATTGGACCCTAAGGAGGAACTATAAATCTGTGGTTCTTGCTAAAGGTGACCTAAACTTTTCTCATGATATTGCACTAGTTAATCCTGTTCTGCTTCCTAGGTAGTATATGGTTTTGTTCCTCAAAGGAAACCAAGTTTCATTTTCCGCGGGGAAGGAACTGGATCATTAGCTGAGATTACAGTATATGGTGTAGCAGCCGGTGGTAGAGTTAAAATGTGTATACTATTTTGGTCTTTACTGTATCACCCGTACTCTTGGTGCTGTGTCACATGCCTGACTATCACCCAAGTAATTTCTTGTTCTTTCTATAGATTTTTCTTTTGCCGCTTCTCTTGATCGATGTCACATTGTGCCTAGTTATTGGGGATTTTAGCTGTGTCCTAGTCCTATTTCCCTTTTCCGTATTTCTTTCACCAGTCAGCCCTTTTATTATTGTTGATGTATTGTTTAGGTTCACACTCCCAGACTGCAGTGATGTACCAGGGACCCCCATATTATGTATAAATCCCTTTTGTATGACCAAGCTGGTTTGCAAGAATTTTCTTTAGGCCCACTTCGATGTTTTCCAGTCTGACTGTCCCATGGCGTCTGGCCACTCCCTTGAAGATTGCAGGTCACCTGCTTGCAGTCCCATTGTGAAATACAATAAATTGTTTTTTCGCTAATTTGAAGGAAACTAACAACTGTGTCACATTTCCTACATCACTAGGTTCTGACGGATCTTCCAGAGTAAAAGGAAGAGTCATAATAACCTGCAGAACGGTGACAAAGATGACTCCTAACTCCCATCAGTGACAGCTACAGATGAGGGGCGGACGTCTTGGACCTACAGTCCCAGCACCCAGAAAGTAGCAAGGCTGGACAGCGATCGCCAGCGTATCAACAATGGTATTTCCAAAGTATTGTGTTTGCTTCATCAGACGGCGTTGGACATCAGAGAAGAAAGAAGAGCTGGTTCCCTGTTTGCCACAGATCAAGAATTTTAGTGCAAAGGAGCACAAAAGAAGGATCCCTGTTGTTGACGGCAGGGCTGGTTTGAGGCTTCAGTTTTCTACCTGTCATGTGCTGGTAACCTCTGACAGTGCGCGGTTCTTTGAACCCCTTGGCCTAAGATTTGACCACACCCCCTCCTTTCCTTTGCTCCAACAGAAGGGCAGTGCACCGGAGGATCCAAGATTGACAAAAGGCACTACATTTGTAATACCTATGTTGAAAGGAAAATTAGAATGGAAGAGCAGCCCAAGCGTCCTCTGACACTGAATAACAAGTGTTTGAGCCTGAGAATGTTGCTGAACGGTAAAGCCTGTTACCCTTTCCTGATTAACAGTACTTGGGTCTGCACAATATGATCTGCACCCACGACCACCGAAGAGCATGGTATCTGTAGTGCCTGCCGCAGAGGAGAGATATTGGTGCACTGCCTTTTAGACATTGAGATTTTCGAGTGAGCTGTGAGTGTTTGCCAGGAGGGCACTCCAACAGATACTAAGACACGCTATTTTCATGGAAAGGCCTGGATCAAGAGGCCCAACATGGAAGAAGGAAATGGAAGCAGATTTGATGGACGATAGAAGCCTACCAAAGAGGCTTAGAACAGACTTTTGGCATAGTTGCACAAGCAATTCCAGTGCAATGATATAAAGCGAGTGTTAGATATGTTCCCATCTGCCTAAATTGCTATGGAAGAGGAAGTGGCTCTGCCTCAAGCATCCAAAATGGTCCAACAGAAGTGAATTTGTGTGGCTGTTCTTACTGTTTGCTGGCATCATTTAAGAGTAGTATTCTGTTTAGTAGAACAGTATCAAGCCCGTACTCAGACAAAGAGTATCACCATTTCACCTGAAAGCATTGATAATATCTATGGCCCGTTTGATACCACACAAGGACTGACACAGATGGAGTAATGATAGTATCTAGTAGCTGTAAGGTCCATGGATTGCTTCCTATTCTGATTAGTAAAAGATAATCTGGTTTTGTCCCTAATCAAGTTATATGTGTGTAGGTTAAGAGACCTAATTATGGTGGTATATATGTATATTTATTAAACTCCAAGTTAAGTAATTTAGGTAATGAAGATGTCCTGGAGTACAGTGCATTGCAGACCGAGAGAGAGGTCCAGGAAATGATGGACATTGATCTAGACGACGATTGATTGTTGCCTCTTGATGGCAAAATGAGGGACTGTTGAACTGCGTTTTAAAATGACCCACATGACTCAATCTTGTGTTGCCATGCTCTCGGCAACCTGGTGAAGAATTGCTTTCCACGTCACTGTCAACACTTGCCCAACCCTCCCTGCTCCTTGTGCTCGAGCCGATTCCGGGAAGCTGCCTGTGTGCCTCACCCCCCCAGTTGTGCCAGAGACTCAGCCACATCCTGTCCATTGTTGGTAACTCAGCCTGTCACAACCAGCTGCCCTGTGACCACACCAACTGATAGAGGAAGCACAAGGCTGTGCCCTGTAACCACACCAACTGATAGAGGAAGCACGAGGCTGTGCACTGTGACCACACCAACTGATAGAGAAAGCACGAGGCTGTGGCCTGTGACCACACCAGTTGGGCAAGGAAGCACAGGGCTGCGTACATTGTGCAATCAGAGACAGATGTCCCCTGGCCACGATAGCACCACACAAGACTGACAAAGAACTTGTCAGATGAGGAACTTATCTGAATAATGAACTTGTACTGTGCAAGTGGGTGTGGCTAACGCTATAAATATGTGTAGGCTGAGGAGTAAAGCAGCAGTCTCCGTAGAATTGTCTTTGTATCATTCTGGGATCCTGTCCTTAGCTCAAGCTAATAAATAACTTATTTCCCTTCACGGCTGGTTGTCCTGGTCTCTTTGGTAATGTATGATTTAAGCAAGCAGAACCCGTAGATTCTAGGTGTCCCCTGCACCGCTGGCTTTGACTCTCCTAGTGCGGAGGAGTCTCCAAAAAGCTGGTTCTACAAAAGTGTGGATGCTGAGTGGAAAACTGGGCTCAGGCAGAAGATGGCAAATGAAATTGGCATTGGGCGGGCTGCGGGGCACGTCACAGGTCATGAGTGAGGAAGGCGCACGCTGTTCTTCTCTGTGGGCAAAGAAAGCGGCTATCTTGAAAGTACATCCAATGTCATTGGTTTCTTAAAAGGCTATACCAGCAGAGAGAAAATAAAATCCATGGAAATCCATGTCATGTTTAGCCAAAAAGGCTTCAAATAGAAGCATACATGCCAACATTTCTAACTGGCAAACGTAATATTTTGAAACAAAAATAGGGTAACTGTAGTTTACCCTAATATGCCAATATTGAAGCCGGGGAAACTTTGAACGGGAGACAACTTAAATAAAAGGCTTTTTGGTTTCAGAAATTGCGAGTTTCCTGCCTGAATCCTGTGTAATGTAAAAAGGGTCATGCCATAAGTCTAAATAAGTTGAGTTCCTGAGCAGTGTGATCAAAGTGTGGGCCGCCGAGCGCCCCTGCTGCTCCTTCCCACTCCCACCTTAAAAGGAAGCCCAAACCAAACTATCCTACCAAAAACAGCCCGACTGACAGGGAACATCAACAAGTGCATAAAGCCTGATTAAAACTAAATAAATTAGAAGCAACAGAGCGGGAGGCACAGCAGGGGAGACAGCAGTAAGGTATCTGCGGCATTAAGAGGAGATGGGAGTAAGTATGCTATATTAAAATGTAAGCAGGTAGGGCACTTGAGTTGAACACAGAAAACAGTAGCAGAGCAGGGATCCAAGCAAAAAAGTAGTCCCACAAAGAACACATAAAGTATCATAGTGGAATGAGACAGTACTAAGTCCCTGCTCTGTGGGAGGAACAGAAGAGAGAAAGAAGGAACAAAGAGGCAGGACTGACCACTAGAAAGCAGGGATTTTTGAAGGACACTGACATAGACAAATCAAAAGCAATGGCATGAAATGGGATGAAATTGAAGTCCATTAACTGATTCCAGCAGGATTTTAAGAGACAGTACATGCACTGTCTCGCTCAACCTAAATATAGTATACATTTTTAGCTTTAAATAGACACCAAAATGACCAAAACTCTGATGAAGGGAAATGGAATTATAATATGTGCAATGCTTTAATAAGTCACTGCAATTCACTCCCAAAATGTTTGTTAAGTTCTGCTTTTCACTGTTAGCGGTGTTCTATGAGTATTGAAAGCAAGGGTCTGGGCGCAATGTCAAAGTTTTAGGCCGACCACAACGGAGCGCAAGTCTGATATAGGAGCGGAGTTGGTCCCTTTCAGGATTTTACCTTCACACTTAGAAACTTTTCAGATTATTTTTCTTGCCCACAGTCAGGTCAGCAGCTTGAGTCCAGCAGTGCACATTATATGTAGAAACAAAATGGTCCCTGACACAGCTTCAAATTCTCACTTAATGTGATTCTTATTTTTTGAGGTAAACAGATAAAATCTGTAAAAAGGAGATGTATTATTTGCAAGAAACAATATTAATGTCACAAACCCAACACAAACAGTACAAAAAGCCAATTATACTTATTCTCTCTTTGTATAATAGCAAATTTATTTACATGTTCATAAAAATAGAGAAAAGGAAAAACTGCAACCTGCAGTAAGAGAAAGGAAAAAGGGGGTGCTCAAGTGAATTGAAAGGAGAAATAGCTTAAAGGACAAAGTTAAGATAATTATGTACAACTCAAATTACAATTTTTTCAGTTGGACAACCAAGGAAGCCTACCCATACATTACTATCCATATAATTCGATCAAACAAAAAGGGGAAGGGGACAAGGACAATGACAAAATAATGATGTAGGCCTCAGAATGAAGGGGGCGTGATAGTCGACGTTTAGACCCTGGCGCAAATTGGGAAATTCACAACCTCTGCTGCGGGTCTTCTTCAGGACTGGGGTAAGGGGGGGCGGGGGACCTAAAAAGTAATTTAGATTGAGTTAGGTACATCAATCACATGAAGGGATTCCTAGTTATTTCAATTAGAATGTGTTGGGTACATTACCGAAGGGTAACGTACAGGGGTCACGTCAAAACGACTGGACGGGCCACCTGCAAGAGACAAAAGAACTAACTGAATGCCCATCTCCAAAAGGCACAGTTATCAAGTGTCTGACTGGCCTAATGACAAGTGATTATTTAGACCAAAACTCACCTATCGATGACTTATATGTGTAATTCCAAAATTGATGGATAATAGGATGCACAATTTATGTGGAAATTCAGATTATCCGGATTTATCGTTCTATTTGAAAGAGGAAACAAAAGGGGGGCACGAGCCATCAATTTATATATTGGCACACACCCGATGTTAAACGCGGTAAATACCAAATTGTTGGAAAAACAGTGACTCACCCCCGTTAACATCCAAGGGTGACTTAGTGAAGAGGCACTCTCTCACAGGTAGTCGTAAAGAGTCCAATATCCGACCAGGAGGGGGCCCAATGAATGAAGGGGGTCCTGTATCGAGAGAAGAGGCCGGAATCAATAGTACTCTAACCAGAACTGATGATTGTGTTTTTGGCGGGGGAAAAACGTCCGAAAACATTCTGCACCCGTAGTTACCTGGATTAAATTGGTCCGTTGGATAGCTATTCAAAACGGCCACCAAACTAAATGGAATTCGGAGGACGTCAGACTCAAACAGCGTCCGGTCAAAGTATCTAAAGCTCGGGGGTGTGTCCGGAAAGTACACGCAACGTGTAGTCACATGGGAGGATGCACTTTCCACAACTTTAGAAACTGAAAATTTCCGGATAGAAACAGAGAGAGGACTAATCCCCTAGTATTCCTCCGAGAATCACAATACATTCAAGATGGTTTCTGAATACCATAATTGTTCATTCTAGTGATATTGAATCGAGAATAAGGAACTAATTCACTTTGTATTCCCAATTCAAATAGTGAGGCTAGTAAATGCCAGTACATTCAGGTAGGATTCTATAATTGTTTATCCGAGGATTAGGAATCGATTAAAAGGACAAGTATCCACACGTCTGTTGTTAGAGAGGGGGAGGAAAACACTCGGACCTCTACTAACAAATTATCCACAGTAGTTATAGCAGCACCTAGGTGAATTTACTTGTACCTGTACCACATTAGTAATTGGTGCATATTTTAAAAATACTTTGATGCATATTTTAAAATACTTTGGTGAACACATCATTGTAGGAGAGTAGGGTCTGCTATCCTATGGTCACCCCAAATGTTTGCTTTTTGCTTCACTGGTTTATGACTTAATGTGGCTGTGGGCCTGCTAATCAGACCCACAGCCTGCTGTTCTCTCTCTAAATTGATACCCATGTACTTTAGGTGCATAACGAAATTGGAACTGGTTCACCTTATTGGCCCCTGTAACAGTGTACCCAGGTACCCAGGTCATAGGTGCTTCCAAGGCCTACCAGGGGCTGCAGCACGTATTGTGCCACCCCTGGACTGGCCTCCATATTTGACACAACTGGCTGATCATTCAGCTGGGGTAAGCCGGTGTAACCACCCCTTACTTAGGTGTAGTAAGCCTATACCTAACCTAAAATGGACACATATGTTCCTATCAGTCACTCCTATGGAAGGCCTCATCAATCCTGGAGGCAGAGTGCTTGGAAATATGTGAGATGGTGCTCTGGCATGAGCTGAGCCTGTCTGCAGCTTTCGGAACCATGTCCTTTAGCTGTTTCATGATACTGCCATACCATATACTCTTACGTGCATTATAATCCTCGCGGTTAAATGCTATCTTGGGTTTGGCTTTATCAAAACATGTCGAGTAAGGTGTCATACGAATTGGAATGCTACCCCTTCGCCAGTTCTGGCGACGGGGGTAGCATTCCACCCTTTTAGAGGGACACGACATGCATCTAACCTGAACCCCGGTTAAAGTTAAACTGAGCCTTAGCATCACAAAATGGATGCTGCCACCACAGACACGAGTCTGACCTCCTGTTGCTGGGAGTCCTTCCAGCGAGGGCAGCTTGGACAAAGGGTTTCCTGCCTTGGGAGGTGCTAGCACCACCCCAGACAGGATTTTGTGTATTGGGTAGGACAGGGCTGAATAGAATCAGACATGCCTGGGGCACACAAGGCGTCCCTGTGCATAGGCCAGTTCAAACCGGTGCTGGGGCCTTCCAGCCCCAGTCCTGGCGCGAAACTGGACAAAGGAAAGGGGGTGTAACCACTCCCCTTCCTGGTCCCACCCAGAGGAGGGACCTAGTAGGTGATCCGGCCCCCCAGATTCGAATAAGAGTGGGAGCTGTGTCCTGAGACTTCAGATCATCCTGAATCAACTTGAAACTAAGAAGACGACTGGACTTCGACATTCTGCTACACAGAAGACTGAAGAGCATCTCCCTTGTGGCCTAGGAGTGGCCACCCTGTGAACACAGGCACCATCCAGCAACTCGACGTCTGCTTTGCTGCCGCCTCCTGCCGAAGCCCGAGCCCAGAGCCTGACATGACCCAGACTCCCAGACTTCTCACAGCCCGATCCACAGTCCCTGCAAAGAAGGGACCCATGGAGGCACCGAGAGACGTGGGACCGGACCTCTTGAAAGACCCCCAAGAAGCTGACTGCGCAGCACCCGAGGCACCCTTGATGCTGTGCTTTAAAGTTTGAAAAGACCCAACCTCGAGCAGCCCTTGCACCGAAGATCAGCCCCCCAGCATCTCCACGATCTGCGTGGGGCCCTTTTGCACTGTGCCACTTGACGTGCCATCCCAGCCACTTGCCACGTGGCTAGCGGCCATCTTGGTCAACGAAAACGACAAATTACACCACTGGTCTGATTGCTCCAGATTGGCCCTTGCTTCCCTAAAAAGGAGCACCCGCTCTGACCTTGCTGGTCCGAGTGAGAAGCTTGAATCACTTCCTGCGTGGCTTGCTTTAGCCAAGGTCTGTTTGCTCCAATCAAGTTGCCGACACTGCCAACAGCGAGAGCCTTTGGGGGACAGCTCGTGACAAACTCCTGGACGTCCTTGACCTCTTCGTGTCCACGTGGCTGCAGAGACAATCTTCACAACATCACCTGTTTGCACCCGACATCGCCTGGTTCCGTCCTGGTTCCACGGTAGTCACTGGCTAGTGACTTTGAACATTGTCCCCTCTGCTTTCAGGTCTTCACCTCTTCAGATCCACCCTTGGATCCACCGGAACTCTTCACATCGAGCCGCCTGCAGCATCTTCAGCTCCAAGCACCATCGACCGGCGTGACGAAACCCGACACTACTTCGACCCTATGCACCCGCTTCCTGTGGGTGAGGTAACTCAGCACCGCCGGTGTTCCCACACTGGTACACACCTCTAGTGTCTGTGTCTAAAGTTTCATCCTTCTAGGTTACTCGGAAGGTTCCTTAATAACTAACTTTGTAACTTTTACGCACCATTGACATTGCATTGGTGCGTGCGTGCACTTTCCGCACTGCACCCGAGTCCCGCGGGCCTTTCCCGACTTCATCACTGCTAGTCTCGAACAGCTCCAGCGATTCCCCAGGCCCTAGGCCTCTTCACTTTCCCCATAGTGGTTCTTATACCACTATTTTTGTATATGGTTTAGGTGGCCCCTAGGGCTCATCCATATTCGTGCAACTTTTGTATATTTAAACTGTGTTTTGTTTTAACGCATTTGCTTCTGTGCTCATAAAGAGTATAGGGGATATTTGTAGAAATAAATCTATATATATTTTCAATATATATCTGTGTGGTGTCCTTTCATTTGGTATTCGAGGAATTGTATATGGTAAAACAGCTTGCTTCACATGCCTTTACAGAGTTTAGCCTAAGACTGCTTAGTCCATGCTACCCCTAGGATAGCTTGCCTATAAGGTTGACTTTACAACCTGCACCAAGGGGGTTGCTTGGCATGGTACAAGGTGATCACTAGAACTAGTGAGCATCATGTACCAGGCCAACTTCTCACATTGGTGGCAGCGGTGGGATTTGAGCTTGCTGTTGTTTTACCATTACAACCTTTAAGAGTATCATTTGAAAGATCATACAGGTACCTGATAGGTACACTAAAACAAGACTAGTATACTTAAGTTCTACTGAACTTAGTTGTTGTAGAGGATAGGGAGTAGCACACCCTGACTACAACTACTAGATAGGTTTTGTAGGAAAACACAAGTGTAGGTAGATTGCAACACATCCACCACACTAGAGCAATGTCTAGAGCAGAGGGATCCACTGGACCTATCTCTGTTGAGAGTGACCCTCCAAGGGCACCATCCAAATATGCTATCTTTCCTTTTAAGGAACTGAGGCAGCTGTGTTCCATGAGAGGAATCAAAACAGGTCCTACTCCTACAGCAGGACACCTCAGAGAGCTTTTAGACCAGTCTGAAGCTCTAAAGAACTCCAAACCAGGCTCCTCAGGGACTGGTGATGGAGGTTCTCCTTCTGAAGAAGAACACATTGATGCCCCTGCCCCTGTTATCCACATAGATGAGGAAGACCAGGTCACTGGAGATACTCAGCCAGAGGATGAGGAAGAAGAGGAGGAGGAGGAGGAAAGTGGGTCTGATGATGAGAGAAATAGCCAGGTGTTAGTCAGCAGGCTTAACCAGGCTAACGTAAGCTTATTTGGGACTGAAGGTGGGTCCAACCCATTCAGACCCCCAAATGGGCTTAACCAGGAGCATAGGAGGAGGAGGAATCACTCAGGTGAATCCAATACTTCCCATGTTTCTAGAGGTTCTCATGGCAACTCCAGAAGGGAGTTGACTAGCCTTCAGAGAAGGGAACATGAGGCCAAAATGAGAGAGGCTGAACTTAGGATCCAGAAGCAAGAATTAGAAGTTGCCCTGGCCAAAGAGAAACTTGCTAGAGCAAGGCAGCCTAGAGAGAGTGGATTATGATCCACTGGTGGCAGCACTATCCCTAAGGATAAAGACAGGTCCTATGACAATAGAAACCTGAGTAAGATTGTGCCCCCCTACAAAGTTGGGGATCATATCCACAAATGGATGACTGTACTTGAGAGAGCCTGCAAAGTACAGCAGGTCCCTCAGGAGCAGTGGGCAGCAATATTGTGGCTCTCCTTTGAAGGTAGAGGCCGAGACAGACTCCTCACAGTTAGTGATGGGGATTCTAGAAACTACCTGGTCCTGAAGAGTGCTCTGATTGATGGGTTAGGCTTAACCACTGAACAGTACAGGTTAATGTTCAGAGATACCCAGAAGACACAGACTCAGGACTGGTCTGAATTTGTTGAATGTGCCACTAAGGCTCTGGAGGGCTGGTTGCTGTGAAGTAAGGTTACAGACTATGAAGGATTGTACAATTTGCTTATGAGAGAACAGATTTTAAATAACTGTCAGAACCAGCAGTTGCATCAACATTTGGTTGACTCAGATCTAACCTCTCCCCAAGAATTGGGAAAGAGGGCAGACAAATGGGTTAGAACCAGAGTTAAGCAAAATAACCAGAACCAGAACCAGGGTGGTGACCAAAAGAAAACAGACCAGAAGGGTGGGGAGCAGAAAGCTAAAGACCAGAAGTCTTCAACAGGGCCCCAACTAATACTGAGGGTGGGTCCCAAACTTCCAAGAAGAAGAAGAAAGAAGGTCAAAGGAAACCCTAGTGTAGCTTTTGCAAACACACCACTCACTGGACAAGTGATTGTAAAAAGGGTGGAGCCCCCAACACTGCAGCCCCTAAGGCACCTGCACCCACTAGTACAGTTGGCAGTGTTGGTCCACAGACTAAGGGGGTAGTGGGTATCACCTTGGGAACTGATGGAGATTCTGGCCTAGTCGGAACTCCTACACAGGCTGTTCTGATCTGTGATGGGAAAATTGTTTTTTCCCCTTCTGTCAGTCCCAATAATTTGGGCAAGTACAGACAGACAACTTTGATTAATGAAAAAGTGGCTCAAGCATACAGGGACACATGTGCCAGTGTCACTATGGTGACGCCTAGCTTTGTGGACGCTGGACAGTACATACCAGGTGATAATTACCTGGTGACCAATGCCAGCAATGTCACTACTACACATAGTGTGGCAATTGTTAACTTTTCCTGGGGAGGGGTAACTGGCCTAAAAAGAGTTGTGGTTAGTGCTGATCTGCCAGTAGAATGTTTGTTGGGCAATGACCTGGAGAGCTCTCTATGGTCAGAAGTTGAGTACAGGACTCATGCAGAGATGTTAGGGATATCATCACATGTCCTTGCTGTGACCAGGTCACAGGCCAAAAACTGCCTCTCTGAACCTCAGGTCTTGGATCCTGGAACAATGGACCAAGTACCTTCCAAGACAAGGAACAGGAGGGTAAAGGCTGTGCCTTCCCAAATGCCTACAAGTGAGGATCAGCCTTCACATGAAGATGATCTGGAGACCCCTGAAGGAACTGTCCCTATAGAGCTTGAACCTGATCAGGTTGAGTTTCTGGGGACAGGGGGACCTTCTAGGGCAGACTTGGGGCAGGCTCAGTTATCCTGTCCTTCCCTTGAACCCCTCAGACAGCAGGCTGCTGCTGAGGCTGCTGGGAATGCTCATTATACCCATAAAGGTTATTGGGATATGGGCTCCTTTATTCAGAGGGTAGAGACCCCAAGCCTGGTACAACCAGGAGGTTGGTCATACCTCTGCAATTTAGGGGCTTCCTTCTTACCTTGGCACACAATATTCCCTTAGCAGGACACCTAGGCCAGAACAAAACATGAGACAGACTTGTCTGTCACTTTCACTGGCCTCACATGTCAGAAGATACAAAGGAGTTTTGTCGCTCCTGTGTAACCTGCCAAGCAAGTGGCAAAGCAGGTGGTACCACAAAGGCTCCCCTGATACCACTACCTGTGGTGGGGGTGCCCTTTGAAAGGGTAGGGATTGACATTGTTGGACCAATGGATCCCCCTACAGCATCTGGGCACAGATTCATACTGGTGGTGGTGGACCATGCCACCAGGTACCCAGAGGCAATTCCACTTAGGACCACAACAGCTCCTGTTGTGGCCAGGGCCTTACTTGGAGTTTTCTCCAGAGTGGGGTTTCCTAAGGAGGTAGTATCTGATAGAGGTGCAAACTTCATGTCAGGATACTTGACAGCTATGTGGAAGGAATGTGGTGTCAACTACAAGTTCACCACTCCCTATCATCCACAATGCAATGGGCTTGTTGAAAGATTTAACAAGACCCTGAAGGGCATGATCAAAGGATTACCTGAAAAGCTCAGGCGAAGATGGGATATCCTTCTGCCCTGCCTTCTGTTTGCTTACAGAGAGGTCCCACAAAAGGGGGTTGGCTTCAGCCCCTTTGAATTGTTGTTTGGGCACCCTGTAAGAGGACCCCTATGTTTGGTGAGGGAAGGATGGGAGTTACCTCTCAAAAAGCCCAAACAAGACATAGTGGACTATGTACTTGATCTCCGCTCCAGGATGGCTGAGTATATGGAGAAGGCATCCAAAAACCTTGAGGCTAGCCAGGAATTACAGAAAGCCTGGCATGACCAAAAGGCTGTCTTGACTGAGAACCAGCCTGGACAGAAAGTATGGGTGTTGGAGCCAGTGGCCCCAGCAGCACTCCAAGACAAATGGTCTGGACCCCATACAATCATTGAGAAAAAGGGAGAGGTTACCTACTTGGTGAACCTAGGAACTCCCAGGAGCCCCCACAGGGTGCTCCATGTTAACAGGCTGAAAGCGTATGTTGACAGGAGAGACATGGGCTTCCTCATGGCTACAGATGAGGGGCAGGAGGAAGAGAGTGACCCTCTCCCAGACCTGCTGACTCAGAATCCTGAGGATGGCTCAGTTGATGGTGTGGCCTTAGATGGCAGCCTCACTGAACATCAGCAACATGACTGCAGACAGGTTTTGCAGTCATACCGACATATGTTCTCCCTGACACCCAGTCAGACTAACTGGTGTACCCATGTGGTGGACACTGGTGATAGTCTTCCTGTAAAGAACAAAATTTACAGGCAGCCTGACCATGTTCAAGTTGAAGTTCAAGTTCGGGCATTTGTATAGCGCACTGCTCACCCAGAGGGTCTCAAGGCGCTTGGGGAGGGGTTCATTATTTGTCGAATAGCCAGGTTTTAAGTTCTTTTCTGAAGGAGATGTGGTTTTGAGTGAGTCGGAGGTGAGTGGGGAGTGAGTTCCAGGTCTTGGCAGCAAGGAAGGAGAAGGATCTGCCACCCATGGTGGATTTTCGGATGCGCGGGACAGCGGCGAGGGCTTGATTGGACGATCTTAGTTGTCTGGTGGGTTTGTAGAAGGACAGTCAAGTGTTGAGGCATTCGGGTCCTAGATTGTAAAGGGCCTTGTGTGCGTGGGTGAGAAGGCGGAATGTAATTCTTTTGTTGACGGAAAGCCAGTGGAGGACTTTTAGGTGTCCGGTGATGTGGTCTTGGCGAGGAATGTCTAATATGAGTCTCGCTGATGCGTTTTGGATGCGTTGTAGTTTTTTCTGTAGTTTTGCTGTGATTCCGGCGTATAGTGTGTTACCATAATCCAGTCGACTCGTGACCAGTGCGTGGGTGACGGTCTTTCTTGTCTCGAGGGGGATCCAACGGAAGATCTTTTTGATAATGCGAAGTACGTTGAAGCAGGAGGATGAGACTGCGTTGACTTGTCTGGACATCGAGAGAGATGAGTCTAGGATAAAGCCAAGGTTACGTGCATGGTCTGTGGGTGTGGGTGCTGTGCCCAGGGCGGAAGGCCACCAAGAGTCGTCCCAGGCAGAGGGGGAAGAGCCTAGGATGAGCACCTCAGTTTTGTCTGAGTTAAGTTTTAGGCGGCTATGTTTCATCCATTCGGCTACTTCTTTCATGCCTTTGTGGAGATTGTTCTTGGCGGTGTTAGGGTCTTTGGTGAGGGAAAGGATTAACTGGGTGTCGTCGGCGTAAGAGATGATGTTAAGGTTGTGATGACGCGCGATGGAGGCGAGTGGACTCATGTAAACGTTGAAGAGGGTGGGACTGAGTGAAGATCCTTGTGGTATGCCACAGATGACTTCAGTGGCCTCAGAGTTGAATGGGGGAAGTCGGACTCTTTGAGTTCTCCCAGCGAGGAATGAGGTGATCCAGTCCAAGGCTTTTCCTTGTATGCCGATGCTGCTGATGCGTTGTATAAGGGTGCTGTGGCAAACTGTGTCGAAAGCGGCGGAGAGGTCGAGTAGAATGAGGGCCACTGTTTCACCGTTGTCTAGTAGTGTTCGGATTTCGTCAGTCGCAGCAATGAGGGCGGTTTCGGTGCTGTGTTTGGCTCGAAACCCGAATTGAGATGGATCGAGGGCGTTGTTGGATTCAAGGAAGGCGGTGAGCTGGCTGTTGACGGCTTTCTCGATGACTTTGGCCGGGAATGGGAGGAGGGATATGGGTCGGTAGTTTTTGAGTTCCGAGGGGTCTGCTGTGGGTTTCTTCAGAAGGGCGCTGAGTTCGGCGTGTTTCCAGCTTTCTGGAAAGGTGGCAGAGTTGAACGAGCAGTTGATGACATCTCGGAGATGGGGTGCGATGATGGAGTCCGCTTTGTTGAAGATGTGGTGGGGGCAGGGGTCGGTTGGCGAGCCAGAGTGGATGGAGTTCATTAGGCGGATGGTGTCTTCAGTGGTGATTGGGTTCCAGGCGGTAAGGTTGTTAGTTGGCGGAGTAGGGTCTGAGGGGGGTGGGGAGGGTTGAACGCTGGGAGTATTCTCGAAGCTGTTGTGAATGTCGGCAATTTTGTTGTAGAAGAAGGAGGATAACGCATCGCAGAGGTCTTGGGAGGGAGTGATGTCGTTAGATGGTGCGGTGGGGTTGGTGAATTCTTTGATGATGTTGAAAAGTTCCTTGCTGTTGTGATTGTTGTTGTCGAGACGATCCTTGAAAGCTGATTTCTTGGCGGATCGAATCAGTTGGTGGTGTTTGCGGGTGGCTGCTTTGAGGGTGGACATGTTGTCGGAGGTTGGGTTTTTTCTCCATGTTTTCTCCAGGGCTCCGCAAAGCTTCTTGGATTTTTTAAGGTCATCATTGAACCAGGGTGCCTTTTTGCTGGATGATTTGATCTGGTGCTTTTTCAAGGGCGCTAATTCGTCAGCACTGAGGGTGATCCATTGCTTGAGATTGGTGGCCGCTTGGTTTGGGTCCGATGATAGGGTAGGAGGGTTTTGGTTGAGTGATGTGAGGAGTTGTTCGGAGGTGATTTTGTTCCAGTTTCTTCGAGTAATAGGTTGTGGGCGGTTGTGGTTCAGGGTGGTTTTGTAGTTGAAGTGGACACAGCTGTGGTCCGTCCAGTGGAGAGCTGTGGTGCGATCGAAGGAGATGTGCTTGCTGGAGGTGAAGATGGGGTCGAGCGTGTGTCCGGCTATATGGGTGGTGGTGTTTACAAGTTGTTTGAGTCCAAGATTGGCCAGGTTGTCCAGAAGGGTGGAGGTGTTGCTGTCGTGTTTGTTTTCCAGGTGGTAGTTGAAGTCTCCTAATAGGATGTAGTTCTCGGAGGCGAGGGCATGTGGGCTGATGAAGTCCGTGATGTCATCGCTGAATTGAGTGCGGGTACCTGGAGGCCTATAGATGAGGGTGCCTCTAAGTGTGGTCCTAGGGTTGGTGTGAATCTGAAAGTGGAGATGTTCGGCGGTTGCAAGATTATCGTCGGAGCTGGTCGTGATTTTGATGGTGTTCTTATGAATGATGGCGATGCCACCTCCAGTTTGATTGGTGCGGTCTTTACGGGTAATCTTGTAAGCATCTGGTATGGCTATGGCGATGTCGGGTGCTGATGATGTGTTCATCCATGTTTCTGTAAGGAAGTCGATGTCCGGTGACGCAGTGTCGAGTAAGTCCCAGAGTTCCGTGGCGTGTCTGTGGACCAAGCGGGTGTTCAGCAGGATACACTTCAGGTCGTTAGAGTCGGGGCTGTGTATGGAGGAAGGGTGTTTGAGTGTTCTGAAACAGTTGAACTTGCACGAGAGGCAAGCGAATGGGCCGTGAGTACGTCCTGGGGTGGCATTGTAGCATTGTGGTGCTCGTCCGGGGTTGAGGGCGTGGAGAGTTGCGGCATCATAAGTGAATCTAGTGGGTTGGGTGAGGCGGGGACCAGGGGGACAGGCGCTGGGCGCGGTCCAGGCGCGGACGGGCGTAGACGGGCTTACCTTTGGCGCACCTTGGGCGCGCAAGGGGCGCGACTGCTGAGCAAAAACGCTGCACGTAGGTGCAATTAACATAAATAGAGAAGTGAAGGGGGGCGGAGCGTGGGAGGGGGAGCTGGGAGGCGGGAGCGTAGGGGGAGGGACGGGCTGCAGGCACAACAAAATGGATGATACAACAACAGGGCAACAGGACGCTGTGGGCACAATCAGGTAGCGATTGTGCTCAGGGGCAGTGCGGGTAATGCGAGCTGGCGGTGGAACACACGGGCACAATTTCAATGGAATAAAATGTTAAAGCAATGCGGAGCGTACACAGGTCAAATATGCAAAATAGGCAAAGCAATGCAGAGCGTTCACAGATTAACTATTCTAAGCACACAAAGCAATTCGGAGCGCTACGCAACAGAGCGGGTGCAAATTCGATTAAACTAAATTTAAACCATGGCAGTGGTGGGGGATCAGCGCTACGATACCAGTTGCAGCGCTATGGGTTCAGGAGGAAGGGTGGAGCGACCGCTTCACACGGAGTCAGGCTGGTCACAGAGTTTCCTCAGCCGGGCCGTTCCTGGTGACTAGTGGGTGGGAGGGGGAGCTGGGAGGCGGGAGCGTAGGGGGAGGGACGGGCTGCAGGCACAACAAAATGGATGATACAACAGCAGGGCAACAGGATGCTGTGGGCACAATCAGGTAGCGATTGTGCTCAGAGGCAATGCGGGTAATGCGAGCTGGCGGTGGAACACACGGGCACAATTTCAATGGAATAAAATGTTAAAGCAATGCGGAGCGTACACAGGTCAAATATGCAAAATAGGCAAAGCAATGCGGAGCGTTCACAGATTAACTATTCTAAGCACACAAAGCAATGCGGAGCGCTACGCAACAGAGCGGGTGCAAATTCGATTAAACTAAATTTAATCTATGGCAGTGGTGGGGGATCAGCGCTACGATACCAGTTGCAGCGCTATGGGTTCAGGAGGAAGGGTGGAGCGACAGCTTCACACGGAGTCAGGCTGGTCATGTCAGAGACTGTATCAAGGCTGAGGTACAAAAGATGCTGGAATTAGGTGTCATTGAGCCTTCAGAGAGCCCCTGGGCTAGCCCAGTGGTTCTGGTCCCCAAACCTCACACCAAAGATGGAAAGAGAGAGATGAGGTTCTGTGTGGATTACAGAGGACTCAATGCTGTCACCAGGACAGACGCACACCCAATTCCAAGGGCAGATGAGCTCATAGACAAATTGGCTTCTGCCAAGTATTTGAGCACATTTGACTTGACAGCTGGCTACTGGCAAATCAGGTTAGCTGAGGAGTCTGAAGCCAAGACAGCATTTTCTACCCCCAGTGGGCATTACCAGTTTGTGGTGATGCCCTTTGGTTTGAAAAATGCACCTGCCACCTTCCAAAGGTTGGTGAATCAAGTCCTTACTGGGTTGGATGACTTTTGTGCAGCATATCTGGACGATATTGCTGTCTTTAGCTCCACCTGGGAGGATCACCTGGTCCACCTGAAGGAAGTGCTAGAGGCTCTGCAAAAGGCAGGCCTCACTATCAAGGCAACCAAGTGCCAGATAGGGCAGAGTAAGGTTGTATACTTGGGCCACCTTGTGGGTGGAGGCCAAGTTCAACCGCTGGAGAGTAAGATTCAGACCATAAAGGACTGGACTCCTCCAACTACCCAGACTCAGGTCAGAGCTTTCTTGGGCCTGACTGGGTACTACAGGAAGTTTGTTAAGAACTATGGGTCCATTTTGACTCCTCTTAATGATCTGACATCCAAGAAGATGCCCAAAAAGGTTCAGTGGACAGTAAGCTGTCAAAAGGCATTTGATGACCTGAAGAAGGCCATGTGCTCTGCACCTATCCTGAAGAGTCCTGACTACTCAAGAGAGTTTATTGTCCAAACAGATGCTTCTGAGTTGGGAGTGGGAGCTGTGCTTTCACAACTTAATGTAGATGGTCAAGACCAGCCCATTGCTTTCATTAGCAGAAGGCTGACCCCCAGAGAGAAACGTTGGTCAGCCATTGAGAGGGAGGCCTTTGCTGTGGTGTGGGCCCTGAAGAAGTTGAGACCATACTTGTTTGGCACTCACTTCTAGATTCAGACTGACCATAAGCCCCTCTTATGGCTTAATCAGATGAAGGGTGAAAACCCCAAACTGCTCAGGTGGTCCATTTCCCTACAGGGGATGGACTTTACAGTGGAGCACTGCCCAGGGACTGACCATGGTAATGCAGATGGTCTCTCCAGGTACTTCCACTTAAAACATGAAGACACAACTGGTCAAGGTTAGTCTAATGTCCCTGCGTTTGGGGGGGGGGGTTGTGTAGGAGAGTAGGGTCTGCTATCCTATGGTCACCCCACATTTTTGCTTTTTGCTTCACTGGTTTATGACTTAATGTGGCTGTGGGCCTGCTAGTCAGACCCACAGCCTGCTGTTCTCTCTCTAAATTGATACCCATGTACTTTAGGTACATAACGAAATTGGAACTGGTTCACCTTATTGGCCCCTGTAACAGTGTACCCAGGTACCCAGGGCATAGGTGCTTCCAAGGCCTACCAGGGGCTGCAGCACGTATTGTGCCACCCCTGGACTGGCCTCCATATTTGACACAACTGGCTGATCATTCAGCTGGGGTAAGTCGGTGTAACCACCCCTTACTTAGGTGTAGTAAGCCTATACCTAACCTAAAATGGACACATATGTTCCTATCAGTCACTCCTATGGAAGGCCTCATCAATCCTGGAGGCAGAGTGCTTGGAAATATGTGAGATGGTGCTCTGGCATGAGCTGAGCCTGTCTGCAGCTTTCGGAACCATGTCCTTTAGCTGTTTCATGATACTGCCATACCATATACTCTTAAGTGCATTATAATCCTCGCGGTTAAATGCTATCTTGGGTTTGGCTTTATCAAAACATGTCGAGTAAGGTGTCATACGAATTGGAATACTACCCCCTCGCCAGTTATGGTGACGGGGGTAGCATTCCACCCTTCTAGAGGGACACGACATGTACCTAACCTGAACCCCGGTTAAAGTTAAACTGAGCCTTAGCATCACAAAATGGATGCTGCCACCACAGACACGAGTCTGACCTCCTGTTGCCGGGAGTCCTTCCAGCGAGGGCAGCTTGGAAAAAGGGTTTCCTGCCTTGGGAGGTGCTAGCACCACCCCAGACAGGATTTTGTGTATTGGGTAAGACAGGGCTGAATAGAATCAGACATGCCTGGGGCACACAAGGTGTCCCTGTGCATAGGCCAGTTCAAACCGGTGCTGGGGCCTTCCAGCCCCAGTCCTGGCACGAAACTGGACAAAGGAAAGGGGGTGTAACCACTCCCCTTCCTGGTCCCACCCAGAGGAGGGACCTAGTAGGTGATCCGGCCCCCCAGATTCAAATAAGAGTGGGAGCTGTGTCCTGAGACTTCAGATCATCCTGAATCAACTTGAAACTAAGAAGACGACTGGACTTCGACATTCTGCTGCACAGAAGACTGAAGAGCATCTCCCTTGTGGCCTAGGAGTGGCCACCCTGTGAACACAGGCACCATCCAGCAACTCGACTTCTGCTTTGCCGCCACCTCCCGCCGGAGCCCGAGCCCAGAGCCTGACAAGACCCAGACTCCCAGACTTCTCACAGCCCGATCCACAGTACCTGCAAAGAAGGGACCCATGGAGGCACTGAGAGACGTGGGACCGGACCTCTTGAAAGACCCCCAACAAGCTGACTGCGCAGCACCCGAGGCACCCACGACGCTGTGCTTTGTTGTTTGGGAAGCCCCAACCTCGAGCAGTTCTTGCACCGAAGATCAGCCCCCCAGCATCTCCACGATCTGCGTGGGGCCCTTTTGCACTGTGCCACTCGACGCGCCATCCCGGCCACTTGCCACGTGGCTAGCGGCCATCTTGGCGACGAAAACGACGAATTACACCGCTGGTCTGGTTGCTCCAGATTGGCCCATGCTCCTTTAAAAAGGAGCTCCCACTCTGACCTTGCTGGTCCGAGTGAGAAGCTTGAATCACTTCCTGCGTGGCTTGCTTTAGCCAAGGTCTGTTGCTCCAATCAAGTTGCCGACACCGCCAACAGCGAGAGCCTACGTGGGACAGCTCGTGACCGACTCCTGGATGTCCTTGACCTCTTCGTGTCCACGTGGCTGCAGAGACAATCTTCACGACATCACCTGTTTGCACCCGACATCGCCTGGTTCCATCCTGGTTCCACGGGAGTCACTAGCTAGTGACTTTAAACATTGTCCCCTCTGCTTTCAGGTCTTCACCTCTTCAGATCCACCCTTGGATCCACCGGAACTCTTCACATCGAGCCGCCTGCAGCATCTTCAGCTCCAAGCACCATCGACCGGCGTGACGAAACCCGACACTACTTCGACCCTATGCACCCTCTTCCTGTGGGTGAGGTAACTCAGCACCGCCGGTGTTCCCACACTGGTACACACCTCTAGTGTCTGTGTCTAAAGTTTCATCCTTCTAGGTCACTCGGAAGGTTCCTTAATAACTAACTTTGTAACTTTTACGCACCATTGACATTGCATTGGTGCGTGTGTGCACTTTCCGCACTGCACCCGAGTCCCGCGGGCCTTTCCCGACTTCATCACTGCTAGTCTCGAACAGCTCCAGCGATTCCCCAGGCCCTAGGCCTCTTCACTTTCCCCATAGTGGTTCTTATATCACTATTTTTGTATATGGTTTAGGTGGCCCCCAGGGCTCATCCATATTCGTGCAACTTTTGTATATTTAAACTGTGTTTTGTTTTAACACATTTGCTTCTGTGCTCATAAAGAGTATAGGGGATATTTGTAGAAATAAATCTATATATATTTTCAATATACATCTGTGTGGTGTCCTTTCATTTGGTATTCGAGGAATTGTATATGGTAAAACAGCTTGCTTCACATGCCTTTACAGAGTTTAGCCTAAGACTGCTTAGTCCATGCTACCCCTAGGATAGCTTGTCTATAAGGTTGACTTTACAACTTGCACCAAGGGGGTTGCTTGGCATGGTACAAGGTGATCACTAGAACTAGTGAGCATCATATACCAGGCCAACTTCTCACAATCATAGTCAGGTTGTACTATGTAAACATACTCTCAACAGACTGCATCAACACACTTTTTCTATACAGTACGTCATTAAATGCCTACGTGTCTATATCCATTTCCAGGTTACAGATCACAACAGATACTCGATTGAGCAAATACAATTATACAATTATATAATTAAAGACTAATAAACAATACAAAAATTACATGACAAAAAAACTAAAAAATGAAGATATATGTAATTTCATAGCTCTATCAACTGTGAGTACAACATAATGGTATAGATAGTATTCACTCAGTAGTCATGACTGATAATCTATAAGAACAAAAGAAAGTCATCCATTGGGGATTGAGGCCATTTGTCTCATAACTTCCTCCTGCTTGTTCAGACCCCTATTTACGGTGTCAAAGAGGTGCATCCACCTGCATTCTCGAGTGTTGATGACATTAGCAAAGTTACCTCCCCGGGAATTCTGTGCCACTTTTTCAATTACCCACCATTTAAGACTCTCAGGGTGATGGTTAAAGTTCACAAAGTGCTCCACCAAGGGAGCTCCTTGTACCTTACACCGTACCCTGCTGCAATGCTGCAGAATACGACTTTTCACCTTCTGTGTTGTTTGTTCTATATACATGAACCCACAGGGGCAAAGGATGGCATAAATTACCCCCATGGAGTTACAATTGGTATGGGTTCGCATCATGTGAGTGTAGTTGTTATATGTACGTTGTTTAGTCTCTACGGCCATCGAGCACGCCTTACAGGATCCACATTTATAGTGGCCCAGCAGAGGCGGGATGTTCCATAACAATGTCTGTGTTTCCACATTTTTCTTTTTCAACAGGGAGTGTACTACATAGTCTCTCACACTCCTACCCTTACGGAAGGCCTGCATCGGAGGGTCCGGAAATCCAGTCTCCTCTGCCACCAAATGCCAATGATTATTGATGATTTTCTTAATTTCAGTACTTTTTATGTTGAAGGTTGTTACACATGTTAACCTTCTTTCCTCATTCTCAATTCTTATCTTGGGTTCTAGAAGCACCTCCCTGTGGCAGAACCACGCTCTTTTTCGTGCTTTCCTTACCAAGCTCCTAGGGTAGCCCCTTTCCGTCAATCTTGTCATTAGTATAGAGGAATCAGAAAAGTAATCTATCTTGCGACTGCAGTTCCTCCGCAACCTCAGGAACTGTCCGTATGGGAGATTATCCCTGAGGTTGCGTGGATGATGACTCGAATATCTCAAGAGAGTTTTCTTCTCTGTAGATTTTCTAAACAATGTGGTATGCAAACTGCATTTCTCTTCCTTAATGATGATATCCAGAAAGTGTATGGCTTGGTTACTATGTTCCATGGTGAATTGGATGTTATTATCTCTCCCATTTAACCAAGTGTAAAAGGCCATCAGAACTTCATTTGGACCCTTCCATATGAGTAGCACGTCGTCAATATAGCGACGCCATAAGGTAATGCTATCTCTGTATGGATTGTTCTCGCAGAGGACCCAATCATGTTCATACCGGTCCATATAAATAATTGCCAAATTTGGGGCAAAGCTCGCCCCCATGTCTACGCCATTTGTCTGCTCAAAATATTCACCTTCAAAAATAAATAAATTGCGTGTCATCGCAATTTCCAAAAGGTCAATTATAACATTTGTGGGGACTCTATGTGGTCTGACTCTCTCATCTAGTACCTTTCTTATCACCTCAATTGCAGCATATTGTGGAATATTAGTGTACAATGATGTAATATCCATCGTCACCAATAATTCCTGTGTGGGGTCAAATATTTTCTCGTCCACCAAATTTATCACCTGCATGGTGTCTCTAAGGTAGCACGCGGTGTTCTCTGCTATGGGCTTAATAAAAATGTCCACAAACTTACAGAGTGGTTCGAGAATCGAACCACATCCCGAAATATTCGGTCTCCCTGATGGATCATTCAGCCTTTTGTGTACTTTAGGTAAAGTATAAATGGTCGGGAGACGGGGGTAGATGTTATTTAGGTACTCACAATCATGTTTAGTTATAACGCCCTCACGGAAGGCATTATTCGTCACAGTTCTAATAGTGAATGCAATATCCTTAGTGGGATCAGAGGATAATTTCCTATAATTTCCTTCAACTGCCAATTGGTTAAGATTTTCTTTTTTATAGGCATCTGTGGTATCTGCCTACACAGGGGGAACCGCCAACCATTCCATCATTTCACGCCTCCCCCGTCACCCCTGTGGAACGCGCCGTTGTGACATCAGTTGGAATGTCACGGCAGGCAACGTTCTATGGTGAGCGCCTTTGGCAGAGTGACGATGGCAGGCGGAGTATTAGCCTGTCAGCTGTGGCTGGGGTCTTTTATCTCAGTGATTTACGGGCTGCTAATAAATCGCTCGTTGGTAACCATCACCTGTGTCAGCCTCCTTCTTCTTATTTCACACTGGCGACGAGGACAAAAGGAAGATTTATGAGGAGTCGACCCCAACACGCGAAGAAAATACAGTGAGCCAGGACACTAAAGGATTGAAGAAGCATCAAAGTTTATTGGTACACTCCAGGCTATTTTGCGTTGTCGAGGGGAGGACAGCCTCAAGAGAAGCACTGTGGCTGAAGAAACGGAGGTAGTAAGGAAGATCGTACATGAACCAGGCAAGTGTCTGAGCGTGACTTTGGGTGCGTGGAGACTTAGAGTGAGGAATCCTAAGCTCAGTTACGTGTGTGCCAAATTTGTATAAACCTCGCCTTACTCATCATGGCACCGAAACAATGATAAGTGAAAACGTGCGATGACAGCAGCATAGGAATTTCTGACACACTGCCTGTGAGGGTCTGCGAGAGTCAAGGAAGACTGTTGGGAAGTCGAACGTACCAGCCGGCGAGAGAGAAATAGAGGGGCAAAATCAGGAATGCGAGGAGACAACTTGTATGAAAAGCGCAAGGCAGAGCCTGAAATAAGTGTGTGACACTGCTCGAAGGTGAGCGCAAAGAAGAGCACCAACTCATGATTACAACCACTTGAGGAATTTGTAAGAGGAATAAATGATGGGCATTCACTCATGAAAGGATATGAGAAAAGTGAATTCCTAGTGTAATAGCGCCATCTAGTGGGCACAATGGAAATAGGCCCATGTTGTACCTTTGCTGCATTAAGAATTACCCTCGGAAAACCTGGATATTGAATTGTTTCTTGATTGCACTGGTATTTTGGGTATAAAGATCAAGGACTATTTTTGTGTGTGTGAAACAAGGACTATTATTTTTTTTTCCTTCTTTCCATTTCCAAACCCCTAATTTTGTACCATTCATAGTATGTCAGCGAACTTGTACACCAATAGCATTTGAAACTAAGCTAACATCTGTACATCATAATGAAGATAATGTTTCCTTTGATGTATACAAATGTGTATGGAGATCAGTTTCCATGAGGCATAAGGAAACAGGCACCTTGGGATTCATACCTCACGGTACATTCTGAATGTACTATTGGTTTTCAAAAAAAAGTTTAAAAATAGCTGGTCAACGTGTAAATATAGGTGTGTTAATAACCCAAAGCAAGTGGGGAAAACATGCAAAACGTAACACCCCCACCTTTCTTTTTAACTAACCCAGGGGAACCCGCCATTCACTGGAAAAAATGGAAGAAGGTCTTCCTGAACTATGCAGTTTTGTGTGGGCCAAATTTAGGGTTAGAAAGGAAAGTAGCGTTGTTGTCATACTACATGGGGGCGGAAGGGGAGGAAGTGTTAGAACACCTCCCAGAGTTGAGTGCACATGAAGCAAGAGGATTGAATGAATTTGAAATTAGCATTAAAAAAGTTAGATCTACATTACCTTCCTAAAACTAGCACTATTATGGAACGGTACCATTTTGGTAAAAGAGGGCAAAAGGAAGGGGAATCGATTGAGGATTTTGTATCAGATTTACGCAAACTGGCTGCTTCATGCAAGTTTGGAGGTGCGTGTGAGGAAAGAATCAGAGATCAATTTGTGTTAACATGCAGGACTGAGCGTGTGCGTGAGGAGTTGTGGTTGAAAGACGACCCACCATTAAGGGAGGTACTTATAGTAGCCAAGCAAGTAGAACACATGATGCAGTGTGTTAGTGAAATCAAACAAGACAAAGAGAGCAAAGTTAGCGTAAGCAAGGTCAATGTGAGCGAAGTCGGAGCAGAAAGTGAAGTTGTGTTAGCTGTGAAAGAGCAGAAGAATGTACAGAAAGAACAGAAGGAGAGCAAAGGAGGATGGAGCTTCAAGGGCAATTGCTATAGGTGTGGCAAGCAAGGACATATGGCGAATGACAAAGATTGCCCTGCATTGAAATACACATGCAGTAAGTGTGGCAGGAAGGGTCATTTCAGGCAATACTGCAGGAGTGGTCAGGGGTACAGGAAGCAACGAAAGGATAACACTGCACGGGTGTGTGATGAGATTGTCCTGCAGGTACAGAGTGGACAAGTTAGCAATCCGAAAGACATGATAAAGGTCGAAGAGACAGGATTGGAGGCTATGTTTGACTCATGTTCTAAGATAACAATCATCAATGCCAAAGAATTTGAAAGAGTGGGCAAAGGAAAGCTCAAGTTGAGCAGAATGGATGTCAGGCCAGGGGGCTATGGTGGCTGACTTATCAACATGAAAGGGTATTTTTGGGGCACCGTAGGCTACAAAAACAGATTAACAGTCTCTAAGGTTTATGTATCCATAGAGGGGGACAACATACTGGGATGGCAAGCGCAAAAAGAACTAGGAGTATACCTCAACCCCAACAAAACCCCTCAGATTCTGGTGCAAGAGGTAGGTGAGGCATTAGGAGGAATCGAGGAAGAGTTCAAGGAAGTGTTCAGCGGAGAACTAGGGTGCCTAAAAAACTACTCTCACAGAATAAAACTGAAGGAGCATGCGGTGCCAGTAGTAGCTAAAGTAAGAAACCTCCCCATAGCTATCCAAGAGGCAGTTAGGGCAGAACTGGAGAAACTATGCAACCAAGGAGTAATTGAACCGGTGGAGGCGACGGAGTGGCTGGCGCCGATCGTCGCTGCTAAGAAAAAAGACTGGTCTGTCCGTCTATGCATCGACCTCAGGGCACTGAACAAAGAGGTGGTGGTCGACAAATTCCCGCTGCCCAACATCACTCAGATGATGAGCCTGCTGGAAGGAGCGAGAGTGTTCTCGACGCTAGACTTAACATCGGCCTACTTCCAAATCAGGCTTCATGAGGACTCACAGGAACTCACAGCGTTCGTCACACCAATGGGAGCTTACAAATTTAAAATGATGCAGTTCGGTTTAGTCTTGGCTGCAGCGGTATTCCAAAGACTCATGGGGAACATCCTTCGAGGCATTCCTGGGGTACTGTGCTATCAGGACGATGTGCTGATCTTCGGCGCAAACAATGGACAACACGATACAAGATTGAGACAGGTGCTGGCGAGATTCAGAGAACAGGGCCTTACTGTGAAAAGAGAAAAATGCAAGATTCGATGCAAAGAATTGGACTTCTTAGGACACAAAGTAACGCCAGGCGGCATTCGTCCCAAAGCAGAGCTCCAGAACACTATAATCAGTTTAGTTCCGCCGAAGACCAAGGAGGAAATAAAATCGTTTATGGGTATGCTGGAGTTCTACAGCAAGTTCGTGCAGAACTTCGCAGGTAGAACCTATGCGATACGCCAGTTGCTCAAGAAAGACGTAGTGTTCAGCTGGGATGAGCAGTGCCAAAAAGAATTCGAAGACGTGAGGAAAGCACTTGTGGAAGCCCCAAGCCTCAAAGCGTTTGTACAGAATAGGAAGACAATCGTGACAACAGATGCGAGTTCCAAAGGACTTGGGGCAGTCCTCACACAAGAAGGAGAGAGGGGTGAGGAAACCATAGCCTTCGCATCGAGATCCCTTAAGAAGTCCGAAGTCAATTACTCTGTAATTGAGAAGGAGGCTCTGGCGGTGCACTGGGCCATGAACAAGTTCCGGGACTTTGTCTGGGGAACCAAGTTCAACCTGAGAACTGACCACAAGCCCCTAGTCGAAGTGTTTAACAAGAAAGGGCTCGACGCGATCTCCAGTAGAATCAGACGTTGGGCGGTAAATCTACAGGAGTATACGTTCAACGTTGAATATGTACCTGGATACAAGAAATCTCGCAGCAGACTGCCTCTCGCGCCTCGTGGGAGAAACGAAGGAAGAGGAAGCGGTCGAAGGGAATGAACACGAGGAGGAAGAGCCACAAGCGGAAAAAGTTTGTGTGATTACCCAGGGAGCCGTTGGAGAAGAAAGTTGGAAAGAGGCCCTGAAGGCGGATGACCAGTTGATGGAAGTGTGCGCAAGGGTAAAAGAAATTTGGAAGCAAAAAGACAAACAGGATGTGACCCTACGCCCGGTCTGGATGGTCAGGAATGAATTGTCAGTCATGGACGAATGCCTGTTCCGTGGCACAAGACTGATACCCCCAAAAAACCTGAGGGAGTACCTAGTAGATCTGGCCCATGAAGGACAACTGGGCATCACAAAAACAAAACAGAGGATGCGAGGAGACTATTGGTGGCCCAGCATGGATAATGTGATTGAGAGGAAAGTAAGAGACTGCGTATCATGCACCATCAGCGACAAGGTGTTGAAACAACACACGCCTCCCATGCAATGTAGACCACCCCCGTTGAGGCCCTGGGAAGATGTGGCACTGGACATTGTGGGCCTGCTGTCGGGTGAAATTCGCACCTCCTACATTTTGGTGCTAGTGGACCTATATTCTAGATGGCCAGAGGTGAAGATAGTGTCCGAGATCACCACCAAGGTGGTCATTGAGTTCCTAGAGGAATTATTCATCAGGGAATGATTACCCAAGAGCCTGTTGACAGACAATGGGGTGCAACTCTGCTCTAAAGAAATGAAGAACTTCCTTGAGCTCAATGGGATCGATCACAAGTGCTGCGCTCTATACCATCCTGAGACCAACGGGATGGTCGAGCGGTTCAACAAGACCCTTAAGGAGAGCATCCAACTGGCAAGAATCAATGGACTGAATTGGAAGGAAGAAGTAGGGAAGTGCCTAGAAGCTTACCGACTGACCCCTCACCAGACAACCGGCGTTGCTCCATTCGAACTACTCCGGGCAAGAAAACCCAACACTAAAC